>NC_132796.1:85438354-86100854 GCF_048418805.1 Vulpes vulpes | reverse complement strand
AGAGAGAGGCAAAGACACAGGCAGAGGGAGAAGCAGGCTCCACGCCGGAAGCCTGACATGGGACTCGATCCCTGGTCTGCAGGATCAGGCCCTGGACTGAAGGCAGACACTCAACCACTGAGCCACCCGAGCTGCCCTATCCATTCATCTTTGATGGACATTTGGAGTTATTCCCACCTCTTGGCTGTTGTGCATAATGTTGCAATGAACATGGACACACATATATCTCTTCAAGATACTGACTTTATTTCCTTTGGATATATACCCAGAGGGGAGATTGCTGGATCATACCGTGGTTCCATTTTTTAAAAGATTTTATTTATTCGCGGAGACAGACAGAGAGGCAGAGACATGGGCAGAGGGAGAAGCAGGCTCCCCACAAGGAGTCTGATACAGGACTCAATCCCAGGACCCTGGGATCACACCCTGAGCCAAAGGCAGATGCTCAACCACTGAGCCACCCATGTGCTGCCAGTGGTTCCATTTTTTTTATGTTTTAAGGAGATTCCATACTATTTCCATAGTTGTGGCATTACTTCACATTCCCAGCAACAGTGTACAAATGTTGCAATTCCTACACATCCTCACAAACACTTATTTTCTGTTTCTGTTTTATAATGGCCATCCTAACAGATGTGAAGTGATATCTCATTGTGGTTTTGATTTGCATTTCTCTGATGATTAATGATGTTGAACATCCTTTCATATACCTGTTGGCCATTGGTATATTTTCTTTGTAGAAATGTCTATTTAAGATCTTTGCCCGTTTTTTTTTTTTTAATTGGGTAATTTGTTTTTTGCTTTTTCACTTTGATTGTTTCCTTTGTTCTCTACTTCTCCTACTTAAGTCTCATGCTTATCTATTTTCCTTTCATTTTGCAGGATAATTTTATAAGCCACATGCTGGTTTTACGAAATAAGTATTTATCTCTTAATTAGGGCAGGTCCATAGTAAACTGGTCAATGACCCAAATAAGCATAGAAGGAGTCTCTGCAAACTTGCTCATTGAGTCTCAACACTATTAGACTTAATGACTCAGAAGTTTTGCAGAAGGCCTGCATTTATGTGTATTTATATCACCAAATTCATGATACTGAGACCTGAGTGGGGAAGAGTTTAGAATTTGGGGGCTGTCCTTTTAGGGAAAATTAGTCTCTGCTTGCTTCCTCTTCATTGTTTGGTGAAGTGAGATTCCATGATTAAGAATTGTGTACCTATTTTTCCTCTGCTCTAAACTCTACTCCAGTTATAGAACATGTCTGTGTCAGGTCTCTTTCCTAGTGTCACTGTCAATTATTGCAGGTAACTGGTGGAAGCTGGGAGAAGGAAAATCCTACCACTGCCAGATTTTGGGTTAGATGTGGTCAGACTCAACTTTGCAGTCAGCTCACTGGTGAGACCAAGTGGTCTGAATCTGCAGTAATGAATTTGCTCCAAGTGCCTGTTCCACATTGGTTTCCAGTCTTATCCTATCTGCAGCCCACACCTTCCAGTTCAGGAGGTTCTTTCTGGCTTGGATTGGGCTGGGACTTCTCTAATTATACACACACTGTATTGTTTATCTATGAAATAATATTTGGAAGTTTTTCAGGGCCTCTGATTAATCTTATTCTACCTTTAAATTAGCTAGTGGTAATTCTTTAAATTATATATAGCAGGTGAGTGTTTACCCTCTTTTTAAAGATGCTTTTGATTATTTCAGTTGATTTTTATTACTGTGATCATAAAGGAGTATGTTAGAACGCAGTGTTCTAACCTCCATCTTTCTGGTAAATATTGTCATTTAATATATAGTATATGCCTTAACCACATGCTTTAACCACATGGTTACTAATCACAGTTATTGTTAAAATAGTAACCAACTCCAAAAGTAGAAGAAAATAAAATAACCCACTGTTTACATTTTTTTTACATTTTTGTGTATCTGTTCCAACTACTTCTCTGAGTCTGGGAAAAGTTTGTGTTCTTACCTTTTTTCCCACATAACTGCTCTGTTTCATGAAATAGATCACAATGACTGTGTGTGTGCAAGTGCACACACGTGTCTATGCTTAATCAAACCCCTTTACGTTATACAGACAGTCCCCAACTTAGGATGATTTGACTTACAGTTTTTCACCTTTACAATGGTGCCAAAGTGATACCTGTTGAGTAGAGACTACAAAATCCAAATTTTGGATTTTGATCCTGTGATGGGCTAGCAATATGATAACTCTCTTGGAATATTGGGCAGTGGCATGTTCCAGTTAGCCATGCCATCACAAGGGCCTACAACCATCTGGCTGTTCACTTCCAGTAGAGCATTTAATAAATTATGTAAGATAGTCAACACTTTGTCATAAAACAAGCAGTGTTAGATCGTTTTGCCTACCTGTGGGCTAATGTAAATGTTCTGAGCACACTTAAGGTAGGCTAGGTTAAACTTTGATGTTCAGTAGGCTAGGTAGAGTAAAGTAGAGTAAATGCATTTTCGACTTAGGATAATTTTTTAAAGGATTGTTCTATTTGAGAGAGAGAGAGAGAGAGAGAGAGAGAGAATGAGTGGAGAGAGGGGCAGAATGACAAGCAGAACTTGAACCCGGGGCCTGGTGCCCCCCCCCCCAACCAACCATGCATCCAATACCAAGACCCTGGGATCATGACCTGAGCCAAAGTCAGATGCTTAACCACCTGACCCACCCAGGCGCCCTTCAACTTAGGATATGTTTAACTTATTATGAGTGTGGCCTCATCCTAAGTTTAGGAAAATCTGTGGTTAGTGGAAATTCCTTCCTAATTTAGGCAAAAAGATGTCTATAATCTTAGTTTTCTGAGGAGTTGTGTGTTTTACTTTGTACAAAATATATTCAGAAGGCAGGAGAGGCAGGGACCTGGGTGGCTCAGTGAGTTAGGCTTCTGCCTTCGGCTGTCATGATCTCAGGGTTCTGGGATCTAGCCCCAGATTGGGCTTCCTGCTGAGCAGGGAGCCTGCTTCTTCCTCTGCCTTTCCCCTCTACTTGTGATCTCTCTCTCTCTCTCTCTCCTTTTCTCTCTCAAGTAAATAAATAAATAAAATCTTAAAAAAAAAAAAAAAAGAAGGCAGGAGAGGCTATGACAGCAGCTGCTGGCCAGATGCCACTTATGAAAGACTCTGTTTTTGCTTTTTTGGTGTCAGGGGTATACCAAAGCAAGAGAATTCTTTTTCTTGTGCTCACAAAATAATTAAATATGCAGGCATTGACTAGAAATCTCCTTCTATTACTTCTTTGACAAGACCGTTTTTCTTAGCTTTATGTTAAAATGTTTATTTTTTGTGGAAAGATCTTTCATGTGGAAGATTAAAATATATGCAATAATTTTATTCATATATGGCATCAAGTATTCCTCAGGATTGCAAAGTTGCTTTTAAGAAAAGAAAATGAATGTAACAAAGTAAAATATTTTGTTAAAAACAAAGGCCATGCATGCTCTGTAATCAATTTATTCCAAATAACTAGACTGCTATGCACAAGAAGTTTCTATAATACATTATTGCCTTGAACTTTCTCTTTCTTAAATTTTCCCAAATGAACAAGTAAAATTCTCTTAAGTTTGAAGGCAGCAGGTAAACAGATATCCTCCTGTTATTGTTTTTATGATGGATTTTAAGATTAGAAAAGTGAACTTCTGAAAATGGTCTAGCTAACTAACGCTGAGCTTATAATTTATGGGGTTCTCCTTTGACACCTTAATAGCACTGGTATATCTATCGACCTAATCTTGTTACTGCATTTACTTCAAGGGAAAGCATATTTATAAATACTGGATTGCTGCCCTTTCTTCAGGAAGGCTGCAGGAACCAGCAGCTGATTGTAACTCTCTTCTAAGTACCCTATAAGCATTTTCATACCTATGACAGATGCACATCTTGTGATTCTAAATTTCTAAAAATGAAATCATCTATGTGAAATCACTCTGTGAAATATTAAAGGTCCTAGATATATTGAAGGTGTGAGATGACAATATGATGGCTTTATCAGAATACTGATTTTTTTTTTCAAGCTACGGGTTCATTCTCTATTCTTAATGGTTCTGGGCATAAAAAAGTTATAAAGTTATTCTCAAGGCTTTGAGGGGTTACCTGGGTATCTCTCATAATTTGATGTAGGTAATTCTGTTTTCAGCTCACAAGAATTTTCTCCAAATCATATTCGATGTGTTTATTTATTAACACTTTTGAAATGTCATCCACCCTTGGTTTACTGATACTCTCAAGAGGTTTTGGTGATGCTTCTAGTAGTTGAATTTTCTATTTGTTTTTTTTTTTTTACTTCCCTCATGCTCCCCGACCCCACCCGTCTTTGGTTCTTTTCCTAGCTTTTTTATTTCAATACTCTACTCAATTATTTTCTCTATTTTTTTGTTTTTAAGTATATATACTTAATGTTGCATATTTACCTGTAAGTACCACTTCAGTTTTGATATGTAGAACTTTCATTGTTTTGAAGGGAGTTTTAAATTCACTAAACATGTTTTTTTCCTTATAGTTACACTCTGTGTTTCTCATTTAATGCAATGTTTTCAGACTATAATTTACATGATATTAACTCTTTGAAATTTCCACTTAACTCCAATAAATTGTTTTTTCTTTTTTGAAAGATAATGTTCACTGAGTACTGGGAAAGATAATATGTGTTGTGTTGTATTTTAGATTAACTTTATTTCTGCTACTGCTCAAAATCTTTATATCTTTACTTACATTTTGTTTGGTTTATCTTTTTTATACAAGTGACTTAAATATCTTCAACTATAATTATGAGTTTGTCAACTTTTGCTTCCAGTTTTATCAACACACACATACCTAATACACACGCAAACACACACACGATGGTATTATATGTATTTGGGTTCATACTAATAATATCCCTCTGATTGGTTTTATTTTTTTAATATCAGATGGTAAGCCTCTATCACTACGAATGCTTTTTAACTCAAATTTTATATATTTTAGTGTTAAGATTTTTGTGCCATCTTTTTTTGGCTAGTATTTACCTAGTATAACTTTTTAAAAATTTTTCTTTTTTTTTCTTTTTTTTAAATTTTTATTTATTTATGATAGTCACACACACACAGAGAGAGAGAGAGAGAGGCAGAGACACAGGCAGAGGGAGAAGCCGGCTCCATGCACCGGGAGCCTGATGTGGGATTCGATCCCGGGTCTCCAGGATCGCGCCCTGGGCCAAAGGCAGGCGCCAAACCGCTGTGCCACCCAGGGATCCCCTAAAAATTATTCTTAATTTTAAACTTCCCGTGACAGTTTATTTTAGTAGGTTTCCTTATAGCAATGGATTTCTGGCTTTAAAAAATATATATCAATTAATCTTTGTTTCCAATAGGCAAGTTTAATCCTTTTGCATTTATTTTTAATGTGGATATGTTTTGAATTACATATATATTTTTAAAGATTTATTTACTTTGAGAGAGAGATAGAATGTGCATGCAGGGGGAGGGCAGAGAGAGAGGAAGATGGAGAATCCTGAAGCAGACTCCACACTGAGTGTGGAGCCTGACATGGGGCTTGATCCCAGGAACCCCAGATTATGACCTGAGCCAAAATCAAGTCATCAGCTTAAATTACTGAGCCACTCAGGCACCCCTATTTTGAATTATATTTTAACATTAAAAATTTTTCAATCTATCATCACTTTATTCTTTTTTCTTTTTTTTTTTTTTTTCTTTTTTTTTACTTTATTCTTTTTTCATTCTCCATTCCTTACCTTAGCTTAGATTTATAATGTTCTATATGAACTCCTTCCCTTTCATTTGCTAATGTAGAAACAATGAGTTGTATTTATTATTATCTGTTTATTTGACAATTATAATATACACTGCATGCTACTCTTTTGTCCCATCCCCTTCAGTCCAAAAGTAGCCAGTACTCTGCAATGCTTTTCTGTTTGTTAAAGTTGTATTGTTTTATGCATTTGGTTTTTTGGTATATTTTAAAAGAGATAGCACCATATAAAATTTTGCTTTGTCATTCAACATTATGTTGCTAAGAGTCATGCATTTTGTTGCACATATCTCTAGAATATTATTATATAAATGTACCATAATTTATCTATTCTTCAGTCACTAAGCATTTGGATATTTCATCTTTTGTGACAGTGCTGCTGTAAATATTCTTGTAAATGTTTCTGGCACACGTGTACAAGAGTTCTCATGTTATTGTTGATTTATAAAGTATGTAAATATTCATCTTTATAGAAATACCTGAGTGTTTTCCAAAGTAGCTATACCAATTTATACTCTCAACAGCAATATATAAGAGATCCTGTGCACGCGACACTGGATCCTCTCCAACACTTCTCACTTTTTGTAAATCAAAATGAGGACATACTGTTATCACATTGTAGTTTGCATTTGTATTTCCCTTACTTGTGAAGTCGAACATATCTTTTTTTTTTTTAAGATTTTATTTGTTTGAGAGAGAGCAAGTACAGAAGGACAGGGAGAAGCAGACTCCTGGCTGAGCAGAGAGCCCAACGCGGGGCTCAATCCCAGGACCCATGACATCATGACCTGAGCTGAAGGCAGACACTTCACCGATTGAGCCACCCAGGTGCCCCTGAAGTTGAACATACCTTATATGTTTATTCCTCACAAGTGTTTCTATCCTACAAAATATTTGTTCAGATTTTGGCATCATTTTTTCTTTTGACTTTATGAGAATTTTTTATGTATCCTGACATAATCCTTTGCTAGTTACTTGTGTTGTAGTATCTTCTCTCAGTTTCTACATTATCTCTTAATGGACAGATATTCACCCTTTTACTATAGTCACATTTACCAAACTATTCAATTCTGGTGTTGTGACTCGTTTTGAAAATTTCTCCTTATCCTAAGGTCAGAAAGATATTCACCTGTATTTTATTCCAAAGTTTTAAAGTTGTTCCTTGAATTTTAAAAGGCTTAATCGACTGAAATTTATTTTTCTAGATGGTGAGATATAAACATATGCTTTGATTTTTTGCAAATAGATAACAAATGTTCTCAGCTCCGTTTATTAAATATTCTCTCTGTCCTCTAGTGACTTATTTATAATTATTATTTTATTTTTTATTGTAGTAGAGTTGACACAATGTTACATTAGTTTCAGGTATACTAGTGATTTGACAAGTTTAAACCTTATGCTCTTCACCACAAGCGTAGCTCCCATCTGTCCCATTACATAGATATTTCAGTATTATTGAGTGTTTTCCTTATGCTTTACTTTTTATTCTTGTGACTTAGTCCTTCCATAATGCGAGGCCTGGAACTCCCTCTGCTGTTCAACCATTTTGATCAACTCCCACCCCTTTCCCTTCGGGCAACTATCAGTTTGTTGTCTGCATTTATAGTTCTGATTCAGCTTTGTGTTTG
The DNA here is from genome assembly GCF_048418805.1 of Vulpes vulpes. Classification (NCBI taxonomy): domain Eukaryota; kingdom Metazoa; phylum Chordata; class Mammalia; order Carnivora; family Canidae; genus Vulpes; species Vulpes vulpes. The sequence continues at coordinate 86,093,473 of NC_132796.1, read as the reverse complement.
TTTATTCATTTTTTAAGATTCCATTCATGAGTGGAATTATAGAATATTTGTCTTTTTTGGTCTGATTTATTTCACTTAGCACCATACCACCTAGGTCCATCCATGTTGTCTCAAATGGGGTAATATCACCCTTTTGAGGGCTGTGTAATATTCCATTGTGTATATATATCACATTGTCCTTATCCATTCATCTATTGACAGACACTTAGGTTTCTGTTGTAAATAATGCTGCAGTAGACATAGGGGTGCATATACCTTCTTGAATTAGTGTTTTCATTTTTGCTGGCAAAATACCCAAAAGTGGAATTATTGAATCTTAAGGCATTTCTGCTTTAAATTTTTTGAGAAACCTCCATACTGTTTTCCACAGTGACTGTATCAATTTACATTCCCACCAAGAGTGCACAAGGGTTTCTTTTTTTCCACATCGTCACCAACACTTGTTTCTTCTCCTCTTTACCATTCTAACAAGTGTTAGATGACATCTCATTGTGGTTTTGGTTTGCATTTCCCTGATGGTGAGTAATGATGAGCATCTTTTCATGTGTCTATTGGCCATCTGTATGTCTTCTTTGGAAAAATGCCTGTTCAGGTCTTCTGCCCATTTTTTAATTGCATTGTTTGTTCTTTTGGTGTTGAGTTGTACGAGTTCCTTATTTATTTTGGATATTAACCTTGTATTGGATATATCATTTACAAATATATTCTCCCATTCAGTAGGTTGTCTTTCTTTGTTGTTGATATTTTCCTTTGATGTGCAGAAGCTTTTGTTTTGATGTAGTCCCAATAGTATATTCTTGCTTTTATTTCCCTTACCTTAGAAGATATATCTAGAAAAATGTTGCTATGGCTGATGTCAGAGAAATTAGTGCTTGTGCTCTCTTCTAGGAATTTTATGGTTTCAGACCTCACATTTAGGTCCTTGATTCATTTTGAGAGGTTTTCTTTTGTATAATGTTAGAAAATAATCTAATTTCATTCTTTTACATGTAGCTGTCCAGTTCTCCCAATATCATTTGCTGAAGACACTGTCTTCTTCCCATTACATATTCTTGCTTCCTTTTTCATAGATTAATTGACCATATAATATGTGGGTTTATTTCTACAGTCTCTATCCTGTTCCATTGATTTATGTGTCTGTTTTTGGGCTAGTACCATACTGTTTTTATTACTACAGCTTTGTAGTATATCTTGAAATCTGGGATTTTAATGCCTCAAGCTTTATTCTTCTTTCTCAGAATTGCTTTGGCCATTTGGGGTCTTCCATGGTTCCATACAAATTTTAGAATTTTTTTTGTTATAGTTTTTAAAAAATATACCATTGGTATTTTGATAGGGATTGCATTGAATCTGTGGATTTCTTTGGGTAATATGGAAATTTTGACAATATTAATTCTTCCAATCCATGAGTATGGAATATCTTTCTATCTTTTTGTATCATCTTCAATTTCTTTCATCACTGTTTTATAGTTTTCAGAGTACAGGACTTTCACCTCTTTGGTTAATTTTATTCCTAGGTATTTTATTCTTTTTCAAGCAATTTTAAATGGTATTTTTTTAAATTTCTCTTTCTGTGACTTCATTGTTAGTATATAGAAGTGCTACAAATTTCTGGATATTGATTTTGTATCCTGCCACTTTACTGAATTTGTTAATTACTTCTAGTAGTTTTTTAGTGGAATATTGTGAATATCAATCCATCCTTTCATCCCAGTAATGAATCCCACCTGATTGTGGTAAATGATCTTTTTAATGTATTGCTGTATCTGCTTTGCTAATATTTTGTTGAGGATTTTTGCATCTGTGGCAATCAGGGATATTGGTCTCTAGTTTTCTTTTTTAGGGGACATCTTTGTCTGGTTTGGGTATCAGGGTGGCCTGATGGGTACACTTGAAAATGCTGGCCTCATAAAGTGTATTTGGAATTTATCTTTTCTGTATTTTGAAATAATTTGAGGAGAATAGGTATCAAATCTATTTTAATTGATTGGTAAACTTCACTTGTGAATTCTGGACTTTTATTTTTCGGTAGGTTTTTTTTATTACCAATTCAGTTTCATTACTTGTAATCAGTCTATTTATATTTTCTATGTCTTCCTGGTGCAGTTTGAGAATATTGTATGTTTCTGGATTTTATCCACTTCTCAGTGGTCCAATTTGTTGGCATATAATTTTTATAGTATTCTATTATAATCCTTTGTATTTCTGTGGTATCAGTTGTTACTTCTCTCTTGATTCTGATTTTACTTATTTGGGTCCTTTCTCTTTTTTTTTTTTTTTCTTGATGAGTCTGGCTAAACGTTTGTCAAATTTGTTTACCTTTTCAAAGAACTAGCTCTTGGTTTCATTGATTTCTTTTCCCTTGTTCTTTTAAAGTTTTTATTTATTCGTGAGAAACAAAGAGAGAGAGAGGCAGAGAGAGAAGCAGGCTCCATGCAGGGAGCCCGATGCGGGACTCGATCCCGGGACTCCGGAATCATGCCCTGGGCCGAAGGCAGGCACTTAACCACTAAGCCACCCAGGCGTCCCTCCCTTGTTCTTTTAGTCTCTACATTATTTATTTGTGCTTTGGTCTTTATTATTTTCTTTATTCTACTCACCTTGGTCTTTGCTTGTTCTTTTTTCTAGTTCCTTTAGGCATAACATTAAATTAGTTTTTGTTGCTTTTTTTTTTCTTGTTTCTTGAGGTAAGCCTGTATTGCTCTCTGCTTACTTCTTCAAACTGCTTTCACTGTGTCCCAGAGATATTGGATCATTGTGTTTTCATTTTCATTAGTTTCCATGTAGTTTTTTATTTCTTCTTTGACTGCTTCATTGACCCATTGGTTGTTTAGTATCATATTGTTTAGTCTTCACATATTTCCGGTTTATTTCTGGTTTCATACTATTGTGGTCAGAAAAGATGCATGGTATGATGCAATCTTCTTAAATTTATTGAGGCTTATTTTATGGTTCAATATGTGATCCGTTCTGGAGAATGTTCCATGTACACTTGAAAAAAATGTGTATCCTGCTGTTTTGGGATGGAATATTCTGTATATATCTGTTACATCCATCTGTTTAAGTGTGCATTCAAAGACATTGTTTCCTTATTGATTTGCTAACTAGATTATCCATCTATTGATGTAAGTGGAATGTTAAAGTCCCCTATTATTATTATCTTACTATCAATTTTTCTCTGTATGTCCATTAATATTTGCATTATCTTTTTAGGTACTCCAGTGTTGGCTGACTAGATATTTACAATAGTTATCTCTTCTTATTGGATAGACCCACTTATCATTATGGAATGCCCTTCTTTGTCTCTTGTGACAGTCTTTTTTTAAAGTCTATTTTGTCTGATATAAGTATTGCTACTCTGACATTTTTTTTTGTTTTATTTACATGATGACTATTTTTCCATCTCTTCACTTTCCTTCTGTATAAGTCTCTAGGTCTGAGGTGAGTCTCTTGTAGGCAGCATATAGATGGGTCTTGTTTTGTTTTTCTTTTTTTAAATTTTATTTAAATTCAATTTGCCAACATATAGCATAACACCCTGTGCTCATCTCATCTTTTGTTTTTCTTTATCTTTCCCTCACTCTGTCTTTTGATTGGAGCATGTAGGCCATTTACATTTAAAGTGATTATTGATAACTTTGTGCATATTACCATGTTAAAAATTTGTTTTTGTGTTGTTTTTTTAGTTCCTCTCTGTTCTTTTCTTCTTTCCTTGCTCTCTTTCTTTGCAGTTGATAAGTATCAGTATCCTTAGTGTTTCATTTGGCTTTCTTCCTCTTTGTGCTTTGTGTATCTATGACGGGTTTGGGGTATGTTTACCATGAGGTTCATATATAACATCCTAAGTAAATAGCAGTCTGTTATTGATTTGATGGTCATGGGATGCCTGGGTGGCTCAGTGGTTGAGCATCTGCCTTCAGCTCAGGACATAATCTTGGGGTTCTGGGATCGAGTCCCACATTGGGTTCCCTGTGGGGGACCCTGCTTCTCCCTCAGTCTACATTTCTGCCTCTCTCTCCATGTCTTTCATGAATAAATAAATAAATAAATAAAATCTTTAAAAAAATTGATGGTCATTTAAATTTAAACACTTTCTAAAAATAAACAAAAAAATCCCCTTACTTTTATTTTTCCCTTCTCTTCTCTTTTTACTCCATGCTCCATATTTTGTGTATATGTTGTCATATTTTACATCTTTTTATTCATATTTTTCATATGTCTGATTATGGCCATTTCTTTGCCACTTAAAGAAGTACGTTTAACATTTTGTGTGAGACTGGTTTACTAGTGATAAACATCTTTATATTTTGTTTTTCTGGGAAACTCTATCTCTCTTGTGAATCTGCATGATTACTGGGTAGAGTATTTTTGTTGTAGGTTTTTTCCTTTTATCACTTTGAATATATCGTGCCAATCTTTTCTGGTTTGCAAAATGTCTGGTGTAAAACCAACTGATAATCTTATAGGTTTTCTCTTGTAGGTAACTTTTTATTTCTCTCTTGTTGCTTTTAGGAGTGTCTCTTTATCTTTAATCTTCAACATTTTAATTATTATGTGTGTGGTCTGGACCTCCTCGGGTTCATCTTGCTTGGAATTCTATGGGCTTCAGGGAAGTTTTCAGTTATTTTTTCAGATATGTTTTCTACACTTTTCTTTCATTCTCTTCTTCTGAGACCCTTATAATACCAATGTTTTTTGCTTGATGTTGTCCAAGAGATCCCTTAATCTATTCTAATTTTTAAAAATTCTTTTCTCTTTTTGCTGCTCAGCTTGTGTGCTTTTTATTACCCTGTCTTCCAGATCCCTTATACATTCTTGCAGAAGAATCTCGTCTACTATGAATTCTCTCCAGTGTGTTTTGTATTTCAATTATTGTATTCTTCAGCTTTGATTGATTCTGTTCAATATTTTCTATCCCCTTATTGAAGCTCTCACTGAGTTTTTCCATTCTTTTCCCCAGCCCAATGAGTATTTTTACAATCAATACTTTAAATTCTTCTATCAGGCACATTGCTTATCTCTGTTATATTTAATTATTTTACTGAGATGTTTTCTTGTTCTTTCTTTCGTAGCATATTCCTTTGTCTCCCCATTTTGCTTGACTTTCTGTGTTTGTTTTTATGGATTAGGCAAAAGGGCTACTTCTCCTAAAGTTGCAGGAGTGGTTTTATGTATGGTAACCCCTATGCAGACTTTGGGTGTTTGATGTCTTGCTTGCTGGCTGGAGCTGTGGCTGTGTATGCTAGTTACTCTTTTAAACTGTGGCTTTTTACAAAGAGAATAAAGAAAAATAATAATAATAAAAGTAAAGGAATTCAGAAAAAGAAAAGAAAAAAGAGAACAGAAAAGAATAAAATAAAAAAACAAAACCAAAATGAGACAAATTTAAAAAGTAAAAGAAAATAATAAAGCAGAAAAATTTACAAAAATAAAAAACACAAAACCATGGTTTGTTTGCTGTGCCCCAGCACCATAGGGCAGCTGGTGTGGGCTTGTAGATCCTGGGCTCAGTGAGGTCACAAACTCACTGTGAGCTGGACTTGGCTCACATCTGGGCTTTTAAGATGGAGGGGGGAGAGAACATTCCAGCAGTTCCTAAACTCTTTTAATTTGGCTTTTTTTTCAATGCCCCAGGGTGACTGGGGCTGGCATGAGCTTCAGGACCCTGGGCTTGCTGAGGCTGAAAGCTCCCTCTGATTACTGAACCCACCCTATGGCATTAGGCTTTCCAATTATGGCATCTGAACCTGCCCCTGATGGCAGTCAGATCCTGCTCCAGTCTGGGCCCTTGAAATGGAGGGTAGAGAGCATTGCCTCAGTCCTCTGGCCCCTCTAAACCACAGCTTTTCTTCTGCATCTCAGCACATCTACAGCTGGTGTGGGAATGTGGATCCTAGACTCCCTGAAGTTGGAAGCCCACCGAGATGACTGGACCTGCCCACCGCGGTGTCCAGACTCTTCTTCATATCAGGTTTCCAAGGTAGAATGAGAAAGCAGACTGTATCCTTCTCCAGTCTCTCTGACCTGGAGAGCTTTTCCACAGCAATTCTGCCACATGGCAGGGTTGTAGTGTTGTCTTTTAAAAATACTAGTTGCTCAAAAAAAAATAAAAATAAAAAATAAAAAAATAAAAAAATAAAAATACTAGTTGCTCTTTTAAACCACAGGTTTTTTTCTGTGCTCAAGGACAAAGGGATCTGTTTCTGGTCCCTGAACACTATTCCTCCCCATTGACATTTTCAGTGTTGAGGGCAGGACTTCTTTTTTTTTTTTTTTTTTTTTTTTTTTTTTTTTTTTTACTGTGTCTCCATCTCTCTTGCTGTTCTCTTGGCATTCTCTCTGTCTTTGGTTGATCAGTAGCTGCTCAGTCAGCCCTGAGTTCTTCAGGAGGATCATTCTATTAAAAGGTATAATTTGGTGTGTTCTGTGGAGGAGGTGACTTCGGTCATCCTACATTGCCATTTTGAACCAGCCTGTACAAGCATGCATTTAAGTACATTTGGTGGAGGTACTTAGAGATCTGTCCTACCTTTAGTGATTAGTGTGCCACACCCTCGACCTCTGGCTTTATAATGACTGGCATTGATCCCATTTCAAATAGAAAATGTTTAGTCTTTAATACATTTCAGTAACCAAACTCCTGGCCCACACTACATGCTCCAGAGAACAGCAAAATTTTTTTTAAGATTTTATGTATTTACTCACGGGGGAGAGAGACAGAGAGAGAGAGAGAGAGAGAGAGAGAGACAGGCAGAGGGAGAAGCAGGCTCCAAGCAGGAAGCTGGATGTGGGACTGGATCCCAGGTCTCCAGGATCACACCCTGGGCCTAAGGCAGCATCAAACCGCTGAGCCACCCGGGCTGCCCGAGAATAGCAAATTTAACTGCCTTTCATTATTGTTATATTTCTGGTTCTTAGCTATGTCCTTTTGTCTTTCTCTTTTTATATTGCACCTCTCTTTGCTAGATATTTAAAGCACAATTGGTATGTTAGACAATAAAGTATTGACTGATTTTGACCAAACTTAGCTATCCATTTTTTAACAACATAAAACTAGATCATGAGATCTTTAAAAAGCAAGAATTTTGCATTTAAATTCATATAATCTTCATATGAATATATAATAATATATAACTTGGTGTATACTAAATCCTCAAAAAATGTTTGTTGGATAAAAGAAACAAGGGACTGTATGATCATTCATTGCCCTAGAAAGCCTGGAAAACATGAATGGAAAAATATACATGTGCAATAGCACAAGTCACCTTCTTAATTTTTGCTTTACTAAGATGTTTAAAATTGTTATTTTTAGTGATGAAATGATTAAGAAATGAACAGCATATGTAATTATCTGTTTGTCACTGTCATCACATCATGTTGTTACAAAGGTTTTGGGTTTTGTGCTTGAGCAAAATATGCATTCAAATAACCTCAGTAAAAAAAAATAACCTCAGTATATTTGTAAAACAATATTAACCTGCTTCTATAATGATTTAAAACTGGTTATCACTCCATCACAAAACACCTATTTGAACAAATCATTTTTATGAGGATTTAGTTATCATAAGTTAAACAAAACCCAATTGTCACTGAAATTTTAAAAATGCAATAATAATCTGTTTGCCTTATTCCTTTGCATAATCCAGCACTATACAGGACTAGAATATTCTTTGTGTGAAATTTTATACATTATCCATTTAGCAAACTAACTATTTCTGTTTTTGGAATTCCCAATAGCATTTGGAGAGTTAAGATAGCTGATTTTTCTAAAAATATTTCAAGTTCGGTGTCTAGAACCTTTCTAATAAGCTACTAATTAATGTATCTCTCTGTTTTCCTTCCCCACATTCTTCTATTTGATGTGAAATGACCAACAGTGTTTTAATGGGCTTTTGTAGTAAACAAAATGTCACCATTAATATTGCACCTCTAGATAATTTTCAAAGCTTCTGGAGAAATTTAACATTAGCCAGAATGGATGTATTAAAGGCGATATATAAATAATGTTGGCATTAATTTATTTCAGATCCATATGCTTAAGACATACTAAATTAATTTTATTCAAAGTAGCATAGTAATCAGGGTACTTATACCATTTTATTGCGATATACTTAATAACCATGTAAAATTACTCTTTGAAGAACTAAGCTTAAAGAAATATATCACATTTATTTTGATAATGCCAATATCTTCCCTGAAACAAGGAGAGGTTTGTGCTACCTTGGAATATGGCTAATTAATGTCTCAATTTGAACATTTTAATCAAGAGTAGCATTGCATGCTCATTTACCAGGAAGCAACTGCAACTGACATGCTTCTAAGATTCTCAAATTCTATTTTGATATGCAAATAAGCAACTTTATGGTTGATTCCATCAATATTAAATTAATTCAGTATCCCTATCTTCTTCAATTCTTAATTAATTCAATTAATTAAATTCAATGTTCCTGCCTTCTTTTCTAAGTAAGTTATTGAGCATTAAATTTCTTCAGGTCAAATATATAATAATTGGCTTAACTTTGTGCTTGGGAAGAGTGGTTAGATCATCAGACCCTAACCTAAATCTTTGAGCTTATTTGGAGTTATGAGTAGATATTGAGCTAAGTCCTAAAAGTGTGGATTAAACATAGACAGCAAATTCCATAAGGAGAAGGGTTTGGGTACGAACTCTTTCTGGAGTTTTCTCTCCTTGCTGAAAATCCTCAAAAAGCTTATAAAAGAAGGCAAAGTCATTGCCACCAACTTAAAGAATCACTCAGTATAAAAAATGATAAAACAAATTTTACCACATATAAGTACTATTGTTAAGTACAAGTATGATGTTACTTAATCGTCTCAATAATTCTATGAAATGCATTAATATCTCTATTTAATGGATAAAGTAATGAAAAGAAAGTAAGTAGTAAGCACTTGATAAGTATTGACCATTTGGTTGGTGACCCTTGAGCTAAAGCCGTAAAGTAATCAGGGCCTAATCTTGGACTTAATTCTACTGTGGCATGTTTTGCTTTTGCCTCATTCTATTTTGCACTAGTTGCACTGCAACAATCCTGTCACTAGGGAGACTAGTAAGAATAATGTAGTTTAATCACTGAAATCTATCTTACAGGAATACGTAAGTTCAGTATCACAAAAATATAACTATATATAAATGATATTCACAAAAGCTTGAATTTTATTCATACAAATTTAACAAGTTTTATCTATATTTATCACACCTAGCAATCAGATATAGCTGCCAATCAATCAAATAACTATTAAGTCAAAGGAAAAATGTGTTGTCTGACAATATGGATGGAAAATGGTGGCATCTCATTGTTTTTTGAGTTGACACATGATGTTAGATTAGTTTCAGATATACAACACAGTGGTTTAACAAGTTTATACATATATGTTCACCACAAGTGTAGCTCCCATTTGTCCCATTACATAGCTATTACAATATCATTGATTGTATCCCTTATCTTTTGCCTAGTGTCCCTATGACTTACTCATTCCATAACTGAAAGCCTGCATCTCCCTCTCCCCTTCACCCATTTTGCCCAACTCCTCCTCCTCTCCCTTCTGGCAACCATCAGTCCTCTGTATTTATAGGTCAGATTCTGCTTTTTGTTTATTCATTTTTTTAAGTTACACTTATGAGTGAAATCATGGTATTTGTCTTTCTTAATCTGACTTCTTTCTTTTTCTTTCTTTTCTTTTTGTAATTTAAGATTACTGTATTTCCTTACAAGAGGAACATTTGAACAAATTCTACAGGTAGTCAATCAACTCTTGTTCAAATTGGGCACACATCAAATCTAGCACTATGGGAGTTTTATTTTTTTAGAAGTGAAATTTTAACTATCAATACAAATGCCAAGATACTACACAAAACAACCACAGGAACTCTTTTCTTCATTTTTATGAATTGTTCACAAACATTCCCTACATAATCCAACATATAACAGAAAAATGGTACATCTTTTTCCTTCAATTTGGAAAAACAAGTATAATAATATAACAAAGTTTAACTACTAGCAGGCTGACAGTTTGTCTATAGGTGAGAAATTAGCTAATAAAAAAATAATAAGGATTCATTTAGCATTGTCGCTTCCATAACAAAGTATTATTCTGATTAATAAAACTTACTACCATTAGACTTGTGGCATATACTTATACCATTACTCAATTTGTAGTATTGCTCCCCACCTTGGTTCTCTTTCACAGTTACTAACATAGAAAACTGTTGCATAGTAGGGACAAGAATTTGCAAGCAAAAAAATCCCCAGGTTATTTTAAGCATAAATGTGTATGATGGAATTTTTTCCCAAGCAATGGACTTTCAAATCATTAAGAAATAACTGGAATGGAATTTGCCAAGATACTATGTCTATGTCCAAGAAGAGATGCATTTATTCATATCCAACAGAGGAGCTGAAAATCAAACTTGGTGTTTAGTTTGGGGTGGGTTGGAGAATCCAGCCATTTGAAAAATTGCGAAAGCAATCTGAACAAAAAAGAATAAAGCTGAAAGCATCATGTCCCTGATTTCAAACTATATTACAAAGCTATAGTTATTAAGACAGTATAGTATTGACATAAAAACAAAGACATAGATCAGTGGAACAGAATAGAGCCCAGAATAGAGCCCAGATAGAGCCCAGAAATAAGCCCACACATATATGGTCAATAAATTTATAACAGAAGCCTGTATACAACAGGGAAAAGACAATCTTTTCAATAAATTGTGCTGGAAAAAATTGGACAGCCACATGCAAAACATTGAAACAGGATGGCTATCTTGTACCATATATAAAAATCAACTCAAAGTGGGTTAAACACCTAAATTTAAGGCCTAAAACCATAAAACTCCTAGAAGAAGATATAGACAGTAAGCTCCTTGACATAGGTCTTGGTGATGATTTTTTTAAAAATCTGACACCACAAACAAATAAACAAGCAGGACTACATCAAACTATAAAGCTTTTGTACAGCAAAGTAAACCATCAACAAAATGAAAGGCAACATACTAAATGGAACAAAATAATTGCAAATCATGTATCATATAGGGGACTAATATTTCAAATATATAAGGAATTCATAGAACTAAATAGCACAAAAACAAATGTAAAAACCCAAACAATCGAATTAAAAATGGTCAGAAGATCTGAATAAACATTTTTTTTCCCCAAAGGAGACATGCAGATGGCCAATAAGTACATGAAAAATGCTTAACATTATTAATCATCAGGGAACTACAAATCAAAACCATAATGAGATATCATCTCACACTTGTTAGAATGGCTATTATAAAAGATAAGAAATAACAAGTGTTGGGACATCTGGGTGGCTCAGTGGTTGGGGCCTGCCTTCAGCTCAGGGCATGATCCCAGGATCCGGGATCGAGTCCTGCATCGGGCTCCCTGTAGGGAGCCTGCTTCTCTCTCTGCCTGTGTCTCTGCCTCTCTCTCTGTGTGTCACTCATGAATAAATAAATAAATCTTTTTTAAAAAAAAGAAATAACAAGTGTTGGCAAGTATGTGGAGAAAAGAGAACCCTTGTGCACTCTTGGTAGGAATGTAAAATGGTGCAACCACTATGGAAAACAATATGGAATGTCTTTTAAAAATTAAAAGTACAGCCATCATACGATACCCGAATTATACTTCTAGGTATTTACTTTAAAATAATAAAAACACTAATTTGAAAAGATATATATACCCCCGTGTTAAATTGCAGCATTATTTACAACAATCAAGATACAAAAGCAACCTAAGTGTCCATTGATGGATAAATGTATAAAGAACATGTAATATTATTCAACCATAAAAAAATGAAATCTTGACATTTGTGACAACATGGATGTTCCTTGAAGGCCTTATGCTAAGTGAAATAATTCAGCCAGTAAAAGATAAATCCCATATATCTTTCTTATTTGTGAAATCTTTTTTAAAAAGCTGAAAATAGATTGGTGGTTGCAAGGGAGTGGGAGAAATGGGTGAACTGGTTTTTGTTTTTTAGTTTAAATAAATATTTTTTTTAAAAAAAGAAATAGGTCAGAAATGTTTCTTACTAGTAGCTTTTAGGACTTTGTTAGTATAGTATTTCATTGTCCCTGTTATCGCATTGCTCATAATAGTATCTTTTATATGTTGTGATGAATTTGGATGACAAGAATTATATTTATGGTATCTAGTTTAATAGACAATCATCTATAGTTATATGTATTATGCATCACTTCTATCTGGCACATCTTTCCCATGACAGTCTTTATGCCACCAATAGAAGTGTCAACTTTCACAGCATAATACCCTTTGCCAGTAAGTCTGGAATGATTTGCTAAATGGAAATGCCGAGTCATGGCTCAATTTCTGGCTAGCACACTTGATGCAAGAGTTCTTTTATGAAGATGTAATTTTGGGGAGAGTTGCATTGGAATAGAAATAATAAATGACACATTTTTTAACTTTGTTTAAAAAAATTCAGCTGAGTAAATTTAAAAGATTTTACTGGCTTTATTCAATGACTCATGACAATTAGACAGCAGCCTGTCTAGCAGATTGAAAGGAGCTACAGGGATCTGTACAAAATGAAAGACTTTTATAAGTAGAAGGGAATGGGAAAAAGAAGACTAGCAAAAAGCAGATTGGTTGTAGCAAGTTCACTTTCCTTTAGGGGATGGCAGTCTTATCAGGCAGATTATCTCACTAGTGTTGACCAGATGATTCCTGATTGACTGGTTAAAATTCTATTTCTGGGAGAGTCAAAACTGTAATTACATTAAGTATTAAGCCTTGGTTTGGTGACACGTGGCTTAGTACAAGTGACTCCATTTTGGGCCTGTCTTGTTTTTAACAATTTCCTAAATTTTAAATCAATGGAGACATACAAAAAAGAGAAACTGGAGAGCATGCATTAGACTGGCTAATGACAATGACTTTCATTATTACATCCTGGAAAGATCACAGGCACAGCTTAAACACCTCCAGACCACCCCTAACAGATGTAGAGATTGGACCACTTACTCTTCTATATGGCTGAGAGCAGAGCAGAATGTCCCTACTTTGTAATCAGACAGATCTCCCAAAGAGATATGTCGGAGCCAAAAACATCCAGTTCTCTGTCCTAAACTCACTAACCAAGTAAATAACTCCTCCTCCTCTAGGAGAGAGGGCAGAAGTATTATGGAAATTAATGCCCTTTTACATAGAAACTTGAAGTCTAGTAAAAGGGAGTCCTCTGAACATGAATGAACAAAAAAAATGCACACATATGACAAAAATAAAACTATAGATATCAGATCAATGCCAAAAAGCTTCACAAAACTCTTGTATTCATTGAGGGTGGAGTATGTCCATAAACTTAGATATTAAAGGGTAAAGGCCAGAGTTTTTCTGCCCTAGAAACTAGAGTTGCTATGCTATCTACTACTAGATCAATTCATTTCCTAGTGGGCATCTTTTAATTAACAACTTAATAATTGTGGCTTTCTCTAATGGTAACTTTTCTCCCACTGTGTTGCCAGCTTTTTCAAGATTTATTTATTTGCTCATGAGAGACACACAGAGAAAGACAGAGACATAGGCAGAGGGAGAAGCAGACTCTCCGCCGGGAGCCCAATGTGGGACTCGAACCCAGGACCTGAGCTGAAGGCTGAAGCTCAAACACTGAGCCACCCAGGCACCCCTGTTGCCAGCTTCTTATTTAACATGACCCTGTTTTGTTTTTCTTTTTTTCTAAGTGATACTTTTCTGAGGACTTATTATGTATAAAAATCTATACTGCTTCATATTTCATTCAAAGAAACATCAATCAGGAATCTAAATATAAATGAAAAGCCATTAAAAATTTTATGTAGCCTTTTGATGAATTGTCAATGGGAGGTTTTATTCACAAAATACCATACAAACAGCAGCTGCTCCCTGGTCTCCTCCCCAACTCCATTGTGGGTGTCTGGTGAATCTCTGTGGCTTTACTGTTTTGTTTTGCTTTGTTTTCTCATTCATTATTGCTACCTTTAACTGGTTAGTTAAAGGGAATTGATTGTCCTTAGAAATTAGATGAAGAGAAAGGATAATTATTTTCCCCAATCACAATGATAATACTGCAAGCAAGGGGATTATTATTATTTTGGTGGTGATCGGTTGAATCAATTTTCCAAGGGCATAGAACCAGTAAATGTGGCAAAAGTTAGATTTAAAGTCAGTTCTCTCTCTCTCTCTCTCTCTCTCTCTCTCTTTTTCCAGAAAAATGAAACCATCAAAAAAGGATCTGGAATAGAGTTCCACTGACCTGAAAGGGGTGAAAGAATTAGAAAAGAATGTATGCACTCAAAATATGCCTTGTAGATAGAGCAAAAATTCAGCATTATGAACTCTTGTGGGAATATTCTCTTGGGGAATTTCTAACTTCTAAGGATTTTTTTTTCCTTTTGGCGGTACTGTTTTGAAGAGGTGGACTTTGTGGAATTTATTTTGTGGTGGCGGGAAGAGGCTCTCTGTTCAGGCTAGATTCTTACCTATGTTAATTTTCTATGTTGATTTTTTGAACAGTTTTAGATTTATAGAAAAATTGACTGGATCATTCAGAGTTCCCACATACCATATAGTTTCCCCTATTATTAACATCTTATATTAGTATGATTATTTGTCAATATTAATGACCAAATATTGATACATTATTCATTTAAGTCCATACTTTATTCAGATTTCCTGATTTTTAAATTAAAGTTATTTTGTCATTCCATGATTTTACTAATTTTCCATATTTAGTATTTCCATAATTAGTGTTATTAGTTATAATATTGATATTCCATGGATTTTATTAACCCATAATTGCATCCAGGAAACTGTATGTTACACTTAGTTGTCTTATCTCCTAAGGCTCTTCTTGGTTGTGAAAGTTTCTCAGGCTTTCCTTGTTTTTAATAATCTTGAGAGTTTGGAGGGGTACTGGTTAGGAATATTATAGGAACTCCCTCTATTGGAATTTGTCTGATATTTTTTCTCATTGGGGTTTTGAATTTCAGGGCAGAACACAAAGCCAAGTGACATTCTCATCACATTATATCAAGAGTACAGACCACCAACATGACATATCACTCTTATTAACCTTGACCACCGGGCTGAGGTAGTGTTTGTCAGTTGTCTCCACTATAAAGTTGCCTTTCCTCTCTATATTATGCTCTTTGGAAGGAAGTCACAAAGTGTAGCTCATGCTTAAGGAGTTGGGTATTTTTCTCCATCTCCTCAAAGGCAGAGTACCTACATAAATTATTGGGATTCTTCTGCATGGGAGATTTGTCTATTCTCTCCTTAATATGCTTTTTTGTCCATTATTTACTCAAGTTGCTTGTTTTCTTATTATTGGGTTTTAAGTGTTTGTACATTTTACATACAAACCCTTCATCACATATGCATTTTGCAAATATTTTCTACCAGGCTGTGGCTTGACTTTTCAGTCTCTTAACAGTGTCCTTTACAGAGCATGTGTTTTGAATTTTGATAAAATCTAATTGATCGTTTCTTTGATGACTCCTCTTTTGAGTATTCTATTTGAAAATTCAGCACCAAACCCAAGGTCATATAGATTTTCTCTTATGTTTTCTTCTAGAAATGCCAGAGGTTTTTCTTTTTTAATGTTGTCCCAGGATCCATTTTAAGTTCATGTTTATGTAAGATTTAAAATGTATATCTAGGTTTTTTTCTTGACATATGGGTGTCTAATTGTTCTAGCACAATTTATTGAAAACACTATTTTTTTCCATTGAATTGCCTATCTACTTTTATCAAAGATTGGCTGACTATATAGGTATAGGTTTATTTCTGGATGGTTTATTCTGTTCTATCGATCTATGTATCTATTCTTTCACCCAACATTATGCTATTTTGATTACTGTAGCCTTAGTGTAAGTCTTCCAACTCTATCCTTCTTCATATTATGTTGGCTATTCTAGGTTCCTTGTCTTACCATTTAAGTTTGTCAATAATTTAAAAATATCTTGCTGAGATTTTAAATCAGATTGTGTTGAATCTATAGATCAACTTGGGGAGAGGTTTTTTTAAGATTTTATTTATTTATGCAAGAGAGACACAGAGAGAGAGGCAGAGACATAGGCAGAGAGAGAAGCAGACTCCCTGTAGGGAGCCCGATGCAAGACTCGATCCCATGACCTTGAGATCACGACCTGAGCCAAAGGCAGACTCTCAACCACTGAGCCACCCAGGTGCCCCAACTTGGGGAGAATTTACATTGTAACAATATTAAGTCTTCCAATTCATTTTCCAGTTCATCTCTCCATTAATTAGATCTTTGATTTTTTAAATTAGTGTTTTGTAGCTTTCTGCATATAGTTCTTATATATATTTTGTTAGGTAAATACTTGAGTATTTCATTTTGGAGATGTGCTATTAATAACCATATTGTTATGTTAAATTTAAATTTCTAATTGTTCATTTATGGTATATAAGAAAGCAATTGACTTTAATATATTAACCTTGCATCCTGCAACCTTGTTATACTCAGTGGTTCCAGAAATCATTTGTTCTTCTTTAGGGGTTTTTTACATAAACAATGATGTTGTCTATGAATAAACATAGTTTTATTTCTTCCTTTTCAAGTTGTATAGTTTTCATGTTTTTATTTGTCTTATTGCACTAGCTAAGACTTTCATTATGATGTTGAATAGATGTGTTGAAAAAAGACATATTGTCTTAGTCCCGACCTTAGGGGAAAAGTGTCCATTCTTTTCTGATTAACCATAATATTACCTGTAGGCTTTTTGTGGATGTTCATTATCAAATTGAGAAATTTCCCCTCTATTTCTAGTTTGCTGAGAGTTATTACCATGAGTGGGTGGTGGATTTTGTCAAATGCTTTTTCTGCATCAATTAATATGATCATATGATTTTTATTCTTTACTCTGTTGATGTGGTGGATTACATTAAGTGATTAATTTTTAAATGTTGAAACAGCCCCACAGACGATTTAGTAATGGTTTATGTTTTTTTAATACACTTTTGGATTCATTTTTGGTAACATTTTCTTAAGGATTTTTACTTTTGTGTTCATCACGGTTATCGGTCTGTTGCTTTTCTTTATTGTAATCTCTTTATCTGATTTTGGCATTAGAGTAATGCTGGCTTGATAGAATGAATTCTAAAATCTTCATTCTGCTACTATTTTTTGGTAAGAGATTGTGAAGAACTAGTGTCATTTCTTCCCTAAAAGTTTGCTAGAATTTACTGGTGAAATCATCTGGACTAGATGATTTCTTTTTTGGAAGGTTATTAGGTTATTAATTATTGATTCATTTTTAGTTATCTATTTCAGACAGATAGTTTCTGGTTATCTATTTTTCGTTGTGTGAGTTTTGGTAGTTTGTGTCTATAAGGAATTGATTCATTTCATTTAAATTATCAAATTGTGAACATCTTTTTTTTCTTAGTATTCATTACTTTTAAATGCACCTGAGACCAAAAATGATAACCTCTCTTTTATTTCTTACATCAGAAGTCTGTGTCTTCTTTTGTTCCTGCTTAGCCTGGCTAGAAATTCATAATTTTTATATATCTTTTCAAAAAAACATTTGGTTTTTTTGAATTTCTTTATCATTTTCCTGCTTTCAGTTTTATTGATTTCTGCTATAATGTTTATTATTTATTTTCTCCTACTTGCATAAGGCTTCAGTTGCTTTTTCTGCTCTAGTTTCTTAAAGTATATGCTTAGGTTGTTGATTTTAGATTTTTTTCATAATATATGCACTTAGTGCTATACATCTCCCTCTAAGCACTCCTTTTGTTTTATCTCACAAATTTATATAGACGTTTTTAGTTCAAGTATTTTAATTTTGTTCAAATATTATAAATTTCTTCTGAGACTTCTTTGACCCATTTGTTGTATATGATTTACTCCTGACACTGGGAAACAAACAAAAGGGTTGCAGAAGGGGAGGTGGTGGAGGGATGGGGTAACTGGGTGACAGGCATTAAGGAGGGCATGTGATGTGATGAGCACTGGGTGTTGCACTATATGTTGGCAAATTGAATTTAAATTTTAAAAAGTAAAAAAATAAAAAAGAAGGAAAAAATAAAAAATATGGTTTAATATTCAAATACTTGAGAATCCAGCTATGTTTCCATTATTGATTTTTAGTTTAATTTCAATGTGGTATAAGATCATACTTCTTATAATTTATTTTCTTTTTTTAAGGATTTATTTATTTATTTATTTATTTAGGAGAGAGAGAGAGAGAGAGCATGTACAGGAGGGTCAGAAGGTGGGAGAAACTCGAGCAGACTCTGTGCCCAGAGCCCTGTGCAGGTCTCAATTTCATGACCAAGATCATGGTCTGAGCCAAAACAAAGAGTTGGATGATTAACTGGGTCATCCAGGTGCTCCTATAATTTATTTTCTTTTAAATTTATTAAGTGTATTTTATGGCATAGGTCTGATCTGTCTTCTGTGTGTTCTATGTGAACTTGAAAAAAATGTATATTTTGCTGTTGTTGGTGTATTCTATAAATTGCAATTTGACTGATGGTGCTATTCAGGTGAACTATGTGCTTATTGCTTTTTCAGCCTGCTTGACCTATTAGTAACTGATGGAAAGTATTAAAATGTCCAGCTATAATTGTGGTTTTTGCTATTTCTCCTTTTGGTACTATCAGTTTGCCTTGCATATTTTGGTGCCCAGTGTTTAAGTGCACATAGACTTGATTCTTAGATCGTTTTGGAGAACTGACCTCCTCAAAATTATGTAGTGTCCTTTTTTATCCTCAATATTTTTTCTTATTTCTGAATTCTTTGTCTTACGTTAATATAGCTACTATAGCTTTCTTATGATTAGTATTAGCATGGTATATCTTTCTCCATCCCTTTATTTTCTATCTATATGTCTTTATATTTGAAATAAATTTCTTGTAGGAAACAAATAATTGAGTGTTCTTTTAATCCACTATGACAATCTTATCTTTCATTGGTGTGTTAGGATCACAAATATTTAAAATACTTATTGATAGATTTGAATTAATATTATCTATGTCTGTAACTGGTTTCTATTACGAGAAACTTACTTTTTAACATTTTCTGATTTTTAACTGAGCATTTATATTATTACATTTTATATAGGTACACACTCTTAGTGTATCAATTATACTTTTTTGAAAATATTTTAGTGATTGCAATATACAATCTAAACTAACTTAAGTCTACTTTAAAATACATGATGCCATTTCTTGCATAGTGTTGGTATTTTATAACCAAGCACTCACATTCCTACCTCCTGGCCTGTATGATATTGCTGCCATTCATTTCGTTTATTCATAGGCTATAATCACCCAATACATGGTGACTATTACTATTTTCAGCAAACAGTTATCTTTAAGAAAAGCCAAGAATATGAAAAGGAATAGATTTTATTTTGCCTTTATTTATTTCTCTGATTCTCTTCCTTTCTTTTATGTAGACCTAATACATTTCCCTTCTCCTTGAAGATTTCCTTTAAACGTTTCTTGGAGGACCAGTCTCCTGGAGATAAATTCTGTTAATTTTTTAAGGCGTGGTCTACAAAAGGCTTAATTTTGTCTTCATATTTAAGGGTAATTTCACTAGATATAGGATTCTGGGGTTTTTCTTTTAATATTTTAAATATCTCATACCACTTTCCTTTTGTTTGTACATTTTTCTCCATCTTTAGATAAGCTGTCCTTAATTTTTATTTTTATTTTATTTTTTAATAATAATTTTTTTATTGGTGTTCAATTTGCCAACATACAGAATAACATCCAGTGCTCATCCTGTCAAGTGCCCACCTCAGTGCCCGCCACCCAGTCACCCCCACCCCCAGCCCTCCCCTTCCACCACCCCTAGTTCGTTTCCCAGAGTTAGGAGTCTTTATGTTCTGTGTCCCTTTCTGATATTTCCACTTATTTTTTCTCCTTTCCCCTTTATACCCTTTCACTATTATTTATATTCTCCAAATGAATGAGACCATATAATGTTTGTCCTTCTCCGATTGACTTATTTCACTCAGCATAATACCCTACATTCCATCCACGTTGAAGCAAATGGGGGGTATTTGTCGTTTCTAATGGCTGAGTAATACTCCATTGTATACATAAGCCACATCTTCTTTATCCATTCATCTTTCGATGGACACCAAGGCTCCTTCCATAGTTTGGCTATTGTGGACATTGCTTCTGTGAACATTGGGGTGCAGGTGTCCCGGCGTTTCACTGCATCTGAATCTTTGGGGTAAATCTCCAGCAGTGCAATGGCTGGGTCATAGGGCAGGTCTATTTTTAACTCTTTGAGGAACCTCCACACAGTTTTCCAGAGTGGCTGCACCAGTTCACATTCCCACCAACAGTGCAAGAGGGTTCCCTTTTCTCCACATCCTCTCCAACATTTGTGGTTTCCTGCCTTGTTAATTTTCCCCATTCTCACTGGTGTGAGGTGGTATCTCACTGTGGTTTTGACTTGTATTTCCCTGATGGCAAGTGATGCGGAGCATTTTCTCATGTGCTTTTTGGCCATGTCTATATCTTCCTCTGTGAGATTTCTCTTCATGTCTTTAGCCCATTTCATGATTGGATTGTTTGTTTCTTTGTTGTTGAGTTTAATAAGTTCTTTATAGATCTTGGAAACTAGCCCTTTATCTGATAGGTCATTTGCAAATGTCTTCTCCCATTCTGTAGGTTGTCTTTTAGTTTTGTTGACTGTATCCTTTGCTGTGCAAAAGCTTCTTATCTTGATGAAGTCCCAATAGTTCATTTTTGCTTTTGTTTCTTTTGCCTTCCTGGATATATCTTGCAAGAAGTTACTGTGGCCGAGTTCAAAAAGGGTGTTGCCTGTGTTCTCCTCTAGGATTTTGATGGAATCTTGTCTCACATTTAGATCTTTCATCCATTTTGAGTTTATCTTTGTGAATGGTGCAAGAGAGTGGTCTAGTTTCATTCTTCTGCATGTGGATGTCCAATTTTCCTAGCACCTTTAAAATTATATTTCCTTTAATTTTATATTGTCTTTGTTTTTCTGTCCTTTGAATAAGATATTCCTAGGTGTGGTGTTTTGGTATTTATTCTATTTGGCCTTTTCTGAACTTCCTGGATCTATGATTTAGTGACTATCATTCTAGAAATTCCTCAGATGTTATTACTTGAAATATTTTTTTCTATTTTTATTTTCTTCTTCTTCTGGTATTTCAGTTATTTCCTTTGAAATTTTTGGATGTTCCAGTTGTTTTCTCCTTTTTTCCTTCATATTTCAACTTGAGAAGTTTCTCTTACTCTATCTTTGAGCTCACTAATTCTTTCCTTGTCTATGTCTACTCAACTGATGAGCCCAAAAAAGGCATTCTTCATTTCTGTTGGAGTTTTTAATGCATAGCATTGCTTTTTGATTCTTTTTTTTAAGAAATTTTCATCTCCCTGCTTATATTATTCACCATTTCTTGAATGTCTGCTTTTTTCTTTTTCTTTTTTTTTTGAATGTCTGCTTTTTTCATTAGAGCCCTTAGCATATTAATTATAGTTATTTTAAATTCCCTGATAATTCCAGAATCTGTGTCATACCTGAGTCTGATTCTGATGCTTGCTTTATCTCTTCAGACTATGTTTTTCCTTCTGTCTTTTCAGTATACCTGGTATTTTGTGTTGTTAAAAATCAGATTGAATGCATTCGGTAAGAGGGACTGACATACACAGGACTTTAGTGTGAGAATTGGTTAATTTTTCTAAGAATTACACTGTGTTATATGCTTGGTGTAGCTTAGTGTAGATACTAAAAGCATCAAATTCCTATAATTTCCTCATTTTTTTGTCTCCTTGAGTTGGGGACAACTTCTTCTCAGAGAGATACTCTGTTTCGTAACTCTTTCAGTGGTAATCCACTGTTAGTATACTAAAGTCCTATTGGTGTCATTGTAATGTGTAGGGGAGGCAGAGTTTTCTAGAATTTTCTGATTAAATTTAGTTGTTCAGTAGGCTTACGCCTTTAGTCTTTGATCTTCACAAGTGTTTCTTCTTGTAAAGTTCTCCCACTCTTTCTTTGGTGAGACTATAATACTAGAGTGGGTTGCAATGGGAGATATATCATCCCTTCAGGTGGGAGAAGGTTCTGGTGAGGTCTTCTCCCCCTGAGAGTTGGCCTTTCTTATGGAGAATGCTCTGGGCATATTTCAAAATGGTTACTTTCCCCAACTCCTGCCAGAGACATCGAGGGATTTTTCTTGGCTCTTTAATAGAGAAACTGATAGAGGTGTTGAAGGTCAAACTCATAAAAGTCCCTCCTAAGTCTACAACCCTCAGTTATTTCTTCCTTTCACATTCATCCACATTTAGCCTCCAACAGTTTATCAGAATGACCATTGAGGTATTCTTGCCAGTTTATGGCTCTAGCACTTTCTGCTTCAAGAAAGCAGATATCAGATGGTTTTCCTGATCGCTTGGCTATCTATTATTCATGGGGTGGTTTTCCTGCAAACCAAGTTTTTTTGATGGGTTTCTTTGATTTTCAGTTTGTTCAGCGTTTCTCTTGTAAGGGTGGGAGCAGTGACTTGCAACCTGCAACCAGTGACTTGCATGTCAGTGCTCTATCCATAATGGATTTGGTTACTTTGGACCAGATTGCTGAGAAAGTAGTAAAAGTGTGTCTCATAAACCAAACCAAATACAAACGTTTTATGTGTGCCTATAATAATTATTTGTGGTTTTGTCTCTTCATAGTTGAATAAGTACGATTCACTTTTTTCCATTTTGTGGACATGTCTGAAAGGATTTTATCAGAGTTCTGTCAATATTTAATACTTTTGTTACTTAGGGGGTATCCCTGGGTGGCTCAGCAGTTTAGCGCCTGCCTTCAGCCCAGGGCGTGATCCTGGAGTCCCAGGATTGAGCCCCACATCAGGCTTCCTGCATGGATCCTGCTTCTCCCTCTGCCTGTGTCTCTGCCTCTCTCTCTCTCTCTCTCTCTCTCTCTCTCTGTGTGTGTGTGTGTGAGTGTGTCTGTGTGTCTCATGAATAAATAAATAAAATCTTTTTAAAAAATTCTTTTGTTACTTAGGAAAAAAGTATAAGAGTGTTCTCTTTATTAAGTCCCCCAAATAGGGTGCTTCAGATAGCTATTATGTCCATTACATTTGAGGAAATAAAATGTTCATGAAACTTATTTCCGACATGAGTCTTATTTCTTAGTGGCACTGATGTGTTTGTTTCAATGAATGTCTTTTATGATTTGTCTCTATCTCAGATATTTAGCTCTAAGTCTGGTTTACCAAGACTGGACTTAGATTTAGTTGCAGAATATTAGAGTTAAAAGAAATCTAAGTGACTATATAAAGGAGTGATGTGATTTACCCAAAGTCACAAACTAATTTAGAGACTGTTTTGGGACTGGAGCTGAGGTCTACTGTCATATAGTTCTTAAATAAATAAATAAATTTGATTTAGCAAACATTTGATGCAAGAACTTACATTATACATTATAAAAAGTTATGTAAGAATCAGTTCTTGCCATCCAAGTGTTTTCAACCTAGCTAGGAAGATAAGACAATTATACAAGTAGTTACTCTATGTTGGAGAAAAGATTAAATGCCAGAGGTGGGACACAGTATATCTAGTGGAGAGATCGGTGATGTCCAGTTCCTTTTTTAATCTTTTACCAAACATATTGTCTGAAAAGAATTCCTTTCATGCTTTTCTGAATATTCAGACTTTAAGATTTTATTCTTCTGCTTAATAAAAAATAAGTATAAAACATTGATTAGGAATTTGGACCCAAGTAAGACAGACTTATGTTCAAAATCTAGCTCTATGATATGCTAATTATTTGACTAAGGACAAGCTCAATTTGATTCAATTCAATAAATATTTATCAACCACCTTCTATGTACCAGGCAGTTTTCTAAACACTTGAAATACCTTAATGAAAAAAAAAGTAGAAAAATATGTTTGTCTGGTAAAGTTTACATTCTAGTAGATGTGTATTTTAATAGAATAATTGCATGCAATTTATGGCATGTAATTCAATTGTGCAGAGATCTTCAGGAAATATAGTGATAGAACTTTTCTGAGCTTCTTTTTTTTTCATTTATAAAATGGGGTGCTGATAGTGCTTACCTCATAGGCTTGTCAGTAGAGTTAAATGACTTAACGTGGAATGCTTTTAGTGGAGTGCCTGGAATATAGGCCATCTACAATAAATGTGAACTGTTATTATTGTTAATGACATAGTAATTCTTATAAACTGAATTATATCCTCCCAATTTACATGTTGAAGCTCGACTGCCAATGTGACTGTCGATATCTCCTATTTGGAGGTAGGGACTTTAAGGAGATAATTAAGGTTCACTAAAGTCATAAGGGTGGGGCCCTAATCCTATATGACTGGAATCCTTATAAGAAGAGGAGGAGGCGCCAGAACTCTCTCTGCCCTGCCCTGCCCTGCATAAAGAAAAAAACATGTCAGGACACAATGAGAACGTGCTGTCTGCAAGCGAAGGAGAGAGGTCTCACTAGAAACCAACCCTATTGATGTCTTGATCTTGGACTTCCAGCCTCCAGAACAGAGAAAAAAATACATTTCTATTTTTTAAAGCCCCAGAGCCCATGGTATTTTGTTATTGCAGCTCAACCGAGTAATATGGTGACCTATTTGGGGATATAATTTGCAGCTGTTGTTTAAATAATGTCCTTAGTTTGTGATTTGCTTATTTCCTTTCTGGACTAAGCAAAGTGCCACCTATTAGCATAAAAGAATAAAAGTGTAATTACTTTTTTAACAGAAAGAATTGTTCCCATGCCCATTATGAACAGATACTACAAAATAGTTTACTAGCCTAATGACATCATACCACACTACTGGAAAACTTAAGGAACAGCTATGAAGCAAGATCGGGTCAGAGTATATAAATACCATTCAACGATGCAAACTCACTCATTCAGAGGTTACCATTTTGTTTCCTGATTTTTGACTGATTTATTATTTGAATTTGTTAATAGTGTTGAGGTATAAGTGACATAACATAAACTGCATATAATTAAGTTGTACATTTTAATAAGATTTGACATACAAAAACACTTGTAAAACCATCACCATAATCAAGGTACTGAGATAGTCATTACCCCAACTTCTTCGTATATCTTGATTCTCCCTTTTGTTCCTCGTGAGCCCCTCCACCCTATCCAAGGCAACTATCAATCTCCTTTCTGTTATATAGACTATTTTGCACTGTGTAGAATTTTATATAAGTGTAATCAAACAGTATGGACTCCTACATCTGGCTTCTTTCACTCAGCATAATCATTTTGAGATTTGTCCATATTGTGTGTATCAATGATTCATTCCTTTTTATTGTAGTGTTATATATATTTTATTGTATAAATATACCAAGAGTATTCATTCATCTTTTGAAGAACATGGTGGTTGTTTATAGTTTTTGGTGATTATGAACCAAAATCTGGGGATTCTTTGAACCCCCATGAAAAATATTTGCATGAAGATAAGATTTTGTTTCCTTTGAGTAAATATCTAAGAATGGAATGACTAGATCATATGGTACGTATATGTTTAACTTTTTATAAAATTGCCAAACTGTTCTCCAAAGTTATACCTTTTTACATTCCCACTACCAGTGGATGAGAATTACAGTTTCTCCATATCTTCTCCACAACTTGGTATGGACAGATATCTTAAATTTCACCATCTACTAGATGTGCAATGGTATCTCATGGTGCTTTTAATTTGCTTTTCCCTAATGAATATAAAGCTTAGGGTCTTTTCATCGCTTATTAACCATCTGTATATCTTCTCTAGTAAAGTGACTATTGAAATCTTTTGCCCATTTTTAAATTGGGTTATTTCTTTTCATATTATTGAGTTTTGAGGGTTCTTCATATATTCTGGATATGTCTTTTATATGATTATGATTTGCAAGTATTCCTTCCTAGGCTGCAGCTAGTATTTTCATCCTTAGCAGTGTCAAAAAGTGGGTATTTTTTAAAGATTTTATTTATTTATTCATGACAGACACACAGAGAGAGAGGCAGAGACACAGGCAGAGGGAGAAGCAGGTTCCATGCAGGGACCCCGACGTGGGACTTGATCCCAGGTCTCCAGGATCACACCTTGGGCCGAAGTCGGAGCTAAACCGCTGAGCCACCAGGGTTGCCCAAAAAGTGGGTATTTTGATGAAGTCCAGTTTGTCATTTTGTGATTATGCTTTTGGATCTGTATCTAAGAAACTGCTTAATCCAAAGTCACAAAAATTCCCTGCCAGGTGGTATGTTGTCTCCTGGAAGTTTTAAAGTTTTATGTTGTAAATTGCTCTCTGATCCATTTTGAGTTAATTTTTGTATATGATCTGGATCAAAGTTTATATTTTTGCATTATGAATATCCTATTCTTTATACCCTTTATTTAAAAGACTGTCCTATCTCCATGGAATTGTCTTTGATTCATAGGTTTGTAAGGTATATTTCAAATTTTCTTTTTTTAAGGATTTATTTATTTGAGAGACATAGGGCATGAGTGGGGAGGAGAGACAGAAGGAAAGTATCTTCAAGCAGACTCTCCTCTGAGCATGAAACCCAAAGTGAGTCTGAATCTCATGACCCATGAGATCATGACCTGAGCCAAAACCAAGAGCCCTACGTTTAACTGAGCCACCCAGGCACCTGAATCCTTCACATTTTCTAAGCTCACTTATTAGTTCTGCAAGTTTTTTGTAGACTTTAATGGATTTTCTACGTAGACATGCCATTTTATTTCTTCCTTCCCAATCTGGATGCCTTTTATTTCTTTTTTTTTAAGATTGATTGATTGATTGATGATAGACATAGAGAGAGAGAGGCAGAGACACAGGCCTTTTTTTTTTAAGATTTTATTTATTTATTCATGAGAGACACAGAGAGAGAGGCAGAGACACAGGCAGAGGGAGAAGCAGGCTCCATGCCGGGAGCTGGACGTGGGACTCGATCCCGGGACTCCAGCATTACGCCCTGGGCCAAAGGCAGGCGCTAAACCGCTGAGCCACCCAGGGATCCCCCTATGCCTTTTATTTCTTTTTTGTCTAGTTGCACCAATCAGAACCTCTGATACAATGTTGAGTAGAATGAGAGTGGACATCTCTGCCTTGCTTCTAATCTTAAGAGGAAAGCACTCAGTTTTTCACCATTAAGTATGATTATAATTGTAGGTTTTGTGGATTCCTTTTATCAGGTTAAGAAAGTTCCCTTCTATTCCTAGTTTGATAAGAGGTTTTTTTTTTTTCACCTTTATTGAGATAGACACTAACCTTCCCAATCCATGGAGAATACATTTCAAGTTGCCCAGTAGATGCCTAAAACTTTGAATAGTACCAAACCCTATACATACTATATTTTCTCTGTACATACATACCTATGACAAAGTGTGATTTATAAATTAGGCACAGTAAGAGATTAACACCAATAACTAATAATAAAATGGAACAATTATAACAACATACTGTATTAAAAGCTATGTAACCATGATCACTTTTACTCTCTCAAAATATCTTACTGTTCTGTACTCAACCTGCTTCCTATGATGTGAGATGATAAAATACCTATATGGTGAGATGAAATGAGAATGACGTAGGCATTGTTACGTAGCTTTAAGCTACTGATGACCTTCTAAAGATGCATCAGCAGGAAGATCATCTACTTTCAGACTATGGTTGAAGACATGCAACTGAAACTGCAGAAACAGAAACCCTGGATAAAGGGGACTACTGTAATTGTCACATAACATTGTGTAGGTTTAAAGTAAACAATGTGCTGATTTGATACACATATATTGCAAAATGATTACCACAGTATTACCTAACACCTGTCACATAATTATCATTGAATTTCTGTGATGAGAACATTTAAGATCTACTCTTGGCAACTTTCAAGTATATAATACAATATTATTAACTATAATCATTACGTTATATAGTAGATCCACAAAACTTACTCATCTTACTGGCTGGAAGTTTGTCCTTTTGGACCAGCACTTCCCTTACAGCCCCCCCGACCCCCAACACCCTGATAACCACCATTCTGGTCTCTCTTTCTGTGAGTTTGTTTTTTTTAGAGTCCATGTGTAAGTGATATCATATAGTATTTATCTTTCTCTGTCTGAGTTATTTTGCTTGGAGAGTTTGTTCTTCATTACAAATGGATGCTTGATTTTGTCAAGTTCTTTTTTATGTCTATTGAGATGATCATATGGTTTCCCTTTTTTGGTTTGTTAATATAGTGAATTACATTGATTGATTCTGTAATGTTATACCAAAACTGCATTCCTCGGATAAACTCCACTTGGTCATGATCTATTATCTTTTTATATATTGTTAGATTCAATTTGATAAAAATTATTTCCTGTTTCTTTACATCACTTGTTTTTGAATCAATATTTGTAAGGTATATTGGTATGAACAGAAATCTCACAGAGGCCTGTAGTTTTCTTATCTTGTAATGCATGTGTGTGTTTCTGCTATTAGGATAATGCTGGCTTCATCAAATGAGTGAGAAATATCCCTCTTCTTCAATGCTTTGGAAAAGTATGTGTATGTGTAAATGTAGAAATGACATTTTTTCCTGTAAGTCATTGGTACAATTCACCAGTAAAGCTAATAGGCTTTGAGATTTTTTTTTTTGTGGAAAGATTTTTAACCAAAAAATAATTACTTTTGATAGATAGGTTGTATATTTCTTTTTGACTGAGCTTTGGTAGTTCATGGCTTTCAGGGAATTTTTCCATTTCATCTAAGTTGTTGAATTTGTAGGTATAAATTTGTTCATAATGTTCATTTTTATCATTTTTTAGAAGAATATGTAGTGATGGTACCTCTCTCATTCCTAATACTGGTAAATTGTGTCTTCCTTCTTTTTCTTCCTGATCTGTCTGGCTAGAGGTTTATAAATTGAATTGATCCTCTCAGAGTCAGTTTTTGGTTCTATTGTTTTTGTGTTTTTTTTTTTTTTATTTTATTGAGTTCCCCTTTTAACTGTTATTTCCATTGTCTGTTTACTTTGTCTGCTTATTTTGATGTCTAATAAGCTCTTTCTCTTACAGGATTTTAATGTTGAAGAATATTTTTGTCCTCTAATGTAGGCATTTAGTGCTAGAAAATTCTCAAAAATACTGCTTTAATGGCAGTATTAAACTTTCTGGATGCTTCCCCCTCTACTTTTTACCCCTGATTTACAGGAACTTGATTATGATGTGAGTTGGTATAGATTTCTTCATGTTCCTAAACATGGTGTTTGTGAGCTTCTCCAGACTGAACATTTTCATATATCTGGGGAGATTATGCCCATCATTATTTATTCAAATATATTTTGCATCACCACTATCTCCATTAAGGAGTCTAATTACATGTATATTAGGCTACTTGAAATAGTCCCACAGATCACAGATGCTCTTTTTTATGCCTGTAGAGTTTATTATTTTCCATTCTTTTACATTCAATCTGCCTAAATTATTATATATATTTGAAGCAAGTTTCTTACAGACTGCACCTAGTTGGATCTTTCTTTTAATTGAAGTATTGTTGAAACACAATGTTACATTAATTTCAGGTGTACAATGTAGTCGTTCAATGTGGATGCTCTTTTAATTTCACTAAATTATTTTTTGTCTGTGTGTTTAATTTTGGATGGTTTCTATTGTTACAACTTTGTTTTAAAGATTTATTTATTTGTTTGAGAGAGAGCGAGCGAGCAAGAGCACACAAAGAGAGAGAGAGGCAGAGGGAGAAGCAGACTCCCCACTGAGAATGGAGCCCGATGTGGGGCTCCATCCCAGGATCCTGGGATCAGGACCTGAGTGGAAGGCAGGCGCTTAACCAATTGAGCTACCCAGGTGCCCTATATTGTTGTATCTTTATAACCTTATCTTCTGCAATGTCTAATTTATTGTCAATCTCCTTCAGTATATTTTTTATCTTATATATTTTTCATTTTCACTTCCAGATATTTCATATGAGTCTTAACTTTTGGAACATATGCAATATAGTTACAATAATTTTTCATGTTTTCTCCACTAATCCCAACATTTGGATCAGTTTTAATCAATTGATTACTTTCTTATTATTGTGTGTTTTCCCATTTGTTTGCTGATCTTGTAGTCTTTAATTATATGTCAGACATTGGAATTTTTACTTTGTTGGGAACTGGATATTTTTTGCATTCCTGTATATATTCTTGAGCTTTATCTTGGGATGAAATTAAAATACTCAGAATCAGTTTGATCATTTTGAGTCTTTTATAATTTGTTAGGAGGGACAACAACATTGTCCTAGGGCTAATTATTCCCATCTGCTGAGGCAAGAACTTCTTAAACTCTATACCCATTGCCACATGGATTATGTGTTTTTCCAATCTGGCTGATGAAAAGAGGCATTATTACTGGCCCCATATGAACATGGGTCAGTCGTCCCGGATTTTTTTTGTTATATTTTCCACTGCCCCCACCTCATGTAATTTCCTCATACATATGCACTTACCAGTTCTCAGCCAAATACCATAGGGGCATCCTCTGAAGATCCCTAGTATTCTCCGTCTGTGAAAGTCTCTTGTGTGGTATTCTGTTCTTTGAACTCTGGTCCCCTTGTCCTCTCTAGACTTTCTTTTTTTTTTTTTTTTAAGATTTTATTCATCCAAAAAAAAAAAAAAGATTTTATTCATCCATTCTTGAGAGACAGAGAGAGAGGCAGAGACACAGGCAGAGGGAGGAGCAGGCTCCACACAGGGAGCCCGACGTGGGACTCGATCCTGGGACTCCAGGATCATGCCCGGGACCAAAGGCAGGCACTAAACCGCTGAGCCACCTAGGCTGCTCCTCTCTAGACTTTCATCTCTATTTTCTTATCTCAGGGATACCAAAGTTAACCCACCTGAATTGTCCTACTCTGCTTAAAAGCTTGGAAACTCGAGCAGATAAATTCTCAACAAGGTACTAGCAAATTGAATCCAACAGTACATTAAAAGAATTATTCATCATGGTCTAGTGGGATTTATTCCTGGGCTGCAGGGGTGGTTCAGTATTCACAAATAAATCAATGTGGTATAGCACATTAATAAAAGAAAGGGTAAGAACTATACGATCTTCACAATAGACGCAGAAAAAGCATTTGACAAAATACAGCATCCATTCTTGATAAAAGCACTCAACAAAGTAGGTATAAATGGAACATACCTCAACATCATAAACTCCATATACAAAAGACCCACAGCAAATATCATCCTCAACGTGAAAAAACTGAGAGCTTTTCCTCTACAGTCAGGAACAAGACAGGGATGTCCACTCTCACCATTACTATTTAACATAGTACTGGAAGTCTTAGCCTCAGCAATCAGACAACAAAAAGAAATAAAAGGCATCCAAATCAGCAAGGAAGAAGTCAAACTTTCACTATTTGCAGACCACAGGATACTATACATAGAAAACCATTAAAACTCTATACGTAGAGTCCATTAAAAATTGCTAGAACTAATACACAAATTTAACAGAATCACAGGATATAAAATCAACATACAGAAATCTGTTGCATTGCTACATACCAATAATGAAGCAGCAGAAAAAGAAATCAAGGAATTGATCCCACGAACAATTGCACCAAAGACAATAAGATAACAAGGAATAAACCTACTCAAAGAGGTAAAAGATCTGTAGTCTGAAAGCTATAGAACACTTATGAAAGAAATTAAAGAGGACACAAGGAAATGGGAAAAAATTCCATCCTCATGGATTGGAAGAACAAACATTGTTAAAATGTCTATATTACCCAAAGCAATGTACACATCGAATGCAACCCCTATCAAAATGCCACCAGCATTTTTCATAGAGCTAGAACAGCAATCCTAAAATTTGTATGGAACCACAAGAGACCCCAAATAGCCAAAGCAATCCTGACCAAGAAAAGCAAAGTTGGAGGCATCACGATTCAGGACTTCAAGCTATATTACAAAGCGGTAGTAATCAAGACAGTGTGAAACTGGCACAAAAAGAGACCCCGAGATCAATGGAGCAGAATAGAGACCCAGAAATGAACCCAAAACTCTATGGTCAACTAATCTTCAACAAAGTGGGAGAGAATATTCAGCACATCTGGTGAACTTCAGGCCTGTCCTGTGTTGGGGCATAGTCATTACTTCATGATGTAGAGGTGACATGGAAGCACATGTTCTTAACTTGACAATAAATCCAGTGCTGAGGGAGAGAAGGGCTTAACCATGCTTGCACAGTTCATTCTACCAGGCTTACTGGTCAGCTAAGCCACTTCTCCTCTGATGGGAGAAAGGCCAAGAGTATTACACTAGGGAAAGTCCTCTCACATAGAACAAGTGGAGTGGAGGATAAGTAACCACCCACCTCCAAAAAAGCATTCAACTTTTGGAATAAACAGACAGGTAAGGGCTGCCTAGTATTCAAGTTGAATTATAAATCTCATTTCTTAATGGTTCCAAGTTAGATTAGAAGAAGTAATTGTATGAACTATCCTAAAATCATATATACACCAATCAGAATATTCGAAGAAATTAAAAGTAAGATTTTCTGTGGAAGATGTACTCTCAAATAATAGGGCTTTGACTATAATGGCACAGCCCCCATTGTAGTCTTTTTTTTTATGGAGGATATTCCATGCTAGATAATTGATCTTCCCAAAATCAAACTTTGAGAAAAGGATTTAGGGTATTGAGACAGATGCTCTTTCTGTGATTTATAAGAAATACCATTTCTTAATAAGACATTGATTAGTGATCACTCTGCAGAAAACATCCTGTGTACTGAAGCATGTAATAAACTGTCAGGAAACAAATTGAACCAGCAACTAACCTTTTGAAAATTCCCTTTAAATTTACTTGATCTTTTTCATAAAAAAGAAGGTGAAAAGACTTATTTCTTACCATTTTATTCTTGATTTGGATGCAGGTCAAATATAAGCAGGAATTTGTAAGTGATAATGTAATATCTAGCATGCAGAAGTGTGCATCACCTGTGGTTTAGCTATTAGAATTGTATTGCTATTCTCTTTTCAGTTTATTTTATTAGATGGATAAAAGTCTTCCTTTTATTTGTCTTAAATACAGGAATTAATATACCAACAGTAGGAAAAATCGTTATCCCTCCCCACAAAACATAAGGTTAATAGTATTTGCATAGTTAGACCAAACTAAGCTACCATGCCAGGTATTTGAATATATTGTATCTTCAGTCTTGGTTTCCATTTAACTTGGCAAATAAACATCAACTTCTTCATTTATTTTTTTTTTAAATTTTATTTATTTATGATAGTCATACAGAGAGAAAGAGAGAGAGGCAGAGACACAGGCAGAGGGAGAAGCAGGCTCCATGCACCGGGAGCCTGATGTGGGAATCGATCCCGGGTCTCCAGGATCGCGCCCTGGGCCAAAGGCAGGCGCCAAACCGCTGCGCCACCCAGGGATCCCTCAACTTCTTCATTTAGAATACAGTGCCAATAAAACTCTTAAGCAGCATAGATGGATTAAATTCCAACTATATCATATACCTTTTAATGCAAAATATATAGCTTCTCCCTCAAAGATTTTCCAGTCCAGTGAAATCACAAAGCCATCAAGTGCCCTTCAAAAGCATTGTTCTCTGGAAGTCTAAGAAAAGAGTGATAAGTACAGGTTTGGATGAATAGGAAGACTCTGTGGAGGAAATGTCCAGAAATGAGATTGGTGTGAAAGAACAATTCATGGGGAAATCTCACAATGAAGAATTAGTAGAAATAGGAGGTGGGATATAAGGTAGATCCCAAACATGGAAATCATGCAAAAGTGTTCAAGATTGATGCACTGACAAATGCATCATTAATGAATTCTGAGAAGAACAATGTGCTCAAATTAGAGGTTATAAGGAAAGACAAGATACAAGAAAATTTAACAGGCCTCTGTAGTCACTGAGGCTTAAAATATAGAGGAAAAATGGAGAGCATTGCATAGGAAAATAAACAAATCTGTAATTATACCTAATTATACTAGGAGATTTTAGCACAAATTTTCCCAGAAATTGATAGATCACACAGACAAGACACAAATAAGGATATGAAAGATATGGAAAACAGTTTAAAAGCTCTATCTGGAGAATATATATCTGCACCTATCATTTAGATGATACGCATTCATATAACACAGATATTGACCACCTATAAGTCACAAAACAGGTCTAAAAACAAGATATGTAGCCTATTTTTGCTGATGACTATGTGATAAAATCAACAAAAAGAGAGTAACTTTCAAATGTCTAGAAAATAAAAAACAAACAAAAAAATTTAGGCTATTAATAGCCCAAAGAAGAAGTCATAATAGAAATAAAACACTTGCAACTAAACAATAATAAAAACACTCCATTTCAGATTAGGGATGAAGCTGAAATGGTACATAAAAGAAAAATGTATATTCTTAAAATCTTTGCTTACAAGATAGGATTTTAAAAATAAAAATTGCATTTGTACCCAAGTTAAGAAGGTAGAAAAACTACAACAGAGTCAACTCAAAGAACTGGAAAAAGGAAATGATAAATAGATAATAGATAAAAGAAAATCAATTTCATGCACAAATAGTAACAAAAAGAGAAAACTGACAAAACCAAATGCTGGTTCTCTGAAAGGTCTACTGAAAGAGAAAAACTTCTCTTTCAAGATTCAAACTCTCTAAGAGAAGTTCCATGACCACAGAGATTACATGTGTGGTTTCAATGTTGTTAATCATTTCCCCCAACACTTTACCCCTAGAACCTAGTACAGATCCTGAAAGACTGGAAATTCATTCACATTCCTTCTAGCTCTGACTTAAAACCTGAATCTGTTATTTACTTTTCTCAATTCGAAATCACAGATCTATTGATTTTTCATCCGTTTGTCATACCTTTTTGCCCACTTATCTTCCTTGGATAACCTTGTCTGTTTTAACTTCTGATGTAGACCCAAGACCCGGAGCTGTTCCTAGTGATTACCGGCGCTTGATAAATAAAGGTCAGCTGATTGAATAAACACTAACATGGAATAGATTCAAGGCACAGAGTTTGAAGAGAGACCTATTGGTCATGAACAGTGAGATATACATGTACATGACTTTGGTGAAATGTCCAGGGAGAGTTGTAGTTTAGGAGGCCTTGGAATAGAGGTACCAGCCGATGCTGTGAGGAAAGGAATCATTTAAAAAAAAAATGCGGACCTCCATTTTTTAATAGCACATAATTTTCTACTTTAAAGGTAATGCAGAGTCATTGTATAGAATTTGAAAAATTGAGAAATGTACAAAGGGGAAAACCACACACTTTAAAAATGGGTTTGAAAGTGCCTGCGATTCACTTAAAACTCTGGTTATAACAAGATAGATCAATTGTGTGATTGCTGAGGCGAGGACTTCCAGTACCATGTTGAATAGCAGTGGTGAGAGTGGACATCCCTGTCTTGTTCCTGATCTTAGGGGAAAGGCTCCCAGTGCTTCCCCATTGAGAATGATATTTGCTGTGGGCTTTGCGTAGATGGCTTTTAAGATGCTGAGGAATGTTCCCTCTATCCCTACACTCTGAAGAGTTTTGATCAGGAATGGATGCTGTATTTTGTCAAATGCTTTCTCTGCATCTAATGAGAGGATCATATGGTTCTTGGTTTTTCTCTTGCTGATATGATGAATGTGTTCCATGTAAGGTTGTGGGTGGGTGGGTGGGTGGCAAAGGATTGGGAGTTGTTATTAAGCAGGCAGAAAACAGACTCCTGTCCCTTAAAGAGTCCACAATTACATTGAAGAGACAAAACAAGCCCCATGAAATAATCAAGAATAATTCCCAAGTACTACATTATTAGGGGCGTAACCACACATAAAAATTAAAACTGAAATGCTGCGCACACATAAAAATTAAAACTGAAATGCTGCGCCGAGAGCCAGAGGAGTAAGTCTATGATCAGTGTGGGCTGGAGAATGGAGTTAGTCAGAGGTTTCACAAAACAGGTAAATTTTTGCTTAGGCTCTGACAGGATCTCCAGGCTGGTAGGTGGTGAGGGTGACATACAAGGGTAGGGAAGCAGGTAAATGGAAGGAAGAGACTGTATGCTGTTTGTGAGCTCTTGTGTAATGCAATGGTCTGGCAGCCATGAGACCTGAGATCTAGTTTCATCTCTGTCACTTATTCAATGTGAGTTCCTAGAGGAGTTGCCTCAAGCTCTGTACCTTCTTAGGAGTAGAGTTTCTTCTAGCCCCAGATAGTAAAGGAAATACACATCAAATCTGTCATTTCCACCACCACTCACCCATCCTGCCTCCTTTGACTTTCAGAGAAAGCCTGTTGTTAATGGAGAGTGCATGTTGATTTGAGAGGAAGAGCATTTATTTAGGCAAAACATGACTTCCCCAACTATGCTAATTTTTACAGATTTGAGAATGTTTTCCACCTGAGGCAAAGCCAAAGGCAGATTTACATAACAATTGGTATAAAAGCTACATCACCTCTCAGTTTTTCAGCCTGCACCCAGGATGGGAAGAAGGCTCTGAAGCACAAATTTATGTAATGTGAAACTTTCCCTAAGAAGTACCAAATTGCATACTTAAGTACTTGTAACCAGGGATATGTTCAATGTTTTATAAGTACAGTGTAATTTTCAGAATCCACAGGCAATTTGCCTCCCGTGGAGAAATCCTCCTCAATGACTACTACATACTCCTGCCAAAGGCAGATGAAACCCTGCTGTTTTAAAGGCAATGCCTTCCCTTTTTACCCCCTTGACAGTTTTAACAGCTCTTTCTTTCCCTTCCTTGTCTCTCGCTCTCGCTCTCTCTCCTGCCGTCTTCCTTCTTTCTCTTCATTTTCTTTCTGTTCTTTCTTATCTCTCCTTTCCCTTCTCTCCCTCCCTCTCTTCTCTCTCCCTCTTCTTCTGTCCCTGTTTCTCTGTCTCTCTCTCTCTATTTCTAAGTTCCTTTCATTTTTCATATATAAGGCAGCTACACTCCCTCTCTTTTCCAATTATCCATTGAAGTTAAACTTCCCTCCATAACCCTTATTGACAAAGTTTTTTTTTTTTTTCCCTTTCTGGGAATCTACATTCAGACAGTTGAAATCTTTCTTGTCAGCTTGAACTCATGGAAAAGAACCAAAGGTGTGTTCAGGTTGCATAATAAAAAGAATAATGAAAATTCATGTCAACATGTCAACGAGAAGCCCATGAAAGTGAGACCACACAGTACATTGTTTTATTAATACACCAGTTGAGTAAAAATGTGAAATCTGTCAGCTAGAGCAGCAGAAAATGAGAAGTCTCGGTTAGTATTCTGAAGAGCAAGCTCTTCATTGAGTCAATTAGTTCTTGCATTTCATTCTGGAAATGCAGGAGTTAGATTCTTCACAGGGTTTTTCATTCTCTTCCGCGGTCTGCAACACGTCTCTTTTACCCTGTTGTTTCAGAAATAGCTTTGCTATCATTTAAATGTCATTGGTAGATACCTCTTGAACTCTCATCCTCCTCTCCTCTTCATGTAACCTTTCTCTGTCTTCCACAGAGCCCCAAATGTGAACTTTCAGCCTACATACCAATCAAAATGTGTTTTTCATTTTTTAATTTAGAGCTGCCTAGAGATGGTATTACTAATGGCCATGATTTTTATGCTTTCAGAAACAACAAGATTATTCAGGACCAAAAGTACAGGCATTCATTTTCTTTCTTTCTTTCTTTCTTTCTTTCTTTCTTTCTTTCTTTCTTTCTTCTTTCTTTCTTTCTTCTTTCTTCTTTCTTTCTTTTTCTTTTTTGCAGCGAGAATAATGTTTATTGAGAATAGCTCATTACAAACAAAAAATATATATGTAGAAAATCTCTGCAATGCAAAAGACCCCTTTTGTCCCTGTGTGGCTGGAGTGAACAAAACCAACTGTCCAGTGTGGCTTTGCTGGGCTCCCTGCATGTGGGCAGGGGTCATGGGTGCCACGTGCCATGGGCAGAAGTTCCTGAAGCCTGGGTTTTCTCCAGCCTTGTTTTCATGACATGTGCAAGAACAGGTTTGCATTTGCATCCCATTCCCATGACCCTCCCAGGCAGACGGTACTATCGCAGGCACAGGTAGCTTTCTTGTTAATCTTCTAGAGGGTGACCTCTAATATGTGGCTGGCCCCGGGGACTCAGATGCTGTGACCACCCTCTGTGGAGGCTGCTTTCCATGACAGTCCCACCAGTCATCCAAAGCATAACTTCTTCATGGCTTTCCTTGATGCGTCTATTCTCACCACAATTTTAGCCAGACCCTTCCTGAGGATTTCCAAATCCCACAGCTGCCACACGTGGTATTCCTGGGTGTGAAACTGGAGCTCCCTGGAATCTTGGGCCACCCAACATTAAGGCAAAAGAGTAAGACCAGTCTGAAGACACTGCTAATCTCCGACACCAAGGTGGCTAACCTATTAGCTAACCAGCTAACAGCGCCTCCCTCTGGGCCAAAGGCTGCATCTGGTGTTGAGGACCAATAGGCTGGGTGGTCTGACGGCCTTCTTCAGCAGAGCCCGTCTCTGGCCCTCAGAGCAGCCATGGTGGGGAGGTGCCAGCTGGCTGCTGGGAGAAGATGCTGAGCCTGTTTGCAGTCCAGAGGGGTAGCAGCTGCCACTGCATCATGCCTTGGCCAACAAGAGACCAAGACGCAGGGGGACGGGGCAGTGTGGTTGCTGGGGCAGCCCTGCTCCTCTACTAGACAGCTCATGACGGGTGGGTGTCCTCGTCTCCTTTGGGAATGATCCAGTTCCCTTTGTTTTTCGGAGCAGATCTGGATTCAAACCCCAACCCCATCACTGTCCTGGACAAACTCTCCCCAGACTGATGGCCAGATTTTGTCTGTAAGGTAGGGTGAGGGGCCCTGGCACTCAGCTCCCCCAGCTGTGAGTCCCTTTCTCTTTGAAAGGGAACTTGGGCTGGCTTCTCTGCTCTGTGAAGAGAGGTGTCAGTGGTTCCGAAGTACCTGTAATCTCACTATTATTGTCTTACTTGAGGGTAACTCTCACTCCCCACAAGTGGAAAAACTTAATTCTCAAAGAAACCAAACAAGCCCCACCCCCCAAGAAAAGAAAAAAAATTTAAAAAGTAGGAAACAGCTCTAGTCCATGCTATGTGCAGTGCTCTGTGATCCTGGGCAGGTACCATCCTTCTCTGTCAAGACGGAAAAGCCTCAACATTCTGTGCAAAAGGTCCTGGCATGAATATTAGGGTGAGTGGGAGGCCAACGGCTGTCTCCCACCATGGCCTCAACAGCAGGCCTAGCACCCCAGCACTCAGCCCTGTGAGGCCTGGGGCTCCCCACACCCGGATAATGGGCCCCACTATCAGGGCTTATGCTAGGGTCAGGAGACCTCATGGGTTAGGAGGGATCTTTGGGACACAGGTGGCTGGCTGTGTCTGGCCTTCTGGGTCAGGCATTCTTGTACACTCAGCACTGCCAGCTTGCAAGAGTCAAGGCCCTGTCTACTCCCCCGAGGGCCTTCTACTCCACAGTGCTATGGTACCTAGAGGGTGAGGGGTACGGGGCCCAGGGTCCTTCTGGCCTGAGGCCCAGCCATCTCCAGGGCCCAGAGGCCTCACAACCAGCCACAGGAACTTGGGTGGGTTCCCATCTGTGGCGGGAGGGAGTGGTGGCATCCACCAAAGGGCCCAGGGAGGTCTGTAGCACTTCTGGGGGTAGGCAGTTCCTAGCAAGGCCTGAAGCAGCCCACAGTCCTGGGGGCCAGAGTTGGCTACATGGTCTCTAAACACGTGGATACCATCCTGACAAATGGCATCTCCAGCGTTCAGCCCCCAGATCTGTGGGGAGACAAGCTCAGGCATCTCCTGTGCCCTGGATCTGGTATGCAGGCAACAAGGGCACCCACAGGGCTGGAAGTCCCCTGGGCACAGTTCAAGTCAGGCTTGGGGTCCTAGGAGAAGCTCTACTCAGAGGCTCTGGGGACACCTCCACCAACCAGCAGGTGCGTAAGGTAAGTGGCAAGATGACACACGCAACGCTTGCAGACAAAGCAGGCATGCCTCCAGCATCAAGAATTTCCTGGGGCTTTGTCACACAGGCCAAGGCTGCAGTTCTGCATCCAAGCTCGAGCATCTTGGGGCCTGGGCCAAGGCCTCCTGAGTTGGCCGGGCTAGGGTGGGGCAGGGTGGGGAGCCAGGGCCTGGGCACACCAGGCTCCTGCTGTCAGCTGTCCAGGTAGACTAAGAGGATGTCCTCATCTGTGCCGTAACTGGTTCTGGCTCCCTCGAAGTTACTGATGCTGGTGCTGCACATTCGGTCAGCGTAGGCTGGATTGTTGTAGAAGATGCAGCCCGTGGCCCGGCTGTAGCCGCACAGCACAATGAAGTGGCCCTGGTAGTCAGGGGTGCCACAGAAGCAGCAGTGGCCACTGGGGACGAAGCAGGAGTACTTGACAGGACTGGAGCAAAGGTCGCAGTGCAGTACCCCAGAGTTCACTAGCACGATGGCCACGTGGCCCTGTGCCAGGTGCTCCTGGATGTCCTGCATGCTCACTGTGCATTTCTCCACCAGCACCTTGCAAGCCTTGGCTTGTGCAAACAACTGGTTCACCCGGGTCTCCTCTGTGTCAAAGTGCTTCCTGTAGAAGGACTGGTTCTTATAGCCCTTGTCAACACCCAGGGTCTGTGTGCAGAAGCGGTGCCTCACGCCAAAGTGGCGCATCAGGTAGGCCAGATCAATGGTCCAGATGTTTCTGGTTAGCCGCAGCTCCCGCAGGGCACTCTCAAACTCATTGTCGTCCACCTGGCCCAGGTACCGCAGCACCATCTTGGAGCAGGCCAGGCCGCAGTCCCAGTGGGAGAGCTGCTGGATGATGGGCACGGGCAGCTGCACAAAGTCTCCCGGCTCCAGCGGTGGCCCCGCTGCCTCCACCTCCGTCCTCAGGCCCCGGGCCACGCGGGGCGCCCTTGGCCCCCGCCCGGCTGCAGCTTCGGCTCCGAGTGGGGCGGGAGCAAGGCTGGTGCGTGGCGGGTTCCTCCTCCACCGCCACAGCCAGAGCCACAGCCGCCGCCGCCAGCGCGGGGGGGAGAAGACGGCATTCATTTTCTTATTTGTCTTCAGTTTATTTCCATCAGAAGGATTGTCAAATGTAAGGCTGAAGGAAAATGAATATATAGTAGGTAAGATGTCCTATTACTTTCTCTCATATCAATCATTTTTAGTGTTTGCAAGTCATCAAAAACAACTAAAACAACCAACAAAACAATAACAGATGCCCAACAAACCTCTAGGTACTTGCGTGTTTTTCTTTCGTGAGATCTATCCACTCTACATTTGATTTATCATCATTGGATTCTGTTGAGCTTGGTGGGTAGTTCTGATGACGTAGGGAACTTGTTTGTTCCCCCAGTAGAAGTCAAATAATTGTAGCACATTAATTCATTTATACATTTGGATCATTTTTAGATGTACCTGTCCACAAAGGGGTAGGGGGTGGATGTTTACTGCTCTGGTTCTGTGCTTAGTAATGTAATCAACAAAAAATTAAAAAAAAAAAAAAACAGAAGGAAGGCCCAGATATGCAGGGTTTCTGAGGAAAATTGCAAAGGTGTTTTGAACTTTGGCTGCCTTACTTGGAACTGCTCCAGAAAACCTATAACATGTGGTTACTGTAATTATAAACCACAACCATTAGAGAAGTTCATAGTTTTTAATTATTCACTAAGAAAAAATAATTACTATACTCATACAATTGAACAAGCTTTGCATTGAATTATTAATATAAAATACAGGCTCTACCTACAAAGTATTCATAGGCCCTTAATTATTTTTTTTTTACTTTTTATTTTATTTTTAAGTAATCTCTACACCCAATGTGGGGCTCAAACTCACAACCCCAAGATCAAGAGTCATATGCTCTACTGACCCAGCCAAAGCCTCCATAGGGCTCTTATTTTTAATCTATCATGTTCAAAAGTGTCATGGTTGATGTCCTCAAGCTCAGAATAACAAGGTACAAATGGATCTCCATTTCATCTTATTTTTTCTTGGAGGCTAACCTCTAAGTAGACAGGAATAAGACTTCCTTCACATACTCATAATATATAAGGCCAAACTCATTTGGGCATAATCACTCTGTAGATGACACATAGATACAGTTTGTCTCCAGAGAAAGCAATCTCTCAAGCATTGTTTTATGAGATAAAACAAGAAAAAATAAAGAAAACTATCTTTTTCATTCATACTACCATCGTCTTGTGTCAAGTACTCATTATTCCTC
The DNA here is from genome assembly GCF_048418805.1 of Vulpes vulpes. Classification (NCBI taxonomy): domain Eukaryota; kingdom Metazoa; phylum Chordata; class Mammalia; order Carnivora; family Canidae; genus Vulpes; species Vulpes vulpes. Next base: position 86,051,242 of record NC_132796.1, on the reverse strand, counting down.
ACTAATGCTAATCTAATACCTCTTACTGTGTCTTGTCCCCTTAAATATATCATATATCCTCTACACTACCTATAGAAGCATGTGTCTACAAATAGAAATCATATCACTTCATTCCCCTGAGGAAAAAAGTATGGATTGCTCACCATATCATTCAGATTTGATTCTAAATACAGCACTTTAACTCCCTTTATCCACTAGTCCCAACATACTTTTTTTTTTTAATCTAATCTCCAACTGGAGCCCTCTACACACTCAGACTACAACCACACTGCCCACAAAGTTTAACAAGCAAGCAGCATAAGCTCATATCTCCATGTATTTACTCACAGCTACTCCCACTACCTGAAGTACATTTTCCATCTAACGAAATTCATTTTATTCATTGCAGCTCACCTCCATGCCACATTTATTAAACCCACCCTGATTCTTTCAGTTGAAATCAATCTGTCTTTTTTAAGTAACCTCCTCCCCAAGCACTTTGTTTAAACCCTTGTTATAGCATGTAGGTCATTCTAGTAGGTGCAGATAGGAGCAACATCCTATGTCTTCTTGGGTGAGTTTCAGTAGTTTGTGTCTTTCTGAGAATCAGTCCATTTCTTCCAGGCTATCTGATTTGTTGACATGTAGTTATTCATAGATGCCCTCAAAATTATTTTTATTTTTATATTTCCATAAGGTTGGTAGTAATGTCCCTGCTTTCATCTCTGATCTTAGCAATTTTTAAAATCATTTTTAAAAAGATTTTATTTATTCATGAGAGATACATAGAGAGAGGCAGCGACATAGGCAGAGGCAGAAGCAGGCTCCCCGTGGGGAGCCCAATGCAGGACTCAATCCCAGGACCCTGGGATCACAACCTGAGCTGAAGGCAGACACTCAACCACTGAGCCATCCAGGTGCAACTTGACCTTAGTAGTTTTGAGTCTTCTCTGTTTTCTTGATCAAGCTAACTAAAGGTTGAGGTAACACCCTAAATAATCTTTTGTCTTCACGTGTATATGGTAATTCTCCTTGTGGCTGCAGTACACTTTTAGTAATTTCTAAGCTAGCTTCACAGTGACAGCTCTGACGATGCATGTGCAGTGTACAAACTCAACTATTATCAATATATCAAAATACTTGATATGGAAAGATTAAAAGTTTAACACAAATTCATATTATGATAAGAAATTGTAACATTAAATTTACCAATGAAAGAACAGATAAACTATGAGTTTTTTTCCAAAGTCTCTAAATATACCCTTTAATTTCTTCACCTTTAAGAAAGTTGAGGTATAATTTACATATAACATCACTTTCAGATCTACAACATAATGATTCAATATTTGAATAAATTGTGACATGATTACCACAAGTCTAGTTAATTTACATCAGCATAGGTAATTACAATTTTTTTCTTATGATGAGAACTTTTTAAGATCTATTCTCTTAGCTACTTTCAAATAGGCAATACAGTATTAATTTCTATATCTTTATTAACTACAGTCACCATGCTGTACATTGCATCCTTGTGACTTATTTTTAATTAGAATCTTGTACCTTTTGACTACTTTTACCCATTCTACCCACTCCCCACACCTGCAACCACAAATCTGTTCTTTGTATTTATGAGCTTGCTATTTTTTTGACTCCACTTATTAGTGAGATGATAAGGTTATTTGTTTTATCTGATTTATTTCTTTTCACATACTGCTCTCAAGTTTCAACCATGTTGTGGCCAATGGCAAGATTTCATTCTTTTCATGGCTGAATAATAGTTCATTAAATATATATACCACATCTTCTTTATCCATTCATCCATCAATGGACACAGGTTGCTCCCATGTCTTAGTTTCTGTAAATAATGCTATAATAAACATGAGGATGCATATATCTTTATTAGTTCATTTTCATTTTCTTTGGATAAATACCCAGAAGTGGAATTGCTGGTTCATATAGTAGTTCTATTTTTAATTTTTCTTTAAAGATGATAGATGATAGATAGATAGATAGATAGATAGATAGATAGATAGATAGATTTCAAGAGTGCATGTTGTGGGTAGGGGCAGAGGGATAAGGAGAGAGAGAATCTTAAGCAGACTTTGTGCTGAGTGTGGAGCCCCACATGGGGCTTGATCTCATGACCCTGAGATCACAATCTAAGCCAAAACCAAGAGCTAGCCACTCACCTGACTGCACCAAACAGGCACTCCTATTTTTAATTTTTTGAGGAATCTCCATACTGTTTTCCATGGTGGCTGCACTAATTCTTATTCCCATCAGCAGTGCATGAGCACTACTCCTCAGTGGATAGCTGAATGATTTATCTTCAAGACTGCTAGTCTTCTACTTGCTCAAATCTGCTGTTGAGCTCCTGTAGCGAATTTTAAATTTTAATTGTTTTACCTTTCAGCTCTAGAATTTCTATTCCAATCCTTTTTAATAATTTCTATATCTTTATTGACAATTTCTATTTGACATCACTGTTTTGGCTTATTTTTAGTTCTTTGTTTATGGTTTCCTTCAGTTCCTTGAATGTATATAAGCAGTTGATCTAATTTCCTTTTCTAAAATGTCCAGTGCTGGGGTTTCCTCACAGTTTTTATTTCTATATGTTTTTATGTGAATGAATCATAGCTTCTTATTTCTTTTCATACCCTGTTATTCTTATTGAAAATTGAACATTTTGAACATTATAATGTGGAAACTGTAGAAATCACATTTCCTTCCTTCTCTGGAGTTTGTTTTGCCATTTTTAATGGCTTTTTTTACTTGTTTAGTGACTTTTTAAAACTTTTTTTGGTAAAATCTGTAATCGTTGTCATGTGTGATCATTGAAGTCTGTCTTCCATTAGTCAAATGGTCAGCTACAGTTTTTTGACAGTTTTTTTATTAAAAAAAATCTGAAGCATAAATAAATAAATAAATAAATAAATAAATAAATAAATAAATAAATAAATCTTCCAGTCTTTACAGATTGAACAAGTGTTAGGACTTTTCTAGGACACTGATAACTCTGCCTTAGCTTTCACTTCCTGCTTACACAGAGTCTTTAGATCAGCAAAAGGTGATGATTAGGTTTTCTCTGGACTTCCCTGAGGAAGTGGGCAGTCTTGGTCATACCCATGGCCATTTTTAATTCCTGGTATATATAGGGCCTTTTAAAAATCCCTTATTCCATCTCATATCTTCTTTCCTAACATCATCCTTCCCAGGATTTATGGTCTGCCTGTTGCTTGCCCCAACTCTTGTTTTCTTGCCACAATCTGCCAAGAACTAAAACTTGCACCTTTAAATACTTCTGAAAATTCCACTCAAAAAGCCATCCCTGCCCTGGGAACACTCCTCCTCATCAAGCAAAACAGATGCAAGCTCATGGGTTTGTCCTTCATGAGCAATCAGGCAGTTCAAATAAGACAACCACAATTCTTTAAGAATAAGGTCTTTATCATTCACTGATACTAGCAACCTGCACCATTACCTCATGGCCACTCTCAGTCTAGGAGTTGGCTATTTAAAATGCCACATTACTGTCTTATTGCAAGGCAGCACCTTCTTACTTCATTAAGCCTTACTCTGGTTGTTTCAAAAATTCTACTCTATTCCAGAGTTCTGTAAAAGTTGATCATGACAGTTTTTACCAGCTCATTAGTTGCTATTGTGGAGATGAAATCCTGTAGTTCCCTACTCCATCATTTTCCAGAAGGCATCTTTTAAAACTAATATATACATTCCATATTGGAGCATTTCAATTTTTCCCCAAAAGATAATGTCAGTTTTTGCTTCTGGCTATAAGGGAGTAAAGGTATATAAAATTAACTTCCAGCCATAAAAAATTAGAAAATTGGATCACATACATGCAACATCTGTTTTCAGTTATTAGACCGAAATGGATAACATAGGATTATGATCCCAGAAAAAAGAAAAAGAGCTTAGCTAAGCCCTAAAATTACCTGGCTTTCTGTCAGGAGGAAATTTCTGGGCCTCAGTGCAGGGAGGGGAAACTCAAACAGAGCCTGGTGTACTTGTTGAGTTCAATAAAATAATATATGAGTTTTAAGAGGCTGAGGCAGCTAGAATTTGAAAGGCAGAATACTGCAAAAGAGGGAGCTACAAAGAAAAAGACATCTAGAGATTTGTATGAGTAGCTGAATGTTCATTTGCATATATATAAGGTGAAATCCCCCGATGTCTGGAAAGTCCAACTTCTCGAGAAAAAATAATTACAAGTGCTGTAAGCCAAACTATCCCGGAGCTCACACAGGGCAAGGGATCATTTGAGTTCCTATTAGGCAAGGTGAAGAGACCTCACTGACAACACAGAGCATTCAGCATGGGCCCTAGGATTAGGCTTTAGTAGTGGAACAAAATTAGCTCTGGTCCAAAGGATAGTGTAGACCCACCACAAAAAAACTATAGAACAATCAGAGAAGGTATCTGCAAGTTACTAAAATGTCTGCCATATGCTTAATATATCCAGTGATTTAAAGAAAAATATAAAGAAAATGAGAAAACAGCAAATTATTTTTTTTTAAATCTAGAGGTGAAAATGCCATATTGGAAATTAATATTTTACTAAATGAGATTAATATCAAATTAGACATTATAGGAAAACAGATACATGAACTTGAAGATCTAGCAATAAAAATTATACAACACAAAGCACAGTACAAAGACTTATAAGTCAAGATAACATAAGTAAAACATGACACAATATCAAGTATTCTAATAGACGCATGACTGGATTATATATATAATATATACTAATTAATATAATATACTAATATATACTATATTATACTATGTGTATATAGTACACATAATATAGTATAGTATATACAGTATAGTATAGCATCATATAGCATAGTATAGAATAGTATATACTATGTGTATAGAGCATATATTACTCTATACCATATGTACATATATACAGTATATAATATGTATCTTAGTATATGTATCTTAATTAGTGTATGTGTACTAATATTAGTAAAAAGGAAGGAAGGGGGAAATGGAAGCCTACTTTTGAAAGGTTCTTATATTTGACATGAAGTAATACAGTATTATTTGAGGTTAGACAATGATAAGGTAAAGGTATATATTATAAAACTTAGAGCAATGACTATAAGAGTAAAACACATGGATCCCTGGGTGGCGCAGCGGTTTGGCGCCTGCCTTTGGCCCAGGGCGCGATCCTGGAGACCCGGGATCGAGTCCCACGTCGGGCTCCCGGTGCATGGAGCCTGCTTCTCCCTCTGCCTGTATCTCTGCCTCTCTCTCTCTCTGTGTGACTATCATAAATAAATAAAAATTAAAAATAAAAAAAAAGAGTAAAACACAGATGGTTAGTTAATAAGCTAATTGTGGAGACAAATAAAATCCTTTTTTTTTAAGGGTTTTTTTTTTTAATTTATTTATGATAGTCACACAGAGAGAGAGAGAGAGGCAGAGACACAGGCAGAGGGAGAAGCAGGCTCCATGCACCGGGAGCCCGATGTGGGATTCGATCCTGGGTCTCCAGGATCGCGCCCTGGGCCAAAGACAGGCGCTAAACCGCTGCGCCACCCAGGGATCCCGACAAATAAAATCCTAAATAAATAATTAGTTATTCTAAATGAAGGCTGGAAATTGAAAAGAGGATAAAGAGATGAATCAAAAGCAAAGTTGGAGGACTTACATTCCCAAATTTCAATACTTATGAAAAGTTGCATTAATGATACTGGCATAAGGATAGAAAGACAGATAAATGGAATACAGTCCAGAAATAAACCCTTACATTTATGGTTGATTTATTTTCAATAAACGTGCCAATATAAATCAGTAGGGAAAGGAAAGTCTTTTTAATAAATGGTGCTGAAACAATTGGCTATCCATATGGAAATAAAATCACTTTGAAAATTACCTAACGCCATATGCTAAAGTTATCTCAAATGTATCACAGACCTTAACGTAAATGCTTAAATTATAAAACTTCTGGAAAAAATACATAGGAGAAAAGTCTTATTAGAGAAGGCAAAGTTTTCTTATAAGGACACAAAATGTATGAACTCTGAAAAATAAATTAATAAATTGGATCTAATCAAAATTGAAAACTTTGTTTTTCAAAGAACACCTATAATACTGAAAAGAAAAGCTCCAAAGCTATTCACAATACTTCTATCTGACAAAGAATCTGTATCTAGCATATGTAAAGAATCCTTGCAAGTCAGTAATAAGAAGATAAGTTCATAATAGTTAAAATAAAAAATGAAATAAAAAATAAAATAAAAAATGCCAAGTGTTCACGTATGTAGAGCAAAGGTAATCCTTTTTTCTTTTTTTTTTTTTTTTTTTTTTTTTGAGCAAAGGTAATTCTTATGCACTAATGGTGGGAGCATAAAATGATACAACCACTTTGGGAAACAATTTGACAGCTCCTTAAATGTTAAATGAATAGCATGGAACCCAACAATTCCACTGTAAGGAAATCTATTGGAAAGCAATGAAATACATATTCATACAAAAATCTGAACATGAATGTTCATGAAATCTTGATTCGTCCTAGCCAAAAACTGTGAATCACCCAAATAAATATCCATCAAATGGTGAATGGATAGGCAAATTGTGGTCTAGACAACAATGGAATCATGCTGAGGGAAAAAAACAATGGGTGACTGATAACACAAAATAACATAAATGGACCACAAAACCATTATGCTCAAGTAAAGGAACCAGAAAAAAAGTAATACTACTCTATGATTCCATTTTTTATAAAGCACTGGAAAGGCCAAATTTAATCTGCAATCACAGAAAAAACAGTGATTCTCTGAGCTGAAGGCTGGAGAAGGATATTGACTAGAAGGGGCACAGGAAAATCTTCCATGAAGATGGGAGTACTGCATATCTTGACAGTGGAGGTTGGTATACACGTTTATATATCTCAACAGGCCTCAAACTGTGATCCAAATGGGGGCACAACATTGTAAGTAAATAATCTTTTAATAAGGTTAAGAAGAAGATGGTTTCTTAAAAGTGAAAAAATAAAACAGTATTTTATGGTTCTGTGTGATATGGTGGCTTTTCTCAGTAATATGATCTGTGTACCTTCTGTCCTTTGAGGGACACTGCTTATTCCTGCTCCTCCATTTACCCTGGATCACTTGCCTTTACCTGGAACTAGACACCTAGAAAAGAAATTATAGTGTACTCAGTGCAGCCATTTAAACATGCTGGTTTACACAAATTCAAAGGGCACACGGAAGAAGGAAAAAAGGAATAAAAGAGAATGAGAAACAGGAAGGAAGAAAAGGAAGGAGGAATAGAAGAAGGGAAGAAGGGGGAAAATTGTGACAGAATAATACAGAGAACATAAAGAGCCATAAGTCTGATGTAATCCTGGCTCTCCCATTGTTTTAGCCCATTCAGGCTGCTGTAACAAAATGCCACACACCAGGTGGTTTATGAACAACAGGAATTAATTTCCCATAGCTCTGGAGGCTGGAAATCCGAGATCAAGGTGCCAGTGTGCTCAGATGAGGGCCGTCTTCTGGGTCTCAGATTTCTTATTATGTCGTTATGTGGTAGAGGGTCTTAGGCGCTCTGTGGGGTCTCTTATAAAAGCACTACTAACTTTCTTCATGAGGACTTCACCTTGAGGATTTGGGCACCTCCAAAGGCCTCACCTTCTTTTTTTAAGATTTTATTTATTTATTCATGAGAGACACACACAGAGAGACAGAGACAGGCAGAGGGAGAAGCAGGCTCTCTGCAAGGAGCCTGATGTGGTACTCGATCCCAGGATCCCAGGATCCCAGGATTATGACCTGAGTCGAAGGCAGACGCTCAACCCCTGAGCCACCCAGGTGCCTTGGCCCCCCACCTTCTAATACCATCATATTGGGCATTAAGATTTCAACATACGAATTTGGGGGGATGCAAACATTCAAGCCATAGCAACCATATATTTTCAACCCCAAATGAAGCCACCTTTCCTCTCTGTGCCTCCTTTTCCCTACTTGTAAAAGAACAGAGAGTAGGGGTGGATTAAATCATTTCTACGTTCTAGATTTCTAAACTTCTGAATTTTATATCTCTAAAAAAGTGATATATACATTCAAATCCCATTTTTCAAAGAAATCAAACTGATTTGGTTATGTATTCTGATATAGTGAGGTGAGAAGTCAGCAGAATAGGTTCTGCAACCAGACTTCTTGGGTTTAAATCCCTGCCCTGCCACCGGTTTGTTTCTGACCTGAACAGATGACTTCACCTTAGTTTCTTCCTCAGTAATACAGAGACCAATATGAAGTATCACGCAGCTGCATCATGTAGCTGTGGGTCTGATGAAATGAGCCCTATGATGCATGTAAAGTGCTTAGCTCAGTGCTTAGTCCATGGCAGTCCTCTACAAATGCTTGGTATGATGCAGGAAGTCAGATGGCAGGCCTTCGTGACGCTAGTGCCACACCTACTGATAAACATTCAAAGAAGAGCTAACCGCAGCAGGTCTGCTCCAGAGACCAATGTCAGCATGATCCAACTACAGAACACTATCAATAAACTTACACCTCCTTTAAACATTTATAAGAGGGCAGCCTAGGACGAGGCACCTGGGTGACTTTGCCCTGCCTCTTTTTCATGCTTTGCCCTGTCTCTTTTGCAGAGATGTCTTTATTTGAGGGGTCAAGCATCTTCCATAAAGCGGCTTTCATTTTAATGGAGCCAGTGAAAGCTCCCATGGAGAATGGAAAACACTCCCTTTGTTATAGTCAGCCAGGCTCTTCCTCAGTAGATGCATCCTAATGATCCAAACAAGAGTAGGTCAATAGAATATTCAACTTTGTAGTTGGCTTGGAACTTTCTGCTAATATATTCATAATGGTTTTCAGCACACATCTTCTCAGCTTTCTTTAAGAAAAATCCTATCAGGTTGGTAATTTGGTCAAGTCACTGAAGGAGGAACATTGTCAGTTATTCTTATTGATAATGTACAAACTGCTTTTTTTTAATGTTTCTGGGAAATACTGAGTTTTTTCCCAAAGCATTACAGACTGTTTAAAAAACTGATTAAAAAATATCTGTTTTGGATTCATTAATCAAGTCCTGAAAGCAATAGCCTTAAAATGAAGCCAATTTAGAGACAATGAGGAGCCTTTTCTTTTTTCCCCAGAAACAAAGGTGCAAAATTAATAACTCTTTAGTCCCCCATCACCTTCCTCCCACCACGACGTCCTAATTGCCTTCAGGATACATCCAGAGAAATTAACTGGATCTGAGAATTTTCTTTGATTTCCTCCTTTTTCTAACTCTCTCTTTCCCAAACTGACATCTTTTACAATTCACCTTTTCCTCATAGATTTTCTAAGTGAATTTTTGTCAATAATATTGCTATCAGAGAATCTATTTGTGTTTTAGCATCACTTTCAATGCCCTAACCCAAAAGAATATAACAATTTTTGATAAGGGCAAGCCTTTAAGGACATTGGGGACATTTCCTTGTGCTTTTTTTTTCTTGATAGAGATAATTGAAACTAGAATGTTCTCAAGGTAGCCCCTTTCCCCTAAAAGTGTCCCTGAAATATTCTCTGGAAATATGCAAGTGATTAGAAAAAGAAGATATAGCTAAATTATTGGAAATTCTTTAAAAAATTCAGTGGGTTATCCAGGAGGCCGGGGATTATCAGCTGTCTTGGGTGGTGTGCTGTTTTGAGTAAACCAATATCAGCTGGTAGAGATTTTATGATTCTTTCTACTCCTGGGTATTATAAAATAGAAATACCATATTACTCAAGACTTTCAAGTTACAAAGTTTGTTTTATTTTTTCTTCCCTCACATTTATAGTTTTAATGTAAACTGAACAATGATCTAAAGATAGAGCAATTAGCATTAGACCCTTTCAAGGATTCAAAAATCTGTACATTTTTACCTTCTCCTCTCTTTTATTTTCAACTGAATGCCAATCAGTCAGTCCTTAATAAGCTCTTTCACCCTCTCTGTCTCTCCCCTCACTCCTCTCTTCACTCCCTTTCTCTCAAAGCCAAATATGGCTGATCATCAAGTCCTGGTACACATATCTATAGTTCTATCCCCATAACTCAAGATGTATTAGTATTGCCAACAACTTGGTCAGTATAAAAAGCCAGAAAAAATCAAGATGACCCATATAACCAGAAACACTTGCTGAGATCACTTTTTTATAGGTAAAGACTACAGATTCCCCATTATCCTATACTGGATAATATCCATTATCCTATTATTGGATCTAGGCAAACGATAAAAGGAAGGCATAGATCCACTCATTCATATAGCTTTCATTCATGGGAGACCGCTGATCCCTATTATTTCTGCCTATAATAATGATTGACACTTACTGAGCACTTAATTGGGACAAGAACTGTTCTAAATGTTATATATGCAATACCTCATTTAATCTTTTCCCCCTGGATTATGCAATAAGTGCTATTTTTGTCTTCATGTTAAAAATGGGAAAAGTAAGTTACAAGGAAGTTAAGTAGCCTGAAAAGTCACAGAGTTAGTAACTGACAGAGCCAATGATTTGAGTGCAGTGGTCTGGTCCCTACGGTAACTGTATCTTTAGAGGAAATCTGGACATTCTCTGGTGATAATAGTAGACCTGAACAGAAGTGGTTCTTTTGAAGGATGAAATAGGTTGCCTACTTCTAGGTAGGAATGAAGGAGTCAAGATATGCACTAGCCACATCTAAAATTGTTTCCTCACCACCCAATTACAATACTTGGAGTTTGTTTGTTTTACTTTGAATAGGATCATAAGGTTGCTTTTATAACAAGAATTTACCCAAGAATGGTAGTATATTAAAACCATGGCCATCCATTACCAAGTTGGCTACTCATCAGATTCATTAGTAAAATGAAGGAACACTCAAAACAGGGAAAAGGACACGAGATATGGTTTCCAAATTACACCAATGTACCACAGGAAGATACAGGAAATTCACAGGGGTGCTGTGGGATATTTTAAAACTTAAAGGGAAACAGTATGATATTTGACACATACCAGTCAGCACACTGAGTACTAGCTCAAGATATTTCACAATTTCAACATTAGATTGTGCTACATTGTTTCTGATGACATCAGACATTTACTAAGCTGGGATTTTGGCAGTTCTTGTGATTGAAAAGCAAGTACTGTGTGAAAACCATGTTGAACATGAAATGATGATATCCAAGATGATTTTAAAAGTTTAAAACATTGAGGAGGAACATGTATCACGTAAGTAAGCAATATAATAAGTAAGTGAATAATAAGTAAGTGAAATATAAATATATTTTCCTCAATTTATGTATACAGTTTTTTTTCAGGTTGCCACTAAGCTGTTAGGACATAAAGAGTTTCTAAGACTTCCAGGGAAGATGGCCAAGAGGACTGTAAGCTCACCTCATTCCATGGATACAACTAGATAACACCCATATCAGTGTAAATAGCCCAGAACACAACCTAAAGACTGGCAGAACCAACTCTCTGCCTCTAAATGTAAAGAAGAACTACACTGAAGAGGGCAGGAAGGGCACAAAAGGGATCGGGAGATAAATGGACCTACAGGTCCATCTATGGGAGGAGGGACACTGCAGGCATGGAAAGAGGAGAGAAAGAGATTCTCACACAGGGGAGCCCACATGGGAAGATGAATCCCCATAACATTTGGCTTTGAAAACCAGAGGGGCCAAATTTCATGAGTTCTTACAATTAGCAGGGCTTAAAAGCTAGAACCTTAAAAAATCAACAGGCTCAGGGCACCTGGGTGGCTCAGTTGGTTAAGCATCTGCCTTCAGCCCAGGTCATGATCTCAGGGTCCTGGGATTGAGCCCCGAATCAGACTCCTTGCTCAGTGGGGAGTCTGCTTCTCCTTCTGCCCCTCTCCCTGCTCATGCTCTCTATCTCAAATAAATAAATAAAATCTTTCTTAAAAAAATCATCAGGCCCTTGGAAGAGCCAGGAGGGCAAGAGGAAACTGAGTCCTGCACTTAAAGAGACAGCATAACAAACAGCCCTGCAGAGATACAGCACGGAATCAGCAGTTTGAAAAACACTTTGGAGGTATGGGAGGAAGACTTGTTCACTAATCTCAGAGCACATGCTATAGGAATAGGGATCATTGGGACACTTCTCCAAGAGCAAAGGAACTTTAGGGCACCGTCTCCCTCTCTAACCCCCCAGCCTAGACACATGGACATCTGTAGGAACTAATGCAATGCCAGCACTCACTGCCTAACTTGCTAACAGTGATCCCCCCACTGTGTTTCAACACACATATCAGACAATTCTGAGGCTCCAGGTTCTGGTGAACAAGAGACATTGCGCTGCAGGGCACTATAGGACTTCTTCTTCATAAGGACAGTACTTTGAAGAGCAGAAGACAAAGCTGAATTTCCTAACACAGAGACACAGACAGGAAAAATGAGAACACAGAGGAAAATGTCTGAAATGAAAGAACAGGGAAGAATCACAGCAAGAGACCTAAATGAAATGGAGATAAGTAATATGCCTGATAAAGAATTTAAAGTAATTGCCATAAAGACCCTCACTGGATTTGAGAAAAGAGTGGAGGATGTCAATGGTACCCTTAACAAAAAAATAGAAATCATAAAAAGAATAAATTAGACTTGAAGAACTTGATAATTGAAATTCAAAACACACTAGATGAAATATATGAACTAAAGGAAGCAGAACATATCAGTGACCTGGAGGACAGAGTAATGGAGAGCAATCAGGCTGAACAGGTGAAAGAAAAATAACAATAAAAAATAAGAATAGACTTACGGAACTTAGCCAGAACATCATGCATAAAAACATTTGCTTTATAGAGTTCTCAGAAGGAGGAGAGAGAGAAAATTTACTAAAGAAACAATAGCTGAAAACTTCCTAAATCTGGTGAAAGAAACAGAAATCCAGATGCAGGAGGTACAGACAGCCTTCAAAATCAGCCCAAAGAGGTCCACAACAAGACACATAATAATTTAAATGGCAAATAGTAATATGATGAGAGAGTTTTAAGAGCACTAAGAGAAAAGAAAACTGTTACATACAAGGCAAATACCTTAAAGCTATCAGCTAATTTTTTAGCAGACATTTTGCAGGCCTGAAGGGAATGACATGATATATTCAAAGTGCTCAAAGAAAAAAACTGCAGCCAAGAATACTCTTTCCAAAAGGCTAGCATTAAGAAAAGAAAGAGACATATAGTTTCCTAAACAAATAAAAGTTAAAGGAATTCATCACCACTAAACCAGCACTACAAGAAATGGTAAAGGGGACTCTCTGACTGGAAAGGTGAGACCAGAAGTAATTTCTCTGACATCTGCCATAGTGACATTTTTCTAGATATGTCTCCTGAGGCAAGGGAAACAAAAGCAGAAATAAACTACTGGGACTACATCAAAATAAAATGCTTGCACAGCAAGGAAATAATCAACACAACTAAAAGACAACCTACTGAATGGGAGAAGATATTCTCAAATGACATACCAAATAAAGGGTTAGTATACAAAATATATAAAGAACTTGTACAACTCACCAAAAAACAAACAATCTATTTAAAAATGGACAGAAGACATGAACAGACATTTCTCTAAAGAAGATGAACATATGGCGAACAAACACATGAAAAGATGTTCAACATCACTCATCATCAGGGAAATGCAAATCAAAACTACAATAAGATATCATCTTACACTTGACAGAATGACTAAAATAAAAACCACAATAAGTTTTGGCAAGGATGTAGAGCAAAAGGAACCCTCATGCACTGTTGGTGGGAATTCAAAATGGTGCAGCCACTGTGGAAAACAGTAGGGAGGTTCCTCAAAAAATTAAAAATAGAATTACCATATGATCCAGTAGTTCCACTACTAAATACTAATACTACTTGGTATTTAACCAAGGAATATGAAAACACTAATTTGAAAAGAAATGCTTTCCTCTGTTTATTGTAGCATTACTTACAATAGCCAAATTATAGATGCAGCCCAAGAGTCCATCAATAGATGAATAGAAAAAGAAGATGTGATATATATCATATATATGTAATGGAGTATATATATGTATACACACATTTATATGTATAGTATATATATATTATATATATATTATATATAATATATATGATGAAATTTTCCTCAGCCATAAAAAAAGAATGAAATCTTGCCATTTCCCATGACATGGATAGATCTAGAGAGTATGGTGCTAAGTGAAATAGTTCAGTCAAAGAAAGGCAAACATACGATTTCACTCAGCTGTGGAATTTTAAGGAAAAAAAAGCAAATAAAATAAAAAAGAGACAAACCAAAAAAGACTCTTACCTGTAGAGAACAAACTGATGGCCACCATAGGGGAGGTGGATGGGGGGATGGGTGAAATGGGTGAAAGCGATTAAGAGTACACTTATCTTCATGAACACTGAGTAATTTAGGGGATTTATTTATTTTTTTTATTATTTATTCATGATAGTCACAGAGAGAGGAGAGAGAGGCAGAGACACAGGCAGAGGGAGAAGCAGGCTCCATGCCAGGAGCCCGACTTGGGACTTGATCCCAGGACTCCGGGATCGCGCCCTGGGCCAAAGGCAGGCACCAAACCGCTGAGCCACCCAGGGATCCCCAATTTAGGGGATTTTTGAATCATTATACTGCACACCTGAAATGAGTATAACACTGTATATTAACTACACTGAAATTAGAAACAAACTGCAAAAAATATCACTTACCAAATTGTTTGAAATTAACTACTAATTTGTTTGAAATTGAGATCTTCTTTTGGTCTGGTGGGGGTGGAAAGTGAACACAATTATTGAGACACTAAGTGATCTGTGAACAGAGGAATTTGGGGAACCTCTGTGAACAGATTATAGCACACATTTATTTTGTGAGTAGAAAGTAGAAAGAGGGGCAGTCCAATATCTGGGCAGGCAGGCATTGCACCATCTGAATGGGCATGTGAATGGGAAGAAAGTGTCACAGAACAGAAATGGAGCAGCTCTAAAGGAAAACTATAGACCTAAATCAGCCATGAGTCCAATAGACTTCAGGCTCTGTGAGGAAAGACAGAGACTATGTGAACTTAATTCTCTTGTGATTTCTCCATTTCTAGCATATTTTCTGACAAAGCAAACATTTTCTGAAGGAAGAATGAATGGTATCTTTTTTCTAGCATTATCTCAATAGTTCAGTTTGGTCAGCTGGCAAATAAAGTTGATAATTGCACTTCTTGTCTCTAGCAATCTAAAATGGAAAGACTGTGTTTGATTATATCATAGCTCACAAGCACTGCTCCCTGAGCCAACAATGACTGCTTCTGTAGTTTAGGGACACTTTTACTCTGATACTACTTATGACCTAAGCTGGGGATACCTAAACACCTCCATTGGGAAATAAATTTAGTATCAGGCTCAAGACAATTGATGACTTCAGAACACTGCTGTTGGGGACATTGATATTGATTCATTGATTTTTTTTTTTACTTGTCTTGTCTTGGTTAATTTAAGTATAATTAGGAGTTTGTACTTCAGCCTTTACTTGCTAAACAATTGGTCTTGAGCTTGTTTCTGACCCCTGGTAATCTGAAATGCCATATGACTCACACCTGAGACACACAAAGGGATAGAAGGAAACTTCCTCAATGCAGTATAGAGTATTTAAGAGAACTTTATACAGCACATCAGACATTATGGCAAAAACGGTGGTAGTGTTTACTTTAAAATCAGGAACAAGATAGTATAGCTCACTATCAGTATTTGTATTTTTCATGGGCCAGAAGTCCTCGCAGCGTAGGAAACAATGAAAAGAAGCACAAAGTGTAAGTTTTGGAAAGCTTGAAACAAAAAGTTATTATTTATACATGATAAAATGGGCTATATCAAAAACTAAAAAAGAAACCACAGATAAAGTATCAGAAGGCGCTTAGAAAAGTAAGGCTACTGGATGTAAAACATTGAAGTTCATTTCTATATACCAGTATCAAAAAACTAGAAAGTACAATTCAATATCGAACAACTTATAAGAGAAATTTTTTACAAGTCAGTTTCCATTTTCTGCTTCTAGTATGATGGAATAAATGTGGGTTTTTTTGATGGAATAAATGTAAAAGGTACTAGTTCTTCTAAAACAACTAGAAAGCTGGAGAGTATTTTTAACAACTGTTTACAAACATTAGACAATAGAAAAGGAATGACTTTTACCCTGGTGAGGAGTGAAAATAATGAGATGAGCTTTCTGATCATTTCGTCTCTCTTCCTGGAGACACTCTCTGGACCAAAAGCACAAGGAGTGAAAAGCTAAGCACAGAATAGACATTTCACTGATTTAAGAAGATAGATATTGGCATTTGGGAAGGCTGAGGCACTTGACATTTGTGAACAAAAGGGATCTATTCAAAGAAAGTGTTCTAGAGTATTTGTAGGTGATTCCCCGAGTCTGTTGCGCAATACTGGCACCCATGAAGAAGGTGAAAATCCGTGGTGAAATCAAAATAAAATAGCTCTGAGACAACAATTCTCAGAGATTTCCCAGGGCAGCAAAATAGTCTGATTCTAAGCAGCTAGTATGAAATTTGCCATGCATCTAAATAATTCAGTTGAGATCCCACCAGTGTCATACCTTAGAGACAGGACTATGCAAGCCCTAGAGTAAGTGCCACCCCAAACTCATGCCACAAAGCCTAAAACTGGCTTCAAAAGAATCAGGCTGATCCAAAAGTACACTTAATGCCAATCATAACACAATCCAATACTGGCTAAAGCGAGATAACAAATTTCCACTACTTGGCAGCATAAACTTCACACTCTTGAAGCATCCAATTCCTATTAATAGACATGCAAAGAGGCAGGAAAATGTGACCTATAACTTGAAGGAAAATAAGTCAATAGGAACCGACCCAGAAATTAGAAAGATGGTAGAATTTGCAGACAAACATTTTAAACAGCTGTTGTAAAGATGCCCAAGAAATTCCAGAAACACAGGAAAATAAGGAGAGAAACCAGGGCTGCAGAAAGAGCCAAATGAATATTCTAGTGCTGAGCAATATATTATTGAGAATGAAAATCTTACTGGATGAGAAAATCAGTGAGTTAAATACTGAAGAATAAAGGATAGACTCTTTAAGATACAGAGACAGAAACTATCCAAACTGAGCTACCATGTTAGAAAATAATGAATAAATTTGGCAGACCATCAGGGAATCTGGTTAACATATGTATGACTGTAATATCAGAAGTGAACAAGGGCAAAAAATTTAGAAAATAATGGCTGAAGTTTTCCAGGTTTGAAAAGAAGTATTAATATAGATCCAAGAATCTCAGCAAACTTCAAGCAGGAAAAAAAAAAAAAAAAAAAACACCACCAAAGCACATCATGATCAAATAACTGAAAACCAGTAACAAGGAAAAAAGTCATTCAATCAACCAAAAGAAGGATGAATACACAAAGAGAAAGAATTATTTTTAAAAAATTAGTTTATTTTAGAGAGAGAGAGATAGTATAAGCAGGAAGGGAAGAAGCAGAAGGAGAAAGAAAAATCTCAAGCAGATGCCCCACTGAGTGCAGAGCTCCACGTGGGGCTCCATCTCATGACCCTGAGATCACAACCTAAACCAAAACCAAGAGTCAGATGTTCAATGAACTGCGCCATCCACGTACCCCAAGAAAAGATTCTTTTTAAAAGATGGCAGGTGGGCAGCCCTGGTGGCGCAGCGGTTTAGCGCCACCTGCAGCCTGGGGTGTGATCCTGGAGACCCGGAATCGAGTCCCACATCGGGCCTCCTGCATGGAGCCTGCTTCTCCCTCTGCCTGTGTCTCTGCCTCTCTCTCGCTCTCTCTGACTGAATAAATAAATAAATCTTAAAAAAAAAAAAGATGGCAGGTATATGATCAGAAAAGAAATGTATACCGGAAGACAGTGAAACTCAGTAAGTGCTGAAAGAAAAAACAAAAAAATGTTAGAAGGCACAATGAAAACTCAAGATTAGTCAAAAGCTGTGATACAACAGTGTATGTTCTCATTCATTTGGGGAATATAAATAATAGTGAAAGGGAATATAAAGGAAGGGAGAAGAAATGTTGGGAAATATCAGGAAGGGAGACAGAACATAAAGACTCCTAACTCGGGGAAACGAACTAGGGGTGGTGGAAGGGGGGAGGAGGGCGGGTGTTGGAGGGGAATGGGTGACGGGCACTGAGGTGGACACTTGACGGGATGAGCACTGGGTGTTTTTCTGTATGTTGGTAAATTGAACACCAATAAAAATTAATTAAAAAAAAAAAAAAAGCTGTGATAATTCAGTGTCAGTGGTCATGGATTACAAAAACTAGTTAAAGGAAGTTCTTCAGATTGAAGGCAAAATTATATCAGTGATGATTTAAAATTATATGAAAGAATCTCAAGCAATAAATATGAAGAATATGTGGGTGAATACAATAGTTACATTTATCATTGACTTACCATCTGAAACAACAAATAAACCATGCAAGTATATTAAAATTGATCCTCCAAATACTGGACACTGGGTAATGATGGCCATTGATCTCCAAGAATCAGAGAAGAAATAATCTGTTCCCTAATATTGCCCAAGTAGTGCCTAGAGCAAATCCCCAGGCCACAGAGAATAGGATGGGCGACTCTAGTGGAATACAGCAGTCTCCCTGAGTTGAAGAGATGGAGCTGGGAGTGTGGGGAGGTCAAGGCAGCTAGAATTCATAGGGACAAGTAGTGAAGGGAGTACTGCACAAACAAGTCCATATCTGCAAAGCAATCTCCCAGAGTATTTTGTTTAAAGATTTTATATATTTACTTGAGAAGAGAGAGAAAGCATGAGCAGGCAGGGAGGAACAGAGGGAGAGGGAGAAGCAGACTCCCTGCTGAACAGGAAGCCCAACTCAGGGCTCAATCCCAGAACCCTGGGATCACAACCTGAGCCAAAGGCAGACACTTAACAGACTGAGCCACCCAGGTACCCCTCTCCTAGAGTACTTAGTTAAATATTGATCGTTACATATGTGTGAGGTTGCAGAAAGAATCATAATAAAAGAATTACAGAGAACAATCTTCAGAGCTTATACAAGGCTAGGCATAAAGCCCATTCCCACTATCCAGAGTGAACAATCTCAGTCTCATAATTAAGAGCATCGAGTAGATTCTCAGAAGTTTTTTGTTTGTTTTCATTTTTGTTTTTACCTCAGGAATGGGAAAAAATAAGTAAGACTAGACTAAACACTGCTTTCGTGTCACCTAACAACAATAAAAATAATACCCAAAGGTATAAAACTTTTTCCATGTAATTTAAATATGTCCCAGAATGAAGCTCAAGAACATTTTTAGGAATGCCAGCATATCCATCACCAAACAAGATGAAATTCACAATGGCTGTTATCCAGCCAAAATTAACAAGGCATGCAATAAATAAGGAACATAGAAACTTAACAATGAAAAACATTTATCAGTCATATATGACCCCAAATTGATATTATACATTAGGTAGGAAAGACATTAAAATAGTTATTGGTATAATTTCCATATTTTTAAGAAATTACAGAAAAAATTGAATATATTACATAAAGACATGGAAAATATAAATAGATCCAAATAAAATTCCTAGAGAAAAAAATCCCAATGTCTAAGATAAAAAAATACACGGAATGTTATTAACAGCAGAGCAGACAGTGCAAAATAAAGGATTAATGAATGCAAGTGTTATAATAGAAACTATCTGAAATGAAGCAGAGGGGAAAAATAAATAGGGCATACATGCACAATAAAAGAAAACCCAAGCTGCCAATATATGTGGAATTGGAGTTCCTGAAGGAGAGGAGAAAGTGGGGGAACAGAAAGAATATTTGAGTCAATGACTCCAACGTTGATGAAAATATTCAACTTACAGTTTCAGGAAGCTGAATGAACTCTAAGCATAAGACACATGAAGAAAGTGACCCTCAGTTATGCTGAAATCAAATCATGTAAACACATCAATATAGAGAAAATCTTTAAAGCATTTAGAGGAGAGAACATGCTTATTATATGCACCAGAACAGAGATAAGAATGATGATAGATTTTTTTATTGAAAATATGAGCTAGAACATGGTGGAGCACAAATTCCTTACTCAGTGAAAGTTTTTTTTTTTTTTTTTTTTCAAAAATGAAGGTGAAGAAAGCAGAGGTGGAAGGGACTTCCAGTATGTTGAATGACCATCTTGGTCATTACTGTCCTGGAAAAGCAGTAATACAAATGGACAAAATTATTTTTAAAAAAAAACAACTACAATTTAAAGACTCTGGAAATTTGTCAAAGGCATTAAACAATGTAAGAAGTGTTCAAGAAAGTTTGCTGTACTTAGTAAGAACAGTTGAAATCCATGGTGTTTTTACCTAGGGCTGCTCCCAACACAACCACCCCTCCTGATGCCGTAATGAAGAAATATGACCGGGCAGTAGGAGGACTGAGCCCTAACCGAAGAACTAGCAACATGCACCTGACTGGATTCTTAAATTGCTATGGACCACTGACTCCAACATGCCTCATGCTTTCCTCCTTTTGCAAAGGAAAATCTGTGGCTGTCAAACATTTCGTGTTGGCGTTTGTATGTTTGTGTGTGGGTGTGAGTGACAGATAACATCTCTTTAATTCACAGGATTTTCAAATCAAGAGGAGCTATACTTGACAACATGTATATGTTGATTAGGTATGACGGCTGAGCAGCCTCATCCAACATAGGACAGATCTAGGTGGGAAATTGGGTCTTGAGTTTGAACCTGTTACTTAATGGGATGAGAGTCTGGGGGTTCTGTAAGAGGCACATGTGAATTTTGTATGTAAGAGAAATGTGAATTATTTTGATCAGTGGACAGATTGTGGTAGATGGCAGATCCATGGCAAATATATGTCACATGTATGTTACAATGTGAGTGATGTCTCCTCCCTCTGAGAGTTGAGGTTTCTGTTCTCTCCCAGTTGAATCTGGGTAGGGAATTGTGACTTCTCTGACCAACACAGTGTAGTAGAAATAATGTTGTGTGATTTCGGGGTAGGTCATAAAATGGATATAGTTTATAACTGTTCTTCCTTTTTCTTGAGATAGTTGCCCAGACACCATGTTCTGAGGAACTCTAGGTCACATGGAGATGCCATATGTAGGTTTACCAACTGATAATACAAACTAAGGTCCCAATGGAGAGTTGGCATTAACTTACACATTAGTATAAGTGTCTTCAAAGGATTATAATTCTCAGGTATTGGGTCTTCCAACTGGGGTCCCAGACATCACTGGGGTCCCAGTAAGACAAGGCATTTCTACTAAGCCCAGTGTCAATTCCTGTCCCACAGAATATGTAATCCAACAATTTTTTGGATCGATTTTTATCTAGCCTTAGTCAAACAAAAAGATTTTCTTGGCACAGGCAAAAATGGGTCACAAAATGCATGAACTATAAAAGAAAAAAGTTAACAAATTTGACATTCTGAAAATCATACTTTTATATACTTAAAGGTGCCATAAAGAAAGTGAAAAGCTAAGCCACTGAATAGGAAAAAAAATAAGGCCCCCAAAAGTTTTTTCTTTCATGAGCATATTTTTATACAAGCATACAAATTTTATATATTGCAAGGCAGATTAATAAAGCTTATTTTTTCATATTAAAAAATGAATAGGAAGATATACTTGAATACATATATCTTTAAAAGAACATTTTAGCCAAAATATAAAGATTCTTTTCTTTAAAGGCTTTATTCATTTATTTGAGAGGAAAAGAGAGCACAAACAGGGGGAGGGGCAGAGGTTAGAGGGAGAAGCAGACTTCCCACTGAGCAGGGAGCCCAACTCAGAACTCCATCTCAGGACCCCAAGATCATGTCCTGAATCGAAGGCAGACATTTAACCAACTGAGCCACCCAGGTGCCTCTACAATTCTTTATTAAGAACTCTTGCACATTGCTGGTGGAAGTTAAAAATGCTGCCACTGGTGCCAGTCCTTTGTCTTTCTTTTACTACCTGCAGATGCCAGGGATGCCCAGTGGACCTGCTACTGGAAGCTCTGGCAGCCCAACTCACCTACTTGGTGTGAGCCTGGCACGAGATCCCTGGCCCTTGGGGCACTTGCTCAGGTCAATTTTTCCATAACTTCATGGAGAGAAGGGACTTGGAGGCATGGCTTGGTAACATTTCTGTTACATGTCTTTCTCTGAGGGACTAGCAGAAGAATGAAACTCTGGATCACCTGATAAGTCTGAGTGGGGCAGTCCAGCTCAGGCATCTCTCCAATAACCTGGAGACTTTTTCAAACTCCTCCCCCAGGAGCTCCATTTTTATTTGTTAAAATGGCTCGATCCTCGGGCTTGACTCACATGCTGCCTCATGTCTAAACAGTGGAAGAAGGTGATAAGTGCCCATACAGAGGTGTCGCAAACCACGTGTAAAAATTTGAGCTGGTACATAGATGATTCTGTTCAGGATGCCTTGCACTGGTAGAAGCTTTGAAGGCCTATTTGAGAAAGAGGCAACTGGAGGACCTTGAAGCCTTTGAGACCTCATCATTAATTGGACACAATGCCAGAGCGTATGTGCTCTACTACAAAGATGCATTTCTCTGCACACGGTCAGATGACTTGTCTGCAAAACTGTGGTATATGAGCACAGGGGAGTGCATTAATGGCATTCAGACCCACAGTGGTGCAGCAGTGAGGTTTGATGAGCAGAAGCTTGTGACAGACTCCTTTGACAACACTGTGGCCTGTTGGGAATGGAGTTCTGGAGCCAGCACCTAGCACTTCTGGGGGCACACAGAGGCGGTATTTAACATTGACTACAATGATGAGCTAGATACCTTGGTGAATGGATCTGAATATTTCACTGTGGAAATAAGAGCTTTGTCTCCTGGGATAAGCCTGAACACACTCAATGGCGCATGGAATGGGTCACCAAGGTGGTTTTGCAAAAGTGCGAAGTCTTTTTTGCACAGCCCTGGAGACTACATACCCCCACGTGTGGACAAATATGAGATCAAGATTTGGCCAACTGGGAGAGAAATCAATTGTAAGTGCTTAAAGATGTTGTCTGTCTCTGAGGACAGAAGTATCTGCCTGCAGCCAGGATTTCAGTTTGATGGAAGATACATTGTAGTTTGGCACTGCATCTCTACCCATGAGGCTTTGCCAGTTGTGATATTGGCAGGGTCATCAAGACTCCTGAGATAGCAAACTTGGCCTTGCTTGGCTTTAGAGATATCTTTGCCCTGCTGTTTGACAACCATTCCCTGTATTTCGTGGACTTGCAAACAGAGAGCCCGATTCTCTACTGGTCTCTGCCAGAGTAGCAGAAATCAAGGATAGGCTCAAGCTTCCCGCGGGTGAAGCATCCTGGCCCGATGGATTGGATGGGCACAATGATATAGGCTTGGTCTTTGCCACCAGTATACCTGACCACACCATTACCTGGTGTTGTGGAAGGGGCATGACTGATGCCATAAGCTTACCATCGCTGACTGACTTAAGTGCTGAGGGTGTGGGTTTTCAGTGCCCCCTCGATGGCAGTTAGTCAACTGCATGAACCAAAGTTCTCGCCTAACAGTATCATCACACAATGCACAATCATTTACTTGCATTTGCCCCAGGGCAGGGGCTCAGGGCCAGGGAGGGCTTGTTTTATTGGTATACAGCCTAGGACGCTAATGGGGTGCACCATTGACTTCATTTGTACTTGGTTATGTTGTTCAGGATAGAAGGATGCATTTTGGGTCATATTTCTCAAATTTTAGTTTAAAGTAAAGAGAGTTATATGGTTCATTAATCTGCTCATTGGTTGCCTGTAAAACATACCCATCTTAAAAAAATTTTTTTAATAAAATGCTACTACCAGTTTGGATGCCATTTTAGCTATTTCTTATAAAGTAAAACATATATTTTCCATACAACCCCACAATTTCAATCCTAGGCATATATCTAAGTTTAAAGAATACATATCTTCTCACAAAACATATGTTCAGCCATTTTCTGTTTGTGTTTTAATATTTCCATGGGGGGGTAATGAGGGGCTGGAGCTTCATAGCTCTTTTACTCCTGATATGTTTGCCATGTTTTAAGACAAACCATGAGAGACTCCTAACTTTAGGAAACAAACAAAGGGTTGCAGAAGGGGATGTGGGTGTGGGGATGGGGTAACTGGGTGATAGGAACTAAGGAGTGCATGTGATGAGATGAACACTGGATGTAATATGTTGGCACAGTGAATTTAAATAAAAAATTAAAAAATAAATAGAAATCAACTACACTGTGATATAATTTCATAGCAGCCTTATTAATAATTGCCAAAAATTAGAGAAAAAATCCAAACTTTTCTCACCAAATTATGAATGTGTAAACAAATTGAGGTGGGGGCCCCTGGGTGGCTCAGTGGTTGAACATCTGCCTTCAGCTCAGGTCATGATCCTGGATCCTGGGATCGAGTCCCCATCAGGCTCCTCACAGCCTACTTCTCCCTCTGCCTATGTCTCTGTCCATCTTCTCTGTCTCTCATGAATAAATAACTAAAATCTTAAAAAGAAAATTGAGTTGTATCTGTCCAATGGAATAATACTAAGTGATAAAAAGGAAGGAACTACTGATGCATTTAATTAAATGGATGTATCTTAGAAATGTTATGCTGGGGTGACTGTGTGGCGGGCACTGAGGGGGGCACTTGACGGGATGAGCACTGGGTGTTATTCTGTATGTTGGCAAATTGAACACCAATAAAAAATAAATTTATTATTAAAAAATAAAATAAAATAAAATCCAAAGAATATCCATCTCATCAGAACAAATAAAAAATCAAAATTACTCAAAAAAAGCAAGTAGCTATATATAAAGTATGATTCACTTTATATGAAATTTTAGAAGAAGTCAAATGAATCTATAGTGACTCTGGGGCCAGGATTGTTGGGGGAATTGATTGAAAAGATTTAAGGGGAAACTGTTGAAGTGATGGAAATGTTTTCTGTATTGAGTATAATAGCAGTTATGCAGATATATACATTTGTCAAAACTCATGAATGTTTGCATATAACGTGTATATTTTATGTTATGTAAATCATACTCCAATAAAGTTTATATAATCAGGTGAATCATCAATATCACAAATAATTAGGGAAATGCAAATGAAAACCATTGCCTACCAATTAGGATGATGCTTCTGTCAGAGTTCTCTATGAAAACAGGACCAATAGGATGTACAGGTGTGATTGCATGATTGATTTAAAGGCATTGGCTCACAAGATTGTGGAGACTGGCGAGTTCACAAATTTCAAGGTGGGCCAGCAGAATGGAGATCCAGGGAAGAGTTGATACTGTGGTTGGGATCCAAAGGCATTCTGCTGCAGAGTTCCCTCTTCTTGAAAGGAGATCAGTCTGTTTCCATTAAGATCTTCCAGTGATTAGATGAGGCCCACCCACATCATGATGGGTAATCTAATTTATTCATTGTCTACTGGTTTAAATTTTAATAACATCTAAAAACAGACCTCCAAAGAAACATAAAGAATAATGTTTGAGGGATGCCTGGGTGGCTTAGCAGTTGAACATCTGCCTTCGGCTCAGGGCATGATCCAGCAGTCCCAAGATTGAGTCCCGCATCCAGCTCCCTGCAGGGAGTCTGCTTCTCCCTCTGCCTGTGTCTCTGTCTGTCTTTGTGTTTCTCATGAATACATAAATAAATCTTTTTTAAAAAAGAATAATTTTTGACCAGATATCTGTCTGTAGCCTAGACAAGTTGACACATAAAATTAACCATCACAGATGGTTATTGAAAAAAATAATAACATGTTGGCAAGGATGTGGAGAAATTAGAAAGCTTGCAATTGTTTGGTGAAATGTAAACTAGTGCAGTCACTGTGGAAAACAGCATGGTGGCCCTTCAGAAAAACAAACATAGAATTACCTCATGATGTAACAAGTCCCCTTCTAGGAATATGCCCAAAGCAACTGAAGGCATGGACTCACAGAGACAGTTGTGCTAATGAAAAGAACCAGACTCAAAAGCCCACAGATTGTCTGATGCCATTTACATAAAACGTCCAGAGGAGGCAAACCTAAGGAGATAGAAAGTATATCGGTCACTGCTTAGGCCTCAGAGACAGATGGAAAAGGTTAGAAGTTGAAGACTAACAGAACTGGGATTTTTTGGTTGGGTAAATAAAAGTGTTCTAAAATTGATTGTGGCAATGGTGACACAATTCTGTGCCTATAGTAAAAACCATTGAATTGTACACTTTTTTTAAGATTTTATTTTTCATTAATCTCTGCACTCAACGTGGGGCTAGAACTTACAACTCCAAGATCAAGAGCTGCATGCTTTACTGACTGAGCCAGCCAGGTGCTCCGAACAGTACACTTTATATGAGTGAATTGCATAGTATGTGAATTATATTTCAATAAAGATGTTTAAAAATCATAATATATGGCACTTATAGTTGAAGTATTAAAAGATATCTAAGAACATTATGGTGGCAGTTATAAAACTGTATTGAAAAATAACTAAAGATGACATAAGTAGATGGTAAAATTAATTTTGTTCTTGTATAGGAAAACCAATACAAAATGTCTCTTCTTCCAATATTCATCTATAGATTCAATGCATTCCAATGCAAGTAATGGCAGTGTTTTTCTTAGACATGATAACATGATCTTGGAATTCATGTGGCAAAGCTAGAAGCGAAGACACTGCTGAAGAAGTAAAATGAAAATATTACTTTATCTAGAAAGTTTATATAAAATACAGAAATTGAGATGATATGGTGCTGGATCAGGGCTACATAAGTAGATCAGTGGATCATAATGGAAAAGAAGGAAGGAGGGAAATGAGGGAAGAAGGCAGTCTGGGAGGGAGGGAGGAAAGGAGGAAGAAGATAGATGATAATTGGACAATAGATACATGACAGGGGTGCCATTGCAAGTAAAAGGAAAGGGAATGACCATTCAGTAAGTGATGAAATAGTGCTGAGAGAAATGTTTAGAGAGAAAGGTTTATCCATTTTAGATACAAAATATAAATGTATATTCAATTGAAATACAAAAACCATACACCACACACACACAACAATAAATTCACAGTAGATTAAATGCTTAAATGTGAAAATCAAAACTTTCTTAGAAGAATGTATGGAAGAATATCTTTATGATCTCAGGTAAGAATGGATTTCTTTATAATCTACAAAATACAAATTCTATAAAGGAAAAGACAGATGCATTTGATTATGTTAAAATTAAGATAGTCTGTTCATCAAAAACACTATATAAAGACAAGTCAAAAATTAAATGAAGATATTTACAACAGTGCATATAATTGCTAAACTACTGATATAATAAATAACCCCTATGATTAAACATAGAAAACCACAAATTACTCAACACAAAATGGACTAACTCTATGAATAGAATTTCACATAAAATGAAGCTCAAAAATTACAGTAATATTTGCTAGTTTTCATTAGCGTTCAAGGAATTGAGAATTAAAGGCACATGAAATACAGTTTTATACCTTCCAGACCACAAAAATAAAAAGCCTGCACATTCCAACTGTTTTCCAAAATATGAAGTAATAGGAACTCTTACATACTACCATTGGGATTCAAATTTGGGAAACTACTTTGGAAAATAATTTGACATTATCTGAAAAATTCAAAAATTCACATATCTAGGAATCCTACTTTTATGCATACACCTTTAGAAAACTTCTTACACATGAGTGCCATATGACATGGACAAGGAGGAGCCCAAATGCACATCAGCAGGAGAATGGATAAATAATGGTATATTCTATATGAATAAAAAAGAAAGCAACTCTGGCAGCATTCATAAATGGTTGATTTCAGATTCATAATGTTGGTTGAAAAGACCAAGCCATAGACGAGTACATATAGTATGCTACTGTTCATAAGTTCAAAGGTAAATAATAGCTTTCTTGTTAATGATCTGTTCTGTGCATGGAGGTGTGTCATCCGCATGGCACTATTCTTCCCGATTAAAAGTGGGAGCTATGTTTTCAAGAATCCTCCTCCCTATATAATTCTTCATTTGAGTTGGCCATTTGGAGGGCAGAAGTGAAACAGAAGCTAATACATTAGGAACTTTGTGGAAGGGAGTTATAGTGATAGACAAAGAAGCTTAGAGGGCCCTATCTTGTTCTGCTCTTCTGTTCCATTCATTGCCAGCTCATCTTTCTGATGAATGGCCTTACCAATCAGTGGCAGGCTCCAGGGCATCACCAAGGGCTTGGGCATGGTCTCAGAGAAGCAGTTTCCACTAACAGAACAGCTTTTGCAAAGATGACAGTTTCCATAGAACTCTCCATTAAATCTTTCATGGTATGAATTGGCAGCCACATGTGCTCTGTTTCTCAAATGTCCTCACATTCTCTGACATTCTCTTCCATCCACCCTTATTAATGATTCCGGGGGATGTAAGATCTGATTGCCACCATAAACCATGTATTGACATTGGATTAAGTCTGTTAGGGCCACAATAACAAAATAACACAGACTGGGTGGCTTACACAGCAGAAATTTATTTTCTTACAGTTTAGTCCATAACACTCATAATATGTGTCATGGTCCTGTTTTCCTGACACATCTACACATGTAATCCCACTATAATAAGAAGCAACGAAACTATAAACACACAAATGA
Organism: Vulpes vulpes; assembly: GCF_048418805.1. Taxonomy (NCBI): domain Eukaryota; kingdom Metazoa; phylum Chordata; class Mammalia; order Carnivora; family Canidae; genus Vulpes; species Vulpes vulpes. Next base: position 86,022,610 of record NC_132796.1, on the reverse strand, counting down.
GGATAGCAGTTACTCTGGGCAGAAATATTTCATTTAGCACCTTTTTAGCAAAGCTCCATTTCCTGGGTGCTCTTTGCCCAAAGAAACCATTCAGTTAATATTTTCCTCTGTGACCTGGGAAATGTCTTAAACCATTGCTAACTCATCATTTTTCGTCCTTTTCACTCTCTTCAAAACTGTCCATTTCCCTTTCTTATCTCTCTCATTTCACAAATCTTTTCACTTATAGAAGAGAAATGGTGAAGTCGTGACTCCCAAGCCACATCTTGGCTACAGATACATATTTTGTTTAGTCCATAATTTAAAAAATGCTTAAACATGTAACAAGTTAACTGCCAACATTTTAAAATTGGGAGATTTTACATTGCAATCTAGACTTCTGACTTTTCTCACAGTTGAAAGATCTGGAAATATTGACCATATATACTCCTGTAGTGGCAGCTGGATGGCAACTGTGCTCTGTAGTTGCGTGATCCAGTTCTCTACAACCCCCCACACTATATCGTCTTACATGCAGCCAGCTTCCTTCACTCGTTGGTATTTTATTGATTCTTGCAACACAGCATGTGTTGGCATGTGAGCTGGTCACCACAATCCCTGGTAAAAAAAGTTAGCATACACAATATTTTCTTCATTTCCAGTTGCTCATGACTCCAAGACAATGTGTTCATTCTCTCCTGATCCCTACTCTCAGGAGAAAATGCAGCTGATCCTAGTGCTTTAAAGATTGAATCATTTATGACTGATTAGTAGATTAGTAGTCAGCTCTCCCAGGAATATCTTCATTTTTAACAAGGTTACCTGGAGAAAGGAGAAAACTCCACTATGCATCCCACTGCTCATTTGCTTTGCTTTTCATAACATTCAACTCACATGTTATTTGCTTGATGTTATTTTCCACAGTAGGTAAATTCTTATGAGGGCAGAAATCATGTCTGTTTTTTTTTTTCACTGCTGTTTTTCCAGTATTATCTCAATCTGTATCATTCAGCCCTGAATAAATATTTTTAAATGAGTAAAAGGATGAAATGAGTATTATATCCCTGTTTTTCTTAATAATCTTGGTTCGAAGCAAGCATGATGATTGCTGTCTAGATTAGCTTTGTTTGATAGTAACTAGTCCAGAGGACTAATCCTATGGAGTTGGTTTTGTACCCTTATCTAATCTACTGAACCAGATTTAAATAAGATAATTCTTCAGCAGATCACAGAAATTGTATCTTTGAGTAAACACTTGTTGGTTCACAACTTAGGAGTTTCCCAGGTGAAATTCGAAATTGCCATGCACTATGGAGAAAGAGACTACTCTGGAGTGGTAGGTGACAGGTTTAATTATACAAGGGAACTTACATATGGGGCTTGTCTTGGATGGCCCCAAGACAAGTAGATCTCTGCATCTGCCCAATAGAATCTTAAAAGTTTATATCTCTATACAATTATATATTAATAATATGTATCTCAGCTGGGTTCAGTTATATACACAGTCCAGAGTGTCTCAACCTCATGTTACTGTCTCAAGGATACATTCTTAAAATGGCTCCTGGTGTGAAATGATCGGTGGAATGTATATTCCAAGGACAGAGAAGTAGGTGAGCAACCGCCAGTTCCCCTGGTTCAGCATTAAGGTCAACAGACAGTCACATCATCTCAATGACCTACTTCGACACCATTATGCAGGAGGAGTGTATTTAGATAAAATGCAAGAGTTTCTAATGCCTTATGATCAACCCAACCTCCTTTAAAAAGTGTGTGTGTGTGTGTGTGTGTGTGAGAGAGAGAGAGAGAGAGAGAGAGAGAGAGAGAAACAGAGACAGAGACAGAGACGGAGAAGCAGAAAGATAGTGATTGGTTCTGTCCTCTGTGCTATTAAATGCCTAAACACAACAGGAGAAATAGGCTCCACCAAACTAGAGACTAGGGAGCCAAGCAAAAATTTTCAAGAACCCGAAAGAAGATACAGACTAGGGCTTGGAAATATTAGAAGATCTGAATTTATAAGTTTGGCCTAAGTGCTCTTTCAATTTGCACAATCTATTGATTTAGTGCCTCAACAAATTAAATCAAAATTGCATTTCTCATTTCAAAAAGTCTTTTTCCATTTATCCAAACAAGCATGACTTTACTTTAAATACATTTTATCCATTACAGGTTGGTGTAATGTAATTTACAGATTGGTCTCAGAGAGCAGGATTGGAATGGTGAGCTATTTTAAGTCATTTGAAGATTTCATTTGCGACCAAAGATTCTTTCTATACTCATCATTAGGTGAGCAAATTGGAGTGCCTACTGAATTGACTTCTCTTTTTTTCCTCCTCAGCTTTACTGAAGTATAATTGACAAAATTGTAATATATTAAAAGTGTGAAACCTCGATGATTTGATATACGTATACATTGTGAAACAATCCCCCTCATAGAGTTAATTAACATATCCACTGCTTCACTTTTTTGGAGGGAAGTGAGTACATTTAAGTTCTACTCTTTTAACAAATTACACTCAGACAATACAGTATTACCAACTGTAGTGATGATGTTGCATGTTAGATCCTCAGAACTTATTCATCTTATAACTGAAAGTTTGTTATCATTTTACCAAGGTCTCCCTATTTCCCCTACTCCTGATAATCATTTTTTTTTGTTCATTGTTTCACTGCATTCAACTTTTTTTAAAATTCCACATATAAGTGATACCATGCAGTATTCGTCTTTCTCTGTTTGGCTTATTTCATTTAGCATAATGCCCTCCAAGGTCATTCATGTTGTTGCAACTGACAGGATTTCTTTTTTTTTAAAAGGCTGAATAACACTCCATTGTGTGTGTGTGTGTGTGTGTGTGTGTGTGTGTGTTACATTTTCTTGATTCACTTTTCTATTGGCAGACACTTAGGTTGTCTCCATACCTTGGCTATTATGAATAAGGTTGCAATGAACATTGGGAATACAGACATCTCTTTGAGATAATGGTTTCATTTCCTTTGGATATATATAAGTGGGATTGGTGGATCATATAGTTCTTTTTTTAATTTCTTGAGGAACCTCTGCATAGAGTCCTACAGTGGCCATACCAGTTAACATTTTCACCAACAGTGTATGAGACAACTTAGATAATGGGAGACAATATTTGCAAGCCACATATCCAATAAAGGGGTAACATCCAAAATATATAAGGAACTCATACAACTCAATAGCTAAAAAACCCCAAACAACCCAATTTAAAAAGGGACAAAGGAACTGAATAGAAATTTTTCCAGAGAAGACATACAGATTACCAACAGGTACATGAAAAGGTGCTCAACATCACTCATCATTGAGAAAATGCAAATCAAAACCACAATGAGACATCACCTCACACCTGTTAGAATGGCTATCACCAAGAAGACATAAGACGACAAAAGCTGACAAGAATGTGGAATAAAGAAACACTGAAACTGGCTTCACTTTTAAAATAGCTCATAGACATTAATTTTGTTACTATTTTCTCTGAGAAAGCCCACTATAACAGTAAAAATATAACAATGCATGAACATGACCTTTCTGCTCACCAGCATAGATATCAGGAGAGTACCGTAGTAAGACTAGCTGAAATTATTGTCCATATTTTCCTCTCAGGGAAAATATTGAGCTTTTTATTTAAGTTCCAGTACACACATACTATACAGTCACTTATTTTATATCATAATTAAATTGCAACACTTGGTTTCAAGTGTTAGCTTCACCAGTCGCTAGCATTTAAGCCAAAGTAATTGAGCTTAAATAGTAATTGAAGAGAGATCTGGGGACATGGGAAAGTCTTTTGCAGGGTGAGTATCACAGCCAAGAGCCTTAGGCAGGGAAGAGGGAAGCATCATAGGATAAAGGCTAAATCACTATAACAAAGAGACCAAAAAATGCAATGGCTAACAAAAGATAGGAATGTATTTCTTTTTCACATTAAAAAAAAAACCTTGAGTTGGAGGGCGCCTGGGTGGCTCAGCTGGTTAAGCATCTGACTCTTGATTTCGGCTCAGGGTAGTGAGGTTGAACCCCATATCAGGCTCCATGCTGGGCATGAAACCTGCTTAAAATTCTCCCTCTCTCTCTCTTCCTCTGCCCCTCCCCACCCCTGATTGTGTGCATGAGCTCTCTCTCTCTGAAGGAAGGAAGGAAGGAAGGAAGGAAAGAAAGAAAGAAAGAAAGAAAGAAAGAAAGAAAGAAAGAAAATTTAAAAATTCCCGGGTGAGTAAATGGACTCTGCTTCACGAATTGATCCTGGGATCCCAGATTAGTAGAAAAGTTCTGCAATCCCTAGTAAATAGTTTTTAACATCATTACTCCAACCTTCAAATTCTCCAGTCAGCAGGAAGGTAAAGGCATAGTGATCCAAGAGAGATCTTCATTTTTTAAAAAATGACTTAAATTGCACAGACCACTTCCAAGCTCATCCTTTGGAAAGTTCATCATCATTTAGCTCCACCTAGACATGAGGGATGCTGGGTAATTAATATAGCTTAGCTAGGCAATCACGTGTCCAGCTACAGCTCAATTACTACAGAAGATATGGAGGATGGAATTTGATAGACAAGTAGCAGTCTCTGCCATAGGGCGTATGATAGAGCTGAGGCTCTTGATTAGCAAACTTGGTTTTGTAATGGGTCAAATAATAAATATTTTAAACTGCTTGCCTTTGACAAGTTTCCTATGACATATGTCCTCTGTTGCATACTTTTTTTTTTTTTGCCTTTTAAAATGTAAAACCAATCTTAGTTTGAAGGCCATGCAAACACAGGATGTAAGCTCTCAGACAGTGGTTTTTCTGACCTCTGTCCCAAGGCAAAGCTGATTCATTTACTCATTCACCTATTTGCTACTAGGCTTTGGAGAAATCACTTCACTTATGTAAACCTCAGACTCCTTCTTATTTATCTTTATCGAATGATGTGTTAGTAAATACTTCACAGCTGGCTGGAAGATACGTTTTTGTAGCATTTGTTGGGGACAGGTACGTTTTTGTAGCATTTGTTGATTTGCAAAGTGCTAATACTTCTACTATGGCCAATTTCAAGCTATTGCCATGACACCACTGAACATAGACTTGGTGAGAGATGCACAAAATTGGTTCTTACAAGCTGATGTCAATCAGGGTACTGACACTATTTCTCTTGTCTACTTCACTGGATTGTTTTAAGAATCAGAATCAGGGTGCCTGGTGGCTTAGTTGGTTAAATGTCTGCCTTTGGCTCAGGTCGTGATCTCAGGGATCAAGACCCTAAGATCAAGACCCATGTCCGCCTCCCTGCTCAGTGGGAAGCCTGCTTCTCCAACTCCCTCCACTGCACCCCCTGCCCCCCACTTGTGCTCCCTGGTTCTCTCTCTCTCTGCCAAATAAGTAAACAAAATATTTTTTAAAATGCTTTGAAAATATAAAGTATTTGTGAGTGAACGAAATGATAATTATTATGTGAAGAAACTTTTTCCAAGATGGCATAGTCTTGGTAGAAATTTTTTTCTTCAAATAAACCAAAATCAACATAGGAAAATTTTGAACCATTAATATGAACTGTATGTCTCCTAAGTCAAACAGAATAATTTTACTCTTTCACATGGCGGCCATTCAATATCTTTAGGCAGCCATTCTATTCACCCTCAGGCTTTCAGGATACTATTTCAATTATTTGGATTACATTCTGTAGGCCATGGGTAATTTTCATGTACTTCTTTATTTGACAACGGACAGTGGCTGTGCAGATTCATTTAATACACCTGAATCACTCATGTACCCTCCAAACCAGAACACAATGTGCAAGTTTTTTACAATTTTAATATACTCTTTGATTAAGGCATGTGGGAAACAAACATTTTGTCCACTGAATGGTGTCCCTTGAACTTCCAGCAGGATTTCAGAAAAAAGTCCTGACAGAAGTAAATACGAGTCCATATTTAATCAAAATCATAGTGCAAAATTCTGGCATTCAGTTCCGGGAGTGATATGTCTTTGTCAGAAACATTTTGTTTTCTTTGATAGGTTGATCAAAAGGCAATTTGCTCACATGCTCTCTGGCACACTAATTCAAGGCCCATGTTCGGTTTGACTATGAATCAAGGAGAAAGAATGTTGATCATTGTTGTAACAATTTTATATCGATCAAGGGGCAAACTTTGCATAGTCACCTTAGAATGTTCTCCAAGTTCTGACTGGCACAGTGCTGCTAACCAACCAACCCGTGGTTGAACTTCTCTGAAAGTCTCCCTGTGGCCCTTCAGAGGGATCATTTAGTTCTGCCCCCTGCCCCCACTGGGTTTAGAATGTATGTTCCCTGGACCACCATATACAAATTCAGAACCCAGGACTCCCTGAGATGAGGAAATGGTGCTGAGTGTGGGGAGACCAAAACACCTAGACAGGACAGAATGCCAGAGTGGGGAGAAAACTCAGGAGTCCTCAGAAAACCCCTTGCTAGTACTTAGCCAAGAACTAGAAAGTTAATGTATGCAAGGAAACTAACTGACACTGGAAAAATGACTGTCCTAAAAGATTAGAGATAATGATGCCTGGTGCTCACACAGGGAAAGAAATAGTGTTGACTTCTACCAAAAAGATAAGAAAACATCATGACTCATGAAACGTTAGGTACAGTGTACATAAAGATCTTGCCTTAATAACTGGAAATAATTCACCCTAGACTGAACAATTCTCTGGTCCCATCCCAAATAAGCCTAAAGTAAGATCCAAAAAGATAAAAACAGTTTCCAAGTAAATTCACCATGTCCCAGAAAAAACGCTTAAGAATATTGATGGGAATAAAAATTATTCAGCAGGTGACAAGGTAAAATTCACAATATCTGACTTTTAATCAAAGATTACCAGGCACATGGAGCAGGTGGGTAGGTCAGTTGGTTAAGCATTTGCCTTTGGCTCAGGTGGTGATCCCAGCTGGAGTCTTGGGATCAAGTCCTGAGTTGGGCTTTCAGCTTCTCCCTCTCCCTCTGCCCCTCCCTCTTCTCATGCTCTCTCTCTCTCTCTCTCTCTCTCTCTCTCTCTCGTGCGCTTGCTTTCTCTCTCTAATAAATAAATAAAAATTTAAAAAGAAATATTACCAGGCATACAAAAAGGCAGAAAGATATATATGGGGAGAATAATCAGTTAAAAGCAACCTGAAACTGATGCAAATGTTAGAATTAACTGAGAAAGACATTTAAAAAGTTATTGCAACTGTGTTCTGTATGTTCAAAAGTTTAAATATGCAAGAGATTTTTTAAGAAGTTAAAATATGCAAGAGTTTTTTTTTAATTTTTTTTAAAATTTATTTTATGATAGTCACAGAGAGAGAGAGAGTGGCAGAGACATAGGCAGAGGGACAAGCAGGCTCCACGCACCGGGAGCCCGACGTGGGATTCGATCCCGGGTCTCCAGGATCGCGCCCTGGGCCAAAGGCAGGCGCCAAACCACTGTGCCACCCAGGGATCCCCATGCAAGAGTTTTTTTAAAGAAGAACTAAATCAACTGTCTTGAAATGAAAATGACACTATATGAGACGAAAACTATGCTTGATAGGTTAATGACAGATTAGCTATTGCCAAAGAATAGATTAGTAAACTAGAAGACACCATGATAGAAAAAACTAGAAATGAAACAGAGAAAAAAAGTATTGAAAGCAAAGAAAATGGCCTCAGTTAGCTGAAGGATAACTTCAAGAGCCTGATGTACAATACAACATAAACACATACAAAATACAATAATAAATAATAAATAAATAAATAAATAAATAAATAAGAAATACATTATTTTTTCTGTGCCTCCCCTCCTTTGGAGGCACAGGAAAAATATTTCATGATATAATGTCCATAATGATCATTTATGTAGATAATGTTACAGAATTTACAACAAAGCTGATAGAAATAATGAATTTAGCAAGGTTGTAGGATACAAAATCAACATATAAGAAACAATTTATTTCTACATTCTAGCAATAAACAATGGCAAACTGAAAGAAAAATCATCTAAAAGACCTTCGAGAATATGAACTATTTGGCAATAAACTTGACAAAAGACTTGAAAAACGTTTATGCTAAAAATGACAGAACCTTGCTAAAGGAAATAAAGGAAGGCCTAAATAAATGGAAAGATATAATTTCTTCATTGACTGGCAAGCTGGGTATTCAATATCAATTGTCCTCAAATGGATCACTAGATTTAATGTAATTCAAATAAAAATACCTTAACTCTTTTTTTTCTAGAAAGTGACATTCCTCAAGTCATGTGAAAGTCCAGAGAAGTTGGAATAGTCAAAAAAACTTTGAGAAAGAACAAATATTGAGAACCAATGTTACCTAATTTCAAGACATATTATAAAATCACATTAATCAATGATACAAATGTTGATACAAATAGAGACAAATAGGCCAGTGAAAGAGAATTTACTGTCCAGAAATAGACCCATACATATATGGAAAACTAATCTTTGACACAGGTGAGAAGGGAAGTTAGTAGAAAAAGAATAGTTCCACAGATAGAACTGGAAATCAGATATCCATTTGCTTATAAAAAGGAAGTTCAATCCATACTTCAAAGCAAATACAGAAATTAATCCAATATGGATCATACATCCTAATGTAAACCCTACATGTGTACAAATTCTGGAAGAAAGCACAGAATTTGTGTGTGTATGAGTCTGCATTAAGTTAAATTTTGCAGGAGGGCTCAACACCAATAGTCCATCTATAAGAGAATGAATTGGCTAGGTTTTACTTTGTCAAAATAAAAAAACTCTTATCCTGAAGGACCACTATTAAGAATGAAAACACAAGGGGCACCTGGGTGCCTCAGTGGTTGAGCATCTGCCTTTGGCTCTGGTCATGATTCCAGGGTCTTGGGATCGAGTCCCACATCAGACTCCCTGAAGGGAGCCTGCTTCTCCCTCTGCCTGTCTCTGCCTCTCTATGTCTCTCATGAATAAAAAAAATAAAATCTTAAAAAAAAGAATGAAAATGCAAGCCACTGACTAAGATAAAATATTTGAGTCATGTTTACTACAGGACTTCTATCCAGAACACAGTGTGCACTCTCAAAACTCAATAATAAGAAAATAATTAAAAATAGGTAAGACGTTTAATAGACACTTAATAAAAAAAACCTGTTGAGTGGAAAAGGCACATGAAAAGTTGATCAACATTAATCGTCATTAAGGGATGCATAATAAAACCACAATACAATACCATTACTCATATATTAGACTTGCTAAAATTCAAATGATTGACCCTACCTAGTTTCAAACACTGCTGGTAGGAATTAAAATGATGCAACCACATTGGAAAAAGGTTTGACAGAACTGTTTTAGGTTAGACTTATACCTACCATATGATCCAGTCTTTCTATTCCTAGTTATTTGCTCGAGATGAAGATATATATTCCCACAAAAATTGATATACAAAAATATTTATAGCAGCTTCATTTTAAAAGACCCAAATTAGAAATAATCCAGATGTTCATCAAATCAACAAATCAACAAACAACAATCCATGGTATAGTCACATAATGGAATACTCTTCAGTAATATAAGAGAATGAACTATTGATACCCACAACATGGATGAATCTCAAAATAATTATACAGAGTGGAACAAATAAAACAACCATTAAAAAGTACAGACTTTATGAATAAATTTATATAAAATTCTAGAAAATGCAGACTAAAGTGTGAAAGGAAACCTTGAGACAGAATGGGTGGTGGCTAGGGGTGGGAGAAAATATGGGCCTACAGACTAGATTGTGTCCTTGCAGAATTTCTGTGTTGAGGCTCTAACTTCCAATGGGATGGTATTTGGAGATAGGCCTTTGGAAGGTAATTAGGTCTGCAGGATGTCATGAGGGTGGGGATCTTGTGATGCGATTAGTTTCCTTCTATAAAGAAACACCAGAAAATTTGTTTTCTCTCCCTTTGAGATGTTAACCCAACATCGTGTGGGAAGTTGTTCTTAAGAGGCAAAAAAGCAGAGGAAAGACCAAAAAAGTGGGAGTTTCCAGTTTTGAAAAGGCTCAGGATTTACCAGACTAAAATTAAGGAAAGGAAGAAAACACAACAAAGTGAGCCAGACATTCTGAGCAACTTTTCTTCTCCAGACATTCAATAATTTCTAAGTGACATAGAACAAGAAAGAGAAAAGCCAAGCAGATAGCAGCTGCTAATAAATTGAAAAGCTAAGCATAGCTATTGACTGTCTTCATAGTACTAAGGATGAAAAAAAAATAGTGATGATGGCACCTGACGGTTCCTGGGTCCTAGGAAACAGCCCAGACTATCAACTGGGACCTCAGAGAACTCTATTAGCAGAGTTAGGGAGAGCTAGAAATACACCACACTTACAAACTGAACTTATCCTCAAAGTATCTCAATTCCTTATTGGATTAAGATAATCTGATCCATTTCTAGCTGCTTGCTAGATCTTAAAGAAAATCCTACCTGGAGAAAGATAGTATTTTCTGTATGACGCTAATGTAAACTTAATTGCAAAAATGGGACATGAACAGTTTAGGAAAAGGAAAATCAGAGGTCATTCTCACTCTTAAATAGAAGGGCCAAAATTCTAACAAAAGGAAAAATAAAAGCAAACCACGTCTATCAGTGTTCAGCAAAAATGTGAGGACTTCTGGAATGGTGGATTGAGGACTTCTATAAATATAATCCTCTATAAAAGCAATGAAGACACTGACTCCCCAAAATGGTCTAAATCAACTTTTTTCAGAACTCTGGAAATTTTAAAAAAGGCTTTCAAAAATCTCAGCAGGATATTTTCAAGAAAACTGGAGGACCTCCATGAGAATAGCAGGATTTGAGGCATTTTGAGTTAGACTACTCCAAGTCCCTCTCCTCAGCTCAGTGGCAACCCTGAAAAAAAAGCAGCCTTCCATCATCCCCAGTTCACAATCACTGTGAAAACCAGCAGCCTTATAGCCACAAAGGGAGATGACTTGATCTAGAGCCTCTTGAAAAGCCCCATTCCCAGAGAATGGTCCCTATTTCACCTGTCTCACATCTCCCTAGAAAAGCCCTAATCACAGGGCCTTTTCATTATTTGAATTGAACCAAAAGTTCACTTCTTGGGGAAAGCATTACCACTGGGGTTTGGTGAAAATAGTCAGGGGCAATGATGTGTGACATTGCAGCTGGGACAAACAAGAGCCTGACCAAAAACCTAAAAGGAAGATCTGAGGAGGAATACAGTGTCCATGAGGACCTTTGAAAAACTTCAGTGAGTTTTTGAAGAACTAAAAGGCTGTATAATTATTCAGGGTTGGGCACATGTCTGAGAAAGACCTGAAAAGACCCATAACCCTCCACTCTGCCTGACCTTGGGGCCTTGCAAAATGTTATATAAATAAATGAAGACCAACCAAATGAGAACAAGTGAATGTTGTTTGCTCAGGGCTTGTTATATAGTAAGAGATTCAGCCACCACCATTTATGCTTTGGCAGAGACTCCAAGTCAGGGAGGGCTGTGAGAAAGCTTTCTAAGTAGAAAAAAGAGACAGCTTCAAGTATGCCCTGATTGGAGGCCATGGCCATGGGGAAGCCATAAGTGGGCTAACTAGAAGCCTGGCATCACATGTGATTGGTTAGGGAATACATATTTGGCTTTCTCTGGTTGGTCCTCAGTTGGAAACTGAGACAAAGATTAGGGAAGCTGCCAGTTATTAATCAAGTTATGGCCCTCTGGGGTCAACTCTTATAGGGATCAATATTCAGCTTCCTGAACTGGTTGTTATAGATAGTGACCCAATTTCCTACAGGTCTGACTTTTAGATAGCATGCTGGCTTCCTGGGATGATTTCTGTAGATAATGGGCTGTTTCCCTAGGCTGATGATGCAGATTGTGAATCTGAGTTCTATTTTTTAAAAATATTTATTTATTTGAGAGAAAGAGATACACATACACACACACACACAGAATCTTTAAGCAGACTCCCTGTTGAGCATCGAGCCCAATATGGGACTTGATCCCAGGACCCTGAGATCATGACCTGACCAAGTCAAGAGTTGGTTGCTTAACTGACTGAGCCACCCAGATGTCCCAGAATTTTATTTTTATATATAGTCTGGCCTATTGTACATATTCAGTCTATTATATTTTAATGAACAGTTTTAATATTTTGAAATAAACATGTTATATAATTAGAGGAGAGGAAATGAGAAGGAAATAATTTAGAATAAATGCTGGTTAGAAATATAACTTAAACTAAAGAAATTAAGCAAATCTATGAGAATAAATGAGCTTGAAAAGACAGAGACAGATTGGTTAAAATACAATTTTGTTGCTGAGGCCAAAGATTCCTGAAAGAGGCTCTATAGACCCTTCAAGATGTGAGAAAAGACCAGTCTTTCAGATACTGGATCTAAAAATCTCAGTTATTAAGTGGAAGTATATATCATACTTAAGTCAAATTACCACAGGGAGAAATGTATTGGTGAGAATCATAAAGTGGAATCAAAAGAAAGGGTTGCAGGGTGTGGGGGACCTCTGGGTGGCTCAGTCAGTTAAGCATCTGACTCTTGGTTTTGGCTCTGGTCATGATCTCAGGGTCATGGGATTGAGCCTCACCAAAGAAGACAAATAAAAATATTAGAACACACACACAAAAAAATAAACATAGGAAGAAACAATCGTGAGGAAATATGATTGGAATTTGTACAATTTATACAATTACCTCCAGCAAATTCCATCTTGAAAGCAAGATCAACCACAAATTTCTTTAAAAAAATGGGGAACGAGGGGTGCCTTGGTGACTCAGTTTGTTAAGTGTCTGCCTTCGACTCAGGTCATGATCTCAGGGTCCTGGGATCAAGCCCCATGTCAGGCTTCCTGCTCAGCAGGGGTCTGCTTCTCCCTCTCCCTCTGTGCTCTCTCTCTTTCAGGTAAATACAAATCAATCTTTAAAAAAATAAGGAAAGAAGGTTTGTTACAGGAGACATGCAGGGTGTTTTCTTCCTAAAATGAACTTGACTGTCATGGAAGAAGCAGCCCATACAGAGAATGACAGGAAGAACCTACCTAGAAGGAAACTTGATTGCCAAAAGCAGAGAGACTTTGATTCTGCTGGGTATTAGAGAGGCAGGCTATGTGCGCTCAGGATGGGGGCAAGACCCTGACATTTTTCGTAGAAGTGTAGGCTAAAGAAAACAATCTATTCATAAGGAGGATTTTGCTCAAAGACATGAAGAACCATAGCAGAACTCAGGTTTTCCTTCTTTTTTTTTTCTTTTTACTTTTTTCCACTCCCAGGAGGAATCTCTTCACAGACAACCCATCTGTAAAATGTAATTTAAATAAATGGGTCTGTCCTAAAGTTACATGAATTCCAAAGAAAATAAACCATCTAAAATTCTTATTCCTATAATTCAACATCTGTTGTTTTTCTTTTCACTTTTTCTCAAATACAAGAAAAAATTTCACTGCTGGGCTGAATGGAACATTTCATACCAAATTTTTATAGAAGGGTTTTTTAATACTTGAGTGATTGGGCTATAAAGTGAAAAATTCTAAATTAATTTGGGATGATGCTAAAATGTATCCCTTCATTTCTCCCGTCTTTTCTTGGAAAAAAGCTTTGATCACCTTGCCTTCAGTATCCCGTGATCTTCCTTCTATAGTGTTCCAGAAACTGTTTAGCTTGGCTGCTGAAACATGGGGTTGAATTTACAGGCCATGCTTGATTACTAATCTTCATTTGGAATGCAAATTTAAGTATGGATATGAGAGGTGGGGCTGAGTGGCTAAGAAGGGTGGTGGGGAGAAATGCAAGTGGAGAATATGCCAGTTAAAATCTATGATCTTTCAGAAGGTATCATAGAAAACAGCAATAGTTCTCCCAAAAAACCCTACTACTGCATGTATTGCCTATACTGCTTAGATGGTATTGTAGAAACATATTATTTGGCATTGTGGCTAATTCTGTGTTCTGCTAATGCCTTTTTCTAGACAACAAACTCCAAGAAAGAAGTATCTTAGACGCTATACCTGTGATATTGTCTGGTACCAAAAATAAAAAAGCAGGGGAGGCACCTGGGGTGGCTCAGAGGTTGAGCATCTGCCTTTGGCTCAGGGCGTGATCCTGGGATCCAGGAACGAGTCCCTCATTGGGCTCCCTGCATGGAGACTGCTTCTTCCTCTTCCTGTGTCTCTGCCTCTCTCTGTGTGTCTCTCGTGAATAAATAAATCAAATATTTTTTTAAAAAGCTCAGCAAATGTGCACTGAATGAATATACAAATAAGAAAGAAAGGAGGGAAAGGGAAGGAAACAGGAAGGCAGGGAGGGAAGTCAGTAGGAAAGGCTATACCGGGAACTGGCAGGCATCACTACATGGAAATAGAATGCTTCATGTAATGGTAGTGTCCTCCAAATCAAAGAGTAAATTGGAGATGCGGGATGAAATCCTTTCTCTTTCCTAGATTTGTTTTTGTCTCCCACCTCGGCCATTTTCGCCACTCAACCAACAAGCAAATCAGTAAGAAAATAACATAATGATTGGATAGCAGGAAACCCCAAACTCCTTTAAAAACATCAGTAGCTTTTTTTTTTAATGAAATTGTTTTTAATGTAATGATCCTTAGCTTAAATTTTACTTTCCCTCTTGTCTACCTCATCCGACACTGAACTCTTTTGACTTTGATAGTTTTAACATTTTATACTACTAGGAATCTTTATTATATAAAACTTGTATTCCATTTTATGTCACTATGTTCTATTCAACTACATATATTGTAAACTTCTAGAGGGATTGGATATGGCTTAGCATTCTTAAATTTCTTCATATCACCTGCATGATGTTTTGCATCCAGCAGTTATTCAGTAAATAAATTTGTTAATTAAAATACTAGGGAATGCAAGGTGCCTGGGTGGCTCAGTTGGTTAAGTGTCTGCCTTTGTATCAGGTCATGATCCCAGTCCCACATAGGGCTCCTTGCTCCTCGGGGAGCCTACTTCTCCCTCTCCTTCTGCTTGTGCTCTCTCTCTCTCTCTCTGTCAAATAAATAAATAAAGTCATAATAAAATAAAATAATAAAATAAAATAAAATATTATGGAATGAGGGGCACCTGGGTGGTTTAGTTGGTTAAGGGTCTGCCTTCAGCTCAGATCATGATCCCTGTGTCAGGCTCCCTGTTCAGTGGGGAGTATGCTTCTCCCTCTGCCTCTCCCCCTGCTTGTGCTTGCTCTTTCCCTCTCTCTCTTGCTCTCTCACATAAATAAAAATCTTTTAAAAATATCTAAATAAATAAATAAATAAATAAATAAATAAATATACAAAACTTCCATGGAATGGGATACCCATTTCTGCTAAGATGGAGCATCCCTATTCCTCCCATGTTTTTCATCTTACTATTAATAAACAAGCACGGGGAGATTCTGAAAGTTGGAAAACGTAGATTGTCTGCCTAAGGACATGGGGACTTGAGGAGTGACATGGTCCTGAGTTCTCTGGGTTTTCCTATTGCCTCCCATATATCAAAGAAAAGGTGCTATGGAATCCTCCAACCTGAAACTGCCAACAAGCCCAGGCCAAAAAAACATGATCCAAGAAACATCTGTTCCTTCTAATACAAGGACCAGAAAAAGCTTGACCCAATAACAACAAAGTTTTTGCAGCTCTCACAGTACTCCAGCCATCCAGTCAACAGAAAAACCACACACTACTCTCCCGTGGTTTCAGTAGGGCCAAGTGGGGAGTAATTGATCCTCCACTCTATCCCCAACCCTGACAAAAGTCAGTAGCAGTGTTCTCATTCCCCAACCAGTGGTAAGCGCAGTCAAGCATGGGACTAAACTTCAATCTGCCACCGGGCAAAAGACAGTGGTCCTCCAATTCCCAAGCCATGGAGTGTCAACACAGACCAGCAGTGATCAGAGCCTCCATTCCCAATGGGCATAAAGAAACTTAATGAGATGAAGTGACGTGAAGTGGGCCAGTCACCACCATACTTCACCTCCTGTCTCATAGCAACAGGGCCAAGAAGTAGGCTGAGCCTCCACCCTGGCCTTCAAGCTACATCGCGCAGTAACTGCCCGCTGAAATAGGAGAAACAATAGGATCCAGAGCCTCATAATTATTATATACAAAACACTCAGGATACAAGAGAAATTTACCTATAGTACAAAGATCCAAAAAATGGCAATGTGAATGAGGAAAGTTAATAAACAGACACCAACACCAAGACTAATGAGGTGTAGGAGCTTTCTGACATGAATTTTACAGCACCCATCATAAAAAAATGTTTCAACAAGCAATGTTTTTGATACATTCTATTTTTTAAGGGCAGTTTAGGTTCAAAAGAGTATTAAGATGTAGAGATTTCCCATATACTCTGTGCCTCCACCTATGCATAGCCTCTCCCATTTTCAGCATCTGCCACCAGAGTACATTTGTCACAGTTGCTCAGCTGCTAAACCTACATTGACACATCATTGTCACCCAAAGTCCATAGCTTGCATTAGGGTGTTGGTGGTGTACATCCTATGGGTTTGGACAAATATATAATGACATATATCTTCCACTATAGTATCATACAGAGTTGTTTCGCTGGTCCTAAAGATCTTCTGTGCTCTGCCTATTTATCCCTCCCTTCCTCTTAATTCCTAGAAATCACTGATCTTTTTACTGTCTCCATAGTTTTGTCTTTTCTGGAATGTCACCCAGTTGGAAACATACAGTACGGAGACTTTTCAGATTGGCTTCTTTCACTTAGTAAAATATTTTGCAGAGAAACTAATCTGAACATTTGTGCAGCCATCAACACCCAAGCTCTGATACAGAAGCAGAGAAGACTAATTTTAAGATTGCTCCAAATGTGATGATCCGTAAGGGTGCTTAGAAAGAACTAAGGGTGCTGGTCAGAGAATACTTCAGTGATCGGCCATTGGATCGAGGCTGGGAAAAAGTCTACTGAGTTGAGAGCTAATGAACTGAGAGTTGAAAAAATGTGACAGAAAATCACAGTAGTTTCATAAAGCAGGTATAATGGGAAGGAATGAGCTGGAAAAAGAGAAGTTGGTGGTCAGAGAGTAGGATCAGAATTCAGGACGTCACCATGGAAATGGGTTAGTAAAATCTAGCTCATGTGAATGTTTGGGGAGTCAAGGGCCTGTGAGTGGTTAATGGGTTTTCAAGTCATCCAAGCAAATGAAAGGACCAGGAGTTGGGGGGGGAGGGGGAGAAAGGTAAATAAGGAGCAATGTGCTTTAGATGAACAGATCATCATCATCAGCAGCAGCAGCAGCAGCAGCAAATACTCATATAGCTCTTGCTAAACACAGGGAGTGATCTAAGTTCTGTTTATATATTATGTTCTGTAATTGTCACAGCTTCCTTATTAGGAAAGCATTATTGACACTTTATAGATGAGAAAACAGACACGGGGATGGTAAGTACCTTGTCCAGCTGCACTGCCAAGTATGTAAAAGAACTAGGATTGAAGCACCATCTGGTGCCAGGGTTCCAGTTCTTTCCTGCTATGCGGTGGCACCTGAAAGTCGGCGGAGAAGAGGCAGAGGCCATAATAACTCGGTGGCTAACAATATAGGTCATTAAGTCCGTGGGCCATGATATTAACAGTATCTGTTTGAGAAGGCCACACGTGAAACAGTGTGTTCCTTGAAAAGATCGATCACGGCAAGGAATTTATGCCAGAGAAGGCTGGTGCCCCAGGCATAGGCTTCCCTTCTATGCCAAGGAGCGTCGGCTGCAAGCTGCCCTAACTCTCTGCGGGAGGACTTCCTGTGTGGCCAGGAGCCTGGGGATGTAATGCTGGGAAACAGACCTTCTGGAAGGGAGCATACGGGCCCCCTGCTGATGCCCGCAGCTTCACTCTAGGAAACTGCGACTCTGTCAGGTAACACACAATAAGAAAAATCCAAGGTTTCCAATCAGACAACCTTGCTTTAGGAAGATCATCCTGAATTATCTGGGTGATGGAAGTGGGAGGCAGAAGAGGGAGAGCCAGGCAGATGGTCCGTGAGAAGGACTTCGCTTAACGTTGCTGGCTTCGAAGTTGAAGGAAGGGCACTGTGAGGCACAGGAAGCCTCCAGAATTGGAGAATGCAAGGAAGTATGTTCGCCCCTAGGGCCTCCTGAGGGAAATGCCGCTGGCTGACATTGTGGTTTTATTTTATTTTTATTTAAAAATTTTTTGTTGGAGTTCAGTTTGCCAACATATTGCGTAACACCCAGTGCTCATCCCGCCAAGTGCCCCCCTCAGTGCCCGTCACCCAGTCACCCCATCCCCCCGACCACTTCCCCTCCACCACCCCTTGTTCGTTTCCCAGAGTTAGGTGTCCCTCATGTTCTGTCTCCCTCTCTGATAGTTCCCACTCATTTTCTCTCCTTTCTCTTTATTCCCTTTCACTAACATTATATGGTCTCATTCATTTGGGGAATATAAAAATCAGTGACATTGTGGTTTTACCGAACCGCGATTCACCGTGGACTCCCGACTAACAGACCTGGAAGATGATTGATGATCATAACCTTAGGCATCATAATAACAAGCAAGATAATATGACTTTTGTGATGCTTTTAAAATCAGCCGTGGTAAACTAATACAACCCTAAGCCAACAATAGCCGGGAACTGGAAGAATGAGCACCCCTGCTTCCTCTCCCTTGCATGGAGCACCTTAAATGAATCATTCTCAGAGGTCCCTAGGAAGACGGAACACTAGTTACCCACACCCCGACCTGCTAATTAAAACACAGTATTGACATTCTTCCTTTACCTGTTTCACTTCTTTACTGATACTCCCTGGGGGATCGTTTCTCTCGTGAACCACTTACACACTAATCCCTGGGACTGCTTCTGCTTCTGCGGGAACCCAAAGTAGGATAGGTATTAAAGAAAACTTACTATGAAATTCAGGAGGATGCAGGGGACATTTTTTTCTTACAAAGTGACGATTTCCAATAGAAACTGTCTGTAAGGAGGATTGCAGAGAGATAATGAGCCATATTTCTGAGACACTCAGAATGATACCAGTTTTGATCAAGATTTTCAGCCGCATAGATGGTGCTTATTCGTTTATTAAAACATAATTATTCAAATGCAATTAGTTTCTTAAATAGATTAATATGATTTTGTCTCATCTCTTAAATATCACGGAAATGGTCAAAACGTAATTTTCATGAAAATAAATTGAATTTAGATTTAATTAAACCATCCTTTTGAACTTTGCAAACTGCAATGCAAAGTGAATTATGTTATTAATACTTTAATTAACCATCTTTCTAACATTTATTTAATTTATATAAACCCTGATTTAGAATAGTACCTTCAAGTTAAAAATGTACATATACCCGATATTTTCCTGAAAAACTAAAGATTATATCCATTTTGTACCATGCATCTATCCCCATTTGATTTATGTCTATAACCATATTCCAATAAGTTAATAACTTAATTTCACCTATTCACAGGCCATCTAAGAGTTCTGGTTTATGTAATAAAACTCAAGTGACATTACCTGCTAATCATTATAGTTGAAATTATGGTTGAAAATATTGCCTTATGAAGTCAGTCAACTTTTTTTAATTTAGCGGATCCTATACATGTGGAATTTGGCTCACTTCAGTAGCCTTCCCAGGATGTTTTTACATCTAGGCAGTGGAAGAGTAGTGGTTTAAATGCTACAATGGAAAGAGAGCAAACAAACGCTTCTATAATCCTGGCCCCATCACAGCTACACACACTGCTCTGTGCTCTGTCGCATATGGGAAATGGGATGACATGCAGGATCCAACAAGAGTGATGAGGGAGGGGGAGAATCTTCTTTTAAGAACAAAGAGGAAGGGGATCCCTGGGTGGCTCAATGGTTTAGCACCTGCCTTCGACCCAGGGCGTGATCCTGGAGTCCCAGGATCGAGTCCCACATTGGGCTTCCTGCATGGAGCCTGCTTCTCCCTCTGCCTGTCTCTCTGCCTCTCTCTCTCTCTCTCTCTGTGTGTGTGTGTGTGTGTGTCTCTCATGAATAATAAATAAAATCTTTAAAAAAAATAAGAACAAAGAGGATTAAATGTTCAGTGATAAAGTTGAGCATGTCTGGAGGTTAGTTAATCCTTGAGTAGAGGACCCAATCGAAAATCTTAGGAAAGAGTCAAGAGAGAGAAGGATTACAAACAATAAGAGGGCATGTTTAGAACTTTGGTAGATACTTGTGTTCATACAGAGGGGTAGAAAATCAGTATTCTTGGGCACTAATGAGTATCATAACCATATTTTCCAAACTTGTGATTGGAACACATAATCTGACAAAGGTGAATGTATTTATAGAGTAGAATGGGATAAGACATTTGAAATTCACACGAGATTTGAAGATTCAGATCCCCATAGCTTTGGAGAATACATCATTTCACCCACAAGAACGTAACCATGGGAAGTTGGAGAGGCTCACACAAGTGAAATTAGCAGTGTACAATGCAAGACAGTGTACAATGCTTAATTCTCTGAAACCAGCTTTGCCTGTCTCAAAGGAAATTGAAACGGACCTAAACTTGGAAGAACATATCAGATTCGAACTAATAAAAAAATGAAGAAGAAACGTTGTATTTTAGGGGATTAGTTCAGTCTGGCACAGTTGTAACTTCAGGGTATGGGAAACAGGGTTCAAAATATCTGTGGGATGTGTGTTGAGAGGGGACGTAGAATGGAGGGACATGGGAAGAAAATACAACCCACTTAAGACTTCCTGATGATTGACTCTGTGTGCAGCCAACCACCTTACAACTATCAAGCCTTCAAATGATTTCTTTTTAGAATAGGTCTGTATCATAATGCCACTGACCTTATGATCTCTCTTGGAATGATTTATTATCATGTTTTGAGATCGTGTTTGATCAGAACTGGAGACAAAAATCATGAAATTAGGGAAAATTTATTATTAACGTCCTAGACTTTCCTTTCTTTCCCCTATTTTTGCTATCCTCTTGTCCTTTCCTACATATCAGAGTCTCAATCCCCGAACTCCCATGTTGCCGACCCATCTTTCATGTCAGAGAAGAAATAAAGCTAAAGAAAGAATGCACAATTTCTAATAATCATGGAACCCATCTCGTTTTTAGAAAGATTTTCTCATAGGTGATATAATAACATTCAATTCTGAATTGCTAGCTGTGGATTTTTTCTACACTGCTGGATAGAGGACTACTGTGGGTGAATGGTGTGAATCGTATCACATGGGTAATTAATTATTGACTATATCTACCTTTGAGGCTAGGCCTGCCTATGCAAATTCAGAGTTGTGACTTGTTCCATCATGCAAATAGGTTTTTCTCTGTTCTTTGCCTCCTATGCTAATCCTAGAATATGAATATTCTTGCATGGCTAAACTTTCATATTGCAATATGAAATTACAAAACCTCAAGTGCGGGCATTTTTACTAATTTCTCTACTTGTACCAAAGGACAAGCACCCAGAGTGTCCTCAGGATTACTGGTTATGCTTCTAAATAAACAGCTTATCTGTGTCTCTAATTTTATGCAAGTTGATATTGACAAAAGAACTTGGTGTTTGTGTTTATATATCCTGGCTCAGTGGTGCTTAAATATGCAAATGAACTTTCTATTTACATATGCTTAAACAATACCATTGATGCCGGGTTAGAATTAAAAAGTAAAAAAAAAAAATCACATAATAAACTACTCTACGTGAAACTGTATCAGATACGTAGAAAAGAACAAAGCAATCCAAAGGCAAAAACAAGGGGCCCTGGTGGATGATGAGATATAACCTAAAATTAATTTCTGCTTCCTTTTTTTTTAAAGATTTTATTTATTTATTCATAGAGACACAGAGAGAGAATGAGAGGCAGAGACACAGAGAGAGGGAGAAGCAGGCTCCATGCAGAGAACCCGACGTGGGACTCGATCCAGGGTCTCCAGGATCACGCCCTGGGCTGCAAGCGGCGCTAAACCGCAGTGCCACCAGGGCTGCCCCCCCTTTTTTATTTTTTTTTGCCCCCCCTTTTTTAAAAAATATATTTTTATTAGAAAAAAATGTCCTCCTGTTCTTACTGCTACTGGGGTCATGATAGACTTAGATTTTTGAATGCCTGTATTTCTTTTTATCCTTCCCCCTCTTTTCCCTTTTTGCTCTTTGTGGAGAGAAATTTCCATTTCTCTATTAAATGGAGAAAATAAATCATTTACTTTCCATCTTCCCATATCATTTTTTAGGTGTACAACATAGTGACTGAACATTTATGTATATTATAAAATGCTTACCATTTTAAGTGTAGTTACTGTCTGTCACCATACAACATTATTACAATATTATTGACTATACTTCTTTGCTGTACTTTTTTCATCCCCATGACTGACTTATTTTATAACTGGAAGTTTGTAGCACTTAATCCCCTATACCTACTTTGCCCATTTCCCCAACCCCTTCCCCTCTGGCAACCACCAATTTGTTCTCTGTATTTAGGAGGGCTTTTTTTTTTCTTTCCTGTTTTTGTCTGTTTTGTTCCTGAGATTTTGCATGTAAGTGAAATCATATAATATTTGTCTTCCTCTCTATGACTTATTTTACTTCGCAGAATACCCTCTATGTTGTCCATCCATGTTGTCCCAAATGACAAGATTTGATTTTATATTTTTATGGCTGAGCAATACTTTATTGTATATGTATATATACCACCACTTTCTTTATCATCTATAGATGATACTTAGGCTGTTTCCATATTTGGCTACTGTAAATAATGCCACAGTAAACATAGGGTTGCAGATACCTTTTTGAATTAGCACTTTTGGGTTTTTGGGTAAATGCCCAGAAGTGTAATTACTGAATCGTATAGTCTATTTTTAATTTTTTAAGGAACCTCCATACTGTTTTCCACAGCGGCTGCACCAATTTACATTCCCACCAACAGTGCATGAGAGTTCCCTTTTCTCCACATCCTCATCAACACTTGCTATTTCTTGTCTAAAATTTTAACACTAGTCATTGTGACTGTTGTAAGGTGATATCTCCATTGTGGTTTTGATTTGCATTTTCCTGATGATTAGTTATGTTGTATGTCTCTTCATGTATCTGCTGACCATCTATATGTCTTCTTTGGAAAAATGTCTATTCAGTGGTACCTTGGTGGCTCAGTGGTTGAGCCCCTGCCTTCCACCTGGCTCAGGACGTGATCCCAGGATTCTGGGATTCCCACAGGGAGCCTGCTTCTCCCTCTGCCTATGTCTCTGCCTCTCTCTGTGTGTCTATCATGAATGAATAAATAAAATCTTAAAAAAAAGAAATTAAAAGGAAAAGGAAAAATGTCTATTCAGATCCTGTGCCTAATTTTAAAGCAGGATTGATTTTTTTGGTGTTGAGTTGTAACCCCTATATTTAGAGGCTATTAGCCCCTTATTGCATATATCATTTGAGTAATTTCTGCTTCCTTAAGCAAATAAAAATACAGATCAATCTGTGTTTTACATAGAAATGATACGGAATGGATTTATTTAAAAAGGCATAATCACCCTGAGCCAGACTGACCAGGTTCTGTGGTTTTGATCTCTACATCAAATCTATTTAATTTTTATCAGTAGAAACCCAGACATTCTGAACTAAACCCTTTGGGCGACACTTTACATTTTTTACTAATTATTTCAACCATTATTAAAAATTAAAACACTTCTACAAGACTAATTAAGAAATTCTCCACCACTACTGTCTATTGGCACGGTTAGATCAACATTCAGAGCATAGACATTACAATTAAATCAGACTCACATCTGAGCCACGAATTGAAAATAATTACACATCCTTCCTGGTACAATGTTCTATTTCCTGAAATTTCTTTTTTTTTCTCGTTAAAAATTTATGTACTTATGACTAATTTTCTGGAAATGCAAATTTCCTCTCAGTACATATGTACTGAGAAAATACTTTTGGTAATCTATTAATTTTGTCTCTTTTCTGGAGATAGTTTTACTGGAGCCCTCCATCATTCTATTTCAACTTAGACCAGTGTTAACTAAGCCTCAGTCACTCTTATTGATCCCCTGTTTCTGGATCCCATTTCTTTCTGTTTCTTGCTGTCTCCCACTTATTTTGGTAGAGCACTTCTATTGCATACTTACAAGGGATGTAATGGAGGCAAATATTTGAGAACTTGTGCATGTGAAAATTCTGCACTTCTGTTTAGTTGACAAAGAATTCAAGGTTGGAAATAATTTTTCTTCAAAATATTGAAGACCTTGCTTCCAGAGGGTTACTTTGAAGAAATTTGTTGCCATCTTGATTGAATTTTCATCTGCTGAAATTTATGTACTTCTAAAAACTTACTTTTATGTGTTGCAACCAGAAAAATTGTATAGAATGCTATGTGCAATCTGACTATGATTTCATACAAGATTAGTATTTTGCTCTCTGGTAGTCACAGAAGTTGGGGAGTGGGGGGGTTCTATTATAAAATTTTAAAACCCATTTTTTCATTATATTTATTCCTAAATCTTTTATACTTCAAAACAAAACAGTCAGGTGATGTTATTAGTGTATTTTTCTTTTAATCAAATGCACAAGACTACTGCATGTTATTGTTAAAGATACATTTTTGCACCTAGATGCCTGGAAAATCACATTGTTCAAATCAGATGTTTATTAAAGCATTACTTAGATGTTTTTTTAAGATTTTATTTATTTGAGAGAGAGAGCACAAGTGGGGAAAGGGGCAGAGGGAGAAGGAGAAGCAGACTCCCCACTGTGGATGGAGCCTGATGTGGGGCTCAATCCCAGGGCCTTGAGATCAGACCTGAGCTGAGATAGGAAGCTTAACCTACAGAGCCACCTAGGCACCCCTAGATATTTTTATGATCTGGATGGGCAACCATTTTAGGCTATACTTGTCTGTTTATCAAAAAAAAATATGTTAGCCATTAACTAATCTTTCATAATAATGGTTGATGATCATTTTAATGTTTTGTTTGTTCCTGTGTAATAGGAATTATCCAGAATCATATTTCATAGAAAACATTGCTACTATGGTTAGTCTATATTCAGCTATTTTAGCGCCTCACCTAGGATAGAATTCTCAAGCAAAAAGGATACAACCACTACTTCAGTGTTTAAAGTTTATGAAACCTATCTATATTTAGCAACATACAATCCTTGCCCACATGACTTCAGAGAACTGTCTGTTATTGTCTGAAGGACATGAAATACAGCCACTCTATTGTATGATGCGAATGGAGACTGTGAGCATAATAATTTTAATAATAAGAACAGTAATAAGAACAGTAATAATAATAGCAGTGGTCATTTCCTGGATTGTGTCCAACAGGCCTTATCTCATGCAGAACTTAAAATGTATTCATGATTTTCTTCCTTTTATAATAAAGATTTTATTTATTTATTTATTTGAGAGTAAGTATGTGAGAGAGAGAGAGAGCACAAGCAGCAGGGAGAGAGAGAAGCAGACTCCCCACTGAGCAGGGAGCCTGATGCAGGGCTCCTTCAAGGACCCTGGGATCATGACCTGAGCCAAAGGCAGACGTTTAACTGACTGAGCCACCCAGGTGCCCCTTTATGAATTATTAATATAACTCTAGTTTTATAAATAAGAAAACTGAGGCTCACTGTGTTTGAGTAACTTGCCTATTCTAGTGTCAGGCTGGTATTTGAAACTGTGTGTTGGACTCCACATCACGGGCGTGGAAGAACATGAGTCTGTGTTGATTTATGCTGGGGACAGTGACTTGGTAAGATGTGAAAGTGTGAGTTTAGAAATTTAGAGAGGACCAATAGTTCTGGGTGCACAGCCACATTCATCCTTCTGGGTTTGTCAATGAGGATGCTTAGGGCAAGTCTTAGGACCCTGGGAAGGGGTATGTGTGTATGTGTGTGTGTGTGAGAGAGAGAGAGAGTGTGTGTGGAAAGAGAGATTTGTTATAATAAATTGTCTCTGGGGATTATGGAGGCTGGTGAATACAATATCTGCAGTGTGAGCCAGTAGACTAGAGACCCAGAGGAGCCGACGGTGCCAACCAAGTCCAAAGGCAACCTGCTGGAGATGTCACAAATTAGAAAGATTAAACTTGCTGGTGGTAGCTGGTTCTTCTAAGGTTGTACTTAGCCAGAGAGAAGGAGAAAGACTGATAAAGTACCAAGTAGGAAAAAGGGGAATTAAAATAAGATTCAGTTAAAAATTGAAATTAGAAATAATCCTTGCTTACCTCTATCACTTGGCATCTAAGCTTCATTAAACACGGTGTTTTTCCTCCTCTGCTAAAAATCTCACGGGTAAGGATGGCACCAAAAAATGAGTCTTTGACCTCATTATATATCTTTAAAAATTATTTTAAGAGCAGTATCTTCAATTCTCTGGTTTTTTTTACAGTAAAACAAAAGTGTGAGAAAGGGAAAAAATTAAAAACCTAGCCCCTGACATCTGGGAACTGGTCTGACACTTCAAGCTAGGCCTCAGGGTTTTTCAGAAGCTGGCCTGACACAGCTAGTCCAAATTGTTCTTCTGTTGGGCATAAGCAATTTCCCAGAACACCAACATCAGACAAGGTCACTCTGTGACCATGATAGAGTAAGACAAAATGAGGTCCCTTCATAATATTATCTAAGCACAGACTGAAATAAGGTCACTGTGCAACCTACAAAATATTGTATACATACTCTCTTGGACAGAATGTTATTTCTTTATCAGTTTTAGTCTGTCCTCCCTTTAAAGACGGTTTATTGTGATACATAGGATTGCCCCTGAGTTTTAGGAGCACCCAATCCCCCAAATTCCCCAACCAAAGCAGGGAGGCCATAATAGGTTCTTTCTAACACCCTCTTCCTGAGACACACTGTGGTTCCCCAGGGTGTTCGTCCTCCCTCACTCCAATGAGTAGTAAATCCAGCGTGTTAAACTACAGGTGTGTGCCTGGTGGTCTTTGGCTGGAGGGCAAGGAATCTTTGGGGAAATATATCATGGTCTTCTTGTTGTTTCAAATCATTTCAACAAGACAACATAAAAAAGAAGACAATTGATCCTGAAACATCCATTATGAATCAAGCAAAAATCTATTCAGGGAATAGAAGGGGAATGCTTTTATTGACTAACCTGCCTTCCGTTGCATAAGACAAGTACAATGCTTTATTGTGTTTTTTAAATTATGTTTTTCATCAAGGAAATAAGTGTATGTCCAGCATGACATCATGATAATCAGTTCATTCAGTCATTTAAAAAAAATCTAAACACTTAAACTCATGCACACACCCACCCACACACACACTCCAAACTAAACGAAAATCAATTGCTAGACAGAATGTAATGACCAACTATTCCCAAATACACCTTCATTACAACAACCATTTGAAAATACACATACTGGCATTTGTGATTTCACCATTTTTTCTAAAAGCATCCAAAATCATAAAATGTAAGTTCCCCTTATACTTTCATTGTTGGTGTTAGTATACAATGGTGGAATGGGATTACTCAGCAAAGAGTACATGTATGTGCATATATGCTTCTATCACGTGAAGTAGCCTTAACTTTTTTGGGAGGATGGGGAGACAAAGGAAGGGTAGTTCTTATTTTCAACAAGAAGTTCTCTCTACTTCACTTAACATTTCTGAATTTTCTTTTATAATACTTAACATTAAGCCATGAGCTAACTTTTTATAGCTTTGGTACATTTCTTCAATTTCAACTAAAAAAGAAATATTTAAATTGACACATTCTTTAAATTCTGTCATTTTGATTTCCAATTTAGTCCTTTTCTGAATCAAAATAATTGAAATAGTCACACTAATGACCGCATTGTTATATCATGAAATGAGACCAGTAAACATGCAATTAAGTGATAGAAATTCTATAATCTAATAAAGGCCTTGCCCTCATAGAGGACAGAGAAAAATTTGTTGTGTTAGTTGCCTGAGATATCTTTTCCCTAGGTAAATGTCAAAGCTAGATATGTTTTAATTCCCAGACAGTTATATAGTAAAGATTCCCAAACTTCTCTATTTCTGGATACCGATGAGAAAATGTTGCAATGTGGTGCAGAGTTAAAAGCAGTTAAAACAGAGTATAAGGCCAGAAAAGACAATGAAGAGAACAGACTACAAGAACAAGAGATGAAATAAGCATAAATGTAAAATAACTCAGCATGAGTTCTAAAGATTTAAGAAGAAGCTTGACTTAAGCTCACTTCAAAAGATGAATGTTACAAAAGTGAACTTCAGCCAAAAGAGGAAAAGGGCATAGAATCCACAAGACATAGTTCCATTTTTATAAAGTTGAACACCAGGCAAAATCAAATTATATTTTTTAGGAATGCATGCAATGATGGTTAAATGTAGAACTGCAAACTAGGAAATCATTACCATAAAAAATCAAGATAGTGATTACTTCTAGAGGGCTGGGGAGAAATTGTGATCAGGAAAGGACACAGGGTAATGTAAGGATTGCCTCTTACAAAGTTCTATTCCCTGATGTGGATAGCCAAGATGCACGTTTATCTTCTAACTGTTTGATGGGCTATATGTATTTACTTAGGCCTTTTTTTTCTTCTGTACATTTCAGAATTTAAAAAAAATGTTTACAAGGGTTTTTTTTTAATTTTTTTTTTTATTTATTTATGATAGTCACACAGAGAGAGAGAGAGAGAAGCAGAGACACAGGCAGAGGGAGAAGCAGGCTCCATGCACCGGGAGCCCGATGTGGGATTCGATCCCGGGTCTCCAGGATCGCGCCCTGGGCCAAAGGCAGGCGCCAAACCGCTGCGCCACCCAGGGATCCCTACAAGGGTTTTTTAAAAAGGTGTTTGAAATGGTTCTCAACTGTACCTTCTTGTCTTATTGCCCACACTTGTAGCATGTTCCACCCATCCCCACATACCATATATAGAAATAGCTACAAATACAAAATTACGGAGAAACCAGGAAAATTAGAATGACTGCAAAACCAAAGGAATGACGCTTAGTGTAATATATTTAGGCTTCATTAAAGAATATTACTTTTGAAAAAAAAATCCGTAAGACCAATAAAGTTCAGATCTCTTCTCTAGATTTTGCCGTTAGTAAACTTGCTTGGCCCATATGATTTGTTGACATTACCCACAGGATCTGCTCAGCTAGATTAAATTAAAAGTAGTACAGTCAAAGAGAAGAAAAGATTTAGCTCATAAGTGCCTTAGGGTAGGTACATATAAACTTGATATTAAATATTATTTTTTAAAAGATTTTATTTATTTATTCATGAGAGACACAGTAGCAGAGGCACGGGCAGAGGGAGAAGCAGGCTCCATGCAGGGAGCCCGACGTGGGACTTGATCCCAGGACCCCGGGATCATGCCCTGGGCTGAAGGCGGCGCTAAACCACTAAGCCACCCGGGCGTCCCTAGATATTATATTTTTGAGATGTATTTCACATAGGTTAAAATGAACAGATCTTAATTGTGTGAGTTAATGAATGACTGACAAAAATATGCAAATATAACCATCACCTGAATTGAGTTGTAAAATATTTTCATAACCCCAGGTGGTTCTCTCATGCCTTTCTCCAATCACAGTTTCCTAGAGGGAATAATTGATCTGGTCTCTTTCATCACCATGCAATAATTTTGTCTCATATACTTAGAATAATACACTATATACTCTTTTATGACAGGCTTATTTTGCTCGACATTGTGTCTGTGAGATGTGTCATGTTGTTTGTATCAGCAGTCTGTTCCTTTTGACTGCAGAGTAGTATTCTATTATTTAAATATTGCACCCTTTTTATCTATTTTTTTTTAAATTTTATTTATTTATTTATGATAGCCACAGAGAGAGAGAGAGAGAGAGGCAGAGACATAGGCAGAGGGAGAAGCAGGCTCCATGCACCGGGAGCCCGACGTGGGATTCGATCCCGGGTCTCCAGGATCGCGCCCTGGGCCAAAGGCGAGCGCCAAACCGCTGCGCCACCCAGGGATCCCCCTTTTTATCTATTTTCCCATTGAAAGACATTTACATTGTTTTCCATTTCTGGCTATTCGAAATAGAGATACAATAAACAATATTGTACAAATCTTTTTGAGTATTTATGTTTTGAATCCTTTTGAGTAAATACAGAAGAGTAGATCTTTATCAGTTTTTTAAAATAGCTATCTTTTTGTAGTATATATGTACAATGGAATATTACTAAGCCATCAGAATGAACAAAATCTTACCATTTACATCCATGTGGATGGAACTGGAGGGTATCATGCTGAGTGAAATAAGTCAATCAGAGAAAGACAATTACCACATGGTTTCACTCATATGAGGAATATTAGAAACAACACAGAGGATCATAGGAGAAGGGAGGAAAAAACGCAATGGGAAGAAATCAGAGAGGGAGACAAACCATGGGAGACTCTTAACTATGGGAAACAAACTGAGGGTCGCTGGAAGGGAGGGGGTGGGGGATGGGGTAACTGGGTGATGGGCATTAAGCAGGACACGTGATATAATGAGTACTGGGTATTATGTGCAACTGATGAGTCACTGAATTCTACCTCTGAAACTAATAATGTTCTATATGTTGGCTAATTGAATTTAAGTTAATAAAATAAAATAGCTATCTTTTGGTTTCATTGGATTTCCTCTAAGTTTTGTTCATTTTTTCAACTCTTTTGACTGTGGAAAAATTCACATAACAAAAGATCAACCACTTTAAAGCACACAGTTTAATGGCATTCGGTACATTGACAGTGTTGAGAAAACATCTCTTCTAAAGAGTGATCCTTTTCCAAATCCTTTTCCTCACCCCAAAAGGTGATTCCCATGCCCATTAAGCAGTCATTTCCCATTTGTCCCTGTTCCCAGCCCCTGAAAACCACTTATCTACGTTCTATCTCTATGGTTTTATCCGTTCTTAAAATTTCAGTAAGTGTCATATACAATTTGTTACCTTTTGTGTCTGACTTCTTTCTCTTAGCACGTTTTCAACGTTCCTCCATGTTATAGCATGTGTCAGTACTTCATTCCTTTTTATAAGAGAATAATATTCCTTTTCATGTGTATACCACAAGTTGTCTTTTCATGCATTAGTTGATGGACATTTGGGTTGTTACCACCTTTTTTTGATGGCTGTGAATAGCTCTGCCATAAACATTTGTGTACAATATTTTGAATACCCATTTTCAATTATTTTGAAATATACCTAGGAATGGAATATATGGGTCACATACTTCGAGCTTTACCTCTTTGATAAACTACCAAACCCTTTCTCACAATTGTGGTACTGTTTTATATTCCCACCACTAATTATGAAGATTCATACATTTTATATTTCTGCCACTAAGGTATGAGAATTCCAATATCTGCACCTCCTTGCCAATGCTTGCTGTTTCCCACTTTTAAAACTATTATTGTTACAGTCACTCTAATGGTTATGGAGTGATATCTTACGGTTTTGATTTGAATGCCTCTGTTATCTAATGGTGTTGAACATCTTTTCATGCATTCGTTGGTCATTTGCATATCTTCTTTAGAGAAATATCTCTTCAAAGTTTTGCCCATTTTTTGAGTGGGATGTGTATCTTTATATTGCTGAGGTTTTTGGTTTTGGGGTTTTTTAATATCTTGGAAATTTGACCTTTACTAGACATATGACTAGCAAATATTTTCTTCAATTCTATAGACTTTCACGTCCTTGATAGTGTCTTTTGATAGGTTTTTAGTTCTAATAAAAGTTTTTAGTCCTGATAAAGTACAATATGTTGTGTTGTTGCTTTCACTTTTATTGTCATATTTAAGAATTGCTAAATCTACTATCACAGGGATTTTTTTGGCATGTTTCTTTCTAAGTTTTATAATTTTACCTCTTAAGTTGAGGTCTGGGTCCATTTTGAGTTAATTTTTGTATATGGTATGCAGTATGATCCAACTTCATATTTTTGCATGTAGATATCCACCATTGTCATAGAATCTATTCTTTCCTCATTGATTGGTTTTGGCACTTTTGTCAAAAATCAGATGGCCATACTAAAATCAAAAACAGAAGAAACAAGTGTTGGTGAGAATGTGGAGAAAAAGGAAATCTTGTGGGTATGCCAACCAGTGCAGCCACCGTGGAAAAGAGTATGAGGTTCCTCAAAAAATTAAAAATAGAACTACCCTATGATCCAGTAATTCCACTACTGGGTATTTATTCAAAGAATATGAAAACATTAATTTGAAAAGATATGTGGGCTCCTATGTTTATTGAAGCATTATTTACCATAGCCAAATTATGGAAGGAGTCCAAGTAAACATGAGTAGATGAATAGATAAAGAAGTCATGAGATATCTATATATCTACATATCTATATTATAGACTATTAGCCATAAAAAATGAAATTTTGTTTTTTGCAACAACATGGATGGATCCAGAAGGTATAATGCTAAGTGAAATCAGCCAGAGAAACACAAATACCATATGATTTCACTCATATGTGGAATTTAAGAAACAAAACAAAGAAAAAAAGAGACAAACCAAAAAAGCAGGCTCTTAACCACAGAGAACAAACTGGTGGTTACCGGAGGGGAGGTGAAGATGATTAAGAGTATGCTTATCATGAACAGCACTGAGTAATGTAGAGAAATGTTGAATCACTATATTGTACACCTGAAACTAATATAACATTGTTTATGACCAAACCGGGGGCAAGATGGCGGCAGAGTAGGGTCTCCAAGTCACCTGTCCTCAACAAATTACCTAGAAAACCATCCAATCATCCTGAAAATCTACGAATTCGGCCTGAGATTTAAAGAGAGACCAGCTGGAACGCTACAGAGAGGAGTTCGCGCTTCTATCAAGGTAGGAAGACGGGGAAAAAGAAATAAAGAGACAAAAGGCCTCCAAGGGGGAGGGGCCCCGCGAGGAGCCGGGCTGAGGCCGGGGCGAGTGTCCCCAGGACAGGAGAGCCCCGTCCCGGAGGAGCAGGAGCTGCACCAACCTTCCCGGGGGAAAGGCCTCCCGGGGAATTGGAGCAGGATCCCCAGAAAGGCGGGGATGCCCTCGGGCTCCCTGGGACAGCAACAGAGGAACTGCGCCCCGGGAGAGGGCGCCGAGCTCCCTAAGGGCTGCAGCGCTCGGCGGGACCCGGAGCAGCTCGGAGGGGCTCGGGCGGCGGCTCCGCGGAGGGGGCTGCGCGGCTCCGGGAACAGCTCAGCGGCGGCGGCTCGGGCGGAGGAAGAAGCTCCGCGGAGGGGGCGGCGCGGCTCCGGGAACAGCTCGGCAGCGGCGGCTCGGGCGGAGGAAGAAGCTCAGCCCGGAGGGGGCGGCGCGACTCCGGGAACAGCTCGGAGGGGCTCGGGCGGCGGCTCCGCGGAGGAGGCTGCACCGCCGGGAGCGCGAATCCAACAGCGCAGGCTCCGGAGCGCAGGGCGCCGGGACACAGCCCAGGATCCGGCCTCCCCCCGGACAGCCAGAGGCCAGGAGGGCCCAGGACAGCAAGGACGCTCCTGCCTGGAACTGAGCAGATCAGCGGCCCCGCCCGGGAGCCCCCAGGCCCTGCAGACGGAGAGCCCCGGAGCTACTGCGGGGGCTGACTTCAGGGTCCCAGAGCTGCCCCCGCCACTGTGGCTTCCTCGGGGCCTCACGGGGTGAACAACCCCCACTGAGCCCTGCACCAGGCAGGGGCAGAGCAGCTCCCCCAAGTGCTAACACCTGAGACTCAGCACAGCAGGCCCCTCCCCCAGAAGACCAGCGATACGGACCAGTTCCAAGGGAAGTCAAGGGACTTAAAGTATACAGAATCGGAAGATACTCCCCCGTGTTTTTTGTTGTTGTTGTTGTTGTGTTTTTGTTTTTGTTTTTGTTTTTGTTTTGTTCTGTGCTTTTTTTTCTTTCTTCCTTCTTGATTTCTGATTGCTTCCCCCACCCCACCCCACCCCTTTTTTTTCTTTTTTCTCCTTTCTTTCTTTTTCTTTCTTTTTCTTCTCTTTTTCCCCTTTTTTTTCTTCTTCCTCTTTTTTCTTTTTCTCTTTTCTTTCCTTCTCTCTCTTTTTCTCCTTTTCCCAATTCAACTTGTTTTTGGCCACTCTGCACTGAGCAAAATGACTAGAAGGAAAACCTCACCTCAAAAAAAAGAATCAGAAACAGCCCTCTCTCCCACAGAGTTACAAAATATGGATTACAATTCAATGTCAGAAAGCCAATTCAGAAGCACTATTTTACAGCTACTGGTGGCTCTAGAAAAAACCATAAAGCACTCAAGAGACTTCATGACTGCAGAATTTAGATCCAATCAGGCAGAAATTAAAAATCAATTAAATGAGATGCAATCCAAGTTAGAAGCCCTAACGACAAAGCTTGACGAGGTGGAAGAACGAGTGAGTGACATAGAAGACAAGTTGATGGCAAAGAGGGAAACTGAGGAAAAAAGAGACAGGCAATTAAAAGATCATGAGGATAGATTAAGGGAAATAAATGACAGCCTGAGGAAGAAAAACCTACGTTTAATTGGGGTTCCTGAGGGCACGGAAAGGGACAGAGGGCCAGAATATGTATTTGAACAAATCCTAGCTGAAAACTTTCCTAATCTGGGAAGGGAAACAGGCATTCAGATCCAGGAAATAGAGAGATCCCCCCCTAAAATCAACAAAAACCGTTCAACACCTCGACATTTAATAGTGAAGCTTGCAAATTCCAAAGATAAGGAGAAGATCCTTAAAGCAGCAAGAGAAAAAAGTCCCTGACTTTTATGGGGAGGAATATTAGGGTAACAGCAGACCTCTCCACAGAGACCTGGCAGGCCAGAAAGGGCTGGCAGGATATATTCAGGGTCCTAAATGAAAAGAACATGCAACCAAGAATACTTTATCCAGCAAGGCTCTCATTCAAAATGGAAGGAGAGAGAAAGAGCTTCCAAGACAGGCAGGAACTGAAAGAATATGTAACCTCCAAACCAGCTCTGCAAGAAATTTTAAGGGGGACTCTTAAAATTCCCCTTTAAGAAGAAGTTCAGTGGAACAATCCACAAAAAAAAGGACTGAATAGATATGATGACACTAAACTCATATTTATCAATAGTAACTCTGAACGTGAACAGGCTTAATGACCCCATCAAAAGGCGCAGGGTTTCAGACTGGATAAAAAAGCAGGACCCATCTATTTGCTGTCTACAAGAGACTCATTTTAGACAGAAGGACACCTACAACCTGAAAATAAAAGGTTGGAGAACCATTTACCATTCAAATGGTCCTCAAAAGAAAGCAGGGGTTGCCATCCTTATATCAGATAAATTAAAATTTACCCCGAAGACTATAGTGAGAGATGAAGAGGGACACTATCTCATAGTCAAAGGATCTATCCAACAAGAGGACTTAACAATCCTCAATATATATGCCCCGAATGTGGGAGCTGCCAAATATTTAAACCAATTAATATCCAAACTGAAGAAATACTTTGATAATAATACACTTATACTTGGTGACTTCAATCTAGCTCTCTCTATACTAGATAGGTCTTCTAAGCACAACATCTCCAAAGAAACGAGAGCTTTAAATGATACACTGGACCAGATGGATTTCACAGATATCTACAGAACTTTACATCCAAACCCAACTGAATACACATTCTTCTCAAGTGCACATGGAACTTTCTCCAGAATAGACCACATACTGGGTCACAAATCGGGTCTGAACCGATACCAAAAGATCGGGATAGTCCCCTGTATATTCTCAGACCATAATGCCTTGAAATTAGAACTTAATCACAACAAGAAGTTTGGAAGGACCACAAACACATGGAGGTTAAGGACCATCCTGCTAAAAGATGAAAAGGTCAACCAGGAAATTAAGGAAGAATTAAAAAGATTCATGGAAACTAATGAGAATGAAGATACAACCGTTCAAAATCCTTGGGATGCAGCAAAAGCAGTCCTGAGGGGGAAATATATCGCAATACAAGCATCCATTCAAAAACTGGAAAGATCTCAAATTCAAAAGCTCACCTTACACATAAAGGAACTAGAGAAAAAGCAACAAATAGACCCCACCCCCAGCAGAAGAAGACAGTTAATTAAAATTCGAGCAGAACTCAATGAAATCGAGACCAAAAGAACTGTGGAACAGATCAACAGAACCAGGAGTTGGTTCTTTGAAAGAATTAATAAGATAGATAAACCATTAGCCAACCTTATTAAAAAGAAGAGAGAGAAGACTCAAATTAATAAAATCATGAATGAGAAAGGAGAGATCACTACCAACACCAAGGAAATACAAACGATTTTAAAAACATATTATGAACAGCTGTACGCCAATGAATTAGGAAATCTAGAAGAAATGGACGCATTCCTGGATAGCCACAAACTACCAAAACTGGAGCAGGAAGAAATAGAAAACCTGAACAGGCCAATAACCAGGGAGGAAATTGAAGCAGTCATCAAAAACCTCCCAAGACACAAAAGTCCAGGGCCAGATGGCTTCCCAGGGGAATTCTATCAAACGTTTAAAGAAGAAATCATACCTATTCTACTAAAGCTGTTTGGAAAGATAGAAAGAGATGGAGTACTTCCAAATTCGTTCTATGAGGCCAGCATCACCTTAATTCCGAAACCAGACAAAGACCCCACCAAAAAGGAGAATTACAGACCAATATCCCTGATGAACATGGATGCAAAAATTCTCAACAAGATACTAGCCAATAGGATCCAATAACACATTAAGAAAATTATTCACCATGACCAAGTAGGATTTATCCCCGGGATGCAAGGCTGGTTCAACACTCGTAAAACCATCAATGTGATTCATCATATCAGCAAGAGAAAAACCAAGAACCATATGATCCTCTCATTAGATGCAGAGAAAGCATTTGACAAAATACAGCATCCATTCCTGATCAAAACCCTTCAGAGTGTTGGGATAGAGGGAACTTTCCTCGACATCTTAAAAGGCATCTACGAAAAGCCCACAGCAAATATCATTCTCAATGGGGAAGCACTGGGAGCCTTTCCCCTAAGATCAGGAACAAGACAGGGATGTCCACTCTCACCACTGCTGTTCAACGTAGTTCTGGAAGTCCTCGCCTCAGCAATCAGACAACAAAAAGACATTAAAGGCATTCAAATTGGCAAAGAAGAAGTCAAACTCTCCCTCTTCACCGATGACATGATACTCTACATAGAAAACCCAAAAGCCTCCACCCCAAGATTGCTAGAACTCATACAGCAATTTGGTAGCGTGGCAGGATACAAAATCAATGCCCAGAAATCAATGGCATTTCTATACACTAACAATGAGACTGAAGAAAGAGAAATTAAGGAGTCAATCCCATTTACAATTGCACCCAAAAGCATAAGATACCTAGGAATAAACCTAACCAAGGAGGTAAAGGATCTATACCCTAAAAACTATGGAACACTTCTGAAAGAAATTGAGGAAGACACAAAGAGATGGAAAAATATCCCATGCTCATGGATTGGCAGAATTAATATTGTGAAAATGTCAATGTTACCCAGGGCAATTTACACGTTTAATGCAATCCCTATCAAAATACCATGGACTTTCTTCAGAGAGTTGGAACAAATTATTTTAAGATTTGTGTGGAATCAGAAAAGACCCCGAATAGCCAGGGGAATTTTAAAAAAGAGAACCATAGCTGGGGGCATCACAATGCCAGATTTCAGGTTGTACTACAAAGCTGTGGTCATCAAGACAGTGTGGTACTGGCACAAAAACAGACACATAGATCAATGGAACAGAATAGAGAACCCAGAAGTGGACCCTGAAATGTATGGTCATCTAATATTCGATAAAGGAGGAAAGACTATCCATTGGAAGAAAGTCTCTTCAATAAATGGTGCTGGGAAAATTGGACATCCACATGCAGAAGAATGAAACTGGACAACTCTCTTTCACCATACACAAAGATAAACTCAAAATGGATGAGAGATCTAAATGTGAGACAAGAGTCCATCAAAATCATAGAAGAGAACACAGGCAACACCCTCTTTGAACTCGGCCACAGTAACTTCTTGCAAGATACATCCACAAAGGCAAAAGAAACAAAAGCAAAAATGAACTATAGGGACTTCATCAAGATAAGAAGCTTTTGCACAGCACAGGATACAGTCAACAAAACCAAAAGACAACCTACAGAATGGGAGAAGATATTTGCAAATGACATATCAGATAAAGGGCTAGTTTCCAAAATCTATAAAGAACTTATTAAACTCAACACCAAAGAAACAAACAATCCAATCATGAAATGGGCAAAAGACATGAAGAGAAATCTCACAGAGGAAGACATGGACATGGCCAACATGCACATGAGAAAATGCTCTGCATCACTTGCCATCAGGGAAATACAAATCAAAACCACAATGAGATACCACCTCACACCAGTGAGAATGGGGAACATTAACAAGGCAGGAAACAACAAATGTTGGAGAGGATGTGGAGAAAAGGGAACCCTCTTACACTGTTGGTGGGAATATGAACTGGTGCAGCCACTCTGGAAAACTGTGTGGAGGTTCCTCAAAGAGTTAAAAATAGACCTGCCCTACGACCCAGCAATTGCACTGTTGGGGATTTATCCCAAAGATTCAGATGCAATGAAACGTCGGGACACCTGCACCCCGATGTTTCTAGCAGCAATGGCCACAATAGCCAAACTGTGGAAGGAGCCTCGGTGTCCATCGAAAGATGAATGGATAAAGAAGATGTGGTTTATGTATACAATGGAATATTACTCAGCCATTAGAAACGACAAATACCCACCATTTGCTTCAACGTGGATGGAATTGGAGGGTATTATGCTGAGTGAAATAAGTCAATCGGAGAAGGACAAACAGTGTATGTTCTCATTCATTTGGGGAATATGAATAATAGTGAAAGGGAATATAAAGGAAGGGAAAAGAAATTTTGGGAAATATCAAGAAGGGAGACAGAACATAAAGACTCCTTACTCGGGGAAATGAACTAGGGGTGGTGGAAAGGGAGGAGGGCGGGTGTTGGAGGGGAATGGGTGACGGGCACTGAGGTGGACACTTGACGGGAGACAGAACATAAAGACTCCTAACTCGGGGAAATGAACTAGGGGTGGTGGAAGAGGAGGAGGGCGGGTGTTGGAGGGGAATGGGTGACGGGCACTGAGGTGGGCACTTGACGGGATGAGCACTGGGTGTTTTTCTGTATGTTGGTAAATTGAACACCAATAAAAATTAATTAAAAAAATTAAAAAAAAACATTGTTTATTAACTATACTGCAACTTAAAAAAAAGTCAATCAACTGTAGATGTATGAGTTTTTTTCCAGACTCTCAATTTTATTCCATTGGTCTATATGTTCATCCTTGGATCAACAGTAGCTTTGTAGTTAAGATTTGACATCTTGGAAGCATGAGTTTTACAACGTTTTCTTTTATTTTTTTCTATTTTTTTAATTTTTATTTATTTATGATAGTCACACAGAGAGAGAGAGAGAGGTAGAGACACAGGCAGAGGGAGAAGCAGGCTCCATGCACTGGGAGCCCAACGTGGGATTCGATCCTGGGTCTCCAGGATCGCACCCTGGGCCAAAGGCAGGCGCCAAACCGCTGCACCACCCAGGGATCCCTACAACATTTTCTTTTTCAAGATTGTCTTGGCTATTTGGGGTCACTTGTAATTCCATATATTTGTTAAAGGTTTTTGTTATTGGTTTTCTTGAGTTACTTTTCTAAATCATTTTTGTAAAATCTGTATTATTTGTCCTGGGCACCGTTGGACTCTACATTATTAGTTTATTGGACCAGCCAGCATTTTGATGGTTTCCTTGAATTCTGGGAGCAAATGAAAAAAAATAGAAAGAAAAATAAAGGGAAAAAAGAGAAAAAAATAAAGCAATAAAGTATTTTCCCAGGTGTGGCAGACTGGCACTCTGGGGGGCACTCCTTCGGTGCTTACCTAGGCCATTTACAACTCTGCCTTGGCCTTCACTTTATGCTTGTTGGATCTTCATGGTCAGTCAGGGGTGATAGCTCAGGGTCTTCTCAAGTCTTTTCTGTGCAGGCATCCAACCCTGAGCATGTGGTCAGTCTTTTCTATTCCCCAGTGTATGTGGGAGCCTTTAACAACTCCACCTCCCCCCCACCCCGCCCCGCACTGTCCATGTATCTCCCTTCTCAATTCCTTTTCTCTCAGACTTTGTAGCCTGTCTGTTGCTTATCCTGGCTGTTAGTCCCTTGCCCTGAGCTGCTGTGGCCAATACTTTTGCTTCAAAGGCTCTCAGCAAATGCCACCTGGCAGCAAATGCCACTTTGGAAGATACTCTAGGCCTAGGAATTCTCTTTATTTGTAAAAATGAATGAATGAATGAATGAATGAATGAATGAACAAATGAATGAAGTCCTTGCACTGGTTCCTAGAGAGCCACTACACAACACAACACAACCACAATTCTTTGAGCATATGGTCCTCACTGCCTCTCTGCATGAAAAATCTTGCCCCCTGCATATAGGTTTCTATCTTTGTAGCCATGGGGCATCTGAAGGATGGGAGACAACCGAAGGTAGTTAGTTACTTAAAATGTCACAGGGCTCTCTTACCACAGGGCAGCAGCTTCTTTCTTCACTAAAGTTTCCTCTAGTTGTTGTAAATTTTTTATCAGATCTCAGATTCTATGAAACTTGATTCTGATTGTTTTCACCAGCATTTTGTCATTGTGGAGGGATGGAGCCCCAGAGTTCCC
Organism: Vulpes vulpes; assembly: GCF_048418805.1. Lineage (NCBI taxonomy): Eukaryota > Metazoa > Chordata > Mammalia > Carnivora > Canidae > Vulpes > Vulpes vulpes. Next base: position 85,981,997 of record NC_132796.1, on the reverse strand, counting down.
TACTCTGCTATTTTTGGTGATATCATTCTCATTTATGTTTATTTCCTTATTATCCACCTAGGAGAGACTAAGCTGTGTGCTCCCCCACCCAAATTCACATGTTAAAGTCCTCACCCCACCCCCACATAGCTGTACCTCAGAAAATGATGGTATCTGGAGAAAAGGACCTTTTTTAAAGATTTTATTTATTTATTCATGAGAGACACACAGAGAGAGGCAGAGACACAGGCAGAGGGAGAAGCAGGCTCCATGCAGGGAGCCCGATGTGGGACTCGATCCCAGGACCCCAGGATCGCGCCTGGGGGCGGTCGGCGGCGCTAAACCTCTGAGCCACCCAGGGATCTCTGGAGAAAGGGACTTTACAGAGGTAAGTTAAAATGAAATGGGGGCTAGTCCAACCTGACTGGTGTCTTCATAAGAAGTTTGCACATAGACACAGAGGAAAGGAAATGTGAAGACACAGGGAGAAGATTATTGAGAGATAGATGTTGTAATCTGTGCCGCTTATTTTAGATTTGTTTATTTATCCTTTGAATTTTACCAAATTTTGTCCAGTGTATTTTGGGCACAGTATTAATTTTATAAGTATCAGGAAGATATTAATAATATTTTATTTTGAAATCTTTTCCTGTTAAATACAATGTCTAAATACAATTGGAGTCATTTTTTAAAATTTTTTTAGAGAATCAACAATTTATGTATGTATTATTCTCCAGCTTTATTGACATACAATTGACATATAACATTGTGTAAGTTTAAAATATACAACATAATGATTTGTTGTATGTATATACTGCACAATGATTAACACAATAAGATTAGTTAACACATCCATAACCTTACATTGTTACTTTTTTCGTGGTGAGAATTTTAATAATCTACTCTGTCACTTTTCAGATATACAATTGAGTATGTTAACTATAGACACCATGATGTACATCACATCCTTAGAACTTGTTCATCTTAAAACGATGTTTGTATCCTTTGACCACCTTCACCCGTCTTTCCCCACCCCCCAACCCCTACCCCTGAAACCACTAATCTGTTCTCCATTTCTGAGTTCTGTTTTTTAGATTACACATATAAGTGATATAATACTGTGTATATATATACACTCATACACACTGTATTATATCACTTTATCTTTATTAATTCATTGATGGACACTTAGATTTTTTCCATGTTTTGCCTGTTGTAAATAATGCTGCAGTGAACACAGGGTGCAGAAGTCACTTTGCCATAGTGATTTCATTTCTTTTGGACATATACCCAGAAGTAGAAGTGATAGATCATATGGTAGTTGTATTTTTAATTTTTTTGAGGCACTGCCATTCTATTTTCCATAATGGCTGTATCAATTTACATTCACATCAAAAATGTATAAGGCTTCTCCCCAGCACTTGTCATCTCTTGTCATTTTTGATAATAGCCATTTTAACTACCTTTGTCCAGTTTTGGTATCAGGGTAATATTAGCTGTGTAAGATAAAATGGAAAATATTTCCACCTCTTATTTTCTGGAAGAGCTTGTGTACATTCGGCATTCATTCTGGAAACATTTTGTGGAATTTTCTAATGAAACCCTTGAGATCTAGAGATTTTTTGGTGGGGAGAGTTTGTAAATTAAAACTCCAATTTCTAAAAACAAAAATTCTCCAATTTCTTCGAGACTAATATGACCATTTGAATTATCTATTTTGTATTGTATCAGTTGTGATAGATTGAGACTTTCAATGAACTGGTATATTTCATTTAAGTTGTCAAGCTTATGTAAGTTGTTTATAGTGTTTCCTTATGAACCTTCTGATGTAGTGATAGCCCTTGTTTCATTCCTGATACTAGTAATTTGTATTCTTTCTGTTTTTGTTATGTTAGTCTTAGGAGAGGTATAATTAACATTTGTAAGATATATCTTTTCCCATCCTTTTAATTTCAACCCACATCTAGCATTACATTTAAAGTGAGCTTCTTGGGCAGCCCTGGTGGCGCAGAGGTTTGGCGCCGCCTGCAGCCTGGGGTGTGATCCTGGAAGCCAGGGATCGAGTCCCGCGTCGGGCTCCCTGCCTGGAGCCTGCTTCTCCCTCTTCCTCTGCCTGTGTCTCTGCCTCTCTGTGTGTCTATGAATAAATAAATAAAATCTTAAAAAAAAAATAAAGTGTGCTTCTTATATACAGTGTAAAAGTGGTTCTTTATTTTTTCATCCAGGTTGCCAATCTCTGTCTTTTCATTGGCATATTTAGTCTTTAGAGTTAAAAAAAATTTTTTTTATTTACTCATGAGAAACACACAGAGAGAGGCAGAGACATAGGCTGAGGGAGAGGCAGAGACGTAGGCAGAGAGAGAAGCAGGGTCCCCTAAGAGAGCCCGACACAGACTGATCCCGGGACCCCGGGATCACACCCTGTGCCACAAGCAGATGCTCAACCGCTGAGCCACCCAGATGTCCCTAGTCTTTAGGTTTTATGTAAGTCTCGATATGATAGAATTTAAATCTGCCGTTTGATTTTTTAAAAAGATTTTATTTATTTGAGAGAGACAGTATGCACAAGCAGGGGGTAGGTGGTAGAGGGATGGGGAAGGAGCAGAGGGAGAGGGAGAAGCAAACTCCCCCCTGAGCAGGGAGCCTGACGTGGGGCTTGATCCCAGGACTGGGGGATCATGACCTCAGCCGAAGGCAGACACTTAACTGAGTGGGCCACCCGGACACTTCCGCCATTTTAATTTTTGTTTTCTGTTTTTACCTCGTGTGTTTCATGTCTTTGTTTTCATTTTCCTGCTTTCCTGTGGGTTACATTAATTTTTTTAGAATTCCATCTTAACATATCGATTGTTTCTGTTATATTTTCATATAGCTTTTTCAGTGGTTTCTGTAGGCATTCTATGTTATATTCATACCTGTAACAGTCTGCTTGTTCCGTAATTTTCACAGTTTGAGTGATGTGTAGAAACTCATCTCTCTTTATGTCGCTTTACCCTCACTCTATTAGCATTGCCTTAAATCGTTCTCCTACATACATTTAAAACCACAGTGTTATAAGTGTTAGACAGTGTTATAATTTTTACTTCATCTCGCTTATTTTAGAAAACTGAAGAGCAGAAGGAAAGTCTGTTGTATTTATTCATTTTTTGCTTTCTGTATTTATTCTTTTTGATGCTCTGAAGTTCCTTGTTGTATTATTTTATTTTGTTTTTTTTTAAAGATTTTATTTATTTATTCATGAGAGACACGGAGAGAGAGGCAGAGACACAGGCTGAGGGAGAAGCAGGCTCCATGCAGGGAGACTGATGTGGGACTCGATCTCGGGACTCTAGGATCATGCCCTGAGCCAAAGGCAGGTGCTCAACCACTGAACCACGCAGGCATTCATTATTATTTTATTTTTGTTTAGGGAACTTCCTTTAGCCATTATTTTAGAGCAAGCCTACTGGTGACAAATTTCTTTTCCTTCATCTGAGAATGGCTTTATTTTCCCTTTATCCCTGAAGGATATTTTCACTGGATATAAAATTCTGAATCAACAGCTCTTTCTTCTCAACGCCTGAATAATGTGTCATTCAAATTGCTATCCATAGTTTCAAATGAGAAACTGCCTGTCCTTTGAGTTGTTTTCCCCCCATAGGTCAAGTGTCTGTCACTGTTTTCAAGATTTTGTCTTTTGCTCTCAAAAATTTTAACTATTATTTTTCCTGACATGAATTTCTTTGGGTTTATCCTGTTAACTCAGCTTCTTCAAGTTGTAGATTTATGTTGTTTGTTAAAGTTGGAAACACTTCAGCCTTTATTTCTTCTTTTTTTTCTCACCCTCTTTTTTCTCTCTTTCTGGGACTCTGATTACACAAATGTTAGATTTTTTTATTTTTATTTTTTGCTATAGTCCCCATGAAAGGAAACACTTGAATACCAATAAAATTGTTTCTTGACATTGCATTTGGAATTTATGTGAGCTTTGTGGAGAAGGTAGTAATTCCAGAATAAGCCAAAGTAATAGTTTTGGAATGAGCTACAATGGACTATACTTCATTAAATGTGAAGCAATTACATATATTCCCTTCCCCCGAGAAAAAGAAGATAAAAAAGAAGTAAAGGAATACATAGAAAAATAATCTTTAAAATAATGAAAACATTCAGACATCATGCTGACAACCAATGTAAAGCAGCTCCTAAACAAATGTTTATGTGCTGAGGGGTGCCTGGTTGGCCCAGTCAGTTAAGCATCCAACTCTTGGTTTCAGCTCAGGTCATGATCTTGGGATCATGGGATTGAGCCCTGGGTCTGGCTCTGCACTGAGCACAGAGTCTGCTGGAGATTATCTCCTCTCCCTCTGTTTTTCTCCCTGCTCACTCTCTCTCTCTCTCGAATAAATTCAAAATCATTTAAAAAAATGTTTATGCACTGAATCATGTCACTATGGATGGAGTAAAGATAATGTATGGTGAGACAAAGGGCAAACAAACAAATATGGCTGTGTGTTTTAAGGATAAATTTGATGAAGCCCAAGAAATTGTTATACTTTAAGTAAATTGATGAATATAAACTCCATATAGTTTTTGCATGTTAATTGATTCAAGTTCTTAAACAAAATATATTAAAATTATGTCTTTCCATTATTGATTATTATCCAAACTTCTTGCCATAGTCAGTGTCATTGTTACCTAACAGAACATCATTCTCATTTCTTTCTTGTAATATTTATGATGTTAGACCCCAAATATGGACAAAAGCTGGAATAATTAAGTCAGTTGGAAGTTATTGGTTTTAAGTGTTGTCAACAGTTACTAACTTCAACTTACTAAGTTCCTTTCTGGATATTTGAAATTGTTTTTTGAAGGCACATTAAAAACAAACAAACAATGAGATAGGGTCCTAGACTTTCCATTATGCCATTCTGACTGCCTTTGATGAATGGATCCCAGGGTTGACCAAGTGAGAATTGTCATACCATTATTGCCAGTAACTGAAGTAGTAAAGATTTACTTCATGTGAGAAATCTAGTTACCTAATGAAGCTCTCTGAAGTTGAGTACAATTAAGAAAGTATGGAGTAAGATAACTCAGATGCAGGGACATCTGAGTGGCTCAGTGGTTGCGCGTCTGCCTTGGGCTCAGGTCAGGATCCTGGGGTCCTGGGATCCAGTCCTGCATCAGGCTCCCCACAGGGAGCCTGCTTCTCCCTCTGCCTATGTCTCTGCCTTGCTCTGTGTCTTTCATGAATAAATAAATAAAATCTTTTTTAAAAAGTTAAAAGCATGTTTTGGAGGTATAATTGAATACTGAAGATATATCAAGTGAGGCACTGTGAATTATCTTTTTCTTTCACTTTAAAATTAAATTTATGTTGTTTGCAAAAGGAATAATGATCTATAATTAGAATTTTAGGTGCATAACTTACAACGAGCATTTACTCATAAATATTTTCAACATGAAACCCAGTATGTACAAAATGTTTACTCATTTGAATGCAAAACCCAAAGTATTTGAGCATATTTATTTTATTTAGCTAGTTAAGGGCTTTGAGCATTTATAGCAGGCTCCCTCATTTATAACATGGCTGAGAGTGCACAGAAATGTGCCTGTAATGGTAAAAAGGTTGATGCATCACTTTCCATCGCTAAGCTCAAATCCCAATATTTATTGGATTTTTTCCCCAATTACACCTATAACAAGCTGCAAGAGCACAAATATGTAAAAACATGGATCACTGGAAATAGAGGTTCAAAAATATATCCTGAAGCCTTTGTTTCTTGGCTTCTTTCCCTCTTAATTTTTAGATTACCCAAGCAAATGGCCTCTTGTCGGTGCTTCCAAATTGTTGTTCTTGCAGTGTAATGCTGTTGACGCTACTGAGATTCTTTCCTTCCTTGGTTTCTGAGGCTCTATTCTCTTCTTCTCACACTTTCCTGACCACTTTTTCCATGTCTCTTCCCAGAGTCCAACCTGTTCTTAAACATGAGTACTCCCCTGAGTTTCATTAAGCCATAGTTTTCCCATTCGAGTGGCCTCCCTGAGTTACGATGTCCACTTTAAAGACTTCGACTAACACATATATAATCAACATAATTCAAAATATTTCTCTTTTGAAATAGAGATCTGCATATCTAATGGATTATAGAACCCTTCTGCCCAAATGAGTGTCAGGAATTTCACTTACTCACCAGTAAGCATCTGTGATGTCTTAAAGAATACATTAAGTGCTAGGGATAAAACAGCTGATGAATTGGATAAAGTTCCTGACCTCACTGTGCATGTAGGATAGAAGTTGCTAGAAACAAGTAGCCAAATTACAGGGAAAAAAATGAAGTCTAAGCTAAGTCCCAGATAATAAGTAGGAGTGAGCAAGAGGCAGGAAATCATGTTCTAGTCAGGGGTGGAGGGGAGGACAATGTATAAACAAAGATACAAGGATTCAGTGGTTGGAGAGAGTGCAGCATTTTAGAACGGTATAGTTCAATATGGCTGTAATGGATGGAGAGTGGGGAGTGAGAAGTGACAAAATATAATACTTGAAAGGCAGATTCAGATTATGAAGAGACTTTATAAGCCATTGTAAATCCCCACTTAATACTTACATGATGGAGAGTCATTGAAGGAAGTAGTCATATGGTCACTATGTCATCTGAATGGAAAACCGAATAGAGTGAGCACAAGACCTCAAAGTCAAGACGTATAAAACCAAGTTCGGTCTCTCTCTGCCAGATCTTTCTCTCATCCCTATGGCCTTGCCAAATCTCACACCTATTCTTCATTTAGCCATCCTTTCTATCCTTTTAAGTGCATTGCCTTTCAAACAGTCTATTAAGCACGAAATCTCTTAGTGATGATAAGGGAAGGGAAATGTCAGAGTGCCAAGTCCTTTGCACTCCCCCTCAAAGTTCTCCTATATATGATCCCTTCTTTCCAAAGAAACTCATGCCACCAGTATCTCTTACTTACTCAATCTCTCCAAAGTACAAATCTGACAATGTTGCTCTCTTGTTTTAAGCATACCGTTTTTCCTTTATCAGCAAGTGTAAATTCAGGGTTTTCCACAAAACTGCTTCACCCTTTCTTTCTCATTGATTATTTTCTCTCAAATATCTAGCTACTTTTTAAAAAGAATTTATTTATTTATGGGAGAGGGAGAGCACACAAGTGGGGGTGGTGGTGGGGTGAGTTGGAGGCATAGGGAGCAGCAGACTCCTTGCTGAGCGGGAAATCTGATGTAGGGCTCCATCCCAGGACACTGGGAACACAATCTGAGCTGAAAGCAGATGCTTAACTGACTGAGCCACCCAGGCGCCACTCAAATATCTAGCTACTTTAGATTGCGTTCTATCATTCCCGAACTTTCATATTTATTTCTTTTTTACCATTAGTATACTCTTCTTTTTTAAAAGATTGATTGATTGATTTTATTATTTATAAGAGACACAGAGAGAGGCAGAGACACAGGCAGAGGGAGAAGTAGGCTCCCCGCAAGGAGTCTGATGTGGGTCCCCGTATACTCTTCTTGTAATGCTTCTTCTACTCACTTCTTGTTTGTCTGGCAAAGCACTACTGATCTCTCAAGGTTCAATTCTTGTCACCTTCCTTATATATTCTATTCTCACCAAACTACAACTCAGTCAGAATTAATTGCTTCCAGGACACCTGGGTGACTCAGTGGTTGAGTGTCTGCCTTTGGCTCAGGTCATGATCCTGGGGTCCTGGGAATGAGTCCCGCATCAGGTGCCCTGTGAGGAGCCTGCTTCTCCCTCTGCCTATGTCTCTGCATCTCTCTCTATTTGTCTCTCATGAATAAAGAAATAAAATCTTTAAAAAAAGAATTATTTACTTCCTTAACTGAGTTCTAACAGCATTTTGCACTTATTGGTATTACAGGATTGGTCACAATACACAATACAATATTTATTTGTTCCAATATCTGGGTCCTTTACTAGGTTTGAGTTTCTAAGGACGGAAGGTACTTTGCCTGAAACATAGCAGATACTCAATAAATGTTTGTATCACTTAAGTACTGAAATGAATATTGTGATGGTTCATTTTATGTGTCAACTTGATTAGCCACAGGGTCCCCAGATTAAACATCATTTCTTGGGTGTGTCTCTGAGGATATTTCTGGAAGACTAGCATTTGAATTGGTGGACTAGGTAAAGATTGCCCTTCCCAATGTGGGTAGATGCCATCCAATCCACTGAGGACCAGGATAGAACAAAAGACTGAGGAAAGAGGAAGTCTCCCCTTTTTTGCCTCATTCCTTCTGCTCCACGCCTTGTGTTGACACATCCATCTTTTTGTGCCCTCAGACTGGGATTTATACCATTAGTTCTTTGGATTCCCAGACCTTTGGAATTGAACTAAATTATACCACCAGCTTTCCTGGGTTTCCACCTTGCAGATGGCAGATTGTGGGACTTCTCAGCCTCCATAATCACAAAGTCAAATGAACCAACTCCTCATAATAAAAAACTACATATATATATGCATGTATACATATACATATGTACACATATATGTATATACTACATATACAATATATATTAAAGTCTTAGTATTATAGTACTATAATAGTAATATATTACTATTAGTAATAGTAATATATTATATATATTATTATACTATTATATTATATTATATTATATTATATTATATTATATTATACTATACTATATATACTAGTGAAAGTTTAAGAACTTTGTCATTAACCCTGATTGTGATTTAGTGATATCATCCACTCTTGTGGCTTCTACTATTCTTTCCCCTATCTCTCTATTTTGTCTTCATCTCTTTTGCAGGTTTCTCTTATCCTGCCTGGTCAATAAACATTGAGGTCACCTCGGATTCTTTCCATTCCTCACTATTCATATATAATACTATATTATCATATATACTATGTACATATATATGTACATGCATATATATACACACTATATGTACATGCATGCAAATACTCACATTTAATATATATTATAATATACACAATAAACTTCTCTATATATACACCTGTGTATATATGTATGTGTATATATATGTTTGTGTGTGTCTTCCTGCTGGCCTGTTTCTCTGGAGAGCCCTGACTAATACAATTATTATTATCATTATTTTTAAAGATTTTATTTATTTATTCATGAGGGACACAGAGGGAGAGGCAGAGACATAGGCAGAGGGAGAAGCAGGCTCCAAGTGGGGAGCCTGATGCGGAACTCGATTCCAGGACCCTGGGATCACACCCTGAGCCGAAGGCAGATGCTCAACCACTGAGCCACCCAGGTGCCCCGACTAATACAATTATAAAACATGTTTTTCCCAAGCAAAAATTTAGAGCATATTAAGTCCATTTTAAATGGAAACAGGACAAAGCAAATCATATCCTCTGTCCTACTACCAAATGCCTTGTCTTGCAATACCACACAACAAACTGTAGGTCTGTAAATTAGGCACATAACTCCTTTTCTGCTTTTTGTGGTGAAAAGCATCTCCCTTAGGCCCCATTGTTGCCCTTATCCCCAAAGCTCAGTTAGAAAATGTCAAGTCCTCTGGGGATCTTCCTTCAAGTATAGTGAAAGTTAAGAACTTTGTCGTTAACTTTGATTGTGATTTAGTGATCTCATCCACTCTCATGGCATCTACTGCTCTTTGCCCTACCTCTGTATTCTGTCTTCATCTCCTTTGCAGGCTTCTCTTGACTTGCTGGGTCATTAAACACCTATGTGGCATAGGATTCTTTTCTTGCCCCACTATCATTTTATCCCACACATTTCCCTGGGGTTATCTTATCCAGTCTCATTGTTTGTACTACCAGGTCTCGATGGACCTCAGAAAGTCTATGTGAGTTCCAGACCTGAATCTTATATTCAGCCTAAATGCACTTCAAACACAGCTTGTCAAAAAGTGAGTTTATGACATCTCTCATCCCATGTCTATGCAATAAAATAGTAGCCCTTTTCCAATGTTCTCTAAGTTTATGGTGTTCGTATTCACTTCCTTTCCCAAGCTCAAAGCCTCGGAGTCATTCTTCACCACTTTCTATCCTCTCTGACACTACCTTCTACGTCTAATTCATCATCAAAGATTTCCAAATTTACCTTCAAACTGTATTTTGGATTTTTCTACTTCTGCTCATTTTATTGCCAGAACTATAGTCTAGGATACCATCATTTCCCAACTGGATGACTTCAGAAAACCTCTGAGTTTTTTCCTCTGTGTCTAACCTTAAGCTTCTTTTTTTTTTTTTATTAATTTTTATTGGTGTTCAATTTACCAACATACAGAAAAACACCCAGTGCTCATCCCGTCAAGTGTCCACCTCAGTGCCCGTCACCCATTCCCCTCCAACACCCGCCCTCCTCCCCTTCCACCACCCTTAGTTCGTTTCCCCGAGTTAGGAGTCTTTATGTTCTGTCTCCATTCCTGATATTTCCCAAAATTTCTTTTCCCTTCCTTTATATTCCTTTTCACTATTATTTATATTCCCCACATGAATGAGAACATACACTGTCCTTCTCCGATTGACTTATTTCACTCAGCATAATACCCTCCAGTTCCATCCACGTTGAAGCAAATGGTGGGTATTTGTCGTTTCTAATGGCTGAGTAATATTCCATTGTATACATAAACCACATCTTCTTTATCCATTCATCTTTTGATGGACACCGAGGCTCCTTCCACAGTTTGGCTATTGCGGCCATTGCTGATAGAAACATCGGGGTGCAGGTGTCCCGACGTTTCATTGCATCTGAATCTTTGGGATAAATCCCCAACAGTGCAATTGCTGGGTCGAAGGGCAGGTCTATTTTTAACTCTTTGAGGAACCTCCACACAGTTTTCCAGAGTGGCTGCACCAGTTCACATTCCCACCAACAGTGTAAGAGGGTTCCCTTTTCTCCGCATCCTCTCCAACATTTGTGGTTTCCTGCCTTGTTAATTTTCCCCATTCTCACTGGTGTGAGGTGGTATCTCATTGTGGTTTTGATTTGTATTTCCCTGATGGCCAGTGATGCAGAGCATTTTCTCATGTGCATGTTGGCCATGTCTATGTCTTCCTCTGTGAGATTTCTGTTCATGTCTTTTGCCCATTTCATGATTGGATTGTTTGCTTCTTTGGTGTTGAGTTTAATAACATGATTGGATTGTTTGCTTCTTTGGTGTTGAGTTTAATAAGTTCTTTATAGATTTTGGAAACTAGCCCTTTATCTGATATGTCATTTGCAAATATCTTCTCCCATTCTGTAGGTTGTCTTTTAGTTTTGTTGACTGTATCCTTTGCTGTGCAAAAGCTTCTTATCTTGATGAAGTCCCAATAGTTCATTTTTGCTTTTGTTTCTTTTGCCTTTGTGGATGTATCTTGCAAGAAGTTACTGTGGCCGAGCTCAAAAAGGGTGTTGCCTGTGTTCTCTTCTATGATTTTGATGGACTCTTGTCTCACATTTAGGTCTCTCATCCTTAAGCTTCTTTAGCTCATTGTCCACCTTGGCACTAGAATTATCTCTCTAAAAAGCAAGTTTGGTGATGTTATTCTCCTATCTTCCAGTGAGTCCCCATATGTCCAAACTCCATAACATAACGTATGATTCTTACAATTTGCCCCAGACTATTAATCAGGATTCATCACCCACTACTTGCTGTTTTGCATTTTATATTCTAGCAACAATGAACTGTTTGGAGCCTTTGATGCAAAAAGTCCATGATTTTTTTTCTTTAGTCTCTTTTCTGTTTTTGTGAACTCTTATGACAGGAGGTAAGTCTTCCTCCTCTGATCTCTTGTATAATTTAGTGCATTCCTCTATCACTGCAATTATTTAACATTTTAAATATTAATTTAATATTAATATTAACATATTAAATATATTAAAATCTGTATGAAGTGGCTTTCCCACTAGATGGTGAGCAGCTCAGCCAAGGGATATGGCCTATTCCTCTTTGTGTGGTTTGTATCTCTATAACAGCACCTAATCCACAGTAGGTGCTAAAGAAAGGTATATTAAAGCAATGACTACTTGAATGAGGGCATTTGAGGCCACTCATCTGGTTGTGTGTCAGCTTTAGAATCAAGAAAAAGAGCCACAAGCCTTTTTATGACCACAATAATATAAGTCAGTTTATACCAAGCTAGTCAAATGTTTACTATTTCCTGAGGAACTAGCTTACTTTGAAGGAAATTGTCTCACAGGGCAACCTCACTCTTAGCAAAAATTCACCTTTTGACAAAATTACATCCTAGATATTGCAAGCTACTAAATAGATTCTAGACTTTTATATTTCTTTTTGCAAACATTATTACCATACTTTTATTAAGTTATCAGAATTCTCTCATATTTTGACAAGCATGTAAATTCTGGTCCACAGGGTTGCATGGGGGACAAAGGAGTCATAAATTAGAATATCTTCATCCTTTGTAGGTATTTAAAATCTTACCCCATATGGGCCCCCAAATAACTGACTTTGTAAGCCCATTAAAATCTAAAAATATTAAGTGAAATACTAACTGCTTAAGTTAACGATGTTGGTCACAATTCAACTTCTAGAATCTTAGGTCATGGAACATACTGAATAGGATTTGGACTATGGAAAAGAATTATCTTAAACCTTACTTCCTTTTTTCTTCATTGTTTCTGAAGAATAACTGACAAATATAATTGCGTGTAATCAAAGTGTATATTGTGATGGTTTGATATACATTGTGGAATAATTACTGAAATCAAGGTAACACAGCCATCATCTCACAGAAATAACTCTTGTTTTGTGTATGAGAAGAACACTTTAAGATTTACTGTTAGCAATTTTCAAGCACGTAATACCTTATTATTAACTATAGTCACCATACTATACATTAGACTCTCAGAATATATTCTACTTATAACTGAAGGTTTACCTTTTAACATACATCTCTTCATTTCCCCCTCCCCTCAGCCCATAGAAACCACCATTCTATTTTCTGCTTCCATGAAATCAGCTTTTTTTTCTTTTTTTTAAGATTCCATATATAATAGATACTATACAGTATTTGTGCAGTACTTGTCTTTCTCTGTCTGGCTACTTCACTTAGCATAATGCCATCCGGTTTCATCCATATTATCACAAATGGCAGGATTTCCTTCTTGTTTTCCTTTCTAATTCTTCTTTTTAATTTAAATTCAATTATTCAACATACAGTACATCATTAGTTTCAGACATAGAGTTTAGTAATTCATCAGTTGTGTATAACACCCAGTGCTCATCCCATCACGTACCCTCCTTAATACCCATTACCCAGTTACACCATTCTGCAACCCATCTCCTCTCCAACAACCTTCAGTTTGTTTCCAATAGTTAAGAATCTCTCGATTGCACTACTAGTATTTACCCCAAAGATACAAATATAGTGATCTGAAGGGACACCTGCACCTCAATGTTTATAGCAGCAATGTCTGCAATAACCAAAATATGGAAAGAGCCCAGATGTCCATCTACAGATGAATGGATAAAGAAGATGTGGTACACACACACACACACACACACACACACACACACACAGGAATATTACTCAGCCATCAAAAAGGAGGACATCCTACCATTTACATTGATGTGGATGGAACTGGAGGGTATTATGCTGAGTGAAATAAGTCAATCAGAGAAAGTACTATCATATGGTTTCACTCATATGTGGAATATAAGAAACAATACAGAGGATCATAGGGGAAAGGAGGAAAAACTGAATGGGAAGAGACCAGAGAGGGAAATTTCCTTCTATTTTATGGCTCAATCATATTCCATTGTAAATATATGTACCACAAATTCTTTTTCCATTCATCAGTCGAAGGGCACCTAGGTTGTTTCCACATCTGGATTATTTTGAATAATTCTGCAATGAACATGATAGTACAGATAACTTTTTGAAGTACTGATTTTATTTCCTTCAGATATATACTCAGGAGTGGGATTGCTGAATTCTATGGTAGATCTATTTTTAGTTTTTTGAGGATCTACAATACTCTTTTCCGAATTGACTGTACCAGTTTACATTTCCACTGAGAGTACACAAGGGTTTCCTTTTCTCCACATCCTCACCAAATTGTTATTCTCTCATTAACAGCCATCCTAATAGGTGTGAGGTGATATTGTGGATTTGATTTGCATTTCCTGATGATTAGTAACGTCAAGCACCTTTTCGTGTATGTATTGGGCATTTGAATATCTTCTTCAGAAAAGTATCTATTTAGGTCCTTTTCCCGTTTTTTAAATGGATTATTTGCTTTTTTGCTTTTGAGTTGTAGGAGTTCTTTATGTATTTTAGATAGCAACCCCTTATCAGATATTTGATTTGCAAATATTTTTCCCATCCTGTAGGTTGTCTTTTCAGTTTATTGATTTCTTCCTTTGCTGTGCAGAAGCTCTTAACTTTGATACAGTCTCATGTGTTTGTTTTAGCTTTTGTTGCCTATATATTTTATGTCTTATCCAAGTAATCATTGCCAAGACAAACATCAAGGAACTTTTTCTCTATGTTTTCTTTTATCAGTTTTACAGTTTCAGGTCTTACATTTAAGTCTTTAATCCATTTAGAATTAGTTTTTGTAAATCGCATGAGATAGGGGTCCAGTTTCATTCCTTTGCATGTGGATTTTCAGTTTTCCCACCACCCTTCATAAAGAGACTGTCCTTTCTCCACTGTGTATTCTTGATGTTGTCAAAAATGAGTTGAATGCATATGCATGGGTTTATTTCTTGGCTTTTTATGCTGTTCCATTGGTTTATGTGCCTGTTCCTATGCCAGTAAAATATTGCCTTAATTGCTAGAGTTTTGTAGTATAGTTTAGGATCAGGGACCATGATGCCACCGGCTTTGTTCTTTCTCAAGATTGCTTTGGTTGTTAGAACCATTTGTGGTACCATACAAATATTAGGATAATTTATCTATTTCTATGAAAAAGGTCAATGTAATTTTGAAAGGGATCTCACTGAATCTGTAGATTGCTTTGGATAATATGGGTCACAATATTAATTCTTTCAATCCATGAACACAGAATATCTTTCCATTTATTTGTCTTCATGTTCTTTCATCAGTATCTTCTAGTTTTCAGTGTAGAAGTCTTTTACTCTCTTGGTTAAATTTATCTCTAAATATTTATTGGTTTTGATGCTATTGTAAGTGGAAATGCTTTCTTAATTTATTTCTGGTAGTTTATTGTTAGCAGATAGAAACACAACTGCTTTTTGCACATTCATTTTGTATCCTACCACTTTACTGAATTAAATTAATCCGAAGAAAAAATTTTTGGTGGAGTCTTCAGCTTTTTCTATATATAAAATCATATTATTGGCAAACAGATGATTTTACTTCTTCCTTTCTATTATGTACTTTTCCCCCTATCTCTTGCCCAAGTTTTGTGGCTAGGACTTCTAGTTTTTGTTGAATAGAAGTGGCAAGAGTAGGCATCTTTGTTGTGTTCCTGATCTTAGAGGAAAGGCTTTTAGCCTTTCATCATCAAGTATAATATCAGCTGAGGGCTTGTCTTATATAGGTTTTATTAGTCAAGGTATGTTCTTTCTATACCTAACCTTTTGCATTTGCATTGAAAGTTTTTATCATGACAAGGTATGTTATTTTATCATGTTTTTATCATGACAAGGTATGTTCTTTTATCAAGTTTTTATCATGACAAGGTATGTTCTTTCTATACCTAACCTTTGCATTTGCATTGAAAGTTTTTATCATGACAAGTTGTTGAATTTTGTAAAATGCACTTTCAGCATCTATTGAAATAATCATATGATTTTTATCCTTCATTTTATTAAATGGCTTATCACATTTATTGATTTGCATGTGTTGAAACATCTTGGTACCACAGAGATCAATCCCACTTGATCATGTTGCATGATCTTTTAAATGTGCTATTGAATAAAGTTTGCCAGTATTTTCTTGAGGATTTTTGTATCTATGTTCATTAGGGATATTGGCCTGTAATATTTTTTTCTTGCAGGGTCCTTGTCTGGTTTCAGTAGCAGGGTAACGCTGACCTTGTGAAATGAGTTAGAGAGAGTTCCTTCTTTTTCATTTTTTGGGGAAGATTTTGATAAGGATCAGTATTAATTCTTCTTTAGATATTTAGAAGGATTTTATTAGTGAAGCCATCTAGTCCTGGGTTTTATTTGTTGGGAGATTTTTGATTTGTGATTCAATTTCCTTGCTTATTATTGGTCTGTTAAGAGTTTCTACAACCTCATGATTCAGTCTCGGTAATTTCTCGGTGTTTCTAGGAATATATTGAAAGTCTCTAGGAATATATATTAAAGTCTCGGTGTTTCTAGGAATATATTGATTTCTTCTAAGTTATCTCATTTGTTGACATATAATTGTTTATTGCAACATCTTATAATTCTTTGTACTTTTGTGGTATCAGTTGTAATATCTCCTCTTTCATTTATAATTGTGTTGAGTCATGTTTCTTTTCTTAATCTAGTTAAAGATTTGCCAATTTTGTTTATCTTTTTAATAAACGAACTCATTTTTGTGGGTGTTTTCTATTGTCTTTCTAGTTTTATTTAATTTATTTCTGCTCTGTTCCTTATCATTTCCTTTCTTCTACTAACTTTGGGCTTAGTTTGCTCTTATTCTAGTTCCTTGAGGTGTAAGTTTAGGTTGATTATTTGGGTCTTTCTTTTTTCTTAATATAGACAACTATTGCTTTAAAACTCCCTCTTAGATCTACTTTTACTGCATCCCATAGGCTTTGGTATGTCATGTCTCCAGTTTCATTTGTTTCAAGATATCTTTTAATTTCACTTTTCATTTTTTAACCCATTTGTTGTTCAGAAGTGTGTT
Source organism: Vulpes vulpes (assembly GCF_048418805.1). Classification (NCBI taxonomy): domain Eukaryota; kingdom Metazoa; phylum Chordata; class Mammalia; order Carnivora; family Canidae; genus Vulpes; species Vulpes vulpes. The sequence goes on along the minus strand of NC_132796.1, from coordinate 85,965,220 downwards.
GTTTAATACATATCTGAGATATTCCAGGTTTCTTCCTGTTTTTGATTATTTAGTTTCATATCACGGTGGCTAAAAAAGATACTTGGTACTAATTCAATCTTCTTAAATTTGTTAAGACTTGTTTTGTGACCTAATAAATGTTCTATCCAAGAGAATATTCTATACATGATTTAAAAAATGTGCATTTTGCTTCTGTTGGATGGAAAGTTCTGTATATGTCTATTAGGTCCATTTGGTCTAAAGTGTCTTTCGAGTCCATTATTTCTTTATTAATACTCTGTTGGGATGATCTAACCATTGTTGAAAGTGGAATGTTGAAATCACCTACTGTTAATTGTATTGCTGTCTCTTTCTGCCTCCAGATTTGTTGATAATTGTTAAACATATTTATATGCTCCGATATTGAGTATGTGTATATTTACAATTATTATATCCTCTTGATGAATGGGCCTTTATCATTATATAATGACCACCTTTGTCTCTTGTTACAACCTTTGACTTAAAGTCTACTTTGTTTCATATAAGCATTATGACCTCTGCTTTCTTTTGTTTCCCATTTGCATGGAATATGTTATTTCACCCCTATGAGTGTCCTTAAAGCTTAGGTGAGTCTCTTATAGGCAGTAAATAGATGGGTCATGTGGGTTTTTTTTTAACTGTTCAAGCCATTTTATGTCTTTTAACTGGAGAACTTAAATTATTAGCATCTAGAGTAAGTTTTGATTGATAATCACGATTTTGATAATTGTTTTCTGATTATTTTGTAGTTTCTCTGTTCTTTTATCCCCCTCTCTTGCTGTCTTTGTGAAATAATGATTTTTCATAGTGGTATGTTTGAATTCTTTTCTCTTTGTCATTTGTGCGTCTATTATAGGTTTTTGCCTTGTTATTACCATGAGGTTTCCATAATACATCTTATAGTTATAACAGACCATTTTAAATTGATAACAATTTCAATTGCATAAAGGTGTTCTACACATTTATTTGTTCCCCATATTTTATGTTGTTTGTTATAGTTTACATCATTTAATATTGTGTATCATTCACAAAGTATTGTATCTATAGCTTTGTTTAACAATTTTGTCCTTTAATCTATATGCTAGAGTTAAAAGTGCAAACAACAGGGACACCTGGGTAGCTCAATCAGTTAAGCATCCACCTTCAGCTCAGGTCATGATCCCTGGTGTCCTGGGATCAAGCCTCACTCCAGATCAGGCTTCCTGCCCAACAGGGAGTCTGCTTCTCCCTCTGCCCCTCCCCTGCTGGAGCATGCTCTCCCTCTCTTTCAAATAGGTAAATGAAGTCTTTTTTAAAAAGTGAAAACAATAACATGAATTGGTTTTACTGGTTTATACTACATTATTCTGGAAAAGACTGGCCATTTTAAAACATGAAGCTAAGATTTTTCTAGGGTATATGTTCTGTAAAATAAAAAGGCATAACTGCATTTTATTGACAAGTGGTTAGAACTGTACAAAGGATAGCTGTTGTAGGAAAATAAGGTATTGATCAGAAAAGTGGCATAAATCCCAGAGGAAAGTTACAGACATGTGACAGATTGTATTCGCCAAAGATATCTGAAGTCGTATCTTCCTCTAAGTCCTTTTGTCTGAAGGGTCTAGGAGGTGCTATCATAAGTCTTTTGGAGAAATAAAAAAAAATGTTTCACAGTAATATTTACCTGGAGATATTTTCTTTACCAGGAGATATTTTCTTGTAGCACCTTAAACTTGGTCTTTGCTTTGAAGCCTTGTGATGGCTATTTTATGTGTCAACTTGACTGGTCTGCACCATTCCCAGATATTTGGTTGAACATTGCTGTAAGTGTTTCTGTGAGAGTGTTTTTCAGATGAGTTTCTCATTTAAACCAGTAGACTGAATAAAGCTTATGTGGGTGGGTTTCATCCAATCAGTTGAAGGCCCTCCTAGAACAAAGTTTGAACCTCTCCTAAATAAGAGGGAACTCCTCCTGTCTGATTGGCTTCAAACTGGGACATCAGTTTTTATTCTGGCTTCAGACCCAAATTCAAACATTAGGTCTTCTTTGCATTCAAGCCTACTGGCCTTCAGTCTGGAACCATACCATCAGCTCTCCTGGTTTTCTAGCTTGTTGACTACAGATATTGAGACTTATCAGCCTCCATGATCATGTGAGCCAATATAACTAACAATATATAAATATATATTCATGTAAATCTATATGTGTAGAAAGATAGCTAGACATCCCATTAGTTCTGTTTCTCTGGAGAACTCTAATACAAGCCCTTTCTTTGATAACCTTCTGTTAAGAAAATTGGTAGTTATAGTCTTATTTTCAAAAACAGTAAGTTATTGATTCTTTATATTTTGTGTAAATTGTGCTTGAAACTTATAAATAATTCCTTCTTTAGCCTTTTTCTAAACATACCTTATGATACTCAGCTAACAAGAAAAACTGATGCTTTTGATATCTTACATGGAAATACTGAGCCAGACCATCAATTCATAAGGGATATCTTCTCCATTTCCCATATAATCATAAATGATAATTTTGCTAAACTTTTTGTCGGTACACATCAAAAATCTCATTTCCTCCCACTTTTTAAAAAAGATTTGTTTGTTTGTTTGTTTATGAGAAACACAAAGAGAGACAGAGACACAGGCAGAGGGAGAAGCAGGCTCCCTGCAGGGAGCCCCATGTGGAACTCAATCTCAGGACCCTGGGATCACACCCTGAGCCAAAGGCAGACACTCAACCACTGAGCCACCCAGGCGTCCCTCCTCCTGCTATTAACTTCATTTTTCCCACAGGTTTTTTAAACTCACATTGGCAGCCTCCTTGAGGCCCCTTTAGGCTCACACCAATAGTCTGAGAACCATTCCAGTTTCTACTACATGGTTCCAAACCACCACCACATGTTTTTTGTTTTGGGTTTTTTTTTTTTTTGGCTCAGCAATAGCATCTCTCCAGTTACCAAAATCTGTACCTTTTCATGATTTTATGGGTCAGAAGTCTGAACAGGAAGTGGCAGAAATGACTTGATCTGTTTTGCAATATCAGGGACTTCATCTGGGAAGATTCAAAGACTTGAGTGACACAGTAGTAGAGCAGGGAAAGGAAAATCAGCTATAAACTTCTTTACTTACACAATTTGTGCCTAAACTAGTATGATTTGAAGACTAGAACTATTGGCCAGACTGCTACAGGCAACCTCCCCATAATTGTTTGATAGACTGGCAACTCCAGGATGGTAAGACTTCTCAGATGGTGGCTCAGGGCTTCTACTGTGGTTGCTCAAAGAGAACCAGCCAGGAGCCTCATGGTTTTGTTTGACATAGACTGAGAATTGCTCAGTGCACTACCGCTATAACTTGCTTGTAATAGGTATAAAACTAAAGTCAACCCAGACTCAAGGCAGAGGGACATAGATTTCCTCTCTTGGTAGAAGGAGTTTAAAAAAAATCAGTGGCCTGTTTTTATGTCATTGCACAAAACTAGAAGACAAGGAAGCCCATAATTTGAGAGAAACTTATCATGAAGAATGTTTGTGCTCTGAACATGAGGATGGAGGCCTTCAAGACATCAATATTTATAATCTTTCATTTAGATACAGAGGAAGAAAAATGTATGTAAATCAGAGGAAACAATATAGAGTTAGGCAATGTTTCTTGGCTACATATTAGAAAAACCTGAGGAGCTTTTAAGAATTCTTAGGCCCAGGCAGCATTCCAGACCAATGAAACTAGAATCTCAGTGGGGGAGTGGGGATGGTGGTGGAAGTATGTAGGCATCAGTAGTTTTAAAAGTTTCCCAGATGATTCCATTGTATAGCTAATGTTGGAGTCCACTGACTGAGCTGATTCTGAGGTTATCAAAAAATTAATGACCTTCATTTTAATTGACTCATAACAGGCCAGATTAACTGACCTCTAATGGCTCTCTAAAAGACCCCTAATAGTGACTATGGGCCGGTAATGTATGTATTGCAGAGAACCTGAGAAAAGTAACTCTTACTGGAGTTGTTAGATGATAAACCTGGGGTCCTAAGCTTTGTACCACCCCCCAAAGAATCTGATTCCAAAAAAAGCACAACAGAAATATATTAAAAAGCATACTAGAAAAAAATTATAATGAGTACCAGGGTTGTATTAAGCTGTAACAGATGATAGTCAACTGTTAGGAGAAATTTTTACATTTCTGAAAATTTGCTCTTTGAGATAATCTACTTTCCTATTTAATTTTATACTTTTGATATGCTAAGCCAGTAATGGTGCGTTTATGTGTTAATGTTGGATATACATGTGTTTGTTTCTCCAGTTTGGTCTTGAGCTATTTGAGGATAGGAAGCAAGTTTTATTAACCACTGCAGCCTAAGTTCTTGGAAAAATTTTTTTTATAGATTTTGTTTATTTATTCATGAGAATACACAGAGAGGAGAGAGAGGCAGAGACACAGGCAGAGGGAGAAGCAGGCTCCACTCAGGGAGCCCGACGTGGGACTCGATCCAGGGTCTCCAGGATCAGGCCCTGGACTGAAGGCGGCGCTAAACCACTGAGCCACCTGGGAAAATTGTAAGGCTCAGTAATGTCTGTTAAGTTAAATAATTGGACTGAGAAACCAAAAATTCTGTTAAGACAAAGAGGGGCAATTTTCATAAGTAAGTAAAGTGCTTAAGTGGGAAAACATGAGATTGAGTGCAGAAGTATATATGAAAACAACAAAGTGATTAGAAATGGTATGCGCTGCCTTAAACAATTTCCTAAAAAGGCCACTAATACATCTTAAGGTTTTGAATAATCTAGCAAAAGAAGCAATGATGACAATAACGAAATGATATGAAACTATGAACGTATACTCCCATTACACACACAGACACACACACACACACACACACACACACACACATACTCCCATTACACCATTTTATTTATGCTACCTAAGTGTTCAGCCTGAAAGAAAGAGTAGTGGTATGCAACTAAGAAAGCATTCTTTATTTATAACTACTGAAAATAGTTTCTGCTACAGGTAGAAAAGGTACACTTTATTTGTCCTGGATTTTTATTATATTAAAAATTGTAACATATGCAACAAAGACTTGGGAATGAGATTTTGTGTGTGGTAGCATTCTTTGAATGAATAAGTTGCCCTGAATGCCAGATATCAAGACTTTTGTTATTAGGTAGCAGTTATTCAAGGTGAAAAGAACCCTAGGAAAAATCTACTCTATCATTTCTTGTTTGAACCTAAGATCCTTGGCCCGCAGAAAACATTCACATGGGCTCTCTGGCCCTGACTACAGATAAATCTTTACTCATGTACCTATAGATTACTTTAAATTGCCATAGGCTGACTGTGCCCTTGAATCCTGCAGCTCCAAATGTTGAAAAATGCCATATACATTTAATATTCCTACAAAAATAATGTAATTTCCTAAAGATATTTCTAAGAAGTCTTCTCTAGAAAGGATCCTTATTTCGAGTTAATTCTATGTTTGTGATTAGATACTATCTATCTAATCAGGTCCTTTCAAGAATAAAGGAGCCAGGACATTTTCATGCTGAATACAGCATCCATAGCCTTCTGCTTTTTTCCGCCTGTCTCTGGCCCTGTATATAAAGAATGTGTAACTGGACTTCAAATATAACTCTTAACACTTTTAAAAGATCTGATGTTTGCCGACACTGCTAAGTAGCCCAGAAATTGGAACCAAAAACTTCACTTTACCTTGACCCCCTTTCAGGACCAAGAAGTCACAAGGGAATATCTTCCCACTGGACGTCCAGCAATCGTTTACGTCATAGGTGTTATCTCTCTGTGAATTTACAAACATTGGATTTTAACAAGCAGAAGAATTGCTCTAAAAATCTCTCCATGTGAGCACACTATTTTCTTAGCTCCCTTTGCCTTGAGCTTCCTTTTCGTGCATGCGGAGCTTCATTATTTAAATTCAGACAGATGCATAGAGCTGAATGGTTCTTTGGAGACTTGAAAGTCTAGCCTTTTGCTTATTCTGGGATACTCATTATAAACCAGACATAACAGCTTAAGAAAATATCATAAATGCTCTGTCTCCATGTAATAGCATCATGAATATTGATGTTCGTTTCTGTCAGTCCTGTGGCTCTTTTTCATTTCATTCAAGTGATAAGATAAGAAGATAGTCTTGCTATGATATACGCAAAATCACAGACTGAAAGTTTATGTATAATACTTTCTTAGGCTTTCGCTTGCCCTGGAATGGAAATACTAGGTAAAAGGTGTCTTTGTTCTTAGAGTAGCGATACCTATCTTTAAGGAGAGAGAATTGAGTCTCATAGTATTTGTTTGCCCAAAATCTCACTTACTAGCTAATAAGTAGCAGAGCCAGTATTTGAATCCAGATCTTCCCTATATGAAAGTAAAGTGACCTTTCTGTATCTAATATTATGTTAGCATTTTCTCAATAAATGGTGTATGAAGAAATAATTTTAAAAAGAAACAGTTGATCAGCCCATGCTGATGGCCTGGATTACAAACGAATGAAAGCAAATTTAAAAAGGGTTTTCTTAGAATTAGAGGATCTTTGGCTGCTAGATACCTACTTCATATACCACGGCAAGGCAGGCAGCTGTATTCAGCCTATGTGTCCTCTCCAATATGGTAATCAATTCTGTCAAAGGATAGAGGTTCTATGCATTGGGGACAGCCAAGTCACAGAGGATATGCCCACATGAAAACTGATTTGCTATAGCTTAGTTTCAAAATAGTAGAATGATTCATACATTAAATTGAAAATGATAGCTTTTATTAATAAGCGAAAATTGTTCAAAATCAATTGACTTTGAAGAAACTTAACAGAACCAAAATAAGAACAAATGTGAGACATTTGTTTTACAAAATGTTATTTCTTTCAAAGCTGGAGATTAAAGAATGTTTATTGATGTTAAATGTTGTATGGTAGCGAACATTTGAAATGTTAGGTACTAACTGGTCAAATTGCACCACTTACCAGCAGAAGGACTATCAGGGTTATGTTCTTGATGATTCAACACCCTCCTAGCTACTATCACCAGTACATAAGAACATCACATTAATCTCAAGTGCAAACACTTTTAAAGGAAAATATGATATCTCTCTAGCTTCTATTTGTCTGAGAAAGCACCCTTAGGATTAGTGCCTATTCATCTGAAAACATGGAATCTACTTTAGACAACACCTAGCATGCAAGATCCAAAAGATTACAACAAATTAACGCTCCAGGCAGTTCAGGAGGATTAGAGATTGTGTCTTATAGCTTCTGGGTACAGAAAATCCTTATATAGTTATACAGGCACGGGCAGCATAGGAACTGTAAAGTCATCAGAGGGTCTATGTAAAGACAGTAGATTTTCCCACAAAGTATTAAAGGCCTAAAAGTTAAACTTGGAGGTCAAAACATTTGGAAGTAAAGAATTACAATCTACCTGGAATTATTTCCTCTGTCAAACGAACTTCATTTAAGGGTAGCCCTAGTGGCTCAGCGGTTTAGTGCCGCCTTCAGCCCAGGGCCTGATCCTGGAGACCCAGGATCGAGTCCCACATCAGGCTCCCCGTATGGAGCCTGCTTCTCCCTCTGCCTGTGTCTCTCTGCCTCTCTCTCTCTCTCTCTCTCTGTCTCTCATGAATAAATAAATAAAATATTTTTAAAAAGAACTTCATTTAGTATTTCTTGAAATACAGGTGTGATTGGTGAATTCTTTTTATCTTTTGCATATTTGATAATGCCCTTAATTTCATTTATTTTTGAATGCTTCTTTTCCTGGGTTTAAAATTCTATGTTAGAAGTGTTTCTCTATGCATTTAAAAATATTATATATATATATGAGAGAGACAGAGACAGAGAGCAGAGGGAGGGGCAGAGGGAGAGGGAGGCAAAATCTCAAGCATACTCCACGCTGAGCATGGAGCCCAATACAGAACTTGATCTCACAACCCTGAGATCATGACCTGAGCTGAAACCAAGAGTTAGACACTTAACCAACTGAGCCTCCCATGAGTCCCTCTCTCTGCATTTTTAAAGATGTCATGCATTGGCTTTTCATAGTTTCTACTGAAATGTCATTTCTCCATCTTTTTGTTCTTCTTCTGAAGGTAATATGTCTTTTTTTCCTCCAAGTACTTTGAAGATTTTACCTTCATCACTGGTTTTCCACAGTTTGGCTAGGATAAACCTAAGGTTTTTATGTGCGTTTATCTTGGTTGGAGTTTGCGGAGTGTTACCAGTCTGCGAAATGAGGCCTTTCATCATATCTGGAAAATCTGGGGCCACTATGTCTACAAATATTGTTTCTTTCCTATTACTTTTCTCTCCTCTATTTATAGGACAATTATACATATTTCGACCATGTGATTAAGTTCCACGTGCTCTGTGTCCTTTTCTCGCCTTCATTCGTAGATTCTTTCCATGATTCTGTTCAAGTGTAGGATGCTGTTAAAGTATCTAATGATTTCCTGATTTAGATATTCTTTCAGTTCTAGAGTATCCATTTGATTTTTTCGCAGATTCCAATTCTCTGTGCAATTATCCATCTTTTCTTCCCGTTCCATCCTTTTTGCCCATGTACTTTAATCACTTACTTGAAAGTACTTGTCCACTAAAACTAACATCTGGACCATCTACAGCTCTGCTGTCATTGCCTTGTAATTTTCTCTGTTTGCAGAAATAACAAAATATTTTGAAGGTCATTAAAGAAGATATTTATTTTTTTAAGATTTTATTTGTTTATTCATGAGAGACACAAGAGGGAGAGACAGAGACACAGGCAGAGGTAAAAGCAGGCTCCTCACAAGAAGTCCAATGTGGGACTCAATCCCAGGACCCCGGGATCACGCCCTGAGCCAAAGGCAGACACTCAACCTCTGAGCCACCCAGGCATCCCTAATTTTTTATTTTGTAAAGCTTTATTTATTTGAGACAGAGAGAGCATGAATGGGGAGAGGGGCAGAGGTAGAGAGAGAGAATCTCAAGCAGACTCCCCACTGAGCATGGAGCCTGACATGGGGCTCATCTGAGGTTCAATCTCACGACCCTGAGATCATGACCTGAGTCAAAATCAAAAGTCTGATTTAACCAACTGAGTCACCCAGGTGCCCCAACAAGATTTTTTAGATGGATAGCTGTATCACATTGATGGATATATTAAGAATTATCAACATTTCAATTCTCTTGAATTTGGTCTAGATTCAGTCCAACCCTGTTCAAAAGTCCATTAATAATTTTTGTGGTACTTGATAAGTTACTTCTGGCATGTGCTTTGGGACATATGCAAGTCTATGAAGGAAAGACTAATGATAGCTAAGACATATTTGAAGAAAAGGAATAAGATGTAAAACAAGGTCTATTATATGCCAGTATTTATTTTAAAAAATTGCACAGTGCAAAGAAATAAAACACTAGAACAGATTAGAGAAGCCAGAGATAAAAAAAATGTATGTATCTTTACTATATGGCAGAGATATTTGTATTATAGGTGTCTGGGTGAAGGAGAAACTATTCAATAAATTATGTTATAATAATTGGTTTTCCAAATGGAAACAAGAAATTGGATCCTTACATCATTCACAAAATTCATTTTCAAATGGACTAATGACTCAAATGTTAATGCCAACATTTAAAAATATTTAGAAGAAAATATAGGGGAATAAATTTCTCGACTAAAGATAGGGAAAGATTTTTAAATAAGAAACAACCTGCTGAACATTTTCAAAAATGATAAACTTGGTTACTATAAGTAAGAACATCAGTATATTTTGTTACATCAATTTAATTATTTTATTTATCAAATTATATCATAAAAAGAATGAAGAAACAAGTCACTACCTGGGAGAGGATATATGCTACATAGATTAATCAAAATGATTATTATTATTAATATATTTATAATATGTAAAAATCAAGAACATAAAAAAGAAAGAACAACACAAAGGAAAACAAGGAAAGATATTAGCAAGCATTTTTAAAAAGATTTTATAGATTTACTCATGAGAGACACAGAGAGAGAGAGAGAGAGAGGCAGAGGCATAGGCAGAAGGAGAAGCAGGCTGCCTGAGGAGAGCCTGAAGTGGGACTTGATCCCAGGACTCCGAGATCACAACCTGAGCTGAAGGCAGGTGCTCAACCACTGAGCCACCTAGGCACCCAGCCTGCATTTTTATAAAGAAACAAAATGAAGGCAGCCTGGGTGGCTCAGCAGTTTAGCACCGCCTTCAGCCCAGGGCCTGATCCTGGAGACCCAGGAACAAGTCCCACATCGGGCTCCCTGCATGGAGCCTGCTTCTCCCTCTGCCTGTGTCTCTGCCTCTCTCTCTGTCTCTCATGAATAAATAAATAAAATATTTTAAAAATAATAATAATAAATACAAATTAAGACCATTACACCCACTAGACTGGTAAAAAATTAAAGAAATTATAGTAAATACCAACTGCTGGCAGTATTTTAAGCAACGTGTACTACTTTGTAAAGCTACTTCAGAGCCAATCTATTCATTTGCATGTACATACTTTGGAGAAATTCTTACACTTGTCCATCTGAAGATATGTACAATAATGCTTCTAACACCCCTGTTCACAGAAGTAAACAATGAAAACCTAGACTAACCTTGATATCTATTAACAATAGACTAGACAAATAAATTGTAGCAGATTAATAATTAAGTGCTGTACAGCAGAAAAAAATAAATGAAGAACTACTATACACAAACACCTAGATGGAACTTTGAAACATAATAATGAAAAAAAAAGAAGACAAAGCACAATACTATTTCTAAAGCTGAAATACATGCAAAACTAGATATTTGGCAACATGAATGCAAAGTGAGCAAGATAATATTAATTAAAGATTCAGGATCATGGTTATTTCTTATGGAAGAAGCAGAGGATTAAGGTAGAGGAGGAATCATAGGTGGACATAATGTTGATAATATTCTAGTTCTTGAGTTGAGGACTCTGGGTTCTCATTTTATTGTGTTTTACAACTTACATATGTTTATATATTTTGCATGAAGTGCTATATCAAAATAATAATTTAAAAATCAAGGCCTTGAAAAAAAAAACAACCTGTAGATACTTATACATTAGAATATGGGCTTTGCTAATAGACAGCTAAGAAAAAGATCTTTGTTGGAATGAAGCATAGGACATAATATAGAGAAAGCTAATTAGCTGGTAAAGGGGTTCATAATAGGCCTTCCTAAGATACAACTCTTTGATATGGGGACTAGTTTGAGCTGAAGGCAATCAAGACCCTGTGTGCTTAAGAGAAATCTTATCCTTTCTTTAGCTACCTAGAAGAATGCAAAGTGGGGTCTTTCCCCAAATAAAGGTTATTACCGGAGGTAAATTTTATCTCACTGACCCAACTGTGTGGTATGGCAAATATTTAAGTACCAAACATTTTGCTGTTTATTGCCCTTTATTCTCCTGTTAATCTGTCTCATTTCGATGTAATGCTTAAGCCAGCCAGAAGAACTTTTGAAAGATAGAGGTGAATCTTTCCTCCCCAACACTAGATAGATTGGTAGATAGAGATATAGATGATAAATGGGAGAGAAAGAAGAAGAATAAAAAAATAATAATAGACAAATAAAAAGCATTGAATAAAGAATTTTAAAAGTACCAAAGCCAACTTGCCTCCCATTCCTACCTCCATTCAGAGTATTATAATTAATTTTAATCACGATTAATAATTCCACAATTATTAATGGCAAATGAGAATCAGTGAGGTACCAGTGAAGTAGATGCATTGTTCAAGAATAATTAGAAAGAGCTAAATTTAAGAAGATAGAGGAAGACAGTAATGTATAGATGCCTTGAATTTTCAATCTGTTGAAATTTCTGAAAATGTGCTAAAGCTCCAAATGACTTTAATTAGTGAAATGCCAAACTCGATTAGCCTGAAATGAGTAGAGTTAAACAGCAGAGTGTCTTCTAAACTAGACAGAAATCTGTTTTACAAAACTCATTTCTTAATCAGAAGTTCTTAAAAATCAATCCTGCTGAGTTTTCAGAGCTTCTCAAGATTTTGAAATTCTGTCTTCAAATGTATTTGGGCTTATTTTAGGACAGGCATAATAGCAGCACACCCACATACAGATTGCTTTGCGCTATCACACAGCTCTGCTATAGGGCGATAGAACAAGATTGTTCCAGTGACAATCAAAATCCATTTCTCTCTCTTTCTCTCTCTCAATCTCTGTGTGTATGTGTGCATGCACACGTGAGTGCACACACACGCACATATGTACACTTCCCTCTGCTGATGTACCATAGGGTTTTTAAATTTTGACTATAATTAGTAAGGGAGCTGTGGGGAGAATTGAATCTACCTGAACAATCAATGCTGGTTTAGCCTCCCATCATTCATAATGCCCTGTTAATAGTAGCATGTATTAATCCAAGACAAGATAATGGGTCTATCTATATTTCTATATTACCTGAAGACTTAGTGTGAAGGGAAAACTGCTTAGTTAAATATTCAAAGTACAAAGGGCACCTATTGGTTAACTACTGTCCTTTGAACAATCCAAAAATCACTGGTTTCTCCAGCAGTATTTGTCACAATCAGCACTTGTTCAACCTTGAAATAGAGCAGAATTTGCCACCCCAAAATATGACTCTTCGGCATAAGGATTATTTTAGGCTGATTACTTTTAAGAAATCATAGACAAAGTAAAAACTCCAAAATATGAGTAGAAGTTACCCTTTTATAGGAGACATTTACACTTATAAGGGAGATCTTCATTTGTAAGTTTGTCTGTCATTCTGGTTGTACCAGGAAGAGGAGGATGACTCTAAATCTCTAGAAACTCTTATCAGTGGAGAAGGTAATTGACTTAAGTCTGCATAACAACCCTACCCATACTTCCTGGGCTTTTCCTGGTAACCTCTCATAATTGGCCCCCACGCACAATGTCTTTTGTCTTACCTGGAGATGGTGTGGAAAGAGATGACTTGCACCATTTGGGGGAATTACTCAGTTTTCCTAAGTATGTCCTATATATACGGGAGGTATACATGTTATTGAACTTCTGTTTGTTTTTCTCCTGTTAATCTGTCTTTTTACTATAGAGGGCTCTCAGCCAAGAACATGGAAGGATGGAGGGAAAATAATTTTTCCTCCCTTACACAACACAGGCAGATTTCTGGGATCTGGTTCTTGTCAAGTCACTAATGTGAAAAGGTGGTGTTGTCACTATGCAGAAAGAGGACAGACTGCATCGTTTTGGGCTACACTTGTGTTTTCCTCTTTCCTTTTGCAAGATCTGTTTCCAGCCCTGGATTCAGTTTTCTGCTGTGGGGAGTCTCAGCTCACTCCCATAGAGCTTCAAGGCAAATCAATAAAATGTCATATACACAGAAAAAAAAAGCCTTACTATGCAAACAGATTATAAATGACTTATACTTTCTGGAAAAATGGTATGAGAAAAATTGCTATTCTCAATGCATAATAATATTTTGCCTTTATTGCCTTTAATCATATACAGCTTGAACATACAGCATCTGCAAGGGTTTTTTCCTTCTCTTTCAACATTGGAAAATTAGTAAACCCAGTTTGACTCATTCTTTTCTCCTTTTCATTTATTTTGAGGCTATCAATTTTATATCTATTACAAAGTAACAACCGTTAAATCTCTGTGTGCATTTGCTACAAAGAAACTAAGTCATGCTTATGTACTGTAAATATTACACATGGGAAGATTAATTGGATAATTTGGCTCTTTTCTCCATTTGAGGTCAGAAGCTACCAACACTATATAGAAAGGAAACCAACTGCACTTACGCATCCCTAGTGCTCTGCTGTAATTAGAGATAAGTGTGTTCTCTGTCTCCATCCAATTTTTTTCAGTTTCTGGTTCTCCACTGGTTCCTTACACTTTCAAACACAGCTAAGATTCCCCATTCTGTAATGTGTGTAGTAGACCCTGATCTTCTATCGAGGAATTGTTCCAGTCTTTTACCATATCTTAGTATCAGAATGATTAAACTTGCAATATATGGCTCTTTCCCCATTTCCTCAGGATCTACTCCTTTTTTAAAAATTGAGATGTAGGACGCCTGGGTGGCTCAGTGGTTGAGTATCTGCCTTTGGCTCAGGGCATGATCCCGGGGTCCCGGGATCGAGTCCCACATCAGTCTCCCTGCAGGGAGCCTGCTTCTCCCTCGGCCTATGTCTCTGTGTCTGTCATGAATAAATGAATAAAATCTTTTAAAAATTGAGATGTAACTTATTATAATATTTGCCATTTTAAAGTGTACCATTCAATGATTTTGGTATATTCATAACCATCACCACTATCCAGTCTTGGGATGTTACCCCAGAAAGGAACCCCACACCCATGGACAGTTACTACCCAATCTCCCCTTTGACCCAAGCCCAGCAACCACTAATTGTCCATTCTGGACATTTTGAATAAATATAATCATACAATATGTGGCCTTCTGCATTTGGCTTCTTTCACTTAGCATGGTGTTTTCAACGTTCATCCATGTTATAATACAAGTCAATACTTCATTCCTTTTACAGTTGAATAATATTCCATTTTATGCATATATAATATTTTGTTTATATGTTCATCAGTTGATGAAATTGATATTGTTTCTACATTTTGGCTATTGTGAATAATGCTACTATGAGTATTTGTGTGCATGTTTTTGTGAGGACATATTTTCTGTTCTCTTGGGTATATACTTAAGAGTGGAATTGCTGTGTCATATGGTAACCATGTTTAAAATTTGAGGAACTGCCAAACTGTTTTCCAAAGTATTTACACATTACGACATCCCCATCAGCTATATATATGAGACTTCCAACTTCTCCACATCATTGCCAGTGTTTGTTATTTGTCATTTTGACAGACACACCTGGTAGGTGTGAAATGTATCCCATTGTGGTTTTGAATTGCGTTTTTCTGATGATTAATGATATTGAGCATCTTCTCATGTGCTTATTGGATATTTGTATAATCTGCTTTGGAGAAATGTCTACTTAGATCCTATGTTCCTTTTAAAATTAGGTTTTTTTTATTTGTCTTTTCATTATTGAGTTGTAAGAGTTCTTTATATGCTCTGGATACTAGATTCTTATTGAGTATATGATTTGCAAATATTTTCTACCATTCTATGGGTTGCCTTTTTGCTTTTTTAATAGTGTCTTTTGAAGCACAAAAGTTTTAATTTTGATAAATTCCAATTTCTGTATTTTTTTCTTTTGTTATTTGTGTGTTTGGTATCATATCTAAGAATATATTGCCAAAAAAATATATTGCCAAATTCAAGATCATGAAAATTTACAATTAATTCTTTCTGTGAACAGCGTTACATGTTTAACTCTTACATTTTGATCTTTGATGAAATTTGAGTTAATTTTTGTATAATATATGGTGAGGTTCTCAATTCATCCTCTTGTATGTGGATATCCAGTTGTCCAAGCATTATTTGTTGAAAACATTCTTCTTTCCCCATTGTAATATCTTGGTATCTTTATTGAAAATCAAATGTATGTAAATGTATAGGTTTATTTCTATATTTTCAATTCTATTCATTTGATATATATATATATATATCACCATGTTTATGCCACTACGAAATAATCTTGTAATATTAGAGGAGCTTAAGTTTTAATGTTGGGAAGTATTAATCCTCCAACCTGGTTCTTTTTCAAAATTGTTTTAGCTATTCCAGGTCCCTTATAATTCATTATGAACTTTAGGATCAGTTTGTCCATTTCAACAACAACAAAAAATACAGCTGAGATTTCAATAGGATTTGCTGTAAATCTGTGAGTAAATTTTGAGAGTATTGCAATTTTAACAATATTATTCTTTTAGTACATGAACACAAGCTGTCTTTACATTTACATATGTCTTTAACTTATTTCAACCATGTCTTTACTGTGTAAGTTTTGCACCTTCTTAGTTTATTCCCAACTATTTCATGCTTTTTGATATTTTTTAATGGAACTGTTTCCTTAATTTGCTTTTCAGATTATTCATTATATAGGAATTTCATTGGAATACAATATCAGAGTACACAATGTATGTAGTTGTATAATTTATTTGTGTATATTGATCTCATACCCTGAAACTTTGCTGAGTTTATTAGTTCTAATAGTTTTTGTGTGGATTTCTTATGTTGGTTTTCTTTCTTTCTTTTTTGTATACAGGGTCATGTAATCTGTGAATAGAGATAGTTTTACTTCTATCTTTGAAATTTGGATGCTCTTTATTTCTTTTTATTCCCTAATGCTCTGGCTAGAAGCTCCAGTACAATGTTGAATAGAATTGGGAAGAATGGGCATCCTTGTCTTTTTTCTGATCTTAAGGGGAAAGCTTTTGGTCTTTCAGCATTAACTGTGTTGATATCTCTGGGTTTTCCTAGATGCCCCTTATCAGGTTGAAGAAGTTTCTTTTTATTCCTAGTTTGTTGAATGCTTTTATGATGAAAGGTGATGAAAGATGTTAAATGCTTTTTCTATGTCTAGTGAGAATACTGTTCTCCATGCTACTTGTATGGTATATTGCATTGATTGATTTATATGTTTTGAGTCAACCTTGCATCATTGGGGTAGATTCTACCTGGCTGTGGTACATACTCCTTTTTTGCAGGTTGCATAATTTATTTTGGTTTTCTAGAATTTTGTTTAGGATTTTTTATGTCTTTATTCATAAGGGATATTGGTCTGTAGTTTGCTTTTTTTCTCTTGTGATGTCTTTGGATTGGGTACATTCATTCCCTTTTAACCTTCCACTGATAGGTATCAAAGTTCACCCTTGCATCGAAACTGCTCTAGCAAAGATGATCAAATCCAGTGTCCACATCCTTTATCACTGTCTCTGAAGCATCTGTCATTATTAACCATTATTCGTTTTTACCTCCTCAGGACCTACTTTTTCATCAGCATTTACCTTCTGGAGAGCTTAGTGCAGAGATACTTCTTATTTCTTGTCACAAGAATGGAGGGTGGGGGGAGTTGGTATTTATAGTTAGAAAGGGTTTTTGCAGATCTGTGGGCCAAGTCAAAAAAATCTCTGCAACTATTCTGACCATCATAACAAAACAAAAGAAACAAAACAAAAGACGTTTTTATTAAACAACAAATTCTGCTTCTTTAACACCATGCTCTGGAATCAAACTGCCTGGAGTCACCCTGCTTCTGTACTATCTGTGCCCTTTATCAAGTTATTTAACCTTTGAGTTTTCATTTCTCATTTGTAAAATGGGAATCATAACAGTGCATGTGCTACAGTGCTGTGAATGTCATATAGGACAACACACACAAAGTTTCTGACGCACACCAAAGGCTTCATAAATTATGACCATCATTGTTGTAAACACAATCTAAGAGAGATGTGCGTGCATGTGCTATGCAAATGATGTGATTCTAATGTGAAGCCTCTGCTTCTGTTGCTTCTCCAGCCTTGATTCTCTTCCAATCTTCTGGTTCAGGCTTCGTGACATAGGTGCCTGAAAAATGTGGGATCACTGTCATCTGCCAGCATGGAGAGAAAGACTTAATGCCACAACATGCTCAGGGTAACATTCATTCACTCATTCACTCAGCTAATATTTATTGAGCATCAATTTTGTGCCAGACATCGTGTCAGGGGAAGGGAATACAGTAATGGGTGAGATATATATAGTCCAGGCTGCCATGAAACTTACTTTCCGGAGGGGTGGGGTGGGGGTATTATCACATAGTGTGGGGGTCAGGAAAAGAAAATATTTTCAGTTTTGCAGGCCAGATGATGCCTATCTCTGTCACAACTACTAAAAACCATGCAGTTGTGATGCAAAAACAACCATAGAGAATACATAAATGAGTGGCCTGGCTGTGTTTCAATTAAACTTTATCTACATAAACAGGTGGTGGGCTGGATTTTGCCTGGGCTGTAGTTTGCCAATCTTGGCCTAAATACATAATCATAAGTAAAGGGAACGGAATGGAAACAAAATGGGACTTTTTTTTTCTCCATATGAAAGCAGGTTCGTGTTTACCCCAGCCTTCACTCTCTATTTCAAAACCAGAATGGGCCTGCAAAGTCCAGTTTCCTTCGGGGCCCTGAATTCTGCACAGTGGTCATGAATATAAAACCACACACTCAAAGGAATTAGGGAATTATTTGTGAGGGAGGTATGGAAGGTTGGTCACAGAAGACACTTACTTTTACATTGCTATTACCAAGCAAATTGATCTCAAACTTTTTATATTCTGGGTCACAATATTGGTGGCTTTTCATGTTGACCTCTATGTAGCACAGCATTATAATGTCTACTTTCGACCCTGAAACCTGGCTTCTGATGTTTTGTTCTTGTGTGGGCTCAAGTAGAAAAAAAACAACCACATGTTACATCCAGGGTTAGTTTCAAGAGTAGATAAAGTTCAGATTTGCTTTTATTTTTTTCATTGGTTATAAAAAACATTATTTGAGTGAGGTCAGGAACAAATGAGCTGCTTGACATTCCTGAGACAGTGCTGAAACACTAGAAGTTGCTCTTCACCCAGAACTGTTGAAGGAGATGTGGAACCTCTGAAAAGGGATCATTTTAAGTAGGGGACTGCAATAACCATTTTAAGATAATTTCTTCTTAAGAACTCTGTTTCAGATGTTGTTCTTTTGAAGCAACATGCTTTGCTCCCTGGTAGCTCCTTTTGGCACACAGGTCCTATTAGCGTGCAGAAGTTTCGAAGCATTTTAGTTCATTCTTTGAGAAAGCGTGAAAGTCTTTAAGACATGCTCATCTTTGTTGATCTGTTCTGATTCTCATTAAAGTTTCAGTTATGCAGCTCTATGAGTTTTCTTTTTTCTCTCATTTTCTCTTTCTGTTGTCATCTTTGAGATGTGCATAAAGTACCCAAATTTTCTTGTTTAGTATATTCTGTGATGTAGGGCGGTTTTCTGTAGTGGTTTGACCTTTTCAGTGTTAAATGTTCTGTTGGCAAGGTGGGAGTGCCTACCTTTTAGGGTCTTGAGAAATTAATTTGTGGAAAGGGTGCCACCTGCAGGTAATGGTAGGGAACAGAAAGTAAGCCTTCATACCAGAGGAGCACACCAGAGGAGCTTTGGATCTGCAGCCAAGTTCCATTTGAATTAAGTTTTTGTCTTAAATAATTTTTGTGACCCTAGATTCCCCATCCTCCAGGCTGGGATTGAAACTTTTTTATTACTAAGGAAAGAATAATCTTCCAGTTAATAAGTATTTGTGTCTGCGCTTTACACTTAATGCAAATTGAGAAGAGCATAGACAGTTACACCCACGTCCACACCTACATACGTATGAATAATGAACCACTGAATTTTCTACTATATCTTCTTCACTAACTACATATTAAGAGAGGAAGAATTCAGAAAGTGATTTCAAATACTCCCCTCCACCTTTAATATTTACCCCCAAAAAGATCCTATTTTAAATTTCTTATTTGAGACCAGGAATCAGTAGAGAGATTTCTAGGAAGGCATACATGATCAAGTTGATTAATGAGAAAAAAGGTCATGTTGCATAAAAAGGACGACAGATAAAATATTAGACAGATGCTTGGAAAAATAATGGTGGGAACATTGACTCTCATCTCTAAGCAAACATTTCTATTACTGACTAATTGCTAAGTAGCCACAGATAGTGGATGAACTGAGAAGGCAGATGAATGGGTCTGGGAGGGACCAGAAATGGAAGATGGATAGAGTGTGGGCCGTGGAGCTAACGCTGCAGCCTTTGGAGCACAGTGAAAAGTCCTGTGTGTATAAAGAAAAGCAGGAAGAATTTCGCTTCCACTATAGGTTTCACTCTAAACAGTTGCCAATCCAAACGGAATTTCCTTCTAAACAACCTGTCCATATAGTCTCTTGCTAAATCAGAAGGAAAGAAGAAGTAGAGAAATAATCCTCTTCTGGGTCAAACTGGTCCAAATATGAAATGTGTTCCTTCTCAAAGTGCTTAAACTTCCTGTTGCTAGTGAGTCCAGCTGTAGGTCAATCAGAAGCCACTTGGGGGTAGTAAGAACACATGGCCCAATCAGGCTCACCTCTAGTCTCAGCTAGAAAGTAAGGGAGAAGCAACAAAGAGGCTACAATAAGAAAGTGGTAGAAAGAACATATTTTCTTAATAGAAATAGGCACTGAATAGATTTAAGACATGAATTATGTTGGTCGGTCCCAAATACTTTCCTTATCTTCTTTAAGATAAGGGATCCTTAAAAACAAAGGGAAAAAAAAGTATCCTGCCACATATAGATTCAGTCTCCTCCTCTGTTAAAAATGAATTTGATTTACAAAACAAAACCGTTTTTAACATAAATTCACAATAATATCTAATGCATTTTACAGTTCAAAATTCTAAAAGTAAAGAAATTGATGCTGCTTTTTATTTAGATAACATAAATGAAGAGATCTTACCATCAACAGACCAATATAATTAGGAATGTAGGACGAAAAATAGGATGTTTTCTGATGATCTCACATGGTATCTCTGATAAGGTTTGGTCTCTACACAAGGAATTTCAAAATGCAATAAAAACAGAAAGATATGATGCATTTCCTTCTAAACAACCTGCATTTTATTTTATTTTATTTTATTTTATTTTATTTTATTTTATTTTATTTATTTTTTGAGTATTTTCCAGATAGCTTTTCACTCATGGTTGCTGACAATAAATATCATACATTGTAAAAATTTTGTTCTGTTGACACGAAAAGACATTTCTCCAGAACAGATATGCAAATGGCCAAGAAACACATGAAAAGATGCTCAACATCACTAGTCATCAGGGAAATGCCAATCGAAGCTATAATGACATACAACTTCACATACACTAGGATGGCTAGAATTTAAAAAAAAAGAAAGAAAGAAAAACAAAATAAGTGTTGGTGAGAAAAAAAACAAATGTTGGTGAGGATGTGGAGAAATTGGTACCCTCTGACATTTTCTGGGGGGTTGTAAATTAGTGAATCCACTGTGAAAAATAGTTTGGCAGTTCCCCAAAGTTAAACATAAAGTTACTGTATGATCCAGCAATTCCATTCCTAGGTATGTACACAAAAAATACGTCTAAACATATATGAATTTTCATAGCGGCATTATCCATAATAGTTCAAAAGTGGAAATGACCCAAATGTTCACAAACTGGTGCATATTTTATATCCATACAATGGAACATTATTTGGTAGTAAAAAGAAATGATTTACTGATTCAGGCTACTATAGGAATGAATCTTGAAAATATTAGGCTAAATGAAAGAATCCAGACACAAAAGACCATGTATTCTGTGATTCAATTTATATGAAATGTCCAGAACAGGCAAATCCACAGGGATGGAAAGTAGGTTAATGGTTGCCAGGAGCTTGGGTTGGGGGTTAGGAGTAAACAGGAAGTGATTGTTAATGGGTACAGGGTTTCTTTCTTGGGGTGATGAAATGTTCTGGAATTGGATAATGGTGATGGTTGCACAACTCTCTAAATAGCTAAAAATTAATTGTAGAATTTAAACGGGTGGATTTCATGTAATGTAAATTATATCTTCATGAAGCTATATAAAAATTATACTCTATTTTCTCCCCAAAAGATATTTAAAATGCCTAATGATTATTTAATTATTCTACCCACTTCCATAAGATGAAAATATTTCTTTCACAGTCAGGAATAAAAGATCGACAATTGATCATAATTTTAAGATTATAATGGCTTTTGGCCAGCAAATTCCGAATCAGCTGCTCTCAATCTCCCACCAAAATACCTATAAGGATGCCTCAAAAGATATAAGCTAAAATAAAACCTTGAACTGTCAGTATTACCAGAAACTTAGCATTAAAAAAATCAAGGGATGAGTTACAAGCAACAATTAGCTGAAGCATGCCAACCTGTAAAGAGGTGGGAAGTGCTTTATGTCTTCATGGTTATATGTGCCCTAGATGTGAGACTCAAGGATCAGAGCAGTCAAAGAACAGGATAGGCTTCTCTCGTTTCAAGGGAGCTGCTTTTTGGGACAAGGCAAGGGCTATTCACTATCTCAACCTCTCCACTCTTCTTGATTTCATACAGGAATTGCAATTGCCAGAATACAGCATGTCAAGAAGCCTCCAGTAGATACTATATCCTGAGAGGTAGAACTCTAGAAGTAAAGTCTGTGGGTGGGAACAGAAATGAGAAGAGCCCTGATGTATCTGAAAAGGGGATTGGGTCATCATTCTTTTGGACAAAGCAGGGACAAGTATAATGTGGATACTTTATTTAATGGCTATCACCAAGTCTGGATAGATCTTGCTTTGTTTGTTTATATTTATAAATGTTATTTATATAACATATAAATGTATATTGTTGCTGTGTTCAATATATCTCTGTGTGTGTGTATATATATATATGTACACATACTGATCCTGTATATTTTATATATATAAACATACTGTGTACTAACCCATATATATACATATACATGTATAAATAAATATATTCATATATATAAATATAAATATGTATAGGAGCACCTGGATGGCTCAGTGGTTGAGCATCTATCTGCCTTCTGCTTAGGTTGTAAACCTGGGGTCCTGGGATTGAGTCCTGTATCAGACTCCTTTTGGGGGGCCTGCTTCTTTCTCTGCCTATGTCTCTGCCTCTCTCTCTGTGTCTTTCATGGATAAATAAATAAAATCTTAAAATATATATATATATATGTAGTGATTAAAATGAATGAAATACATATATATACTTGCTTTGTTTATATATGTATAAATTCATAATTCTTATGAAAAAATATTGGACAGAAAAATGAAGCATTATCCTTTAAATTCCATTGAATTTATGCCCATTTTTAATTATTTAATATAATTCCATAGAAGTGGAACTTCTGAGTCAAAGTTTTCATAGTTGACAAATATTTTAAAGGCTTTTAGCATATATTATTTAACTTCCTTACCTAAAGTTTCTGGTAAATTACAATCTCACCAGCAAAGTATGAAAATTTTCAATTTCTTGCCAATACTGGATACCTAATCATAAAGAAATGTGTGTCATTTTGATAGAGAAGCTAGAGAAGCAACGTTATCAGAGTTCTTTTAGCTTAAATTTGACTACTAAGAATATGGAATTGATTTTTATAGGTTTACCATTTGTATTCCTTCTTTTGTGAATTCCATGTCTTGTCCTACAAACATTTTTTCTGTTGGGATAGTCTCAGTTGTGCTCATTTATTTGTTAGAACTCAACATGGTAAGGTACTTACCCTTATCCTCTCAAGTGTTGCAAATGTTTCAATATCCTTTGGGTTTTTTAGTATAATTATTTGTGAGCTTTTTACATACAGAATTTTTTTAATGGTCAATTCTTAGGGTTTAAATTTTTTTTATTTGAATTCAATTTAGTTAACATATAGTGTATTATTAGTTCCAGGGGTAGAATTTAGTGATTATCAGTTGCATACAATGCCTAGTGCTCATTTGATCAGGTGCCCTCCTTAGTGCCTGTCACCTAGTTACCCCATCCCCCCACCCTTCTCCCCTCCAGCAACCCTCAGTTTGTTTCCTAGAGTTAAGAGTCTCTTATGGTTGGGACACCTGGGTGGCTCAGCAGTTGAGCATCTGCCTTTGGCTCAGGTCATGCGTGATCTCAGGGTCCTGGGATCAAGTCCCACATCGGGCTCCCTGTGGGAAGTCTACTTCTCCCTCTGCCTAGGTCTCTGTGTGTCTCATGAATAAATAAATAAAAATCTTTCAAAAAATGGGAGGTTTCTTAGGGTTTGCCTTCCTCTCTATTTGCCTCTAGTTTTATTTGTCCTTCCCTTTCCCTATGTTCATTTGTTTTGTTTCTTAAATTCTACATATGAGTTCAATTCTTAGTTTTATTTTGTAAAGTTTTTTCAACTTTTCCTGCTATGATTAGGATTGACTTGTTAACAAATTGCCTCATCATTATTTTCTAAAATTTTTTTTTAATTTTTTTTTATTTATTTATGATAGTCACAGAGAGAGAGAGAGAGAGAGAGAGAGAGAGAGAGGCAGAGACACAGGCAGAGGGAGAAGCAGGCTCCATGCACCGGGAGCCTGACGTGGGACTCGATCCCGGGTCTCCAGGATCGCGCCCTGGGCCAAAGGCAGGCGCCAAACCGCTGCGCCACCCAGGGATCCCTCATCATTATTTTCTAATGTGGAATAAACCACCTTTATAATAAAGTTCATAGACATTGATAAAGACACAGATTATATAGATAAGAATTTTTGTTTCTTGTATCAATTACACCTTGACTTATTTTAGCTTTGCAATACATAAATATTTGCAATCTGGTAGTGCAAGATCCCTTCATTATTAAGTTCAAAATTATCTTAGTGACACCACTAAATTAGCACTAGAGATGATAGTTATAACCTGTTCATCAAATTCTCCTCCTGTCAAATTATGTAGTACATATTTTATTTACTAGTAATTTTCTCTCTTATTTGCCAAAATAAAGTTCTATGGTTTCCGGAGATTCTACACATTTCCGAAAGTTATTCTGAGGTATTTTATAATTTTTCGCTAGCGTAGAAGTTTTTTTTTTAAATCTCCTTTTCTGTTGATATTTAGTATTTGAATAGATTATGTGTTTTCTGGTACAATACTGTATATTTTAGAACAAGATGATTAAATGAATTATCTAAATGCACAAAAATCTTATGCATTTTTGGTTACCTTGATGTTTTCAATTCTGAGGAAAAAAAGTCCACCCCCTGAGGTAGATTTTTCTGTTGTTTCCTCTTGCACATTCACCAGTATTCCCTTTATGATCTGAAGTATATTTTCCATCAAGAATGTCTGTTTTATGAACATGAAATATTGCTTTTTGTCCAGTTTACTCTTCAACTTTTTTGGATGTGAACATCACATTCGTTGTATTGTCACTTAATTTGTACTTTATTTTTAAACGTTTTCATCTATCATGATTTAAGTATTTCTCCTTTATTAAATAAGAGAGAGATTCTCTGTGTCAGTAGAGGGAAAGATATCAATAAAAATGACTTTTGATTTTTAGGCCAACAACTAACATTGATACCATTTACCAGACTAAGGGACACTTAGAGGAAAATAGGTTTTGGAGGGCTGAAATAACAAAAGAATTTCCTGCAGTGATGGAAATATTCTAGATCTGTGCTGTCCGACATATGTATCACCAGCTGCAAGTGGCTATTGTCCTCTTGAAAGTGGCTACCATGACTGAAGAACTGAATTGCTTTTAACGGCCAAATGTGGATAGTGGCTACCATATTATACGATGCACTTTGAGTCATGGAGAAAGATGAAGACAACAAAGTGGCCATTTGGTTCATCAGTTTCATTGGGATGATGGAAAGTTGGATGAGAGCAGGCTGAAGTGTGACTAAGACGGAAAAAGCAAATTCAATATCACGTGAAGGAAAAAAAAAACAAGATGCAAAAACTATGTGTGGAGAAAGCTCTCTGTTTTTCAAGAGTAGAAAAAGTACAGAAAACCTGAAAAAGATATATACTAAAAATAACAATGGGTTGTCTCTAAGTAGTGAGGTACTACTTGATTTTTATTTTCTTCTTCACACAATTTTTATATTTTCTGAGTTTTTACAATAGTTATATTTGTGCAATTCTAAAAATGCAATAAATAGTATTTGAAATGCAAGTCTCAGGCATTGAACAATTTGAATGGATCATTCCACCTTTGATGAAATTGAAGTATTTGAATATGATTATCTCAATGATATTAAATGTATTAGACCAATACATCATGCTTTTAAAAAATAGAACTAGAATTTGAGAAATTCAAAGAAATGATAAGATCTTTCACCTGCTATGAAATCACTAGCTGAACATAATATGAATCTTTCTGAAATTAAAAGGCTGTTAATGGACATTTTTAGTACATTGGTTCAGTGTCATTGAATTGTACAGTTCTCCCAACAATTTATACTCTAGATCTAAGTTGGTTTTTTTTTATAAGCATGGTGGTTTAGGGATTGGTCCCATATTTAAATTATTTAAATAAATAAATTATGGCCTTTAAATTTCTGAGAATTCTTGGACATTCTCAAATATTAAATAAGATTCATATTTCCAAACATTATGGAAGCTCTTTTTATTTTTTATTTTATTTATTTATTTTTAAATATTTTATTTATTTATTCATGAGAGACACACACAGAGAGAGAGAGAGAGAGAGAGAGAGAGAGACAGGCAGAGGGAGAAGCAGGCTCCATGCAGGGAGCCCAATGCAGGACTCAATCCTGGGTCTCCAGGATCAGGCCCTGGGCTGAAGGTGGCGCTAAACCGCTGAGCCACCCGGGTAACCTTGCCCAGTTCATTCATATTATATGACAAAGTGTTTCTCATGAAAGGCCATATGCCCAAATCCACTTTCTTTTTTAATTTTGAAGATTTTATTTATTTATTTATTTGAGAGAGATAGTGAGAGAGAGAGCATGAGCAGGGAGGGGGCAGAGGGAGAGGGAGAAGCAGATTCCCCAATGAGCAGGAAGCCCAACCCTGAGATCAGGACCTGAGCTGAAGACAGATGCTCAACCAACTAAGCCACCCAGGCACCCCCCAAATCCACTTTATAATGATATTTGTGAACACCTTCATATAAACAGTCAAGTGAAGCACTGAAGTATTTATGTGGAGAATTCTGGCCCAATCTCTTACATCATTAAAAATAATCATAATAAAGCTACTAATTTAAAGAGAAAATCTTCAACTTGAGCTTTATAAAAACTTGCCTCAATTTTTCCTTTTAATTTGCACATCCAGATACATCATAATGAAAAAATATATTTAAAGTACTGATACTACAGAATGATATAAATTTTAAAGGGATTAGTTTGGGGACCAAATGAAAAAGAAATTAAATAATTTTTCTCCAGCCTTATTGTAGGTATAATTTACAAGAATATTATGTATTGAGGTGTACAATGTGATGGTTTGATACATGTATACATTGTGAAATGGTTACCATAATCATGATAATTGACACATCCATCACCTCACATAGTTACCATTTGAGGTGTGTGTGTGTGTGTGTGTGTGTGTGTGTGTGTGTGTGTGATGAGAACACTTAAGTACTCTCTTAGCAAATTTCAAGTATGCAGTAGAGTATTATTGACTATAATCACCGTCCTATAGATTAGATCCCTAGAACTTATTCATTTTATTACCTATAAATCTGTACCCTTTGACCAACATCTCCCCATTCCCCTGCCCCCAATCCCTGCTAATCACTGTTTCACTCTGATTCTACATGTCTTATTTTTGCAGATTCCACCTATAAGTGAGATAATACAGTATTTGCCTTTCTCTATCTGACTTATTTTATTGAACTCAATGTCCTCCATGTTCATCCATACAGTCACAAATAACAGGGTTTTCTTCTGTTTTATGGATAAAATATTCATAGGTAGATAGATATCACATTTTCTTCATTCAGACATTTAGGTCGATTCTATATCTTGGCAATTTTGAATAATGTTGCAGTGAACAGAGAAAGGCAGATATCACTCTGTGATACTGATTTTGTTTCCCCTAAATAAATACTCAGAAGTAACTTGGTTGAATCATATGGTAGTTCTATTTTTAATTATTTGAGGAACCTCCATATTGTTTTCCACAGTGGCTGCACCAATTTACATTGCCACCCACGGTGCACAAGGCTTCCTCCTTATTCTCATCCTTGCCAACATTTGTTATAACTTGTCTTTTTGATAATAGCCATCCTAACCATCTCATTGTGGTTTTTATTTGCATTTCCCTGATAGTTGGCCATGTTGAGTATCTTTCCATGTACCTGTTGGTCATTTAGCTCTCTTCTTCAGAAAGATATCTATCCTAGTCCTTTGACCATGGTTTTAATGAGTTATTTGTCTTTTTGCTACTGAGTTGTAGGAGTTCCTTATATATTTTGGATATTAAAGTTTTATCAAATGCAAATATTTTCTTTTTCCATTTGGTAAGTTGCATTTTCATTTTGTTGATAGGTTCCTTTGCTGTGCAGAAGCTTTTGAGTTTGATGTATATTCATTTGTTTATTTTTACTATTGTTGCCTGCACCTTTGGTGTTATACCCCAAAAATTATTGCCAAAGCCAATTGTCAATCAGTTTTTTTCTCTATGCATTCTTCCAGGAGTTTTAATTTTTTTTTTTTTTATTTATGATAGTCATACAGAGAGAGAGGCAGAGACACAGGCAGAGGGAGAAGCAGGCTCCATGCACCGAGAGCCCGACGTGGGATTCGATCCCGGGTCTCCAGGATCGCGCCCTGGGCCAAAGGCAGGCGCCAAACCGCTGCGCCACCCAGGGATCCCCTTCCAGGAGTTTTAAAGTTTCAAGTTTTACAGTTAAGTCTTTAATCAAGTTTGAGTTGATTTTTGTGTATAAGGGTCGAGATTTCATTCTTCTGCATGTGGATATCAGTTTTCCCAGCACCATTCATGAAGAGATTATCCTTTCCTCATTGCATATTTTTTGTTGTTTCATCACAGATCAATTGGCTGTATTTGCATGAGTTTATTCCTGGGTTCTCCATTCTGTTCCATTGATCTGTGTCTGTTTTTATGCCAGTACCATACTGGTTTGATTACAGTAGCTTTGTAATACAGTTTGAAATGTGTGATGCCTTTAGCTTTGTTCTTTCTCAATACTGCTTTATCCATTGGAAAAAAATAATAATTTCAAACAATTTTGCTTTATTTTACAATTTATACACACCTGGTGAAAAAAATAATAGAAACTACAGAGTATAAGGGAAAAGATCACTGGCAATTTGGTGATATCTATAATTAACATAAAATATACTTAAAAATAGAGGCACCATAAAATATACTTAAAAAACTGTGGCTCAGTTGAACTCTTGATCTCAGCTCAGGTCTCGATCTCAGGGTTGTGAGTTCAAGCCCCGTGTTGGGGTCCACACTGGGCGTGGAGCCTACTTTTTAAAAAAGTATATATATACATGTATATTTAAAAATAAAAAAATTAATTTACATTTGTTGACAAGGTAACTATATAATTGTTCTACGGGTGATTTGACAAATAGTTACACAGAACTGATTCAAATAAGCAGTAGTTTTGTCATTTCATAGCAGAGGGTTTTTTTATAACAAATAAATTCCTCCTGAAGTTAAAAAAAAGAACTTTACTATGCTATTTCTCAGTCAAAATAAATCCTGATTGCCATATTAATAGTTTGTATGTTTTAAAAAATTAATTTATTAGCAAATTAAAGCATGTGGCCACATAAAGACTTATATACAAATGTTCAGAGTAGCTTTGTTTGCAACAGCCCCAAACTGAAAACAACTCAAATGTCCATCAACGGGTCAAATGATTAAAAAAAAGAAATTGTGGTATAGGCAATAAAAATAATGAATTATTGATACACATAACAACACATATGAATTTCAAAATGATGTAAGTAAAAGAAGCCAGAAGATAAAGAGTAGATTCCGTAAGATTCCATTAATATAAAACTCTAGAAGATACAAAGTAACCTACGGTAACCAAATACAGACTTGCAGGTGCTCTGTGGAGGAAGGAGGGAAAGTTGTGAAGATAAGGTGATATGCTTAAGGAGGGACAAGAAGACAGGATTACAAAGGAACAGTAGGAAATTTCTGGGGGATGTGGAATTCGTTCATTGGTTACTGTCTTGGTTATGGTGATGGCTTTACAGACATAAACATATGGCAAAACTTACCAAATTGAGCACTTTAGATACAAACACTGCACTTTATTACACATCAGTTATACCTCAATAAAGCTATTAAGAAAAGAACATGTCCTGTGTCCTGTTTATCTTTGTTTAAAAAAGTATGAAAGGAAACTATAGGCCACTGATCTTTATGAAACTTCCTGATGTCTTGGGCCTTTGCCCTGTGATGCTCAATGATTAACCCCTTTGGAATATTACAGGTTCCTCCAGAGAGGTAGAAATAAGTAAGTATTTCAGGTCCTCTGTCTTTATTATGTGGCACTCTCGTAAGTTATCTTTCATTTTTTAAGTCTCGTGGCTTCAACCTTCACTCTTTTGCCTTTGTGATTATGAGCATGCACACACATAGGCACCTCTCTTCCTCTTCCGGGGCGCTGAAAGACCCTCGCACTTCTAAGAATATTTTTTTTTCTTTCTCTCTTGTGTTCTGCTTTCCTCTGTGAAACTTCATAAAGCCAACTAATTGAGTCAGTACCAAAATTCCCATTTTGCAACAAATGGCCACAAATATTAAAAGTTGCCTCTAAATGAATGCAGAAGTATCCAGTAACTGTTATCACAAGTTATGCGGTTACCAGACTCAAACCCGTGACATAAATGGACCTTGGAATGCAAGAAGTCAAATGAACAAGTTTGGTTTTTCCATGGCTCGCCAACAAAACATTTCTCGTTTCTGCTCAGATAAGCTTCTTGTTTGTACTTAAGTTTCTGTAAGTGCTGGATTTTTTCCTCCTTGGTAATATGATAATGTATAAGGAATATATATTTTCGAACAGATGCATGAAAAGAAAAACTTACAAATGGGTTTGGATGAAAAATGTTTATGAAAAATTCTAGGACCCATTCTGAATGCATTGTATTTCCTGGCAAGGTTTACAGACAGCCATCAATATTTTTTAATAATATCTTTATTGAGACATAATTCATGTCACATAAAATTAAACCTTTTAAAGTGTATAATTCAGTGTTCTTTAGTATAGTCATAGCGTGTGCAAAAATCACTACCGTATCTAATTCTGTAATATTTAGACACCCCAAAAAGAAACTCCCTACACAGAAGCAGGCTTCATTTCCCCCTTAACTCTATCCCCTGTCAAGCACTAATCTATGTCCATTTTTATGCATTTGCTTCTTCTGGGCATTTCACATAAATGGAATTATACAATCAATGATCTTTGGTAACTGTCTTTTTTCACTTACTCTTCACTTACAATGTTTTTAAAGTCCATCCATGTTGGGCTATGTATCAATATGGAATTCTTTTCACTTTCAATGCATATGTCAGTATCTCATTCCTTTTCATTGCTGGATAATACATCTCAGTTTTTATCCTTCAATTAATGGACATTGCTGAAGACTAGTCCATTGAATGGATATACCACATCCTGTCTGTCCATAAGTTGATAGACATTTAGGTCATTTTCATTTTATTGACTATTATGAATAATGCTATTATGAACATTTCTGTAAAAGTCTTTGTAGAAACATGTTTTTCAATTCTTTGGGGAATGAAATTGCTGGGTTATATGATAACTTTATATTTAACTTTTTAAGCAATTGCCAAACTGTTTTCAAAAGCAGCTGCACAGTTTACATGTCCTCCAGCAGTGTTTGAGGGTTCCAACTTCACATCCTCACCAAAGCATGATGTCTGTCTTTTTTATTCTAGCCATTCTAGAGAGTGTAACATGGTATTTTATTGTGGTTTTGATTTGCATTTACCTAATCATTATTGATGTTTTGCATCCTTTATGTATTTATCGACCTTTTTTTTTTTTTTGCAAGATTTTATTTATTTGAAAGAGAGAAAACACGATGGGCAGGAGGGGCAGAGAGACAAGCAGACTGCTGTGAGTCTGAGCAGGGAGCCTGACCTCCATCCCAGAACCCTGAGATAAGGACCTCAGCCTAAGACAGATGCTTAACTGACTGAGCCACCCAGGCACCACTTTATTGATCATTTTTACATCATTTTTGAAAAACATCTCTATTTAAGTCTTTTGCTCTTGTTTTGATCAGCTTATCCGTGTTTTTATTGCTGATATGCATGGTGTCTATATATTCTCTATTCCACACTCTTCTCAGATATATGATTTGCAAATGTTTTCTCCTGTTATGTGCATTAAACCCACTTTATTGAATGTCATTTGAAATACTCTTTTTTTAAATGTTTATAAAGTTCCACTTATCATTTTTTTCCTTTGGTTGATTTTTATTTTGGTGACATAACTAAGAAGCCATCGCTTAATGTACATTCATTAAGATCTACACCTATGTTTTCTTCTAGGGGTTTAATAGTTTGATCCCTTATATTAAGGTCTTCAATTCATTTTGAGTTAATTCTTGGGTATGGTGTAAAGTAAGGGTCCCTCTTCATTCTTTTGCTTGTAGATATCTAGTTGTCTCAGTACCATTTGGTGAAAAGACTTTTTTCCCTGTTGAAATATTTGGTATCCAGTCAAAAATCAATTGGCAATAAATGTAGGAGTTTATTTCTGGACTCTCAATTTTCTTCCATTGATTTATATATTCATCTTTATGCTAGTACTACACTGTCTTTATTAATGCTGTTTTGTAGTGAAAACAAGCAAATGTATGGTTTATTTTTAAAATCAAAAGAACTGTAATTACCAAAGATGTGTTTCTACAGTCATATGAAAAAATCAATAGATTTTCGTTAGCATACCTACCATACAAAAGTTCAATGTTTTAAAAATCCCCTCCTCCATTCCTTCCTCATAAGAGATTTTAAATATGATCAATTATATTCTTACTTATTATTCTCTGTTTCATTCCAGAAAAGATTTAACGCAGCCCAGATAAATTCTTATTCTTATGCCACACATATTTGCTTATTTTTTCTATTTGGGAAAAAATAAGAGATTGGCTATTCCTCATTTAAATACCAAACCAAACTACTATCTTGCTCCTTCCTCACCCACATCCTTGCCATGAACATGAAAATATGCCTTGGACTTAGCTTCCCAAAGACTCAATAGGCAAGGAGAAAACCCTACAGACCTGTGAGCTTTCTTAGATTTATATGAATATAGGACCTTAGTGCCTGTCTTCTTTTCTGTTTATCTTAACCTCCTTAGCTCCCCACAGTCCTGCCTACTAACTGATCATAATTATAGGACTATCTCATCTTAGTTTCTGGGCCAGTACTGACACAGGTCATATAGCAATAGTGCTCCTACCACAGCCTGTTCCTCAATTCTCAGTCTGTATTTTGTGGAACTTAGAATGTTGCTGCAATTTAAAATTATATTCTCATGGTTCTGCTTCAGCTTTTCAAGTCACATGTTACCTCTTCACTGACCCTCCATGTTCTACTGGTATCTATATTCAGAACATGATGTGTCAGGATGATTCCTGGCTTCTGGGTTACCGAAGATTTTTTTAAGGACAATAAATAAGACAATGGTGCTTCTCTCCAGGACCTGATAATTTAGTTTCTTCTTGAAAGTAATAGCCTTGAATTCCAGTCCACTTGACTAAAGCCTGATATCTCAACTGGCCCTTGTGGGCTACTTATCTGGAATATAAAGTGGTTTTGGTCCTTTGCAGCAAGTGGCTAATCTGAGGCCAAATAGTAATTTAGGACAAAATCCTGGTGGGAGGGCAGCCCTGGTGGCTCAGCGGTTTAGCACCACTTTCAGCCCAGGGTATGACCCCAGAGACCTGGGATCAAGTCCCACATCTGGCTCCCTGCATGGAGCCTGCTTCTCCCCCTGCTTGTGTCTCTGCCTCTCTCTGTGTGTCTCTCATGAATAAATAAATTTTAAAAATATTTTTAAAAAATCCTGGTGGGAGAGGTGGATGGGAGTTAGCCCAGTTACTGATGTTGGGCCTAGAGAGACAGTTTTGATACTAGTCTTGACTTTTGAGCCTGTCTGTAAATGAATATCTAAATATATTAGTGAACCATAGCAACTTGAACTCCAGGCAGTATGGTTCACACCTGAGAGACAGGATCTCCGTGATGTCCCTTACAGCAAGGCACGAGAATTCTACTTTCAGGGAAGCATTACTTCAGACTACAATGACACCTCCATTTTCTAACACAGTCTAAGACAAGAAATATCTGAAGAGCATAGGAATAGTTTATAGAATGGAACCTTCAACTAATAGTACATTTAATTATTATTGACCACAATCTATGTGTAAGAAATTCATACATATTTGGGGAAGTGATAGGAGTAGGAATTAGTAGGAGCAAGTGTATCTATTTGTTAAGAACAAGATATCACACACTTTACTATTCCAACAAATATTCATTCAGCACCTACTATATGTCAGCCTGTTCAAAGCACTGGGGATCCAACATTGCAAGAAACAGGCTAAAGAGTCTTTTGTGCATCATATTCTTTCCTTACAAGAATAGCAGAGGCAACCAGACTTTTGGTCCTTTTGGCACCAAACACTCTTCCGTTATCTTTATTCTGAATTGGCAACATTTTCTCCTCTTGTTTCACTAAATTCATTGTAATTGTGTTTTTAGGACTCCAAATTCAGTTCCCCTCTCAGGTACTCTCTGGCAGGAAATATGTTAAAGAAGATACAAACACAAGTAGCTGATTCCTCCCCTAATATTTCTCAGAGTCTAGTGGGAGAAACAGGCCAAAAAAAAAATCCCTCATCCCAATCCTATGCAATATGGCATCTGTGGTGACACACAGAATCACATAGTTCTGTGACAGAACATAGGAGGGACATCTAAAGAAGACTGCAAAGAAGGAGGTTCAGTGATGGCTTCCTGAAGCAGAAGATATAAAGAATAACCAGTCATCTTCTACAAAACATGGAGACTTTTTTCAAGATTTTATTTATTTATTCATGAGAGACACAGAGAGAGATAGAGGGAGGCAGAGACACAGGCAGGGGAGAAGCAGGCTCCATGCAGGGAGCCGGATGTGGGACTCAATCCCGGGACTCCAGGATCACATCCTGGGCCGAAGGCAGGCGCTAAACCACTGAGTCACCCAGGGATCCAAAACATGGAGATTCTTGAAGCTAGAATTCCTTTCGTAATAAGCCAAAGGGGGATCACTTAGGTGTCTGGGACAACACCCCGACATTGGCTTATTATTATGCCATTTGTGTAGCAGCTCCTCCAACATACCTAATCAAGAAAAGGTCTTACTAAATTCATTCGAGAGAACAGGCATTTCCACTGTGGCCGCCAAATCAGTGATTTATGCTTCTACTTTTAGGGAAGCACCATGATACAGTTTGGTAGCTCTCATTCTTGGATGCATGGTAGAAGAGTCTGGCTAAGGGGCTTAAAAATACAAATGACTTGCTGTCACCCTAGATGAATTAAATCCGAATCTTTGCGGATAAGGCCCAGACATCTGTATTTTTAAGAGTTCTTTAAGTAATTCAAACGTGCAGTCAATGTTAAAAATAAGGGATATATAAGGATAAACAGCTTTCACAGGACATGTGTTCTCTTCGTGTTCAATAATGAACTTACCCTGTGACTTGAGTGAATCATTTCATTTTTCTTGTCCTTAATTTCCTTGTCTGCAAGATGAGATGATCTGCAAGGTCTAACATCCTAATACCATGGCTCTCTTTATTTCTGGACTGTATTCTCCAGCTCGTTTACCAGAGTACAGACTTTGGTATTTTGATTGCAGCTCTATTTACTTTATTCAAACACATGGTGATTCTCAAACTGATTTATACTGTGGATGAAAATTAACATTCTTAAGGAAAAGATTCGGCCAAAGAAAATTTTTCAAAGACTTATGTAATGAAATCAAATATAATAACACTTGAGACAACAGTTTTTCATGTAATGAGATAATCCAGACTGTGATACATTGGAAGGGTTTACTCTCCAAGGGGCAGCACAATGATAGATGGGGGAGAGTCAGAACAGCCAGGCTCACCACCTATTTAGAACTTAGCCTAAATAAAAAATGAGCTTCCCAGGTGCTAAATATGCTTTCTGTTTATATTTCTGGAAAGGTGAAACTACAGACCCTGAGAGGACTTGTTGGTTGGGACCAATTTCAGGTTTACTTCTCATAAAAATATACCTGAAATATATACAATGTATCACACCCAGACCATTGTGGCTATAATTCTGTAAAATAAATAAGAAGTGTTTTAAGACTAGAATTTTGGTGGCCTATAAACTACTGTCAGTGTTAAGAATATCATCACCTGTACTAAAAGCTTTGAAAAGAAAATCTAAGGCCCTAGAAGGGCCAAATCACCATTCATGTATTCTCAAAGAAAGATAGGGTTGATGTATCAAAATGCTTGTCAGTTGTTGCAGTCTTTGAGGTCAATAACCAGTGCTGTTCATAGCACTTTATCCAATGGTGGCAGGAGTAAATCACTGATGGGGAATACAGCATGATTGGAAAGAAAGCATAAACATCCCCTCATTCAAGGTTATCCAGAATGGAAATAGTACAAGAAATATAATAATAAACAAACTGAAATCTAAGGTAATTGAGGAGATAGGAAGTAACCTGGCTTCTTGAAGGGAACTCAAGTTTCCAGGCCCAGATAAATTGATTCTCAGCCTGAGACTAGCTTATCGAGTATAAAAGACAGGTTTAGATGCTGGAGGTCATGCAGGAGTTTAGAGGGTCGAGAAATAGTGAATACATTTTCTCATTCCCTCCTGCCACAGTAAAAATATCCAAAGTTATATGCTTAGGACAAGGTTGCCCAGTAGAATAAGAAGGGACTTTACAACGACACAAACACAGCTTTCAATCAGCTGCACCACAATGGCCCGGAGGAGATCACTTTACTTTCTGAGTCTCAGTTTTCTCAATTGTAAAATAAAAATAAAATACCAATCTCATAGTTTTGTTGTAGAGAGAGAATAGAATGTATGAATGGCCCAGCAGAATGCTTGGTACATGGTAGGCATTCAACAAGTAATAGCCCCTCTATTATTAAAATAAATTGTGCCTTAGGCTTGATTATTTTTGTACTCATTCTCGAGTTTCTGGGAGCCTTGAAGATAACTTATTGTGAAGATACATTGTATGATCACCAATGTTGATACATCCTGTGATCGAATTGAATAACTGCTTTCTGAAATATCTTGGTGATAAGGAGACAGACTAGATTTTCACCTTCTAAGGACAGACGTTTCAAAAGAGGTATTTTTTTTTTAAGTAGTGCTAAGCTATTTAATGTTTTGGATTCTTTCTGTAGTGAGAAAAAAACCCATCCCCCCAGGCTGTTTGTTTAAAAGAAAACAAGAGTTAGTGTTTGTTTCATCTTATTTTGTTTTCCAGATGACCTCGCAACTTCTTTTGCCATTTTTTTTTTTTTTTTTTGGTCACCTGTGTGTTCTCTGTCCCACAGGATGGTGCTCAACAGTGATGATATACGTGTGTGTTTTGGAAAGGGAATTGGGAAGAAATGTAAAATAAAGATGTAAAATATTGCTCACAACAAGCTTATTTTGAAGCTATAAGGCACAAAGGTCCTAATGACACAGTACAAGAAGAGTGTTCACAGCATAAAAATAGATGTGATTGGAAACATACTGTGCTTTTTTTCTCTAAAGTTTAGCTCTATAATTTGGCCCCAGTGCTGGAAAATTCCTGCCTTCTGAAGGGCATGTAACTCTTTATTGAACAAAACAGGCACTCAAAATAAATGTGCATTTAACACATACACGAATGAAGAATATAGTTTATAATCTGGTGCAAAAATATGCAGTGAGTACAATTGTGTGGTGGATCTCTGCCGCCTCAATTTCAAGCACTGTTTAGTGGCCAAAATTCTCAATATACCTAGACATCAGGATACTGTAGATAAGTTGCCCCTAAATTAAGGTGAGCAAAACAAACTCTTCACACTATTTCTTATGATACATTTGAATTCAAAACAGGAGGACCTGGTGTTTGTATGTTGAAAAAGACCAGCTATTGTAGTCCTAGCCTTGCCAACCCCTGGTTTTGTGGTGATTCACTCAATATCTCTGAGTCCCAAGAGTTCCTATCTAGAAAATTAGGGACTTTCACTAAATCATCCTTAAATTCCCATCTAGCATTCTTTGCTATTCTATAATTTTACAGAAATTATCTATGCTTAAAATGTATATGAGTTTATACATAAAACACCCCAAAGCAATAAAGACATCAGCCAACTTTTCTCTGAAAGATACATACATATATATATATATGTATGTATATAGGTAGATATAGACATGTTATAATTCTGTAATACCAGAAGGTAAGTGTTGCATACTTGTTTCCATGTTATCAAAATGAGAGCTAAAGTTTCCAATGATTCTGGTCTGTCTGCTGAATTCAAGTGAGCACAACATGCTCATTTATGGTGATGTGGCTGCCATTGGCCCCAGGAGTCTAAAACTGAATAAAATCAAGAAGTCTGCTTTTTTTTGCTTCTCCCAAATAAGGTTCAATTAGACCTTTTACTTTATAAATATGATGTGAGGAAGTAAGAAGCGCAAGTATAGCCTGCTGTCTGCCCATGACTCTTCAACCCAAGGCAAGAGGCCAAAGTGAAGGGTTTCTAACTACCTACCCTTTATAAATTTGGACAGGACACAAGTGGGCACTCTTCTGATAAATGGGTCCACCAGTAAAGATGAAATTGCCCTAATAAATAAAGTGCAACAGAGAACATTTTTTATATAGTCCTGTGACAATATATAGAAGTCTAATGAAAGAAGCTACAAACAATGTTGCTTTTGCAAAAGCATTCTCTTTGCTGAATCAATATAAAAGTTGGAAAACAGTTTAGGGTCCCTTTTGTTGAGTGTTGGCTCTTACAACAGTACTGGGATCATAATAAAAATGATATCCTAATAAAACACTACTCATATTCATTGGTTATAGAAGTTTTGTCTTTTTTAAAGAAAAATATTAAGGTTAAAGAATCATATACTTTGAAAATTCAAAAGTAGATTAAGGAAATATTTTTCAAATCTTCCATTTTAGAAAGGAGGAGACTGAGATCTAGAACACTTTAATGTGATCCATGAGACCATATGGGAAAATAGTTTTCATCTACGGAAACTCTGAAAGAAAAGATTATGCATGTAATGGGCATAGCTTTCATTCAAGGAAACAGTATGTCATAAGTCATCACTTGGGGATCATAAATATCCTGGATGTCTGTACATTTTGACTTAATATGCAAAGGCATTAACTAGACTCACATTCCAAAATCTTTTATTTTGATGTTTTCATTTGTTTAATGTATATACAATTATTCCACTGTATGTGATTTGATAATTGTTACAAAAATTCAAGCTCACAGATTACTAAACTCATATTTCTCCCTATGATGAGATCAGTATGGTAGTCTATGAGGTAAGAATTTTAAATTATTAACTATCTAAAATATGCAATCAGAAACATAATGGTTTAATGAGTTTACTAGTTGCTTGGAAAATTGTATAGTTTCATGTATAAAATAATAGTGAAGATATCATTTCTATATTCATTTTTATTTATACATTTATCTTTTGCTGTCCACAATTTCATATTTTTCCACATCAACAAGCCAACAATAAAAACTGATATTTTGAAGATGTGTCTTTCTATCATATTTATATTACTTATTTCTAATGAAAGTGTCTCTTTTTATTGACACATGCATTAATCTTACATGCTAACCAATAACAGAACTACACACATTGAGATAGTTCATGAAGAGACAGGCTTTTCCCCTGAAATATACCTATGAAATATTCAGCCCTCTTTTATTTTTCTTTTAGAATCATATAAAAAATAATCTTTTGGGAGACGCAAATTAGCTCAGGTACTGAGAGTGAGCACCTCATTAAAATGTTCCTGGGTAATAAGCATGCTGAAATGCCTCAAGTGTAAGTAGATGGTGCAGATGGGTAATTTGAATATGCATATATTCTTGCCTTTATGTTGCTCTGCCCTACTTAAACTACCATTCATTTGAGTTAATGCCACAGCATCTCTCTATCCTTTCCTACACTGCATCCAGAGTTCAGGCTGAAATTATTCCTCTGTGCTGTATTATGGATGAAAGATTTGAGTAGGATTTTTTTTTCAGTGCCAGTCTTAATAACATGAAACTGAAGCATCCACACTCACCATTACACCTAGGGAGTGTGGGTGTTTCTCACTTAGATAATCGCACTCAACATTGCCTGGTATCTCTTTTTAGCCCATAAAACATCTGGCCTGACTGTTGATTACCATGGTTCCAAACTCACAAATAAACCTGATGAATTCTCTGCATGCTAGATCATGTCAGATTTCAGTAAATTATCATCTTGTGACACGTAGTCATTTCGGGTACCCAACAGCAATTAAATCCCAAACAAAGTAGGGCACAAAAGGAAATTAACGGAATTCTCACAACATGCTGAATTCCTTAAAGTAAGTACAATTCTTTCTAAAACAAATAGACACAAGGTGATGACATGAGTGTATAATAATGAAACTTCATATGAGTTTAAGTCACTTTGCTTATTTAGCTCATTCCATGTCTTTCTTAATAAGAAATAGAAGACATTGTGGAAGCATATATCCCTAGATAAGAAATTACGGAGTACCTTTTATTTTTCCTTCTCATAAAGCAAAGAGAAAAGAACATTGCCCTAGCCCTTTTTAACATTTGTTCTTCTTTGCAATCTCTGGAATTCCTACTGTGAACCAGAATGATGAAACAATTAGCATGCACGCTTTTGCTGGGCATGGTCTCACATTTTATTAAATTAGTAAGTGTCATTATTGGATTGCAGTTTTTGTCTCTCTGGAAAAATGTTTTTCTTTTCCTCCTATTCTCCTCCTTCATTTATACTTTTCCTAAGGCTAATACACATTTCTACCTCAGGTTTTAATCCAGGGCTGAACAGACACTGGCTATGATTTGTGTTTTTTAAATTCTTGCAAAGAGCAGCAAGGCAGGAAGTAGAGGGGAAGAATTAGAAAGAATGGAATAACGGAAGTGAAGAAGATTCAATTGCTGACAACTGCCTATTGACCTCCAAGTCTCTCATCAGTGTGACACTGAGCCATAAATGTAATTGTTGCTGTTAGTGTGATGTGTGTTAGAGAAACGCAATGGAAATGGGGCTAACCACAAAAGCAGTATCTGTGGTTAGGGAAGAAAGAAGCCACTTAAGCCTGGGAATGGAGAAAAATAATTTTTCCAAGCTTTGCATTCAAGGCAACTTGACCAAGTTCATCAAATGCACTAATACAAAAAGCTTTATATACTCTTGGAAGTTAGATAAAAGTCCAAGAGTTTGTTTTTCCAAAATATAAGCAAATGGATTGCAAGTCTAAAGATCATCTAGACCTCATAAAGTGCCCGAAACTTGAAACTCGTTTTTCAATAAAAATGAAATTATACATTAGTTAAGTTCTTATTCCAAGTGTTGAAGGTGGGGTTCACTTGGAGACATAGATGTGCTGTTGGAAGTTAGGAATAGAATACACATTTGTGAGGGGAAGAGTGAGGGCAGCGGGACTGGGCAGAGGGAGAAGTTGAATTGTGATAGTCACAGCAAAGGCCTCAGCTGATCTCCTGGGGAGCTCTGGAGCTGGAATGGCTTTTCAGAATTATCTCAAATTGAGATAAGGGGCGGGGTTTTGTACCTTCACACTGACCCAGTCACTGGATGCAAGCTGACCTTGGGGAGAGGGCGTGTTTGGGATGAAATGATCTTTGCCCAGGGCCAAATCCCAAAAAGGGACTTCATTGGAAGCCATCAGCTGATCAACACTGCCAGATCTGGGGAAATGAGTGCTTCAGTATTAAAATGGAGCTGGAGGTGATCTGAGCTGTTGACCACAACATCCACTATACTAACCCAAAAAAGTCTATTTAATCCTTAATATACTTGCACTATCATAGTAATGATACTATCCTTGATACACTTGGGACATGTAATAAGAGCAGGCACTAGCATTAAGCAAAGTTTCAAACTAGACAACAGGTGTCATTGTCATCCTTCCACTTCCCTCTATGCACTCCTTCATTACCACCTAGTAACTCATTTCTTAGGCAGTAAGTTCTTAATGTCCCAGACTACTTTCCTGCACCCCCAAATGCCCTTACACACAGTAGCATTCCACTCCTACTGACTCTATCTCATACTATGCTCCAGCTCTAGAATTGCCAACTTCCCTTTCACACTCAAACTTGTCAGTTCTCTCATATAGCATGACTGAGTTCATCATGAAAGCAATTGTATCGATGACAGCCACTAGAATGTACGAAAACCTGATCGTCTTTCTTCCTCTCACAAACCTTTTCATTTCAAAAAGAAGCTGTGGAACACCCAACTGAATCCCTAACTGGTGGAATTTTAGGTAGTATAATGAAGTGAAATGAAGAAAAGAGATTTAGGAACAGGAATTTATCTGCCCTTGAGTTAGCCCTCCTAAACTGATTCAGTTTAGAACTTTAGAGCTCTTCTAAAAAGACTTCACTC
The DNA here is from genome assembly GCF_048418805.1 of Vulpes vulpes. Lineage (NCBI taxonomy): Eukaryota > Metazoa > Chordata > Mammalia > Carnivora > Canidae > Vulpes > Vulpes vulpes. The sequence goes on along the minus strand of NC_132796.1, from coordinate 85,923,098 downwards.
AAATCTCCTCAGAATATGGTGGACTTTTCTCTCAAATTCTTATGAGAATTCTTTAGTTTGTAGACTTATAGTTATGAGTCACAATAGCTATTTTTTATGTTTTTATTTAAATTCCAGTTAACATAGAATGTAATATGATTTTCAGGTGTATAATATGGTGATTCAACACTTCCATGCATCACTCAGTCCTCATTCCAACAAGTGCCCTCCATCCCCATCACCTATTTCCCCCCCATACCCCCCACGTCCCCTCTGGTGATCATCAGTTTGTTCTTTATAGTTATGAGTCTGTTTCTTCGTTTGCCTCTCTCTCTCTTTTTTTTCCCTTTGCTTGCTCCTTTTGTTTCTGAAAGGATACCAATGTAACATTGTGTGTCAATGACACCGCAGTTTTTTGAGTTTCAGTGTCGTTGACACACAATGTTACTTTAGTTTCAGGTGTACAATATAGTGATTCAATAAGTTTATTCCTTATGTTATGCTCACTGCAAGTTTAGCTATCATCTGTCCCCATATAACACCATTGTAATACTATTGACTGCAGTGTATTACAATGTAATACCAATATTCCTTATGTTGTACCTTTACCCCCATGACTTAATTCATTCCATAACTGGAAGCCTGTACCTCTTCACCCATCTTGCCCATCCCCTACTCAGTTTGTTCTCTGTATTTATAAGTTCTGTGTCTGCTTTTTTGTTTACTTATTCATTTGTTTTGTGATATTGATAGTATTTTATCCTTCATATAATCATCATGGTTTTTACAAAAAGTTCTGTGGTTTTAGTGACAAAAATATATTCTAGCAAGTTCGGTATTAAAGACTGAACTCAACTACAGAGTAGTACTTCATTTACAATGAGAAGTCAGATGACGATTCTGTTGTAGACCTAATTAAAAAATGTTGTTGGGGAAATTGATTTTTAAAGTCTAACCTTTCCCCTTGCCTTTTCAATTTTTAAACACATAAAAATATGAGAATAGATTAATCTCTAGTGTTCCACATATGCCATTTTGTTAATAAATTTCAGTAAGAATATGATTCAATTTTATTTAAAATAGATTTATAAAATCAACCGAAATAACATGCCAGTGATTTTAATTAATATTCACCCACAGGGTCCTTGGCGTTTGCACCTTTTTTTTCCATCATGTATCTTTTTGGTTTAAAAGTAATTGCACAACTTTACATCTTTTGAGGATATTGCAAGAATAGCACAATCTCACAGCAAAATTCATTCATTGTTTAATGTAACACACATTTATTAAGTGCTTATGTATTCTTTGGGGGGGGCGCCAATATTAGAACAACCCTATATTAGACGTAATTACAGCATCAAGTTGGGTTTCTGGGATCACAGTAAAGATCACACTCAGCATTTTAGAAAAAAAAAAACCCAAATATCTAAGCAAAACTGAGGCCATTCTTCAGGTTAACTATATACAGGCTTTTATATATAAGAATAACTAATTCCAAAGGTCTTCCATGAGTGGTCAATAGAAATCACTTTCTCTCTAGTGTACAGTCAAAATCATAAACCTGTTTCTCTGTCACCTGCCCTTCTTCCGACTTAACAACATTTACTGAGTAGTTCATATACAGGATAATTTTATTCACCAATCACTATAGGTGAGGTCTCTAGGCCCTACCAATTTTTCAAGAACCCCCCAGACTTATTTGTAACATTAAAGATAAAAACTCTTGGCACCCGATGAAGAAGGAAAAACTTCCAATCTGGATTATTAAATGCTTAATTAAATGTTCACAAAATATAGCATTAAGTCAACTTTATTAATTGTTAAATTTAGTATTCATAAAAATTTAATTGCATTTGAAAAAATTTATGGGTTAGATCTCATTTAGAAAAAAATTCCAAGTGTGGATAATGATTGCAGAGAAATCAATCAATAAATAAATGAATAATTTGCAGATAAATAATTTCCATGCAAAATTACTTAAAAAGTCTTTTAAAATGTAGAGTGAAAGAAAATAAAATAAAATGTAAAGTGTCAGGGCCCCACAAAAGTATTAAAATTACCCTGTATGCATGTGCAAACCACTGTTCTAGACAGCTTACACAGATTATCTAAATTGGTCATACCACTTCAATTTAATTCAGTTTGAGGAACCTTTGTTGAACATGTATTAGAATTGCAGAACAAGCTCTCAAGGTGTATACATTATCTAAATTGAACTTCATAAATTCTTTTCATTTCAATTTAACAGCAATTTATTATCTACTTTGTGTCTGGCACTGTGCTAGTTATTCTGGGTACAGAAATAAAATCATTATATACCCCACTGTCAAGGAGCTCAAAGGTCAACAAGAAATGCAGAGAAGTAAAAAATGTGTATGAGAATGTCATAAGTGCTATTTTATAGGTAAGCATGGTGGTCTGTGACATCATCAAATTCAAACCAGTGGGATAAATTGAAGGTAGTTTAGGAAAGGGGGAGAAGAAAGGCCTGAAGTTTCCAGGAAGAAGGAGGAAGAGCATGTGCCAGGCACTGGCAAGAGAGAAAATGGTGCATGGAGATAACTGAATGATCAATCAGTAATAAGGTGTGCTTCTCTATCCTCTAAATAGATACAAGGTGTGCTGACCATGTATGTGACCAAAGGCAAACAGAAATACCTGACAACCCATCAAAAGATTTTTGCATCTAAAACTGCCTTTCGGGATCCCTGGGTGGCGCAGCGGTTTGGCGCCTGCCTTTGGCCCAGGGCGCGATCCTGGAGACCCGGAATCGAATCCCACATCAGGCTCCTGGTGCATGGAGCCTGCTTCTCCCTCCGCCTGTGTCTCTGCCTCTCTCTCTCTCTCTCTGTGACTATCATAAATAAAATAAAATAAAATAAAATAAAATAAAATAAAATAAAATAAAATAAAACTGCCTTTGATCCAACAGAACCAAGCCTGTTAAAAGAAAAGCTATCAAGGGGCGCCTGGGTGGCTCAGTTGGTTAAGCATCCGACTCTTGGTTTTGGTTCAGGTGAAGATCTCACGGGTTGTGCGATCAAGCCTGAGTCCAGCTCCATGCTGAGCTTGGGATTCTCTGCTTCTACCTCTCCCTCTGCCCCTCACCCTGTTCATGTTCTCTCTCTCTCTCTCTCAAATAAATAAATAAATAAATAAATAAATAAATAAATAAATAAAATCTTTTTTTAAAAAAAGCTGTCAAAATTTGCATTAGGCAAATGGATTTCTATATCAAGAAACTAACATCTCCACCCATATATCGAACTTTACGCCTTCTCAAAATGTCAGCTGTTATGTAAACATGACCTTTGAAAGAAGCGATTTGGCTAAGGGTTTCAAAATCATTCAGTGAAGCCATGATACAGCTGCATCATCGGAATGAAAGTGAATGGCCCATGCAGAGCCACTAATATAAGCCATTAGCCATATTGTGCCTTCAGGAGAATTATATGACCTTCCAAAGTCAATCCAAGTGTTTAAATGTTCTAGGGACCCATCATGTAAAATGTAACTGGCAAACAGCTTGTCTAAGGCAACAGGGGTCCACATACATAAAAAAAAATACTTAGGTGGTGTTATCTGATAAGAACCAAGTTGTTTGTATTACAATTTCAGCTTATAAAATAGCAACTTGAAATGAATATGATTAATAAATGACTGCTGGAAAGCAATTCTTCATGAATCCATTGCATTTCTGTATGTTGTGAGAACAGGGGGACTGATTACCTTTGATCTAAACTCATCTTTCAGATACATTTGTTTAGCAAATATATTTAGATGATATAGTGTCTCCCTCCAGAGCAAAGGACAGGTTTGTTTACTCTCCAGTATCACAAAGATAATGTCTTCTTCTAAAGCAAACTGGGGCAGGTTTGTTTGCAGCCAATTATAAATGATTAGGGCTTCCTAAGCTTGAAGTTCCTCTGGTGTGATGTAAACTCACCATGTGGGCCACCTTGTGTTACTCCTGTGGTGCTTAAGGGGAGGGCGATGGGAACGGAGGTGAACATGATGCTCATGCTGCCTCCTGTACCGTGACTTAAAAAGTCCTTTGTCTCCAACCAGGAATCTCATGTCTTCCGTCAGCATCAGCGAGACTGTAGCAGACTAACTTGTTAATTTGCAAGCAAGGTAAAGTCTCCTACCCATCACCATTTTCAATAATAACTCTTTCATTTGCCACGGGCTTGATAACTAATCCATACTGATAGCATTTATGTAGATTTTAATTTATTTAAAACTTTTGCTCAATTTAAATAAGTTAAACCTTTGCCTGAGCTGAACTTGATGACATCACAATTTGCAAAAGATCCTTACCTAATAAGATTAGATATTCATTATAATTAGACAAATTCACTTCTGCCTGGAGATAATTCATAATTCATAGCAATATTGTGAAGTAGTGGTTTACCAAGACCAAGTTGTAATATGAGAAGCAATTCTTGCCTTCTCCTGCCACAGAAGGATTCTTGGTGTTAGATATCCAAATGATTCATAAAATACTTCTTAAAATTTAATTTCTATCCTTAAATGAGGTTATACCATGACTACAATCAAGTTCTGAAATTTTATGGGATTTTTTTTTCCTGTGGTAAATCATGGGATTCTGAAAAGCAAAAACAAATTAACCCCGGCTCTGAAATTTTTTCCCAAATTTCCAGTCACTACGGTCAGGAAATTTGTTTTCCAAATTGACTTTAATGCCTTAAATCTATGCATAAAGCCGCGACTGACCTGAGGTACTCTGTTGCATTCTGAAGCATATATGCATACTGTAGTAGGTCCTAACAATGGTATCAGACTCTAGTTTATGTTACAGACTGGCTACACACCGTACAATGGCTGCATTGTCATTATCATTATATCAAGCAGGATGACCAGCCGGGGAAGAGCAGCCAATATCCCATGGTAGAATAAAATCTTAATAAAGGATTCAAAATGTGTCTTTAAGGCTGCTGACCCTGCAGCTAATAAGTCCCCTCACAACTTTCAGAGACTTGAGTTTAAACCTAATTATGAAAATGACACAAAGTGGACTAAGCACATATAAATGTTAAAAATACTTAAAACCAATAGGGTGTTCATTATTTCATATCTAAAAAGCTGCTAATAAAAAGAACTTCAATCACTTTATGACAAAAGCTGAAATGTTTAACTTTCAATATTTTACTCATTAAATATGCCTACCTTTCTTTCTCATATAGCAAATAGCTTTGTTTTAATTAGTTATCTTGAAAAAGTCTATATAGACCAAAGCTGAAATTGTTTTTAAATAACTTTTCAATTGAGAACACAATTAGAGTACTTTGAATTGAAGCAAAATTTGTCATCTCATTACCTTTATTTTTAAAAAAAACATTGTAGGATCTCTTGGAAAATAATTACTAACTTTTTTGACACAAGTAGCTTGATTTTAAAACTGGTCCAATAATGTGACAAACTTTGAGGTTAAGTAAACTTACCAGATTTCTTCTCTAAACAAATGGTCCAGCATTAAAACAAACATACAAAATGTACAACCTCTAGGTCAATAAGCATATTCTACGCTTTTACAAAGACGTATACTGTGATAATATGAGTTAAAAATTTAATGAAGTACAACTCCAGGGGTTCTTGGGTGGTTCAGTCGGTTAAGCATCTGACTTTGGCTCAAGTTGTGATTCCAGGGTCCTGAGATCGAGCCCCACAACGGGTTCCCTGCTCAGAGGGGAGACTACTTGTCCCTCTTCCTCTGCCCCCTCCACTTGTGCTTTCTCTCTCTTTCAAATAAATAAACAAACAGATAGATAGATAAATAGATAAATAAATAAATAAATAAATAAATAAAATCTTTAAAAAAAGTATGACCCAAGAAGTTGAATTCCATGAAGTAATACATTTTATTTGCAATACATAATAATATATTTTTAATTCATTCAACAGTTCTTTACTGAGCATCTGCTATATTCTGGAAACTATACAGAACTTTGAAGGTATAGATGTGAGTAAGACACTGAAAGTACCCTGTTGTCTTTAAGGGGCTGGTAGAGATTAGGACAATGTTAGAAGTGTGACAAAAATATGCTATGGGGTCACCTGGGTGGCTCAGTGGTTTAGTATCTGCCTTTGGCTCAGGTCATGATCCCAGCGCCCTGAGATTGAGTCCCGCATCAGGCCCTCTGCATGGAGCCTGCTTCTCCCTCTGTCTATGTCTCTGCCTCTCTCTGTGTATCTCTCACGAATAAATAAAATCTTTAAAAGAAAAAAAAACATGCTATGAAAGCATGGAATAGGAGCACCGAACTCAGTCTGAGGTCCTCAAATGGTTTCCATGGCTGAGTCTTTAAGGATGAGTTGTCCAGGAGACAAGAATGGACAAGGATGCATAACAGAGTATCTGTGCAAGAAAAGAAGTTGAATCTGCTTTCACTTGGCAGTTTGGCTTATCTAAGTAGAGCAGGGGTAATGTTACTCATAAGAAGTAGGAAGGAGTGTGTTGTCTCGTGGGGCCCTCTGAAGATTGGCATTAGCTAGGGACATTAAAGAGCTATTATTCCCTTACCAAAAGAGACTGTGTCTCTTAGTCTGAAGACAACAATTATTTTTACAGAGTATATTTGCCAATACTTGTTAGACTTCTCTTATCTGGTTCTGTTTTAAAATGTAGTCCATTTAAAATAAAGCAGGCCTCGCTTATAAAGTTGTAAGGAATAACTCTGCAAAAAGAAGGGCTATGACAATATGAAGTAATTATAATGCCCATAATATGTCCAGGTTTGCTTCCATCTAAATTGATGTGTGACCTTGCACAGATCATTTAACCTCTCTGCTGCAGATGTCATTGGTAATTTGGGAGTAATATCACAAATGTTACAAAAATGTGAGGCTTCATAAAGCACTCTGAGAGACTCCTGTGAAGGGATTATATATGCATAAAGTGCATTATGATGACAAGAACTAATAACAAATTGTTGCTTGGCACTTTGCACACTAATTAAAAGTGCAACCTGTTCCGGAGTATTAGAGGAGTTGAAACTAAGTTGAGAATTCTGTTTCTCATCCCATTGTGGCTTATAAAAGGGTGATCACATAATTTTTGCCCAAAATGGGACATCATTGATAGTGAAAGAGTGCACTAACCAGATGGGACACTCAGACGACAGGCATAAATTATGACTGTCCTAGGCAAATCAGGATGTAGAGTTGCCCTACTTATATATCTATGCCTTCATTGTTTGGATAAGTGTAGCATCTTTTATAAAGCTAAAGGTCCTCACTGGGAAATTCTGAGTATGATGGCTGCCATTTGTGGAACAGTCCATGACAGTATCAAAGCAAGTGCAAGGCAACTATAGACATTTTAACAGAGGCACAAGTAGGGGAAGAATATTATTGCACTCGCCACCCTCAACCCAAACTTTGAAATGGAGCTCTCATAGCTATACAGCCTCTAATCATGCATTCATCTCACCCTCATTCTCAGAAAAGTCCCTGACCTAACAGATGCATTCACCACATTAACATAATGCATTTGTTCTGCCCTCTGTACATAAAACTGTGGCATATTTGAGCTCTGCCTTATGCAAGTCACTTCACATTTCTGAGCTTCAGTTACCCCATGCAAGAGTCCAAATGTTATCTAAGCTTCCTTATGGCTCTGATAATGCTGGATTTTATGTTTTCTTTGTATGTAAGAATGAGAAAGAATATAAATGAGGAAAAATATGTATATATATATGTGTGTGTGTGTATATATATATATATATATATATATATATATATATATATATAGTTTTACCTTGCAAATTCCTATAGATTGAAGACATTGTTTTTCTCACTGCTTTTCCTCTCCCCGCAACACACACACACACACACACACACACACACACCATTCATCATTATGTAGAAGCAGCAGCAAGGAGAAAAGGCAAGGTGGCAGGACGTGGTGTTGGAGAGGTGAAAGGGCTCTATAAAAATGGAGGAAAGGAGGGGAAGAAGATTGGGAGGAGAGGAGAGGGAGGCAGAGCCAAGCACAGTGCAGTGGGCAGCCTACATTGTCACGTATATTCATGATTGCTAATCATGGTCATGGGCTGTGGAGGCAAGAAAAAAAAAGCCTTTAAAAGTCATTTCCATTTTACATTTTCAATCTGTAAAAAAGGTTTAATAATATGCAATCAGTCAATAATTTGCAAGATCATTAAACTCCTACAATAGAAGGAAAGAAGTCGTTAAGTCTTCCAGACTTTCCTGGTGGCAATTCTCAAAAGAAAAAGTAATGGAAGTTGGTTACTAGGTACAGCAATCTCAGAACTCAAGTTCAAAACACAGCTCTCACTAGTATTATCCCAGGATAACAACTGAACTGGGGCAATTTGAGTCATGGGCTCGTTCAAATTAGAATGATCTTATTTCCGATCCAAAAACACAGCTTTCATGTAATGCAAAAGCATGTGACATAGAAAATAATATATAATAATATGATTTGATCAAAGAAATTAGCATGTTTCATTTACTTGTTTTCAGCCTAGCCATTAACTATTGCTTGAATAGAGCTGATAAATGCAGACTAATGAGCCTTGAACCAAAGATTCAAAAGTAGAGGACTGTTTTGGTGTTGAAGCATGCTAATGAAGAAGCTGCAGACACATAAAATCTTAAGTCAGCCCCATATCACTAGCAGGACAATATAGCAAGCAGTACTTTGAACTAAGTATCAGGATACCTATACACTATACTTGGTTCCTTAAGTTAGTCAAAAAGCATTTATTGAAGACCAAATATGTGCCAGACACTATGTCTTGTGTTAGGGAAATAAAAACTAATGGGGTTTGACTAAAGCACAGAATGAATGGAATGGAGTGGGGAAGAGAATAAAAAGCCAACAAGGGTACAAGTAGACGGTGTACACCTTTGTAAAGCCATTTAAGAAGTCGAGGGTTTATTCTGAGAGAAGCAGAGTGTTACCAAATGATGTTTAAGCAGCTAAGTGACAATTACTTTTGAATATTTGAAGATATTTCTCTACCTAGAGTATAGAGGAGGTGTGGGGATGGGGTCTAATATTGTATGTCGGGAGGCCAATCAGTAAGTGATTGCAGTGGTACAGACCAGTGATGATAATGTCCTGGACTAGTTCTCACAGATCTTGCTGAACGATTGGGTGTTTAGGGAGTGTGGGGGCAATAAGGGAGAAGATGAGGTCAAGAATGATTCCCAGGTTTCCAGTTTGGTCAATAGGGTTCCATATGGGAAGCCACATACTGAAATAGAATACAGAGAAAGAAGAGAATTTTCCTGGTGGACTGACCAGTTCCGTATTGGACATACTGACACTCAGGTGTCTCTGGGACACCAAAATTGAGATGTTAAGTAGATATTCGGACATAAGGAAAAAGTTCACAACTTAAAATGTAGATTTGGAAGCCATCCACAGAAGGATAATTTAAGCCATGAGAGTAGTTCAGATTACCGAAGAACCATGTGTTGACTGATAAAACCGGCTGGGTCACAATCTGGAGAACACCAGCATTTAAGAGATGCACAGAGGAAAATAAGTCTACCAAAGAAACTGAAAAGGAGCTAGAGGAGAAGCGGGTGAGTGTGGTGTTATGGAAATCCAGAGAAAAGAGTGCTTCAAAATTAAATGAATCCAATACTTCTGGGCACTTGGACAGGTCAGTTTTCCTTTGTCGACCTTGCTATCATCTCTGTACAATAAGATGATTGGACTGGATGTACATTAAAAGTCATCCCAGATCTGATCTCCTATTACTTCATAGGAGATTGGAAATGTCTCCCTTTATTTTGGCTAATGGGAAGAACATTCTTTCCAAGACTGATCCTTCAAGGAAAAGTCCTGGAGCCTTGCCATCAACCTAATCAAAGCTTTTACATCAAGTAACAATGACAATATTAAAGAAGACTAGTAAGTTAACAGCAAATAAAAACAAGATATAAACCATAGCTATATGTTCTCAAGCACCTAGTAAATAACAGGCATTACCCTGACTTCTTTTTTGTACTTTAAGTCACTCACTGCTCATAAGAAATAACTTTCCAGGGATGCCTGAGTGGCTCAGTCAGTTAAGTGGCTAACTTTTGGTTTCAGCTCAGGTCATGATCTCCAGGTCATGAGATCATGGACCCAATGTCAGGCTCCACATTCAGTGTGGAGTTTCCTTGAGGTCATCTTTTTCCCAATCTCTCTGCCCCTCCTACCCCTCTCTCAAATAAATAAATATATCTTTCTTAAAAAGAAATAATTATCCATATTTTTCAAAGGTTAAAACCATACTCGAGATAAAAGTTCACCAAAAATTCACAGTGTTAGTTTTTGGTAGAGGTGAGATTTGAAACTAGGTCTATCAAATTCTGGCTATTTTCATAGTGTGAAATGTCCCAGAGATGGTGTTTCCTAACTTCCTGCATCTTTCTCTGTTATGGAGAACATAAATTCATTTTCCCTTTAACCGACTGTCTGGTCACAGCCAGTCAGAATTTCTAATAAAAAAAAAAAAATCCAGGGATCCCTGGGTGGCGCAGCGGTTTGGCGCCTGCCTTTGGCCCAGGGCGCGATCCTGGAGACCCAGGATCGAATCCCACGTCGGGCTCCCGGTGCATGGAGCCTGCTTCTCCCTCTGCCTGTGTCTCTGCCTCTCTCTCTCTCTGACTATCATAAATAAATAAAAAAACAAACAAAAAACAAAAAAAAATCCAAGCCAGTCAAAAAATTAATTTTGTCTTAATATAAAGCTCTTCTATAAATCTGCAGGCAAATTGTTGTTTTATAAGATCCACAGCAGTTGGTATCCTGACAAAAGTGAGTACAAGCAATGGGAGAGATATTGTCTTCTAAATCTTTCCATGGTCAGGTGTTATTTGCCTTCTTCAGGTCATACTTTACACTCATTTGAAACTGTTGCCTCTTCCCTAATCCTTCCATAACATTGATTTCTTCCTAAACACCTATGTAGTTGGGTTCATTTTGAACATGTATTAAAGCCCTGAGAACTGATATGAATAATAAAGGAGGAGAAGGACAAAACCAATAAATATGCTGTATAGAAGCCAGTCTTACATAGGAAACAGTATAAAAGATTAAGCGTAAAACTACTACCCAATATTTTGTGTAATGCACACCCAATATTCTGTGTTGCCATAGCAGATATATTGAAGTGATAAAAGTGACTTTCATTTATTATTTTATGCATTTCCAAAAATGGTATAATTTTATGGGATTTTACATTTTCTTTTGTGTTGTTTATTTAAACTAAAAATCTCTTTAAACAGTAATGACACTACCAAAAAGGCCACCATTAGCCACTTCCACATTCTATTCCTCCAAAACCATTTTCATTGTGTCATCAGTCTGAAGAATGTCCCCAAAAAACCTCTTATCTTGATTTTTTTTTGTAGACGGCATCTCTAGGGATGTTAACCTCTACTCTGAGGCCCATCCTCCCACATGGAGTAGGGAGAATCTTTGCAATTTCCACTATATGACTGTCCTCCCCCAGTCCTGACATAGAAATTGATCAAGGATGGACACATGATTCAAGGCATAGAAATTAATACCTCTCTCCTGATTATTTGAAATTGGTATTCAAAGATATTCATCTCTACTAATTGCTTGAACTGAGGGAGCAACAACCTATAAGCAATCGATGGGCTATCTTACACAGGAAAATGGAGAAAACATAAGTCTTCCAAAAGGACATGAAATAGGCAAAAAGAATTTAAAAAGAGCCCATGAGATATGAGGAGACGTCTTAAAGAAAGACAGTGGCCTGAGAGTGAACCCAAGGAAGACTACTCTGGTTCCTAATAGCATGCTCATTCTTGGTTCTCATCTTTCTTAAGGATGAAATGTATCCTTGACCTTGGTTCCTTGTAATAGCGTTCTTTATATTTGCTTACACTCGTTTGATTTAGCTTCTGGCACTTTCTATTCAAAGCTCCCTGCCTAAGATAATGAGTCGTAATTTTTCTGCCTGGCCTACACTGGATCAGCAATAATATGAATCAAAATGAAGGCTAACCTACAAGGGGTATCTCAGAAGTACAACTGAAGGAATTGATTGCAGATTTGTAATCTCCTCAGCAGCCTGTGGTCCTTTCACAATATATGTGTTTATTTTGTTGTGTGTTTAACAGTGGTCTTTGGGCATCTTCCCTTTTGGCTCATTGAGGGGAAAGAGTAAGTCTCTGGACTCTCTTCTACATACCAATCTTTATCCTCAAGGAGGTATTCAGTGAATGCCTAAACGTGTCTATTTGGTATTTGTGTTTGCACAAAGCTGGGGATTCAATGTTGTGTTTATATCAGAGCATCCAAGAGGATGCAGAAAATAGGAAGTCCTCCCTTCATGGCCAAGAGAACTCATGAAATCACAATCAAAAAAAAGAAAGAAAGTGGAGAGAGAAAGAAAAAGAAAGAAAGAAGAGAGGGAGGGAAGGATGGAGAAAGAAAGAAAGAAAAGAAGGAAAGAAGAAAAGAGAGAAAAGGAAAGGAAAAGGAAAAGGAAAGGAAAGGAAAGGAAAGGAAAGGAAAGGAAAGGAAAGGAAAGAAAAGAAGAAAAGAAAAGAAAGAAAAGAAAAGAAAAGAAAAGAAAAGAAAAGAAAAGAAAAGAAAAGAAAAAGAAACAGCAGCTTCATGCAGATTGATTGCCTAGGTCAATGATTAATTTCATTTATGTACATCATCAATAAAAGTGAATTCTGACCCAGTGGCCATGCTAGCTATGAGCCAAGTGCTGCTCAAAATGAGGTGTCTGCCTATGTGTGAATCATCACCTGTTTAGCTTTTTGGAAACAGAAAGCTAACTTTCTCAAATATAAATACTAATAGAAGTGTTTCCTCCAACTGTTTTTCATTCATTTGAGATGCTGTTTTGTAATCACTAGGCTTTCAGCTAAGGCTATTTAACTACTGTCCATGATGTTGGTTTTATGTGTATCTTTCTCTCTTCCAGGTATGACAACAACAAAATTAAAGAAAGAAAAATGAAAATAATCCCTGGAATAAAAAAAAAAAAAAACATGGAGTGACAAAGTAATAAAGTTTACTGTGTTCCAGAGCCAAGTTCACTTTGGACTTCTGCCCTTCAAATCTTCTTCATCCCCATGGGCCTTCACTCAATAGAGAAGCCATTAATCAGACCTTAGCTCCTGGGTACCAGGGACAATGTAGTTTTGGCCCCCAGCCAGAGACAGAATCCAATCTGACCTATATTGGGCGATCTGTCTATTTGCCACTCTCCATGCTGCAAATAACGGGGTCAGATTGACTGGTGACGCATGGGAAGACCCACTGAAACCTGCAATGAGAGAAAGGGAGCTACTCCTTCCTCCTTTGCCTTCCCGGGAAACCTTCCAGTGGAGGCCCAAAGGTTATAACTGGAAGAACTGGAAGAACTCACTGGTAGTGAGAGGAAAGCAATCAGACCAGACAATGTCTGAGGCAGGGTGCCTCATTCAGGTCGGAGTCAGCCAGCTGTGTTAGAAGCAAGTGTATGAAATAATAATTCAGTTCGTCTATCTCCCCTCTCAGTGGGAGCTCGTCCTACGTGCCACGTCCATTGCTGCAACCAAGTCCTTCAGTCAAGCTGGCACCCATTCCTCCCCTCCCCACCCTATCCCCACTCACCCACTCCCTCTCATGCCTCTATTGTTCTAGTGCCCTTCTATTGGGTCTCCTTGTCTACCATGATCCCTCAGCCCTGGTCAATCTTGTTCGCTATTGCTCTCTTTCAAATTCCCCAGTGTCCTTTTCTCTACATTTATCTCCTCCCAAATCGCCTACAACAGATTCTTCTCAGTCATTGAGTCAGATTAAAATTCTTCCCCCTGCTTCTTTTCCCTAGGCTGCTGTCCTGTCCCACCTCCCACCCAACTCATCACTGCTTTCCTCATCCCACCTTTTATGTCACCACCAGCCTTCCCCTTACTTACAGAAATAATGCAGCTGTGGACGATAGGATCTCTGTGAAGCATTTCCATTATTTGTTAAATCACCATCTTTAAAATAGAAGCTGACGGGAAGGGACACAGAAGGAGGCAAAGCACGGAGACAAATCCCTGCCTGCCTTAAGCCAGCTTCCAGACTTTCCCTCACTACCAGGCGATTGTCTCCCAACCTCTGCAGGGTTGCTATGGCCACTGGGCAAAGACAGCATTTGTCAAATGCCAACTATAACCCCTACTTCAAGTGTGCCACTCGATGCCTAATGGCTTCTGAGGCTGGGACGGAAGCCCTATATGTTACAGAGGAGGAAAGTAAGACTCAGAAAGGAGATAAAAAGCAGGTGTCTCTGAACCTGGTGCCTCCCCTTTACTGTGCAGTCTCTCCTTAAACGACATAACATGAAAGTGATCTATATTGATTAGATCCCCTCCTCCACCCACCTTCCTTTTCAGGGGAACTGTGTGAAGAAGGGAAGGTCATAAATGCAATTGTCTCCCTTTCCACTGCGCGGATAGAGATCCCAAATTGGGAAACAAACAAACTCACACATTCTTATCCATGGCAACTTGGTCCCCCACAAATACACCTATGAGTAAAATCAAAATACAATGCTTTTACTTTTAAAATGTAAAATGTAAATTAATTTCCATTAAATGCCATTATTTAAAATTTGAAATAAAAAATGTAATGCATGGATAGAAAAAGAGATTTAAAAGGGCTATTGGAGGTTATTTGATCTTTAATGGTCTGTAGAATATTCTTGCCATTTCTTGCATAGTAAGTAAGCATGGCTGCTTTCTTCCATAGCAATTCCAACCTCCCCACGGTATTATTCAAGTGTGGCATCGGGAGCAGATTGAAGACATCATTTGCTCACTCTAGATTTTCTTCTCTTGATGTAGCTGAAGGAAGTATTGCCTTCATCAAACTACTAATGCATATTGAATTTAAAAATCAGGCAAAAGCACTGAAGAGATTTTTGTGTAGTGCTAAGTCATACTTCTTGCAATACATACTGACACAGCTCGGTTGCTTTCTTGGGTGGGGTCTTGGGTGATCCTAGTGCAGTATCTCATGGTTATCTCTGGGAAAGATGTGTCTTGTTTCATTCAGCCTGTGAAGATACTAGTTAAGGATGATACCCAGTTTTCTGGCTTTGGTAACTGGGCAAAGAAGTTCACAGAGACAAGGATACTCAGGCAGGAGAGCAGCTGGAGGGTACAAGAATTCCATTTATTTTGAATGGGTTGAGCTCGAGGTCCCTGTGCAAATCTAAGTGCAGAGGTTTGGGGCTCAGATACAGCTTTAGGAATCATGAGCTAATTGGTAGGAATTTATGCAACAGACATTAGTGAAGTCATCCAGAAGATCAAATGCTCAGGAACACTACTACATTTAGGACATAGTTTATATTGGCATGGGGAAATGAAACGAAAGATTGCAAGGAGCAGTCAGAGATAGAAAACATTCTATAGAATTATGGAGAAAGAGTATTTCAAAAAAATAATGGGAAAGAAATCAATTGTGTCATGTGCCACAGAAGGATAATTGGTAAAAAGAATTAAATACTGTGATCTGGGTAGTTTATGCCTAGACAATTTCCCCAATCTCCCTTAACAAGGAAAAAAATGGTCTGACAGAACTTTTCTTGGTGACCTCATGGTGGATTCAAAGGACCACTGCTTTCTCTAATAAGAGCTTACAAACTACCCCTTTCTAAGCCCCTTCTAAATTCATACACAACTCTGAACACATATCCACTGACTGTAAAGGATCCATTTTCTTCTCCTTATTAACAATTGGAATGGTAGTTCCCTGTTCAAATCTTTTAGTATATTTTCCCATTCTTGATAATCAACAATATTATCTACAAAATCTCTCAGAACCCTGGTGTCTGATATCTCTGGACCATGAGCTGTACATTTATTCAGAAGAAAGAAGTGTCCTTCAAAAATTTTCCCCACATTTCTTGGATTTCTCTTCCCCCTTCCCAATATCCCTTCTACCATTTCTACAAAAAAATTATTCCCTTCCACTGAAGGACATAAGCAAAATAGTTTGACTTTTTTAAAAAAACCAAATGACTTCAAGGAAATTTAGTTAATTTTTCAGTAGAATAATGCCAGTGGGTTTCAAAATTCTAAAAGTAGAGGTATATTCAAGTTCATTCCTAATATCCTGCAGAGAACTATTGATACTCATGTTCTATTAGCTCTAACAGGGACACACGCCTAATTCCATTCAAATTACATTGAAACTTTACTGCATCATATCTTCAGACAGCAGATTTTTATCATCATGCTTTATGCAATTAAATCTTTAAGCATTCTCATAAATTATAAAATGGATGGCATTGCCTCTGCTGGTTTAGCCAGAACCAGAGCGATGAGACATTTAAATTCTAGATATGAAGAGCACTGAAGTTAGAAATGCCTTAGTCTTAGAATAAAAACTACAAGACCAGATTTCACCTTTACCTAGAAAGCCTAAAGAAACAGCAATCCTATTTTAAGGCAAATTTGCAGATTAATACAGAACTCACAGATGTGAATAAGAAGAGAAGCCAGTATCTTTCTTGCCAGTTCCTTCTGGCTCTTACCAGGATACTGTAGTTGCCACTTCTGAGAACTCATTCCTTACTTCATACCCCTCTGTGTGTACCAGAAAAAAACTGTCTCTCTTCATGCCAGAATTTTCTTCCATTTCAGGGGTCTAAAGTCATATTTCTAGTTTCCACTGTTGTTAACTTTGGCTTGCTAAAATCCCCAAAATCCTTCCCGCCCTGCTCGACCAATATCTACTCATCCCTTCCTCCCTCCCTCTCTCCTCCTCCCTTACATACAGTTGTCGGAAAATCACCACAAAGAGATCCAGCTGGATGAATCATCCTTTAGACACACAACTCTTCTCAGACGCACAGATCTTTTGAAAGCTGATGGGGACATCTGTCTCCACAGCAATTCAGGAGTTAATCCTCAACCAAACAACCCTGTTAAGTAATTCAGAAGTACAGGGTTTGGTTGTTTTTTTTTTTCTTCCAAAACCTGTAGGGGAAATGTGGAACACAGCATAGACATATCGCTATATTGAAAACTCCAGAGATCCCTCTGTTCTCCAAGCAGATGGAGATCCCACTCTATAAAAGGTTTTGTCTGTTGGCTCTTTTAATGAGGCTGGTGCTCCTGTCTTAAGAGTGAAAAAGAGAAAGGTAAGATTTTTGCTGATTCACAGCTTTCTTATATTTCTGCTGCTCTGGGCCTTTTTTCAGGGGCTCATATGTTGTTTAGTTTTATTTAGTTAGTCTCAAATGTAATCAAATTTGTATTCTCTGAAGTTTCATGTTCCACTCTCAGATGACTAACTCAAAGTCATTTTCAGGATCTTGAATGATAAAATGCCTAACTCTCATGATGGCACCAAGTCCCAGAAAAATCTAAAGGAGTTGAAAAGAGTTCTACTTTGTTACAGATTCTATGGAAGACGAATAAAAAAGGCTTTAAGTTATGCTCTGTAGAGAATTTAAATACTGTCTTCAAATTAATCACAGAAGATTGTTTAAAGTCTTTAGACTTCTAAAAGTCAAATAAAAACTAAACATTGTACAAGTAATAAAGGATTCATGATTTTAATTCTAACTTTTTAATATTTTCAGGAAAGAAGGTCCCAGAACCAGCATTATATAAAAACATTCACCATGACTAATATTTCTGGTCATTAAAGATCAAAATCATTTTATATTAAAATGTTTGAAAAATACTTCTGGTTTTGTTTTTTTTTAAGGTTCATTTTTTTAAGATTTATTTATTTATTCATGATAGAGAGACAGAGAGAAGCAGAGACACAGGCAGAGGGAGAAGCAGGCTCCATGCTAGGAGCCGGACATGGGACTTGATCCCGGGACTCCAGGATCACGCCCTGGGCCAAAGGCAGGCACTAAACCGCTGAGCCACCCAGGGATCCCTACTTCTGGTTTTGACCCTGGATCATTTTGTATAATAATAAAACCAACTTGCATCTGTACAGCATTTGTAAAGCATTTTCTTTTTTCTCATTTTACATTTACGTGGATGCTTATGAATGAGTACAAATACAGAATGAAAGCAGAGAGGTTATGTGACTTTGCTTCAGATCATGCAACAATTTCATAATATGGCAAGTTAAAAATTCATCCTATTTTATTATGCACAGCTCTTTCTCTCCTGATACCTCTTCAAAAGAGGACTATGCCTCTTGGCCCTTTCCTTCTCTGCACCCTAAAAGGAGGGTCCAGCCTTGCCACATAGGCCTTTAGGCTTTAGCAATGGAGGATCACAAGTAAAGGAAGATACAAACCATGAGAGACTCTTAGCTCTAGGAAACAAACTGAGGGTTGCTGAAGGGGACGCGGGTAGGGGGATGGGATAATTGGGTGATGGGTATTAAGGAGGGCAAGTGACGTGATGAGCCCTGGGTATGATATGCAACTGATGAATTACTGAACTCTACATCTGAAACTAATGATGTACTATATGTTGGCAAATTGAATTTAAATTTAAAAAAGGAAAGAGAAAAAGTAAAGGAAGATAAAAGGAAAACTATAACTGGTATTTGAGCTGAAGGCTGAAACTAATTTGCACAGAGTGGGAGAGTTGAGAGGAAATATATATAAGAAGCGCCAAGATATCAGACAAATTTATAAGACAGGAAGAAACAAAGATAATTTTAAGATCCATTTCCAGAGACTATGTGTCCCCTTAATAAGACTCAGGGGATACAAGTAAAGATATGAATTATTGTGAAGTTGCTCTTGGTTGAATGGGCTATGTTCCATGCTCCCTTAACATTGCTCTAAACCTATATCATATGGTTGGATGTCTTCAAACACTTTTTTATAATATGTCTTTGACCTTTGCAATGTTTTTTTCAATTTTATCATAATAAGTCTATATCATGGAAGAAATCCCCAAAGAATTTCCGTATAAATGCAGGACATCCTTATTATTCTTTGCTCCCACATGATAACAACACTTTATATCAGAGGTGACTGATTTATTAGAAGTCCAATGTGAGGGGATGAGAACTAGACTGAGAAAAGGGAAAGAGTTAAACTCATACTAGATGTTTTAGCACATCTGAATAACCCAGAAACCACTGTCAGATACAAGTAGTAAATTGATTTATGAAGCACTATCATTCATTACTGGCATGAATCCATTAAGTAATACATTCATTTATTTATGCATTCTACTAAATTTTTAAGTAATAAATCAGGTAAGCTACATGTGATACTTGCATTTAGGAATTCCAAGTTGAAAGAGAAGAAGGTGAAGAGAGAGACACAGAGATAATTAAAATAATGCAATCGAATACACTTTAGAGTAGAAGAACATATACATATGCTATAGGAATTCAAAGCATAGAGAACTGAGTGAATAAAATAAAGGAAGGCCTCACCAAAGACATATGATCTGGGTCTTCAAAACCAAGTAGCTAAGAAAATGACGGATACAGTATACTGTATAGAATAATGGCTTTGCACAGTTATGGTGGCATGGTGTGTTCTTAAATAACTGTGTTTGGACAGTGTATGTGTTGTGGAGAAGGGTGCTCAAAGCAAGGATAGTGTTAATAATTTGCAAGATATAAAGATAAAAAGGTGGATTAAAACCAGATAGGGAAGAGCTGCAAAACTTTTTAAAGTATATGCATATGTACATTTTCTTTAAAAAGGATCCATAGCTTTCATAGACTCTCAAAGACCTTGTGACCACCAAAAAGTTTGCAAGTCACAGCTAAAGGAAAAGGAGAACATATATTGGTTTTTAACATACATATTTGTAAGTTCCTTGTATCAGTGAATACATCATAAATGTCTTTTTAAATCATTCCATATTCTTCCACAATATAATTTTAATCCTGCCTAGAATGTACATGTATACATAAGTGAATCTGTGTCAGAGTTTGTTCAATCTCTTAATGTTTAACATTATTATTCCTGTTTACAACTAAAATCTTTGCAAGCATTTTCAATAATTTATTTAGAATAAATATCTGGAAACTTAATTGTTTGATCACATACTATATGTCTTTTTGAGTTGTGGTAAATACTGCCTAACTTCTCTCCAAAAAGATGGTGCTGATTTAAACTATTACTTCCAGTGTATATGGTGTCTCTGTATACACTGGTCTATAGTAAAAAAGAAAATTACACTTTTTTTCACATTTTGATATCTACTTGTGTTGTCATCAATTGTGTCCTTTGCCCTTTTTAGATTGGGGTGTTTGTCTATTAAGGAATTGTAGGAGCTTACTTATGCCTCTACTAACAATGTGAATTATTTGTAATTCATATTTGTGAATATTCATTCTAGTTTATTTGCCTTTCAGTTTGTCTTTGCAGCGTTTCACTTACATAAGTTGTAAGATTTCATTTAGACAGATCTATCAGTGTTACCCTTTATGAATTACAACCTTAATTCTTAGAAAGTCCAGACCCATTCCATGATAATTTAAATATCTACCTATATTTTCTTCTATAATTTATTTTTAAATAAATCTTTATTTTTAAAAATATTTTATTTATTCATTTATGAGAGACACAGAGAGAGACAGAGACACAGGCAGAAGAAGAAGCAGGCTCCACGCAGGAAGCCCGACGCGGAACTTGATCCCGGGTCTCCAGGATTACACCGAGGGCCAAAGGCAGCACTAAACTGCTGAGCCACCCAGGATGCCCTTTCTTCTATAATTTGAAAGAAACATTTATCCTGTGGAATCAGTGTGGTGTGATTTTCCAAGTGTCCTCACTGAGCTCCTTGAAATATCTGAACTGGACTCACCAGCTTCAAATGTCACTTTATTTCTCAGATTTATATCTTACCATTTTTCCCTTGTTAACCACACCAGTATTCTCTCTAATCTTTGGACATGCCAAGCTCAATCCCACCTAAGGATCTTACTGTTTGTTATTATCTAGACAGTGAGCACTGCTCACTCTTTTATTTAGGTCAGATCTCCCCTTGAGTGTTACCCACTCATAAAGTCTTTCCTTGAACATTCCATCTGAAATAAAATACCATTCCATCCAGCACACTCTGTACCTTTAGCCTGCTTTATTTTTCTTTATACAACTTAATTCTACCTGAAATGATATATTTAAATATATACTTGTTTACTGTTTTATTTAGCATCAGATGTTTCACATCAGCAGATATTTTTATCTTTTTTAAAAGATTTTATTTATTTATTTATTTATTTATTTATTTATTTATTTATTTATTGTACACATGCATGTGGTAGGAGGGGCAGGGGGAGAGGGAAAGAGAGAATCTCAAGCAGACTCTACAGTGAGCGTGGAGCCCAATGCAGGGCTCAATTTCACGACCCTGAAATCATTACCTGACCCGAAATCAAGAATCAGCTGCTCAACTGGCCAAGCCACCTAGGTGCCCTGACATTTTGTCTTCTTAATCTCTATATCCCCAATACCTACAGAGTGATGAGTGAACAGGAAGAAATCAGCAAATACTTGCTAAATAAAGAAATTAATATTAAATATTCATACCAGTTTATATTTTTGTGAAATGTCTATTATGTTCCTCTGTTTGTTCCACCTATTTTGACACGAATTCCAAAATATGTAATTTTTTATAATTTTATATATAAATATATATATTATATAATATATAATATATTAAAATCTATACAATATTTCCTATTAGTTCTTTCTAAATATGTCCATCTCTACTGCATATATTCTCAAATGAGCTTCATTTTCCTATTTCCAAAAAAAAAGGTATTTTAATTGAACTTCCATTAAATCGTGAATTTATATGAGGAAAATTGACAACTAATATTTCTAACCCCGAGTAATTTTATATCTCTCTGTTTAGTTGATTCTTCCTTTATGTCCCTCAGTAAAGTGTTATGGTGTTCTTTGTGTAAGTTTCATACAGTTCACTTTTGTTTTATTTCTACAGGTTAGATAGTCTTGTTATCATAAAGAAAATCTTTCATTCTCTCTTTTCTTAAAGATTTTGTTTATGAGAGAGAGAGCTTGAGCAGGGTGAGGGACAGAGGGCAAAGCAGACTCCCCACTGAGCAAGGAGCCTGATGCAGGGTTTGATTCTGGGAAAGATCTGAGCTGAAGACAGATGCTCAACTGACTGAGCCACTCAGGTGCCTCAGAATCTTTCATTCTCATTATTTCCTACTTGGTTATAAATTTGGTATAAAAATTTCAACATATATCTGTTATGTTATACTTATTGTATAATTCAAATTTTATAACCTTGGGCATATTTAATCTACTAAATCTTTCAGTGACTAGAACTTATGAAAAATACACCATACTAATGTAGTTCTGTCAGTTTATCCCTTAAATTCTAATAAATTTTTCTGTTTGTTTTTAGATGTTTTATATTGTTAATCAGTTACAAAAGTTTAATCTCTGCTCTGACACCCCAGGAACTGGTTAGGATGCTGATTTTCACCACGACTGTAGGCCATTTTTGTTTTTTTCTTAAAGATTTTATTTATATAATTATTTATTTGAGAGAGAGAGAGTGTGTGTGTGTGTGTGCATGAATGAGAGAGCAAATCTCCAGCAGAGTCCATGCTGAGTGTGGAGCCCAAAACAGGGCTTGATCCCATGACCCTGAGATCACGACCTAAACCCAAACCAAGAGTCCAATGCTCTACAGACTGAGCCACTCAGGCACCCTGTGGGCCATTTTTCTTGATTCAGCACCTCTCATGATTGTTGCCTTTGGTTAATTGCCAGAGTTCTGAAAAAGTTTATTTTGACAATTTTTGCCAGTGTTCTTCTTACTTTCATGAAGCAGTGGATATCTAGCAGTCTTTATTCCATATTTTCCATCAGTGTCACTCCTCTTAATTTCCATGTAAAGATAGCTGTGGCTGCATCTTAAAAATTTTGATATGTTGACATTTACTTCTCATTTTAATCAAAATATTTTTAACTTATAATTATTTTTAGCCTTTGTTTAGAATTGTATTTCTTAATTCTAAATGTATAAATATTTCCTAGTTATCTGTTTGATTTTTAATAGACCCAGCTCAATAGCACCATGATCAGAGAATATACTTTTCATAATTTCAAAATTCCATTGTTTTTTTTTTGAGAATTCAACTATCATCTATTGTTTCTCTGGAGGCAATGTCTTTATTTTCTTTTGAATGCATTTAATATTTGCTGTCTCTCCATTATTTTCATTGGCTTTACAGCACCTAGATGTAGTTTCATTAGTATTTCTCTTGCTTTGTGTTCATAGGGCTCCTTGAACATAAACTATTGGATGAACTTCAAAATATGGCTGTGAAAAAGATTACAGGCACAAAAGAGTATATAGTACATGATTCTATTTACATGAAACTTGAGGAAAAACGTATCCCTTCTATGGAGATAGACTGAAGATCTCCAAGTGGTTATTTGAGGTCAAAGATGGAGATTGACTGGAAAGGGGAACAAAGGTATCTTTGGGGTGATGGAAATGTTCTTAGTTTTAAATATGGTGGAGGTCCCATAAAATGTTATTGTTTTGAGCCACTAAACTTTGGGGTGATATATTACTTTGTAATAGGTAACATTTATAATATTGGTTTTGCAGAAGCATTGTGATGTTGTAGCAAAGCACTAAAAAGTGCAATACTGTCTATGGGACCAGGAAGCAGGCAGAGGCTACAAAAACAATGGAGAGTCTCTTAGCAAAGTTTTGAGAAATGTCAGACAGCTAGTTAAAACTGGAAAAGCAACAGAGAAGTGTTATTTGAGTCTAGGAAAAAGAGAATCTACATTGTATAATAGCAAAACAATTAGCAAAATGTCACCTGAACAATCT
Organism: Vulpes vulpes; assembly: GCF_048418805.1. Lineage (NCBI taxonomy): Eukaryota > Metazoa > Chordata > Mammalia > Carnivora > Canidae > Vulpes > Vulpes vulpes. The sequence goes on along the minus strand of NC_132796.1, from coordinate 85,899,332 downwards.
TGGAGAATAGAAAATACACATAAATGAACTTACAACTTGGGCTAAAGACATGCCTCAGCAGAATGTTGAGCATGACAGTTGGCTTCTCCTAGCTATGTACAGTAAGGTACAGGAAACAAATGAATTTGTTGATTAGCTCCAACAGTTTTTTGGTGGAGTCTTTTAAGGTTTTATATATATAATATCATGTAATCTGCAAATAGAAACAATTTTCTTTCTTCCTTTTTGGTTTGAATGATCTCTCTCTCTCTCTCCCTCTCTTGACTAATTGCTCTGGGCTAGGACTTCTAGTACTATGTTGAATAAAAGGGCCAAGAATGGGCATCCTTGTTTTTTTCTCCTGATCTTAGAAGAAACATTTTCACCATTGAGTATGATATTTGCTATGGGCTTGTCATATATGGCCTTTCTTATGTTGAGGTACATTCCCTCTATACCAAATTTATTTCCTCTATACCCAGTTCGTTGAATTTTTTTTATCATGAATGAATGTTAGATTTTTTCAAATGTTTGTTTCTGCATCTATTGAGATGATCATTTGATTTTTATCCTTTATCTTCTTAATATGATGTATCGCGTTGATTGATTAGCATATGTTGACCGCCTTTACATCGCTGGAATAAATCCCACTTATTCGTGGTGTATGATCCTTTTAATGTACTGTTCAATTGCTAACATTTTGTTGAGGATTTTTGCATCTGTGTTTATCAGGGATATTGACTGCAATTTTCTTTTCTTGTAGTGTCCTTTTCTGGCTTTAGTATCAGGTTACTGTTGGGCTTGTAAACTGAGTTTGGGAGTGTTCCTTCCTCTTTGATTTTTGGAAGGATTGAAGAAGAATTGGCATTAATTCTTCTTTAAGTGTTTGGTAGAATTCACCAGTGAAGCTATCTAGTCCTAGGATTTTCTTTGCCAGGAATTTTGAATTATTGATTCAATCCTTTTACTAGTAATTGATCTGTTCTAATTTTCTATTTCTTCATGATTCAATCTTAGTCAAATATATGTTTCTAGAAATTTATCCATTTCTTCTGGAGTACCCAGTTTGTTGATGTATAATGGTTCATACTTGTTTCATGATCTTTTTGTATTTGCATAATCTTAGATGTAATCTCTCCTCTTTCATTTATAATTTTATTTTATTTATTTTTTTTAATTTTTTTTAAAATTTTTATTTATTTATGATAGTCACAGAGAGAGAGAGAGAGAGGCAGAGACACAGGAGGAGGGAGAAGCAGGCTCCATGCACTGGGAGCCTGATGTGGGATTCGATCCCGGGTCTCCAAGATCGCGCCCTGGGCCAAAGGCAGGCGCCAAACCGCTGCACCACCCAGGGATCCCTATAATTTTATTTATTTGAGTCTTCTCTCTTTTTTTCTTGGTAAGAATAACTAAAGATTTGTCTATCTTGTTTACCTTTGGACCTCCTTTTTTAAAAATGGAAGTGCTTATTGTAGGTATCCTGGCATTATCTTACCTTTGGATATATCTGAGGAAGGCAAATAACATGACTTTCTATCTGACAGGTCTTAGGGTCAAGAACTGCACTTCTAGAAATATATTGGGTGAACTACATGTATGAGCCTAATTTACATTTGGATCAGACTTAGATAATGAGACTAAGAATTTGAGCCCGAGCCAAATGTCATAATGAGATTCAAATTTGAGAGGAAAAAATAAGCTATGTTATACAAGGTGAGAATGTAAGTAATTGTGCCTAGAAGAGAACTGGGGTAGATTGAAAACTATTGCCACATACATTACTGCTCCTGCTGTCAAGAGGTGGTGTGTTTTTCCCCAGTGCTTTGAATTTGATCTTCCCTTGAGTTATTTTGACCAATGGAATATAATAAATATGACATTGTATGAATTATAGAGCCTGAAGCTGAAGAAAGGTCCTTGAAAATGTTGCCTCCGACCACTTAAAATGCTGCCCTGAAACTGACATGCCCTTGAAAAAGACCAGGGTTAAAGACTGAAGAGAAAGGTCCAGTCATCCCAGATGTTCCAAATGAGTTAAGCCCCCTGACAACTCGTCTGCTGAATGCAGCCACTTGAGTGAACCTCATTCAGCAAGATCAGCAGAACAGCCTAGTCACTCCACAGAATAATAAAGGTCTTAAATAAGGCCTTGTTTTTTTAAGCTGCTAAATTTTGGGGTAGTGTTATACAGTAATTTGTTTTTTTCTACCACTATTTAAAAATTACCCTAAAAATTAGCAACTTAAAACAGCCAACAATTGTATTACACACATCCTAAGAGGCTGGAATCTTGGAACAGCTTAGCTAAATTTCTGCCTCAAGGTCTCTCGTGAGGTTGAAGTCAAGCTGTTGGCCAGGGCTGCAGTCAATTCAGATCTTGGCTGGGACTGGAAAATCCACTTCCAAACTAACTCACATGGTTGTTGGCAGATCCCTGCTCCCTTCCGGTAGTTAGCCAGAGGCTTTAGTCCGTCACTATGCAGGCCTCTACACAAGGCTAGATCACAGCATGGCAGCTTGTTTTCCCCAGTATACGTGACCCAAGACGGACAGAGCAGGTATGTGAGAGAATACACAAAATAGAAGCCAGCCTTTTTAAAACCTCATATTGGAAATTATATATCATCAGTTCTGCTGTATGCTATTAGTCGCACAGACTAACTTTGGTGCAACATAAGAGGATACCATACAAGAGTTTGAAGACCAGAGGGTGGGGATCATGTGGGGTAATCTTGGAGGCTGACTATCACACATAGGCGGTAGGGAACTGGAACAGATTTCACAGAATTGTTTTTAGTTTTGTTAGTTACAAGAATGACATTGTGGTTTTCTCACAAAAAGTTCATACTTTCAGAAAAGCAAGCTGAAGATGGAGTATGTAATGACATGGGCCATCCGATTTCTTTGAAAGACCTCAGCAAAAACAGTGATAACAAAAAAGGGATAGATAAAGCAAGTGTGGCAATATCTTAAAGTTTGTTGAATATGGGTGATGGGCAGAGGGAGTGCACGATCATATTTGTGTAGGCTGGGAATTGGTCTTGTGAAGTTTTCAAGTCAGCGTTTACAATGTGCAGGACATGGAACCCTTTACAACTTTTCAAACATGGGGAGATTTTACATATCAACTAAAAAATGTGCGAAGGAATAGCTCCCTTTTCAAATTTCTTTTAAGTTATGCAAGTGGAAGAAAAATAAACAAAGACCCCTGATAGGAGAGGATACTGAGGATGACTTTGCTTTTGCCTTGGAATTGGTACCTGCAGCCCAAAGCCAAGAACAAAGAATGGTTAAACTTTACATTTTAGAGAGGCCTCCAAGGCCTAATTAATAATTGGGGCCAGACATCTCCCTCTTGGTTATTATAAAGAAGCTGCTGAACTGACTCTGTTAGCCTCAAGTATCTCTGCAGGCCACTCCCAAAGTCTATAAAAGCAGAAGGCTAATGTGAGGGCAGGCAAGCCAGCATGTAGTAGGCACTCTAATGGCAAGTTATAGCGGCTCCTCTCCCTCTTTCCTCTGTAGGATTAGGAGATAAGTATCTCACTGTTGGTATGATGCCTGTTAAGACCTGCCTGTGGCACTCTGGGAGTGTAGTAGTGGGGAGTGAGGGAGCTTTGGGGAAAGCTTGACGTGTGCCTCCCAGAGCTTGTGGGGTATCTGTAGACATAGCTACCATTGCCTCCTTCTCTGCTGTAAAGGCAGAGTTTCCTGGTACAGCCAGTGGAATCAGATCAAAGAAGAAATGTTGTGTGGTGTTCTTGGTAAAAGGGAGGAAAGCCCTCACACAAGACACTCCCCAGTACTCCACAGCACTAGACTGTGCAGAAAAGAACCTGGCAATATCCTTAAGTCCACATGAAGGAGTATACAGTACAAGAGAGACAGATGCAGTAGGGCTATATAGGCAGACAAAAATCGACAAAACATTTTACCCAGAGAAGGGGTTAGGGTATGATTCTAATATACTGTCAGCCAATATGAGGAGGCTCAGTGAAGATTACACTCTATGGTGACCCCTGCCTCCCCAAACCAAACAAGACATCAGTGGTAGGCATTACCATCATTCTTCATTACCCAAATTCTTTCTACCTATGAACACATGGAACAGTTTCCCATTGAAGCAATGTGATGTGGACATATAGTATGATCTGACCAATGAAACGTGGCAGAAGTAGCACGTATCACCTCTGTATGGAAGTGTTTCATTTCCAATGCTTGGTGCTCCAGCTTATTTTTCCCTCACTGCAGTGATTGTAAAAATATTCATGGAGAGGCCACATTGATATAAACACCCTGGAATGCTAAGCCAACACATGGGAAAATATGAACTGAAGAGTCACCTAGATCCCAGAAGACTTTTAAGATTAATTTTTGAAAGTTCTTTTTGTAAGCTACTGAGATTTTGGAGTTGTTTATTAGTGTAACAGAGCTTACTGAATCCTGACTTTTACGCTGTCAATGAGGACACATTAGCCAAAGTCACCAGCAATCGACAGGAGACTAACCATGTAAGAGGATTCCTTCTCTATCTCTCTCTCTCTCTCTCTCTCTCTCTCTCCCCCTCTCTCTCCTTAATTCAGAGATTCACTTTATTTTTTTATATTTTGTTGACTTATTTTATTTAAATTCAATTAGTTAATATTGAGTGTATCATTAGTTTCAGATGTAGAGTTCAGTAATTCATCAGTTGCATATAACACCCAGTGTTCATTATATTATATCATTTGCCCTCCTTAATACCCATCACCCAGTTACCCCATCCTCCCACCCACCTCCACTCCAGCAACCTTCAGTTTGTTTCCTAGAGTTAAGAGTCTCTTATGGTTTGTCCCCCTCTCTGATTTCTTCTTATTTTACCTTTCCTTCCCTTCCTCTATGACCCTCTATTTTGTTTCTTAAATTGCATGTGAGTGAGACCATATAAATGCATTTCTCTGATTGACTTATTTTGCTCAACATAATACCCTCCAGTTCCTTACACGTCGATGTAAGTGGTAAGATTTCATCCTTTTTGATGGCTGAGTAATATTCCATGGTGTGTGTGTGTGAGTGTGTGTGTGTGTATACCACATCTTCATCCATTCATCTGTTGGACATCTGAGCTCTTTCCATAGTTTGGCAATTTGTGGACATTGCTGCTATAAATATTGGGGTGCAGATGTCCCCTCAGATCACAACATTTGTAACCTTTGGGTAAATACCTAGTAGTGGGATTGCTGGGTCTTAAGGTAGCTCTATTTTTAACTTCTCTAAGGAACCTCTATACTGTTTTCCAGAGTGGCTGCACTAGTCAAGAATTACGCAGAAGACATGAACAGATATTTCTCCAAAGAAGATATACAAATGGCCAACAGACACATGAAAAAATGCTCAACATCACTTGGCATCAGAGAAATACAAATCGAAACCACAATGAGATACCACCTTACACCGGTCAAAATGGCTAAAATTAACAAGTCAGGAAACAATAGGTGTCGGCAAGGATACAGGGAAAGGGGAACTCTCTTACGCTGTTGGTAGGAATGCAAGCTAGTACAGCCTACTATCTCTCTTATTCTCCCTTCTATGCCTCAATCCAAAGGAGTTTTTCTCTAAAAAGGTAGAAGAAAAGGTCAGGTTTTCCATCAATGGTGGAGAGGTGTCTCCTGGTATCAATCTGAGGAAAGCTTTGAAGCCAATGAGATTGAATGTTGGAGTTTTTAAATTATATGACTTTTTTAGAATGAAATCTTACCATTTGCAGTGATGTGGTTGGAATTATAGAGTATTATGCTAATCAAAATAAGTCAGTTAGAGAAAGACAAATAACAAACGATCACAGTGGAAAAAAGAGAGAGAGAGAGTCGCAAACTAAGAGACTCTTAACTCTAGAGAACACATTGATGATTACCAGAGGGGAAGTGGGCAGGAAGATGGGAGAAATAGATGATGGGGACTAAGGAGGGCACTTGTGATGAGAATTGGGTGTTGTATGGAAGTGATGAATCACTATATTGTACACCAGAAACTAACATAATACCATACATTAACTAACTGGAATTTAAAAAAAAACCTTAAAAAATTAAAAACACTTAGGTCTTAATGAATAAATATATAAACCACATGACTTTTTTAAATAACCGAAAGTGACCGGGGACCACAAAACTATGGCATATGGTCAAGATAGCTTTAAGATATTTGTTACCTAATATGGAGGGGATATCAGAAGTAGTAGAGTTGAATGATGAGAGGGAACAAAACTTCCATAATTGTTAACCCACTAAGATCATACCGATTAAGGTCAGTAACCCAGTTATAACTCCTAAAATTTCATGAATACATGATATATAGAGTGTGATTGATAGTAGCTACCTCTGTGTTGCCACCCTCTTAAGATTAGGTGCTCTTTTGTTTTGTTTTATTTGTTTTGGGTTTTTCAACCCTTTCTCTCCCAAAGACCAAATCCTTAGGATTTGTAGCTTTCTCTTTGCTACTTTCTCAAGTATTATAACAATATAGCCCCCAGTGAAGAACTTTTCTGTTGAAACTCCACAGTACCCAGCAGAATGTTTCTTACATCATTCCCATTTTTAAAATATTTGCTTATGGCATATTTTACCAGAGGACCAGGGAGTCTCAGGATGCAAGTCATCTACAGCTATCTATGAAATGAGACAAATTACCGGCACAGCATCTCACTTATTACTTATGCTTGACTAGCTTAACGTAAAACCTCATTCAGTGTTTTCTAATACTTGGTTCTTGTTCCAGATTTCCCATTCAGCCTCATGTGTGGGTTTATATTGTCCTCCCTTGATCATGTAATATTATTTCTATTTACCAAGCTATTTTTCTCTTCTCCTAGTATATTTGAGGAAGTATTGTCCTTCCTGAGTGTTTGCCATTCACCACCACCCCCTCCCCCACCATTCTGGAAAAACTCCTCTTGACTCAGTGGCCTCCATGGCCTCAGTATGGAGTATCCCTGAACTTGCTTTTTCCCCTTGAGACCTAGCTCAGGTCCTCTGAACTGTCTCTTCTCTATACATCTATGAATCTCATCCCTCTCTATCAGTCTTTCCAGCTAGTAATTCTACTGCCTCCTCAGATGCACACATACACGCGTGTTCTGTTTCTGTCCCAGCTGAGATTGCTCACAAAATGATATGTGGTATTAGGACAATAGTTTATGGATCCCAGCAGATAATAAAAATCTCTCATTATAGCTAATCAAAAATTGTATGGAACTTTTCAATGTACTTAGTTATTTCAGAGTCCAGCAGTTCTATTTATTCATAGAGATTAAAACATATTCTTAAAAAAAAAAACATATTCTTGAATCTAGCCTACTCTTTGAAAAGACTCCAGCTGTAATATAAAATAAATCTAAAGCATTCACTGCCAAATACCTTGTAATTGTCATTTAACTCTGAATACCCCTATATTTCTACTTTATAAAACAATTCTAAACAATTTGCAAATATTGTGTCCCAATGCAGTTTTGGTCAGCTTACTTTCACAGTCACTCATATAGCTTTAATAAGAATCACGGACTCTTAAAAATGGCAAATATAAACAATATTATATCTTACTTTTTCATTTGTTTACCTTCCTTTTTGAAATTCTCTCCTTCCTCTGTTTTGGTGACCTGGGCATCTCTTCTCTACATGTGTGGTCACTTTTCAATTTCAGTGGGAGTTTTTTCTCTATTCATCTCGTAAATGTTGATTTCTTTCAATGATTCATATTGGGACCTCTTATCACAGTATAAGAGTTCATGGGTGATCTATCCACTCTTGTGACTATGTTTAGTATCCATATACAATAAATCTGATGCTGGAAATAGATATGTAAACAAAATAGACTTGCATTCAGTTTGTATTCCAGTTAGCGAAGGTACAAATAAATGTATTGATTGGTAATAAGTGCTATAAAAGAATAAAGCAAGTTAAGGGATCAAGGTACTATTTTACATAAGGGTGTCACTAAAGGCTTCAACAGGATCATAACTTTGGGCTGGGACTTGAATTAAATGACAAAGTGAGCCATGTAGATATCTGGAGGATACAGGATATATATTCCTGGCAGAGAGAACAGATAGTACAAAGGTCCTGAGGCAAGCACATGCCTGGCACGTTTGCAGAACAAGACAAGTATGGTGGGAGAAGAGTGAATGAGAGGATATGATAGTATTAGGTAAGACAGTGGAGTGGGGAGTTTATCTAGAATCTTGTGGGCCATCATTAGGACATGGTCTTTGGCTCTGATTGAAATGAGGAACCAGTTTATAATTTTCATCAGGGGCATGGCAGGATATGGCTTATAATCTTTTACACATTTTTAAGATTTATTATTTATTAATCTGAGAGAGAGCATGAGCATTTGAGTGGGGGGAGGGGCAGAAGGACAAGAGGGAGAGAGTATCTAGAGCAGAGTCCCTGCTGAGCACAGAACCTAATGCAGTGCTTGATCCCATGACCCTGAGATCATGACCTGAGCCGAAATCAAGAGTTAGACGGTTAACTGACTAAGCACCCAGGTGCCCCATTACACATTTCAAACAAATATATAAATTGTATATATTTAAGGTATAACACATGATTTGACAAGTATGTACAGAGTGAAATGATCACTACAATCAAGCTAATAAACATATCACTTCCTCACATAGTTACCATTTTTTGTGTGTAGAGAAAGCACCTGAAACCTACTCCCAGTAAATTGCTAGTATTTGATACAGTATTACCAACTATAGCTATCATGCTGTACATCAGATCTCTAGACTTATTTATTTTATGTAACTACAACATTCTACTCTTTGACCAGCATCTCCTCACCTATCCCTCACCTCTCCACCCTTGGCAAACCATTCTACTCTCTGCTTCTATGCATTCAACTTTTAAGATATCACATGTAAGTGAGATCATGTAGTTTTGCTCTTTATTCCTGTATATGGCTTATTTCACAATGCATAATAGCCTCCAGTTTCATCAATATGGCTCATGTTTTAAGAGTCCTAATGACTAATTCATAATAGGCCATGATGGGAATTTACATCTAGAAGTAGAAAGGCCAGTTAGGAAACTGTTACTCTAATCCAGGCAAGAAACAGTGATGATTTTCACTAGGTTATTAGCAAGGAAGTAGGGAAAAATAAGGAGACTGAGACTAGATTTCAAACTTTGAGCTGACAGGATAGTTTGTTTGTTTGTTTGTTTGTTTGTTTGTTTGGATGGAGGGTAGGTGCTTAAAGATGATTCTTCATTTTTTTGACCTGGCCAACTAGTTAAATCTGTATCTGTATCCAGACCTCTGGATCCACATAAACATATATCCACTGCCCACTGAATAACTTCACCTAGTTGTTCCAGGGCATCTCAGTTCAAAAGTAAATTCATCTTCTCATAAGTTACTCCTTCTTCTAATAAATTACATATCCATCCACCCAAATGTCCATCCACCTTCTTCCTTGCCCTCTCCCAAATCTAATTATTCCCCAAGTCTTGCTGAGGAGATAGAATATCTTCTATCTGTCCATTTCTCTCCATTCTTATTCCTTTTGCTGCCTTATTTCAAGTCCCCAACTGTGCCCAGAATATTACAATATTTCCATAACTGATATTGACACTACCAGGACCAACCATTTCTAATTGACTCATAGCACCCAGTCTAGTGCCTAAGAAAGAGTAAACAATTAATATTAATTGTGTCGAGGTGAATTTATATATGAACTCCTGGATGATGATTAATTATATATGCCAACTTGGGTGGGCCATGGTACCTACATATTTGGCCAAACAAGTCTAGATGTTGCTGTGGAGGTATTTTTAGATGAGATTAATATTTAAATAAATGGACTTTGGGTAAAGCAGATTATGTTCCATAGTGTGAGTGGGTAAGTGAGCCTCATCAAATCGATCAGTTGAAGGTCTTAAGAGCAAAAGGACTGCCATCCTCTGAGGAAGAGAGAATTTTGCCCCAGACTGCCTTTGGACTTAAGCTGCACCATCAACTCTTTCTCGAGTCTATAGCTTGCCAGCCTATCCTGCAGATTTGGACTTGCCAACCTCCATGGTTGTATGAAGCCAGTGCATGCATGCGTGTGTGTATAGGAACCAATAGGAGTGTATAGGAACCAATAATCTCCATATATTATATATATAATGTATGTGTGTATGCATAAAGGAACCAGATTATATACATATAATTATATATATACATACATATGTATAACCTCCTACTATAATCTCCTACATATGTATATATACATGTATATATACATATATGTTATGTATGTACATGTATATGCATGTATACATATATATCCCCTACATATATATGTACATATATATGTGTGTGTGTATATATATGTATATATGTTCTGTTTCTCTAAAAAAAAAAAACCTGACTAATACAGCCTGTGCATCAGTGCACACAATTTCAGTGACAGATCTGTATTTCATCATACAGACTGACGTTATTTAAAAGTAGTTACTATAACCTCTTACCCCAGGACATAGCCAGTTGAAATTCAATCTGGAGATAGAAATTAAGGAAACCACAAAATGTGCCAGTACTTCATAGCACCAATTAGCACGACACTTGCTCAGATTAGCAAATCCCTACCATGGTTTCCTGAGCTTACTTCCCATGGGCCCCACAGTAGGGTCAATTTACCCCAACCCACTCGCTGATTCTGAAGCAAAAGGAACATATGACCTTAGATATATATCTTGGCGACGAAGCATCAAACCAGCTTGAGCACTACCAATATTTTAAAAGTGTACCCTGCTTCTAGTAAATTCAGTTTTTGCCTTACTATATGACATCAAGATCTCCCTTTATGGTCCAGTTCTTGAATTTGGGTCACGGTTTCAATTTTCAAGAGTCCTTGCATCATAAATTTCTATATCTTTTTTAGTGTTTTTCCCCCCTAGATACTAGAGTTCTAACCTTGAATCATTATTGCCTTCGACCAGTCTGTTCTGAGACTGAGTTCTTACCTGGCAATATATCTGCCTGATGTTTATCTCTGGAATTCCTTGATGCCAGTTCTCCCTGGGCCTGCACTTCTTTCCCTCATTCTTTCCCTCATTTCCCTTCTTTCCCTCTAGCCTAGTGGATTTATCTACTCTCAGTGTTCTTGATACCCATCTGTGCCTTTTGCCCATGTTCCCACTTGCTGATTGTACCTCAGTTCTGACAAGTAGTGTCGTCGCCACAGTTCAAGGGGCTGCCCCCAGGCATATGACAGCACCAACTCTATTAGGTGAAATTTGTTCGAGAGTTTAGGCAATTTTGTCATGGGAGAGAGAGAGAAATTAATATACATGACCCAGATTATAATGTTTCCAAATATATTTTATATATTAACATGAAAGTATTAATGTATAAATCATATATAATTTACTTCACAGTCACTCAAGAAAACTAGCTGAATAGAAGTGCTTCAGAGAGTTGGAAATCCAGAGAATCAACCTCCAAAAAAATAAATGAGCAAGGACAATAAGGTAAAATACCTGATTTTACAAACATGCTATATAGTAGACAAGTTCACCTGTATGTAACATAATGTACCAGAAGGCACAGAGTCAAGAAAATTGGAAAATGAAACTACAGATCCAAGTAGTTCTGACACATAAGGCTGTATTAAAACTGTTGAAGATTATGTAGAATAAGGACAATGAAACAAAAAGAAGAAGACTCTAAAAGTTGGAAAGCTTTAAGTAAGCCATTGAGAACTTATGTTCCTGAAACCACGTTTTTATTCTCTTACTATTTAAATGTCCTTTCACTGAAGAGCTTTAAGCCTCATCTTTCCTAGAGGAACAACATAGTACTAGTGATTTAGAAGACTGATCTCTAAACATTTTCTCTTTTTTTAAAGATTTTATTTGTTTATTCATGAGAGACACAGAGAGACAGAGGCAGAGACACAGGCAGAGGGAGAAGCAGGCTCCACACAGGGAGCTTGATGTGGAACTCAATCTCAGGACTCCGGGATCACATCCTGAGCCAAAGGCAGACGCTCAACTGCTGAGCCGCCCAGGTGTCCCTAAACATTTTCGACTACACTCCTAGATCAGTTTATGACTTTTTTTGTCATCTCTACCCCTGAGGTGGGGCTTGAACTCATGACCCTGCTTTCACGAATCACTTGCTCTACTGACTGAGCCAGCCAAGCATCCCTACAATCCTAGCATGGTTCTTAAACAGTGCTCTTAATATACGTATTGATATTTACAATTTGTAGGCATAAGCAAGTATAGTAAGAAACTTCAAAAGAGGCTTATAAATAGTTATGACTGACTTTAGAAAACTGTTAACAAATATCGCATAGAGACTTAATGATTTTAAATGTTGCTGAAGTATTTGTAGGGATTTATGTTCATGTTCAAAGTGGTTAGCTTTTAATGCTTCGCTAATCAATATAGCTCCATACTATCAATAGCTCATAGCTGAAGACACAATATACATCTAGAGTGAGATTCATTCATTGTTAATAATAGTGGATGTACATCTGCATTTCACATAGATTCCAGAAAAATTTTAAAATACATCTTGGCCACCTTCCAATCAGATCTGTTTGTACTATCATCTTTACTCTGTTTACAATTAGTTAACAAGAAAAACATCAGAGACTAGAACTGTCAGCCCCATCTTTTCATGTTGGTTTGTGTTTATGTTTTAGTATCACCTATAAACAAAGTATGCTTAAACAAACAACTGGCCCATTGGAAACTGCATAATGTAACCCACAAAATAAGCACACAGAAATTGGAACTTGTGGCAATATGCCAAAAGTGACAGGGCACTACCACTTCTCCTCCGCGTAGTGAAATGCCCATGCTTCCCTGAAACAGGTCATGTACTCCATGGTATTTGACCATCTGATATGTAAGTCTAGTGAGGGTGCCTGTGTCAATCTATAAACACTAAATATCGGTACCCATTAGCTTTTTTGCTTTTACTTAAATATGTAATTTATTATTAACTTCCAGAACCCAAGTGATCTTCTTGAACGTTTGCTAGTGTGCATATATCCACCTTTTTTTAAAGTTTATTTTTTTAGTAATCTCTGCATGCAACGTGGGGCTCAAACTCATGACCCTGAGATCAAGAGTCACATGCTCTTCCAACTGAGCCAGCCAGGCACCCCATGCATGAATCCGCTTTTAAGATCATGACTTTTAGAGCATGGATTTTCTCTGACAGATCAGGGTTTCTATCTCAGTTCCACCAGCTATGCGACTTCAGGCAGACACAATCTCACAAGTCTCATTTTTCTCATCTATAAAATGAAAATATTACAATGTTTATTTCACAGAGTTGTGAGAATTAAATGAGATAATGGGTGTAGAACAATTGCAATCAAACTCAGCATATAATTAATACATGGTATATTTTGTCCATTATTACCAGGATTATTTTTCTAGGCTCAGAATCTCCAGAAATGCATCATTGAGAAGGGAAAGGATATGCCTAGTAGGTAATAGAATTATCTCAGAGGACAGCTATTTAGGATGAGACTCTCTCCAAAACTGACCATGCTTAAGCAATCAGTGAGCTCACAGTGAATAAATCCATTGGTTCCTGGAGAGAATATTTTCACTACTGTTAACTTTCTGGGATATCATACATTTCTCTGGCCTGTTTATTGTCTGATTGGTGCTTCTCAGAGAGGTAAATTTATACCTGCTTGTTTAATCTTACTCTTCATCTATGCTTTCTATTTGAAACTACAGTTTTAAAGACTTGGCAAGGGTTAGGACACTAAGTAAATGAATTTCAGTCGTTTTTTTTCTATATGTCAATTTTAATCTATTGCACATTTTTTTCTTGATAAACTTTCTAGTTGTTTGCTCAGTAACACACAACACCAATGAAATTTGTGTTGCCCTTGCAATCTGATTTTTAAGTGCTAATATTTTTGTTGCCTATTCATGACTTTCCCCAGTGCATTTCAGCAAAAGTAACCCCAATGGAGGAAACACAACGCTTGATTTATACAAAATGCACATTAAATTGTTCTGCCATCCTATAGTTTGTTATTGTCAAATGCTGTGTATACTGTTTTTGCACCGCTGACGATTCATTGGGATTTAATCAGACAGAAGAGTGAACATCTTGCTCTCACGAATCATTAAATTCATTTTGAAAACTAGTGAATTTGATCATGAGAGGGTAACCAGTTAATTTTTCCACTCTAAAACACCCACCTTACAAATCAGGGCTGCTATTTCTGTTCCTGCCTGGTCTCTAGGAGAGTCCTCAATGCTGATGTTTATCACCAATCCTGCCTCGGGTACCACTAAGTCACCATACAAATTTGTGGGGGGCTGGGAGTGGTGATAAAAAGTAACAAAAAAGAAATAATCAGAAACATTTTAGAGAAAACATCTCTTGAGAGAGCTAACCATTCAGGAATCACTAACCTGTTCAGAGGCCTCCTGTTCAGAAAAAAATTGCCTACACTGGTTGAATATTCTCACCTCATGTTATTAACACAAAGTCTGTCGATTATCGATATCTGGATTGGCAAGAAGTCTCTTTAAAGAATTTAAACATCGGTGCCAACAAAGAGGGATTATGAGCCATCCATGAATTAAGAAGGATTTAAAGCAGGTTGTTTCCTTCTTGACACTGGAGTATAATATGAATTATCTGAAAGAAAAGCATGACAATTTTATAACAGGCAAATAAAATAGATAATTTTGGATCCGGCAGCATTTTAAGAGGCAGATCAGGCCTGCTTGGAATCCCATGGTAGTGGGCAGGGGGCGCATTTAAAGCAGCCTGGGGGCATTGAGCTTTATGTGGCTTCTAGGACACTGGTATGCGTCCCAAATCAAAGACCAGCCTTCCTTGTCTTAAACATTTACCTTAAACTGACCATTTGCCCTGGAAAGGGGGTGAAAAATAAGAGACTCATGACCCTTTATTTCACGATCCAAGACCAGGATCTAAGACTGAGTTTAACATTACATTCTGGGCTTGGAGGTTGACCTGGCTACTCATTCTGTAAATTGTCTCTAAAAGAAAATGTATTACAAATGCTAAGCCACCAGCTTACAAAGGAGCGTTGGAGTCCATGCATTTTCCTAGGCTGAAGACTACCTCAATTCCTATAACATGATCCTTTCTGGGAAGATATAAATAAACTCCTTGCTGGTATTCTAAAAGTGAATAATCAAAATTATTTTACCTATTAAAAAACTGTATCGAAGCCATTAAAGCCAAAATTGTTCTCTATACTGCCTACTGAGATTTTCCAAGAGGTGTGTGAAGAGTGCTTGAATGTTCTTTGTAAATGTTTGGCCCACTGTGTCACGTTGTTAGTCACCTTGTTCTCCCGTTAATGAGTTGTAACCTGAGAGGCTGGGAGATTGAATCTGTCCCCATTCTGGGGACATGCTAAGAAAGCCCGCTGAGAGCCTCTGGTACTGTGTATCATTTTGATGTTTGAGGTAAAATATCAAAGTAAATTGGTTCCCCAAAGAAAGATATCAAATGCATACTAAAAAACTCTTGCCGTCTGCCATTCCCATCAAACTCCAAGCAACGCTGCAATAAAAGTGACTGATTTGTATTCTCTTGTATCATCTTGCGAATTCTCCCTCTCCACTCAGACCATCTGGTGGGTTTCTGCAGACAATAGCCTGCATGGTTACTGTGAATGGAGCATGGCCTGTTGGGGAAGAAAATCAATTATCAGTTGCTTTTTCTCTTTCTATTGGAGGCAGGGCTGCTCTGCTCCATTGAGGAAACCTTCCAGTAGATTGCGTTGCCGCTTTCATTGCATTAAACTTTTTAGAAGACTTAACCTATCATGCCTCTGCTTTCCTTATGCAATTCTCTCCTCATTCCCACTGCTCCGTTTTGTCCCTCTTGTATCCTCCTGGGCAATATTTCTTCAATATTTTAGGTACTTTCTTGATTTCTTTTTGCCTAGAAACACTAAACCATGTGTTAACATTTTATCACAAACTTCTTTTTCCTCCTTTTAAGTAACAACTACAAGCAACTTTTCCCCATCCCACTTGCACACATCAAGTTTTGTTGGTTTTTATATGCGTGGTTAGTAAAGTCCTAATGACCAAAGTATGTTATCCCAATGGAGTCTTATATCACATTTTCTACGGTAATTCCCTTAGTTCACGACAAGAATGGATGTTTAACCAACTTGGTTTATGAAACTCCAGCTCTCTGTCAGTCTGTGCCTATGGTCTTTGATTGGGAGCTGGTACATTTCAGCAGAAGGGAGAAATTGAATGACTGGGAAACTTGGAGATGCTCTTGATTATTTTTTAGCAGGAAGCTTTCTGTTTCACAGCTAAATGTTTTTATCTCAGCTTGTACAGCTGCTTTCTCCCTTGACTTTAAAAAGAAAGGAATCCATGTTTAATAGGTATGATTCTTCCTTTGAAGATGATGAAGTTCTAGAACTACACAGTAGAAATGCTTGCACAACACTGCAGATATACTAAATACCATTGAATTGTATACTTTGAAACGGTGAATTTCATGTTATGTATATTTTGCTACAATGAAAAAAGGAAGAATCTGGGGGAACAGAACAGGACAAAAATTACAAAGACCAAGTCTCTCCTGGTGGCCTCCAACTGCCAACCTCTAGTCCTCCTTTCCCTAAGTGTATGATAATGCTTACTATGCTCTGTCAATCCAGAGATGCTTTTTCCTGCTTCTTTCAGGTCTGCTTTTCTGACTCAGGGCTATATATTGCTCAAATCAGATCTACCGTGTCTCCTCAACCTTGCCAATAATCATATAAATTCTCATTCTGTTTAAAGTGTACAACAATGAAGATTGGGATACTATTAAAAGTAAAGCAGTCTTCTATCAAATAGAGATCCAGATTTTTAAGTAGCTGCTTTTGGGAACTACTACGATGGAAGACTTGCTGTGTTGCCTTCAGATGTTAAGCCTGTCTGTCTGATGCTTCACCAAACTGTTCCGAGATGCCTTCCTTCAAAGTCAGCCTTTCTAATTCCTTCTGATAGCTATGCTGGTATTCCAGATATTTTATGTTCCTCTTCTGTTTACCCACGAACCTTTTCAGGAATTCTAAGAGATCAGTTTCATTCTTCTGAGAAGCCAAGTTCTGCAGGTCTTGCAGGAGCTTGTGTAACGTGTTTTCCAACTCCAGAGCCATCACTATAGCTTGCACGTTCGTTCCCCAGTACTCTCTGTCAAGTCTCTTAACCACTGGAAGGCAGACTTTACTCTTACGCTCCTTCAGGTATCTTATGAACTGCCTTGCGTGTCCTTTCTTCACCTCAACTTGGTCTTGGAAAAAGGGGACATAAACAGGTGCATCCGGGTCTTCATCGAAGTAACAGACCATAGATAAATAACCATCACTGACGTTCAGCTCATAAGATGCTATATAATTAATAGCAACCCCACAGGCCTCTGAGAGGGGTCCTTGAGCCTGAGCCTGACCCTGAGCCCGAGCTGGAGCCGGAGGTGAAGCTGAAGCTGAAGCCGGAGCTGGATCCAGAGCCAGAATCGGAGCTGTAGATGGTATGTAGAAGGTATGTTCATACCTTCCCTTTGGATGATAATGTTTCTACTGAAATTGCTCTATCTTGCCCAGAAAGTGATCAGTATGGAACATGGTAGCAGAAACCAGGAGGATTGGCACACTGCATGATGTTGTTAAAGAAGCATGGGATTTGAAATCAAAGAATTCAACCCTACAACTTAGTATAAGCCATGGTAAAAGTGAATTATCATGAGCCCCAATTTTTTGTCTGCAGAAAATGGGATGACATCTATTATCCCAGAGGGGAGTTGTGGCATTTAAAAATGAATATGTTTAAAATGGTATTACATACAAGACACACATTCGATACATATGAAGTCCATCTCCCGTATTGTCTAGCTCTGTCACTAATTAAATGTAGAATCATCACCAAGTCCTTGAAGCTTTTTAGCTTCCATTTCCTCTGAGTAAAACAAGACAGAAGAACAGTTGTTTACCAATAGACAGAAGATGTGTAGATCTTGAACAACAAATAGCTGCACCTCTCTAAAAGTCCTCTCGGTTATTTTCATTTTAAGTCATGCAGGACGCAGAAGTGTGCAGGCCACCACCCTTAACATTTCATGAAGAGCGGGTTCATTTATGTAATTTTGTTCTATTTTATAGACATACAACTGGCAATTTCCAAAATTCACACAAAATCATCTGCTATGATCTGGAATTATAAAAGGTAATCTTTCAAGCACATGTTTGTCCTACAAAGAGCAAACACTAAGAAACATGGAGCTTCTTTTTGTTTGTTTATAGATTTTTTTTTAAAGATTTATATATTTATTTGAGGGAGAGATTGTGAGCCTGAGTGAGTGGGGGAGGGGCAGAGGGAGAGAATATTGAGCAGACTCCTCACTGAGCACACAGCCCAATCCCAAGACCCATGAGATCATGATCTGAGACAAAACCAAGAGTCCAATGCTTAATCAACTGAGCCAGCCAGGTGCCCCCACAAAGATGGAGCTTCTAAAAAGGTTTTGAATTTTTCTTGTTCAAATTAGCCTACATAACCTCATCACAAGGAGTCTTTCATCAAATTAGTTTACTCAATTTTTTTTGTGCCACTAGGTTGACAGCAAATGCACAATTTCATCATTTTGAAGTTCTTGGAATAAAAAGATAATGCAAGTTAAAACCAACTGTCTTTGATGTAAATATTTTTGTGCCACTAATATGTACTGGTTGCTTCTAATAAGTTATTTAAAAATTCACTCTTTTGTCTACTCAACCATTCACATGGAAAACTGAACCAACAAAAAATGTATTGAGCAAGTATGATTTGCCAGACATTGTGCTTCTCTGCCCTCGTGGACTTTGTGGTCTCATAGGGCACATAGATAGTAGAATGCCATACAGATTAATATAAATTACATTCTAAGATATGCCACAATTAAAGGCTCATTGTGCTATGAAACTGTATATTAAGGGGATAACTAACCTAAAGCCATGGGTGTCAAAAAAGGATTATTAAGTTTTCTTTTCATAGTGATGCACAGAAGTCTTCACTGAATTTTTATATTCTAAGTTAGATAATGGTACTGCTATCCATTTAGTCTCCTAAACTTGAATTTCTGAATCAGCATTGATTTTGCCTTCTTCCTAGACTTTGGCTACCTTCAACAAATCACTCTATCCTATCCTTCTTCTGAGCAGGATCTCATACATCTTAGCTTTTCTTTCCATTTCCATTGTTGCTTCTCATAATTATTAGCTGTTGCCCCTTTGTTGAACTATTAGCACAGTGGTCTGTTTTAGTGGGCCTGCTCAAACCCTTTCACTCTCCAATCCTTTCTAGACACTAAGGCCATAGTAAACTTTATTATATCACCTTAGGGTTGACCTTCGCAATCTGTCTCTAACTCGATGATTTATTTTGACATGTGGAGCGGTTGAAATCCACTGTCTCAACACAGTTTTTTAATTTCCCTCTGCTTCCCTACACATACACAGGACTCCAACAGTTTCTTAAATATCATGTGCCTTTTCTGTTGCTTTGCATAGACTGTGTTGTTCTCTGCTTAAAATTCCCTCTCCTCCTCACTTGTCTGCTGATTACAATCCTTGTTTTTAAAGGTTTCCTTCCAGGCCACTTCCTCCATTGTGCTTTGAGATTTCTCCCAAGTTGATTTCGTACTCTTCTCGAGCACTCCAGGAACATTTTGTTTATAGCATTTATGTGTTCTACTAGAATATCTTGTCTCCCTTACTAGACCATAATCACATAAAGTAAAAGTTTTTCTTAGATAATTTATACCCACTGCAATGCTTAATTTAGTTATTTGGGCAAAGCAGGTGGTACAGGATATATTTGCTGAGAAAATGAAACAAGTTTCACCATTCTGCAAAGAGTAAAATTGCCTGTGAACGTACTGCTATCAGGGCATCTCCCCCTTAACTACAAATGTTATTGAAGTATCCATTGGCAATCTATGTTTTCATAAATATAAACTTAGCTATAGATATTATATATGTAGAAATATGAACTCATATGGCTTCAATATATACTCTTTTCATGAATAGAAAATCTATAGTATATTTTGTCATTCACTTACTTTTATTTCAGTTTGACTTTTTTTAAAGATTTTATTTATTTATTCATGAGAGACACAGAGAGAGAGAGAGAGAGAGGCAGAGACAGAGGCAGAGGCAGAGAGAGAAACAGGCTCCATGCAGGAAGACCGATGTGGGACTCAATCCCGGGACTCCTGGATCATGCCTTGAGCCAAAGGCAGACGCTCAACTGCTGAGCCACCCAGGTGTCCCTCACAATCTAACTTTTAACCCACCCATTTTCAGAGGCAATGCTGATTTATGATGCCATGCTGTGAATCACTGATAAAACAAGCATTGGAGCAGGAACTTCATGGCACTTCTTCAAGTAGCCTTTCCAAAGCTCACTTCAAAAGTTTTATTATCTTTAACTTGTTCTCATCCAGTGAATTCATTGACATTTGTGGACTAAAATTAAGAAAGAAAGAAAGAAAGAAAGAAAGAAAGAAAGAAAGAAAGAAAGAAAGAAAGAAAGAAGAGAAAGAAGAAAAGAAGGAACTGGTCCTGCTTTACAATTAGTGGAATGATTCTTAAAACTTCAAAAATATTTTGATTTATACAAAGACATATATCTCATTGACTGGATGAAATCAAGTACCTTTTAACAAACAGGTCCCAAAGCCAATTAGTTTCCAGGCATAAGACTTTTAAAGTAAAAGGTGTTCCAGATTATTATATAGAGATCATAGATTATATCTATTTTGCTATAGATTTATTATGTCCTAGAAGTGATCAGGGATTTCATGTTTTGTAGGATGAACATGAACTAACATGTAAATGTGTTTATTATTCCAGAGTCTATAAGAAGTATTACTAGCCTAGGAGTTCTGCTTTTGAATTGACACAGATTTAAATAAAAATGAAAAATAGTCCTTATAACATTGAAGCTCTCTGTATTGTAGTTCTCTGTTTTTTTTTTTCTTCAGATTACCAATACTCTTTGTCATGAAGGATATATCCCTTTAGGGATTGTGAAATATGTAGCATGTCTCCTCTGGAACCCTCTTTCTGTCTCCCCTCCTTGATGTCTGTCATCCTGCTGTCATCCGATATACAAGGTCCTCTACTACAATAAACTTTTCCTTTCCTGCCCAGACTTAAACCACTCTCCCACATCAAAAATTATCCCATTTCTTCAGGAGTCATGCAGATAAAGGCTTCTCAACCTGTAACGTACCTGTGACTCACTGGTACCTTATTAAAATGCATATTCTCATTCAGTAGGACTGGGTTGGAGCTTGCCATTCTACATTTCTAACAAGCTCCTTAGTGATACACATGCTACTTTGGGGATGGCACTTAGAACATCAGAGTTTTAGGTAACAAAAAAATTTCAATCAACTTCACTTTTATGATCTAATAATGGCTTCAAAAGTTTTCCTCTGTTCAGAAAAATAAATGTACTTTTAAAAATAAACCTTCAGGAATCTACATGTAAATATGATACGGGATTTTTAAATACCATGGTAATATCCACAGGAAAAATATTTAGGGGATGATCATCACTGCATCTCTCAAATCATGCAAGAGTGGATGGATGCTTTGATTATAAAAACAGCAAGGCCTACTAATTACAGGACTTGGGAAGCAGATATTAATTTCCCCAATTTATAGGTGAGGAAACTGAGTTCTAATGATATTAATTAACTGGTCTGAGGTCATGAAGACTGTCATTGAAACAAAGAGTCTTTGAACACTGATTTTCTGCCTGGAAAAAAAATCTATGCTCTTTCTACAATGTAACTGTGCCTACCTGATAATTAAAGAAATATATCAGAGTCATAGGCTGAAAAATCCCTCAGGAGATTTAAGATTTTAAAAATTTTATCAGGTAGATGCAACTGGATTCTGGGCGAGAGAAAACAACATTTGTTCATTCATTTTGTAATAATACACACACGTACATAATATTAATAAAAGTAAAACTTTATATTCAAATAAATCTCTAAAATTTATATGCAGTAAAGTTGATCCAAAAAAGGTAGCAATGAACATTCCAAACGCATAGCTGAATTTAAGTAAATAACCTGCTAAAAGATTGTTTTGTTACTGTTTTTGGAATTCTATGGATTTTTGTCCAACATTTAATTTCACCAGATTTTCTTATCAATCTGTAGAATTTCATTATTTATTTATTTAAAGCTGGACTACTCTTCTCTGAGTGTAATTTTAATATGCTCTCTACTGAATTCTTACAATATAATTTGGAATAAAATTCAAGGAACAATGATAACAGTAGGATTCCAAGTCCAATGTACTATAGACTGATTTTAAAATAGAGTCCAGAATAATGGTCCCCATTATCAGCTTTAGGACTGAAAGAGACTAAGAAATAAATAAGATGTAATGGGAAGGAAAAAAGTCTAGTCCATTTTATGGCGCCATTCCTATTTCTCTGTATTCAGTCAGCCACGGTCATTTCTTAAGGAGGAATAAATAAAGGAAAACATAAGAACTGGCATCTTAAAGAAAAAAGAACTGGCATCTTAAAACACATATAAAATTCAGTAATAATCATAAGTAGGAATATTCTTTCAATTGAAATGACTGCAATTTTGTCAAAATAGGTTTTCTCTGAAGTCAAAAATACTCCTATTTTAAACCACTTTTCACATTCAGCCTGTTCTCCAAGAGTTATAGGGGAGACGTTAACAGGGAGTCTAGGGAACAACAGTTCCTTTCGACTTTATTATGTGACTTGAGTCAGGGTTTCCACCACATCTTCCCCACGTTCAGCTTATCTTCTCTTAGCCAGAGCAGGCTCTCACACAAAAATATTGAACTCTGTCAATCATGTAGAACTTAACGGGTCTAAGGCATGATCCCATATTTTGCAGAGACTCTGCTTTCCAAATAATGGAAACGGTGGGCTCACCCTCATCCTGGCACTGAAGTGAAGATTGTGTGGGGCAGCTTCAGTTCCACCTCAGGCGTAATTCACAATCTTGTGATGAGCTCATCTGCCATAATGGGTCTCTCTCCTCTTCTGGCCGCGACTAGCCCTGGTCGTCCTGTCTGGTTTCTCATTGCATTTGCTCACATCTTTGATTTCTCTAACTTGCAAGTGTGCTTGGTATGCTACACCACTGATTTTGGATCTCCAGGCCATGGGATGAAGATGAACAACCTCAAAAATTACCAGGCAGAATTTTAACTAAATTAGGTCCGCACGGGGAAAATAAATATCTAAACTTGAGAAATAATACAGAGCAAATCCTAGGTTATTTCAGTCAAACAAAGTTACACATGCCATGTGACAATTTTTCATTATGCCAAAGTGATACAAGGAGTGTAACCAAATATGCCCCTTGCTAGTCTGAATACAAGTTCCCTAAAAGCCATAACATTTATTTGCAGTATTAGTAGTTAAGCATACATTTTATTTTCTTATGTTTGGGACTGAGTCAGAAAGGGTTCATTTTTTTCTGTGAGAATGGTAAAATGAACACAACTCCTCATAAATGATCATGAAAGCAAGTAGAAAAGCCTACCAAACATACTCTCATGCTGTTGCATGGAATGTTTTACCTGAAACACATTAGCCTGTAACCGTGGCTTCTTAAACTATAAAAAGTAATGTATATAGTCATTTCATCAACATGGCAAATTGACCTAACACCAAACTCTGCTCTCGGGACATATGGATACTGAATAAAATACAGCTATTTTAATAATCATAATGATAGATAATCATAATATTTAATAATCATAATTTGTCTTGAAAGACAAATTCCCAGCTGACAGGAGTCTAAAGATAACTCAAGCTCTTGGATCCTCTCGTTCAACAGACAGCGGCATCTTCTGGTGCAGTGCCAGCCACATCCCCAAGACACCATGGTGAAGGTCAGAGTAAACGGATTTGGCATTGGGCTTTTACCTGTGGCAAAGTGGATCTTGTTACCATCAATGACCCCTTCATTAACCTCAATCAACTACATGGTCTGCATGTTCCAGTATGATTCCACACACAGCAAATTCAATGGCACAGTCAAGGCTAAGTACAGGAAACTTGTCATCAATGAAAAGCCCATCATCATCTTCCAGAAGCAAGATCCCACCAATATCAAATGAGTGATGCTGGTGCTCAGTATGCTGTGGAGTCCACTGGGGTCCTCACCACCATGGAGAAGACTGGGGTTCACTTAAAGGGTAGGGCCAAGATGGTCATCATCTCTGCCCCTTCTGCTGAAGCCCCATGTTTGTAAGGGACGTGAACCATGAGAAGTATGACAACTCCCTCAGGATGGTCAACAATGCCTTCTGCACCATCGACTGCTTGGCCCCTCTGACTAAGGTCATACATGACAACTTTAGCATCATGGGCCACAGTCCATGCCATCACTGCCACACAAAAGAGCATGGACAGCCCCTCTGGGAAGCTGTGGCATGATATCCAGGGGTGCTGCCCAGGACATCATCCCTGTTTCTACTGGTGCCACCAAAGCTGCAGGCAAGGTCATCCTGAACTGAATGGGAAGCTCACTGGCATGGCCTTCCATGTCCCCACCCACAACGTATCAGTGGTGGATCTGACCTGCTACCTGGAGAAAGCTATAAAATATGATAACATCAAGAAGTTGGTGAAGTAGGCATCAAAAGGCCCCCTCAAGGGCATCCTGGGATACACTGAGGACCAGGTTGTCTCCTGCAACTTTAACAGTGACAGCCTTGGATGCTAGGGCCAGCATTGCCTTCAATAACCACTTTGTCAAGCTCATTTCCTGGCATGACAATGAAATGACATGACAATTTGGCTACAGAAACCATGTGGTGGACCTTATGGTCTACATGGCCTCCAAGGAGTAAGAGCGTCCTGGACCACCAGGTGCAGCAAAAGCAAGAGGAAAAGAGAGGCCCTCAGTTGCTAGGGAGTCCTTGCCCCAACTCATTCCCCAAACACTGAGAATCTCCCGGCCTTTACACAGTTTGCGTCCCAGAACCCCTGGAGAGGGGGGAGAGATTGGAGAGCCCTACCTTGTCATGTACCATTAACAAAGCATACTGTGTCCAGCCCCCCCCCCCAAAAAAAGAACTCAAAACCAGAATGATAAGCAAATTAGCTAGTATTATGTGACCTAAGGGCTATCTGAATGACATATCTAACAAGCAGTCCAAAAGAAGAAGATAGAAAGTGATGAGAAACAGTAGTGAAAAGAGGGGAGAATTTAAGGAAGACACCAATACTCAGATCGAAAGAGCAAAGCTCCGAAGGTGATAAGTCAAATTACAGTGACATGCAGAAACAAGGTGGGAAAACTGTGGAATAACAAATGCAAAGGAAAAGATTACAAATAATCCGAGGAAAGATATATTCCCCCAATAAAATGGCAATCATAAAGACAGCATATCTCATATCACCAACACAGGCCAGAAGACAGTGGATATCATCCACAGCTGAAGGAAAATAACTGCCCACCTGGGGCCATTGAATATTCAAGAGTGAATGTGAAAAAAGACATTGTCAGGCAAACAGTGAAAGAGTTTAGCCCTTAAAAATGCTTACTGAAGGCATGACTAAAGACTATACTAAAATGAGGGGCACCTGGGTGACTCAGTGGTTGAGCATCTGCCTTCGGCTCAGGTCGTGATCCCAGGGTCCTGGGATCGAGTCCCAAATTGGGCTCCCTGCAGGGAGCCTGCTTCTCCCTCTGCCTATGTCTCTGCCTCTCTCTGTGTGTCTCTCATGAATAAATATTTAAAATCTAAAAAAATAAAAATAAAGATTGTTATAAAATGAGAAAGAGGCTGAGCCTTGGAGGAAGTAATGGAAATGCAAAAGGGCAATGGTGAATAGGGAAGTGGGTGCATGTGAGTAATGCTCTGAGGCCTTGCTTGTAAAACGTATTCTACAGGGAATGCCTTCGGCAAATCTAAAAACAGGTCAGGACTTCCACTTCTAGGAAAATGGAGATGTATTTTCCCTATTCCTCCTGCTAAGTACAACTGAAAATGCTGGATATCATATATAAAGCAAATATATAAAGACTCTGGATGGTGAAAAAGAAAGCAAATCAATGATGGACTTAGGGGACTGAGGAATGATACACTGGTGAGTTCCCAGACAGAAAGATAGATACATACAGAGAGACATAGAAATAGATACATCTCCATCTCATGAATCTCCACAGGAGCAGACAAAAAAAGCTTCAACAAGCCTGATTGTCTTTAGCCAAAGAATCAGGAAGAGGGGAGCCTAATAAACAAAAGCCTTTTCGATAACAACCAGTCTACTGCACTCAGACACCATGGAGGAAACTGTAACCTGACTCCCACTCATGAAGGCAAAAGCTTAAGGGGAAACCTAGACACTCACTCTCACAAAGCTATACAAGGCTCTCCAACACCACTGGTTAGAGGATTCCAAGACAGCCAAATTAAAAACAAGGACTTTTATCCCCACTGCCCGGTAACAAATCCCATTCCCATGGTATCAGAAGATATTTAAGACAACTATATTATAGGCATGCCTGGGTGGCTCAGTGGTTGAGTGTCCGCCTTTGGCTCAGGGTGTGATCCCGGGGTCCTGGGATCAAGTCCTGAATCAGGCTCCCAGTGAGGAGCCTGCTTCTCCCTCTGCCTATGTCTCTGCCTCTCTATGTGTGTCTCTCATGAATAAATAAATAAAATCTTTTTAAAAAGACAAATATATCATAGAAGGGGGAGGGAAATGAGACATAAAAGGAGGTGAGAATTCTACACTTCACCCAGAATGGTAAAATAAGGACACCAGTAGAAACCTCAATCAAGGGACGTCCTACAAAATGCCAGTCTTTAGGAGCCTAAGGAAACATGATGGCTAAATGTATCATGACTTGCTGGATGAGACCCTGAAATTAAAAAAGGACACTAGATTTCTTTAAAACTGAGGAATCTGAATAAAATACAGACTTCAGTTTAAAATAATGTATGAATATTATTTCATTCATTGTGGTAGATATACTATACTAACATTTATAATAGAAGGATAAATATATGGTAACTACTATCTTTGCAATTTGTCTGTAAATTTACAACTATTCTAAAAATAAGAGTGTCCTTTAAATAATTGATACACTGTAAAAAAATTATGCTTAAGGACTAATTTCATTCAGACCACAGTCTCTGAATACAGTGAGGTAATAGAACAATAGGAAAGAGACTATAAATAACTAAAATGATTATAGAGATTAGGGGTACCTGGGTGGTTCAGTCAGTCAAGCATCCAACTCTTGATTTCAACTCAGGTCACCTTCTTGAAGTCCTAGGATCTGGCTGCATTGCACTCTGCACTCAGCAGGTAGTCTCCTTAAGGATTCTCTCCCTCTCCTGTGCCCCTCCCCCCACTTGCACACACACTCTCTAAAATAAATAAATCTTAAAAAAAATAAAATAAGGGGGCAGGGCAAGATGGTGAAAGAGCAGGGGCCCCACCTCACCCGGTTCCACCAATTTACCTGGATTACTTTCAGACCATCTTGAACACCTACAAATTCGACCTGAGATGTAAAGAGAGAACAGCCGGAACACAGCCGGAACACAACAGAGAGAAGGCTTTGCACTTCTAGCAAGGTAGGAAGGCAGAAAATAAAAATAAGAAAGAATCCAGTGGGGGAGGGGCCCCTGCGAGGAGCCGGGCCTAGGACGGGGCTGCGAGAGCCTTCATGACAGGAAAGCCCAGCCCCGGAGAGGTGGGAACTTTAAAAATCCGCACCGGATTCTTCCCGGAGGGAAAGTGCTCAGCAGGGAACTCGGGCAGAACTGCAGTAGGGGCGGTGGAGCCTCCAGTCTCCCGGGGTCACTAATAGAGGAAGTGCACCCCGGGGGGGGAGAGCGCACCACAGCCCACGGGCCACGCATGGTAAAGGGCTGGAGCATGCGGCCAGCAGCAGCTCAGGCTGCCTTCGGGAGCCACAGCCCTGGGAGCGTGTTTCCACCAGCACTGGCCCTACAGCCCAGGGCACGGGGGGGACACAGACCACGATCCTGCGCTCCCGCCGGGGACAGACAGAGGCCAGGAGGGCAGAGGACAGCTAGGACGCTCCTGCAACCGGGGGGGCCCAAGCTGTGCAGGTCAGCGACCCCCGGCTCCGGAGCATCCAGGCCAGTGCGGACTGGTTGCTGCGGAAGTAACTGCGGGAGCTGACTCCAGGGCTGGGGACCTGGCCGCTGTCAGTGGGGTTGTTCCTCCTGGTGTCACCCTGTGCCTGGGGGGGAGGGGGCCTCAAGGGCTAAACAGCTCCCACTGAGCCTTACACCTAGCAGGGGGCGGGGCACCTCTCCCAGGTGCACACACCTGAGAATCATCACAGCAGCCCCTCCCCCAGAAGACCAGCTGGAAGGACAGGGGAAGAGCAAGTTCTTGACCAAGCAATGCTGGAAAGATCCAGGGTAAGTCAAAGGATTTACAGTATATAGAACTAGAGGGTACCCCTCCTATTTTTCCCCCTTTTTCCAGTACAACTCCTTTTTATATCAGACTAAAAATTTCCAGTACATTTTCTCTTTTCCCACCTTAGCTACAATATGTTACCACCTCTTCATTTTTAAGTTTCTTCCTTTTTGACTTTCATATTTCTACGATTATATGTCTTAGATATATTTTCCACTTCTAGATTCCCTTCAACATACTCAGATTAATTTTGGAAGATATACGAGATGTGTTTGTTTGTTTTGTGTTTTGTGTTTTATCTGCCTCATTTTCTTCTGCAATGGGGGAAATTAATACCTTCAAAAACATGACCAGCATGCACCCAGAACCAAGTGGAATACTGTGCTGGTTCATTCTGTGAGATTATATTCTCTCTTCATTCCCATTATGCCCCCATCTTTTTATCATTTATGTTTTGGTGGTCAATGTTGGGGCTTTCTACAAGTATTGCTGGTTTACATAAATTTGGGGCTGAGCCTCTTCTAATATACAGAACTTAATATACTCAGAACCAAAAGGATCACCCTCTAGGAACCCTCAGGTAGACTACATTCTCCCTCCACTATGACTTCATCACCACCACCATCTCCTAATCCCCCCCCTTTTTTTCTTCTCCTTTCTTTTTTCTTCTTTACTTTTATTTTTTCTCTTCTTTTTTTCTTTCTTTATTTCTTCTTCATTGGGATTCTTGGCCTGTTATTTCTTACTACTTTTTTAAAATTTGTTTTTCACTTTAATGGTCCTTATGTTTTATTTTGTTCTGATCTTTGTTTTCATTTTCTGGTCTCCGACCTTGTCAGAATCATCTAGGGTGAAATTTACTTAGGTTGTGGTTGCTTTCTTGACTCAGCCTGCTCACACAGCCACTCTGCACTGAGCAAAATGACTAGAAGGAAGAACTCACCACAAAAGAAACAACCAGAAACAGTACTCTCTGCCACAGGGTTACAGAATAAGGATTACAATTCGATGTCAGAAAGCCAAATCAGAAGCACAATGATAAAGCTACTGGTGGCTCTGGAAAAAAGCATAAAGGATTCAAGAGACTTCATGACTGCAGAATATAGACCTAGTTAGACAGAAATTAATGATCAATTAAATGAGATACAAGCCAAACTGGAGGCCCTAATGATGAGGGTTAATGAGGTGGAAGAAAGACTGAGCAACATATAAGACAAGTTGATGGCAAGGAAGGAGGCTGAGGAAAAAAAGAGAAAAACAATTAAAAGACCATGAGGAAAAGTTAAGAGAAATAAATGATAGCCTCAGAAGGAAAAATCTACATATAATTGGGGATCCAGAAAGTGCCGAGAGGAACAAAGGGCCAGAAAGCGTATTTGAACAAATTGTAGCTGAGAACTTCACTAATCTGGGGAGGAAAACAGGCATTTAGATCCAGGAGATAGAGAGATCCCCACCTGAAATCAATAAAAACCATCAAACACCTCGACATTTAATAGTGAAACTCGCAAATTCCAAAGATAAAAAGAAAATCCTTAAAACATTGAGAGACAAGAGATTCTTAACTTATATGGGGAAAAATATTAGGTTAAGAGCAGACCTCTCCACAGAGATGTGGCAGGCCATAAAGGGCTGGCAGGATATATTCAGGGTCCTAAATGACAAGAACATATAGCCAAGAATACTCTATCCAGCAAGGCTCTCATTCAGAATAGAAGGAGACATAAAGAGCTTCCAAGATAGGCAGAAAATGAAAGAATATGTGACCAGCAAACCAGATCTGCAAGAAATATTAAGGGGGACCCTGGAAAAAAAGGGGGGAAGGCTGCAGAAATAATACACAAAAACAGGGACTGAATAGGTATTATGATGACACTAAATTCATCTCTTCCAATAGTTACTCTGAATGTGAATGGGCTTAATGATCCCATCAAAAGTCGCAGGGTTTCAGACTGGATAAAAAAGCAAGACCCATCTATTTGCTGTCTACAAGAGACTCATTTTAGACCTAAGGACACCTCCAGCCTGAAAATGAAAGGGTGGAGAACCATTTACCATTCAAATGGTCCTCAAAGGAAGAATGGGGAGCAATCCTCATATCAGATAAATTACAGTTTATACCAAAGGCTGTAGTAAGAGATGAGGAGGGACACTATATCATACTTAAAGTGTCTATCCAACAAGAAGACCTAACAATCATGAATATTTATGCCTCTAATGTGGGAGGTGCCAAGTATATCAATCAATTAATAACCAAAGTTAAGACATCCTGAGATAATAGTACACTTATACTGGGAAACTACAACATGGCGCTTTCTGCAAATGACAGATCTTCTAAGCACAATATAACCAAAGAAACAAGAGCTTTAAATGATACACTGGGCCAGATGGATTTCACAGATACTTACAGAACTTCTAAACACAACTTACGACATATTCTTCTCAAATACACATGGAACTTTCTCCAGAAGAGACCACACACTAGGTCACAAATCAGGTCTCAACCAATAACAAAAGATTTGGGATTGTCCCCTGCTTATTTTCAGACCATAATGATTTGAAACTAGAACTCAATCATAAGAAGATATTTGGAAGAAATTCAAACACGTGGAGGTTAAAGACCATCCTCCTAAAAGATGAAAGTGTCAACCAGGAAATTAGAGAAGAATTAAAAAGATTCATGGAAACTAATGAGAATGAAGATACAACCATTCAAAATCATTGGGATACAGCAAAAGCAGTCCTAAGAGGAAAATACATCACAATAGAAACTTCCCTCAAGAAATTGGAAAAACCTCAAATGCACAAGCTAACCTTGCACCTAAAGGAATTTTAGAAAGAACAGCAAGTAAAACCTACACCAGGCAGAAGAGAGATAATAAGGATTCGAGCAGAACTCCATGAAATAGAGACCAGAAGAACTGTATCAGATCAACAAAACCAGGAGTTGGTTCTTTGAAAGAATTAATAAGATAGATAAGTCCCTAGCCAGCCTCATTAAAAAGAAAAAAGACTCAAATTAACAAAATCATGAATGAAAGAGGAGCGATCACAACCAATACCGAAGAAATACAAATGACTTTAAAGATGTACTATAAGCAGCTATACGCCAACAATTAGGCAATCTGGAAGAAATGGATGCATTTCTGTAAAGCCACAAATTACCAAAACTGGAACAGGAAGAAATAGAAAAGCTGAACAGGCAAATAACCAGGGAGGAAATTGAAGCAGTCATCAAAAACCTCCCAAGACACAAAAGTCCAGGGCCAGATGGCTTCCCAGGAGAATTCTATCAAACATTTAAAGAAGAAATAATACCTATTCTACTAAAGCTGTTTCAAAGGATAAAAAGGGACAGAATACCTCCAAACTCATTTTATGAGGCCAGCATCACCTTAATTTCAAAACCAGACAAAGACCCCACTGAAAAGGAGAATTATAGACCAATATGCCTGATGAACACAGATGCAAAAATTCTCACCAAGATACTAGCCAATAGCATCCAACAGTACATTAAGATTATTCACCATGACCAAGTGGGATTTATCCTCAGGATGCCAGGGTGGTTCAACATTCATAAACCAATCAACGTGATAGATCACATCCACATGAGAAAAAACAAAAACCATATGATCCTCTCAATAAATGCAGAGAAAGAATTTGACAAAATATAGCATCCATTCCTGATCAAAATTCTTCAGAGTGTAGGGATAGAGGGAACATTCCTCGGCATCTTAAAAGCCATCTAGGAAAAGCCCACAGCAAATATCATTCTCAATGGGGAAACACTGGGAGCCTTTCCCCTAATATCAGGAATAAGACAGGGATGTCCACTCTCACCACTGCTATTCAACATAGTACTAGAAGTCCTAGCCTCAGCAATCAGGCAACAAAAAGAAATAAAAAGCATTCAAATTGGCAAAGAAGAAGTCAAATTATTCCTCTTCACAGATGACATGGTGCCATATATAGAAAACCCAAAAGACTCCACTCCAAGATTGCTAGAACTCATACAACAATTTGTAATGTGGCAGGATACAAAATCAATGCCCAGGAGCAGCCCGGGTGGCTCAGCGGTTTAGCGCCACCTTCAGCCCAGGGCCTGATCCTGGAGACCCTGGATTGTGTCCCACATCAGGCTCCCTGGTTGGAGCCTGCTTCTCCCTCTGCCTGTGTCTCTGCCTCTCTCTGTCTCTGTGTCTCTCATGAATAAATAAATAACAATATTTTTTAAAAAACAAAATCAATGCCCAGAAATCAGTGTCATTTCTATATACTAACAATAAGACTGAAGAAAGAGAAATTAAGGAGTCAATCCCATTTACAATTGCACCCAAAACCATAAGATACCTAGGAATAAACCTAACCAAAGAAGTAAAGGATCTATACTCTAAAAACTACAGAACACTTCTAAAAGAAATTGAGGAAGACACCAACAGATGGAAAAATATTCCATGCTCATGGATTAGAAGAATTAATATTGTGAAAATGTCTATGCTATCCAGGGCAATTTATATGTTCAATGCAATCTCTATCAAAATATCATGGAATTTCTTCAGAGAGTTAGAACAAATAATCTTAAGATTTGTGCGGAATCAGAAAAGATACCAAATAGCCAGTGGGATATTGAAAAAGAAAACCAGAGCTGGGGGCATCACAATGCCGGATTTCAAGCTGTACTACAAAGCTGTGGTCATCAAGACAGTGTGGTACTTGCACAAAAAAACAGACACATAGATCAATGGAACAGAATGGAGAATCCAGAAGTGGACCCTCAACTTTATGGTCAACTAATATTCGACAAAGCAGGAAAGACTATCCACTGGAAAAAAGACAGTCTCTTCAATAAATGGTGCTGGGAAAATTGGACAGCCACATGCAGAAGAAAGAAACTGGACCAATCTCTTACACCATACACAAAGATAAACTCAAAATGGATGAAAGATTTAAATGTGAGACAAGACTCCATCAAAGTCCTAGAGGAGAACACAGGCAACACCCTTCTTGAACTTGGTCACAGTAACTTCTTGCAAGATACATCCATGAAGGCAAGAGAAACAAAAGCAAAAATGAACTATTGGGACTTCATCAAGATAAGAAGCTTTTGCACAGCAAAAGAAACAGTCAGCAAAACTAAAAGAGAACCTACAGAATGGGAGAAGATATTTGCAAATGACGTATCAGATAAAGGGCTAGTTTCCAAGATCTATAAAGAACTTATTAATCTCAACACCCAAGAAACAAACAATCCAATCATGAAATGGGCAAAAGACATGAAGAGAAATCTCACAGATGAAGACATAGACATGGCCAACAAGCACATGAGAAAATGCTCCCCATCACTGGCCATCAGGGAAATACAAATCAAAACCACAATGAGATACCACCTCATACCAGTGAGAATGGGGAAAACTAACAAGGCAGAAAACAACAAATGTTGGAGAGGATGTGGAGAAAGGGGAACCCTCTTGCACTGTTGGTGGGAATGAGAAATGGTGCAGCCACTCTGGAAAACTGTGTGGAGGTTCCTCAAAGAGTTAAAAATAGACCTGCCCTACGACCCAGCAATTGCACTGCTGGGGATTTACCCCAAAGATACAGATGCAGTGAAATGCCGGGACACCTGCACCCCGATGTTTCTAGCAGCAATGTCCACAGTAGCCAAACTGTGGAAGGAGCCTCGGTGTCCATCGAAAGATGAATGGAGGGGAGGGGCAAGATGGCGGAGGAGTAGGGTCTCCAGGTCACTTGTCCTCAACAAATTACCTAGAAAACCATCCAATCATCCTGAAAATCTACGAATTCGGCCTGAGATTTAAAGAGAGACCAGCTGGAACGCTACAGTGAGAAGAGTTCGCGCTTCTATCAAGGTAGGAAGACGGGGAAAAAGGAATAAAGACACAAAAGGCCTCCAAGGGGGAGGGGCCCCGAGGAGCCGGGCTGAGGCCGGGGCGAGTGTCCCCAGGACAGGAGAGCCCCGTCCCGGAGGAGCAGGAGCTGCACCGACCTTCCCGGGGGAAAGGCCTCCCGGGGAATTGGAGCAGGATCCCCAGAAAGGCGGGGATGCCCTCGGGCTCCCGGGGACAGTGACAGAGGAACTGCGCCCCGGAGAGTGCGCCGAGCTCCCTAAGGGCTGCAGCGCTCGGCGGGACCCGGAGCACTAGGAGGGGCTCGGGCGGCGGCTCCGCGGAGGGGGCTGCGCGGCTCCGGGAACAGCTCAGCGGCGGCGGCTCGGGCGGAGGAAGAAGCTCCGCGGAGGGGGCGGCGCAGCTCCGGGAACAGCTCGGAGGGGCTCGGGCGGCGGCTCCGCGGAGGGGGCTACGGGGCGGGAGCGCGAATCCAACAGCGCAAGCCCCGGAGCACAGGGCGCCGGGACACAGCCCAGGATCCGGCCTCCCCCGGGGCAGGCAGAGGCCGGGAGGGCCCAGGACAGCAAGGACGCTCCTGCCTGGAACTGAGCAGATCAGCGGCCCCGCCCGGGAGCCCCCAGGCCCTGCAGCCGGAGAGACCCGGAGCTACTGCGGGAGCTGACCCCAGGGTCCCAGAGCTGCCCCCGCCACTGTGGCTTCCTCCTGGGGCCTCACGGGGTGAACAACCCCCACTGAGCCCTGCACCAGGCAGGGGCAGAGCAGCTCCCCCAAGTGCTAACACCTGAGAATCAGCACAGCAGGCCCCTCCCCCAGAAGACCAGCGAGACGGACCAGTTCCAAGGGAAGTCAAGGGACTTAAAGTACACAGAATCGGAAGATACTCCCCGTGGTTTTTGCTTTTGGTTTTTTTTGTTTTTGTTTTTGGTTTTTTTTGTGTGTTTTTTTTTTTATTTGTTTGTTTTGTTTTGTGCTTTTTTTTTTTTCTTTCTTTCTTCTTGATTTCTGATTGCTTACCCCGCCCCACCCCCCCTTTTTTTCTTTTATCTCCTTTCTTTCTTTTTCTTTCTTTTTCTTCTCTTTTTCCCCCTTTTTTTTTCCTCTTTCTCTTTTTTCTTTTTCTCTTTTCTTTCCTTCTCTCTCTTTTTCTCCTTTTCCCAATACAACTTGTTTTTGGCCACTCTGCACTGAGCAAAATGACTAGAAGGAAAACCTCACCTCAAAAAAAAGAATCAGAAACAGCCCACTCTCCCACAGAGTTACACAATATGGATTACAATTCAATGTCAGAAAGCCAATTCAGAAGCACTATTTTACAGCTACTGGTGGCTCTAGAAAAAACCATAAAGGACTCAAGAGACTTCATGACTGCAGAATTTAGATCCAATCAGACAGAAATTAAAAATCAATTAAATGAGATGCAATCCAAGCTAGAAGTCCTAACGACGAGGGTTAACGAGGTGGAAGAACGAGTGAGTGACATAGAAGACAAGTTGATGGCAAAGAGGGAAACTGAGGAAAAAAGAGACAAGCAATTAAAAGACCATGAGGATAGATTAAGGGAAATAAATGACAGCCTGAGGAAGAAAAACCTACGTTTAATTGGGGTTCCTGAGGGCGCCGAAAGGGACAGAGGGCCAGAATATGTATTTGAACAAATCATAGCTGAAAACTTTCCGAATCTGGGAAGGGAAACAGGCATTCAGATCCAGGAAATAGAGAGATCCCCCCCTAAAATCAACAAAAACCGTTCAACACCTCGACATTTAATAGTGAAGCTTGCAAATTCCAAAGATAAGGAGAAGATCCTTAAAGCAGCAAGAGAAAAAAAGTCCCTGACTTTTATGGGGAGGAATATTAGGGTAACAGCAGACCTCTCCACAGAGACCTGGCAGGCCAGAAAGGGCTGGCAGGATATATTCAGGGTCCTAAATGAAAAGAACATGCAACCAAGAATACTTTATCCAGCAAGGCTTTCATTCAAAATGGAAGGAGAGATAAAGAGCTTCCAAGACAGACAGCAACTGAAAGAATATGTAACCTCCAAACCAGCTCTGCAAGAAATTTTAAGGGGGACTCTTAAAATTCCCCTTTAAGAAGAAGTTCAGTGGAACAATCCACAAAAACAAGGACTGAATAGATATGATGACACTAAACTCATATCTATCAGTAGTAACTCTGAACGTGAACGGGCTTAATGACCCCATCAAAAGGCGCAGGGTTTCAGACTGGATAAAAAAGCAGGACCCATCTATTTGCTGTCTACAAGAGACTCATTTTAGACAGAAGGACACCTACAACCTGAAAATAAGAGGTTGGAGAACCATTTACCATTCAAATGGTCCTCAAAAGAAAGCAGGGGTTGCCATCCTTATATCAGATAAATTAAAATTTACCCCAAAGACTATAGTGAGAGATGAAGAGGGACACTATCTCATACTCAAAGGATCTATCCAACAAGAGGACTTAACAATCCTCAATATATATGCCCCGAATGTGGGAGCTGCCAAATATTTAAACCAATTAATAACCAAACTGAAGAAATACCTTGATAATAATAAACTTATACTTGGTGACTTCAATCTAGCTCTTTCTACCCTGGATAGGTCTTCTAAGCACAACATCTCCAAAGAAACGAGAGCTTTAAATGATACACTGGACCAGATGGATTTCACAGATATCTACAGAACTTTACATCCAAGCTCAACTGAATACACATTCTTCTCAAGTGCACATGGAACTTTCTCCAGAATAGACCACATACTGGGTCACAAATCGGGTCTGAACCGATACCAAAAGATCGGGATAGTCCCCTGTATATTCTCAGACCATAATGCCTTGAAATTAGAACTTAATCACGACAAGAAGTATGGAAGGACCACAAACACGTGGAGGTTAAGGACCATCCTGCTAAAAGATGAAAAGGTCAACCAGGAAATTAAGGAAGAATTAAAAAGATTCATGGAAACTAATGAGAGTGAAGATACAACCGTTCAAAATCTTTGGGATGCAGCAAAAGCAGTCCTGAGGGGGAAATACATCGCAATACAAGCATCCATTCAAAAACTGGAAAGATCTCAAATTCAAAAGCTCACCTTACACATAAAGGAACTAGAGAAAAAGCAACAAATAGACCCCACCCCCAGCAGAAGAAGACAGTTAATTAAAATTCGAGCAGAACTCAATGATATCGAGACCAAAAGAACTGTGGAACAGATCAACAGAACCAGGAGTTGGTTCTTTGAAAGAATTAATAAGATAGATAAACCATTAGCCAACCTTATTAAAAAGAAGAGAGAGAAGACTCAAATTAATAAAATCATGAATGAGAAAGGAGAGATCACTACCAACACCAAGGAAATACAAACGATTTTAAAAACATATTATGAACAGCTGTACGCCAATAAATTAGGAAATCTAGAAGAAATGGACGCATTCCTGGAAAGCCACAAACTACCAAAACTGGAGCAGGAAGAAATAGAAAACCTGAACAGGCCAATAACCAGGGAGGAAATTGAAGCAGTCATCAAAAACCTCCCAAGACACAAGAGTCCAGGGCCAGATGGCTTCCCAGGGGAATTCTATCAAACGTTTAAAGAAGAAATCATACCTATTCTACTAAAGCTGTTTGGAAAGATAGAAAGAGATGGAGTACTTCCAAATTCGTTCTATGAGGCCAGCATCACCTTAATTCCAAAACCAGACAAAGACCCCACCAAAAAGGAGAATTACAGACCAATATCCCTGATGAACATGGATGCAAAAATTCTCAACAAGATACTAGCCAATAGGATCCAACAACACATTAAGAAAATTATTCACCATGACCAAGTAGGATTTATCCCTGGGACACAAGGCTGGTTCAACACTCGTAAAACCATCAATGTGATTCATCATATCAGCAAGAGAAAAACCAAGAACCATATGATCCTCTCATTAGATGCAGAGAAAGCATTTGACAAAATACAGCATCCATTCCTGATCAAAACCCTTCAGAATGTTGGGATAGAGGGAACTTTCCTCGACATCTTAAAAGCCATCTACGAAAAGCCCACAGCAAATATCATTCTCAATGGGGAAGCACTGGGAGCCTTTCCCCTAAGATCAGGAACAAGACAGGGATGTCCACTCTCACCACTGCTGTTCAACATAGTTCTGGAAGTCCTCGCCTCAGCAATCAGACAACAAAAAGACATTAAAGGCATTCAAATTGGCAAAGAAGAAGTCAAACTCTCCCTCTTCGCCGATGACATGATACTCTACATAGAAAACCCAAAAGCCTCCACCCCAAGATTGCTAGAACTCATACAGCAATTTGGTAGCGTGGCAGGATACAAAATCAATGCCCAGAAATCAATGGCATTTCTATACACTAACAATGAGACTGAAGAAAGAGAAATTAAGGAGTCAATCCCATTTACAATTGCACCCAAAAGCATAAGATACCTAGGAATAAACCTAACCAAAGAGGTAAAAGATCTATACCCTAAAAACTATAGAACACTTCTGAAAGAAATTGAGGAAGACACAAAGAGATGGAAAAATATTCCATGCTCATGGATTGGCAGAATTAATATTGTAAAAATGTCAATGTTACCCAGGGCAATTTACACGTTTAATGCAATCCCTATCAAAATACCATGGACTTTCTTCAGAGAGTTAGAACAAATTATTTTAAGATTTGTGTGGAATCAGAAAAGACCCCGTATAGCCAGGGGAATTTTAAAAAAGAAAACCATAGCTGGGGGCATCACAATGCCAGATTTCAGGTTGTACTACAAAGCTGTGGTCATCAAGACAGTGTGGTACTGGCACAAAAACAGACACATAGATCAATGGAACAGAATAGAGAACCCAGAAATGGACCCTGAAATGTATGGTCATCTAATATTCGATAAAGGAGGAAAGACTATCCATTGGAAGAAAGACAGTCTCTTCAATAAATGGTGCTGGGAAAATTGGACATCCACATGCAGAAGAATGAAACTGGACCACTCTCTTTCACCATACACAAAGATAAACTCAAAATGGATGAGAGATCTAAATGTGAGACAAGAGTCCATCAAAATCCTAGAGGAGAACACAGGCAACACCCTTTTTGAACTTGGCCACAGTAATTTCTTGCAAGATACATCCACAAAGGCAAAAGAAACAAAAGCAAAAATGAACTATTGGGACTTCATCAAGATAAGAAGCTTTTGCACAGCAAAGGATACAGTCAACAAAACTAAAAGACAACCTACAGAATGGGAGAAGATATTTGCAAATGACATATCAGATAAAGGGCTAGTTTCCAAAATCTATAAAGAACTTATTAAACTCAACACCAAAGAAACAAACAATCCAATCATGAAATGGGCAAAAGACATGAAGAGAAATCTCACAGAGGAAGACATGGACATGGCCAACAAGCACATGAGAAAATGCTCTGCATCACTTGCCATCAGGGAAATACAAATCAAAACCACAATGAGATACCACCTCACACCAGTGAGAATGGGGAAAATTAACAAGGCAGGAAACAACAAATGTTGGAGAGGATGCGGAGAAAAGGGAACCCTCTTACACTGTTGGTGGGAATGTGA
Organism: Vulpes vulpes; assembly: GCF_048418805.1. Classification (NCBI taxonomy): domain Eukaryota; kingdom Metazoa; phylum Chordata; class Mammalia; order Carnivora; family Canidae; genus Vulpes; species Vulpes vulpes. Next base: position 85,859,441 of record NC_132796.1, on the reverse strand, counting down.
ACTGGTGCAGCCACTCTGGAAAACTGTGTGGAGGTTCCTCAAAGAGTTAAAAATAGACCTGCCCTACGACCCAGCAATTGCACTGTTGGGGATTTACCCCAAAGATTCAGATGCAATGAAACGTCGGGACACCTGCACCCCGATGTTTCTATCAGCAATGGCCACAATAGCCAAACTGTGGAAGGAGCCTCGGTGTCCATCGAAAGATGAATGGATAAAGAAGATGTGGTTTATGTATACAATGGAATATTACTCAGCAATTAGAAACGACAAATACCCACCATTTGCTTCATCGTGGATGGAACTGGAGGGTATTATGCTGAGTGAAATAAGTCAGTCGGAGAAGGACAAACAGTGTATGTTCTCATTCATTTGGGGAATATGAATAATAGTGAAAGGGAATATAAAGGAAGGGAGAAGAAATGTTGGGAAATATCAGGAAGGGAGACAGAACATAAAGACTCCTAACTCGGGGAAACGAACTAGGGGTGGTGGAGGGGGAGGAGGGCGGGTGTTGGAGGGGAATGGGTGACGGGCACTGAGGTGGACACTTGACAGGATGAGCACTGGGTGTTTTTCTGTATGTTGGTAAATTGAACACCAATAAAAATTAATTAAAAAAAAAAAAAAAAAGAAAGATGAATGGATAAAGAAGATGTGGTCTATGTATACAATGGAATATTACTCAGCCATTAGAAATGACAAATACCCACCATTTGCTTCGACTTGGATGGAACTGAGTCCATCCAAGTATGCTGAGTGAAATAAGTCAATCGGAGAAGGGCAAACATTATATGGTCTCACTCTTGGGGAATATAAAAAGTAGTGAAAGGTAATAAAGGGGAAAGGAGAAAAAATGAGTGGGAAATATGAAAAAGGGAGACAGGACATGAAAGACTCCTAACTCTGGGAAACGAACAAGGAGTGGTGGAAAGGGAGGTGGGCGGGGGGTAGGGGTGACTGGGTGACGGGCACTGAAGGGGGCACTTGATGGGATGAGCGCCTGGGTGTTATGCTGCATGTTGGCAAATTGAACTCCAATAAAATATATATATATATAAAAAAAGTTTTGCTAGTGATTTTATGATATTTAAAATTTATAAGCATTTTACTATTACATATGAATTCTTTTCTAACTTGTTTTATCATTTGTTTTGTATTGAGATATATACATTTTGGCCTTGTTCATTTATTTTACTGTTGAGTAGAATTCCATTATGTAAATAAAATTCTTTCCAAAACTGTTTTAACAACTGCACTCTAACTTCACAGCACTTGAGAGAAACTATTTTCCTATATCCTTGCATAAACTTATGCTCTCAAATTTGAAGTTTCATCAATTTGTTGGGGGTGAAAGATATTTATTTAAATTTATATTTCTTTATTATTGAGATTGAAAATCCTTTTATATGTTTACTGAGTTTTCATATTTCTTTTCTGCATCGAAATTCTTTGACCATCTTTTAACTGCTTTAAAATAAACCCCAAATATCTAGGAGTTCTTTATGGATTCTTGACACTCAATATGTTTTTAATTTATATGTATTGGAAATGTCTTCTCCCAGTCATGTCTTCTAATTTAACCTTCCCTTTGTCGTACAGAAAAATTTAAATTCTTACATGCTCAAACTTTGATCTGTTACTTTTTAGTTTTAGCTTTGGATTCCTGTGTTAAAAAGCCATTGCCATTTCCAAATCATAAAGTAAGTCTCCTGCGTTTTGTCTTAAAGTTTTTTCTTTTTAAATTTAGGTCCTTAAATTCATTTGAAATTGATTTTTATTTTTATGTGATGCAGGGATTCAGTTTTTTCACACACACACACACACACACACACACAATTTATCCAATACCACTTATTGAAAAGCTTGTGCTCTCCTAATTTTAATGTAATCTCTGTTATATGCTAAATTTTCATATATGGAATGTATGCATATACATTTGGCCTCATTCTGTTTTACTCGCATAATGGCTTCATTTTGCCAATATCACACTGTTTTAATTACTATAATTGTATAGTAAATTCCTATATATAGTATTTTTCTGACTATTCAAATACAGTTATATAACCATTTCCTTTTTTTTTTTTTAAATGGAAGTTCGATTTGCCAACTAGTATAACACCCAGTGCTCATAGCATCAAGTGCCCTCCTTGGTGCCTGCCACCCAGCTACCCCATCCCCTCACCCGCCTTCCCTCCCAATACCCTTTGTTCATTTCCCAGAGTTAGGAGTCTCTCATGTTCTGTCACCCTCTGTGATATTTCCCACTCATTTTCCCTCCTTGCCCTTATAATCCCTTTCACTATTTCTTATATTCCCGAATGAGTGAAACCATATGATGACTGTCTTGCTCCAATTGACTTACTTGACTCACGATAATACCCTTCAGTTCCATCCATGACAAAGCAAATAGTGGGTATTCGTCGTTTCTAATGACTGGGTAGTATTCCATTGTGTATATAGACCACATGTTCTTTATCCATTCATCTGTCGAAGGACATTGAGGCTCCTTTTCACAGTTTGGCTATTGTGGACATTGCTTCTGTGAACATTGGGGTGCAGGTGTCCCGGCATTTCACTACATCTCTATCTTTGGGGTAAATACCCAGGAGTGCAATGCTGGGTCGTAGGGTAGCTATATTTTTAACTCTTTGAGGAACCTCCACACTGTTTTCCAGAGTGGCTGTACCAGTTCACATTCCCAACAACAGTGCAAGAGGGTTCCCCTTTCTCCACATCCTCTCCAACATTTGTTGTTTCCTGAATTGTTAATTTTCCCCATTCTCACTGGTGTGAGGTGGTATCTCATTGTGGTTTTGATTTGTATTTCCCTGATGGCCAGTGATGCAGAGCATTTTCTCGTGCTTGTTGGCCATGTGCAGGTCTTCCTTGGTGAAATTTCTGTTCATGTCTTTTGTCCATTTCATGATTGGATTGTTTCTTGGTGTTGAGTTTAATAAGTTCTTTATAAATCTTGGATACTAGCCCTTTTTCTGATAGGTCATTTGCAAATAACTTCTCCCATTCTGTAGGTTCTCTTTTAGTTTTTGTTGACTGTTTCTTTTGCTGTGTAGAAGCTTTTGATTTTGATGAAGTCTCAATAGTTCATTTTTGCTTTTGTTTCCCTTGCCTTCAAGGATGTATCTTGCAAGACGTTGCTGTGGCCAAGTTCAGAAAGTGTGCTGCCTGTGTTCTCCTTTAGGATTTTGATGGAATCTTGTCTCACATTTAGATCTTTCATCCATTTTAAGTTTATCTTTGTGTATGGTGTAAGAGAATGATCTAGTTTCATTCTTCTGCACGTGGCTGTCCAATTTCTCGGACACCATTTACTGAATAGACTGTTCTTTTTCCAGTGGATATTCTTTCCTGCTTTGTCAAATATTAGTTGAACATTGAGTTTCATAGAATTCCCCTGGGAAGACATCTGGCCCTGGAATTTTGTGTCTTGGGAGGTTTTTGATGACTGCTTCAGTTTCCTCCCTGGTTATAGGCCTGTTCAGGTTTTCTATTTCTTCCTGTTCCAGTTTTGGTAGTTTGTGGTTTTCCAGAAATGCATCCATTTCTTCTAGATTGCCTAATTTATTGGCATATAGCTGCTCATAATATGTTTTTAAAATCATTTGTGTTTCCTTGGTGGTGGTGATCTCTCCTTTCTCACTCATGATTTTATTAATTTGAGTCTTTTCTCTCTTATTTTTAATAAGGCTGGCTAATGGTTTACCTATCCTATTAATTCTTTCATACAACCAACTCCTGTCTTTGTTAATCTCTTCCACAGTTCTTCTGGTCTCTATTTCATTGAGTTCTGCTCGAATCTTTATTAAGTCTCTTCTGCTGGATATAGGATCATTTTGCTGTTTTTTCTCCAGCTCCTTTAGGTGCAAGGTTAGCTTTTGTATTTGAGTTCTTTCCAGTTTTTGGATGGATGCTTGTATTGCGATGTATTTCCCTCTTAGGACTGCTTTTGCTGTATCCCAAAGATTTTGAACAGTTGTATCTTCATTCTCATTAGTTTCCATGAATCTTTTTAATTATTCTCCAATTTCCTGGTTGACCCTTTCATTTTTTAGCAGGATGGTCCTTAACCTCCACGTGTTTGAAATCCTTCCAAACTTCTTCTTGTGATTGAGTTCTAATTTCAAAGCATTATGGTCTGAAAATATGCAGGGGACAATCCCAATCTTTGATAGTGGTTAAGACCTGATTTGTGACCCAGTATGTGGTCTATTCTGGAGCAAGTTCCATGTGCACTTGAGAAGAATGTGTATTCAGTTGCATTTGGATGTAAAGTTCTGTAAATATCTGTGAAATCCATCTTGTCCAGTGTATCATTTAAAGCTCTTGTTTCTTTGGAGATATTGTGCTTAGAAGACCTGTCAATTGTAGAAAGCACTACGTTCAAGTCACCAAGTATAAGTGTATTATCTAAGTATGTCTTAACTTTGGTTATTAATTGATTGATATACTTAGCAGCTCCCACAATCGGGGCATAAATATTGATGACTGTTAGGTCCTCTTGTTGGATAGATCCTTTAAATATGATATAGTGTCCCTCTTCAACTCTTAGTACAGTCTTCGGGATAAACTTTAGTTTATCTGATATAAGGATGGCTACCCCTGCTTTCTTTTGAGGACCATTTGAATGGTACATGGTTCTCCAACCTTTTATTTTCAGGCTGTAGGTGTCCTTCTGTCTAAAATGAGTCTCTTATAGACAGCAAATAGAAGGGTCTTTCTTTTTTATCCAGTCTGAAACCCTGTACCTTTTGATGGGGTCATTAAGCCCATTCTCGTTCAGAGTTACTATTGAAAGATATGAATTTAGTGTCACCATGATATCTATTCAGTTCCTGTTTTTGTGGATTGTTCCCTTGGACGTCCTCTATTACAGAATCCCCTTTAGTATTTCTTGCAGAGCTGACTTCGTGGTCACATATTCTTTCAGTTTCTGCCTATCTTGGAAGCTCTTTATCTCTCCTTCCATTCTGAATGAGAGCCTTGCTGGATAAAGTATTCTTGGCTGCAGGTTCTTCTCATTTAGGACCCAGCCCTTTCTGGCCTGCCAGGTCTCTGTGGAGAGGTCTGCTGTTAATCTAATATTTTTCCCCATAAAAGTTAGAGATTTCTTTTCTCTTGCTGCCTTAAGGATCTTCTCTTTATCTTCGGAATTTGCAAGTTTCACTATTAAATGTCGAGGTGTTGAGTGGTTTTTATTGCTTTTGGGGGGGGGATCTCTCTATTTCCTGGATCTGAATGCCTGTTTCCCTCCCCAAATTAGGGACATTCTCAGCTATGATTTGTTCAAATACCTCTGTCCCTTTTCGGTGCCCTTGGGAACCCCAATGAAATGTAAATTTTCCGTTCTGAGGCTGTCATTTATTTCCCTTAATCTGTCTTCATGGTCTTTTAATTGTCTGTCTCTTTTTTCCTCAGTTTCCCTCCTTGCCATCAACTTGTCTTCTATGTCACTCAGTCGTTCTTTTACTTTGTTAACCCTCATCGTTAGGACCTCTAGTTTGGATTGCATCTCATTTAATTGATTTTTAATTTCTTCATGATTAGATCTAAATTCTGCAGTCATGAAGTCTCTTGAATCCTTTATGCTTTTTTTCTAGAGAAGCAATGGCAATCTTAAAAATAAAATAGCCAGGTATTGAACCAGCAAAAATGAGTTTATTTGGCAATAACACAGGAATTGCTGTAGTGGACATGCAAATCAATGCAAAGCATAGTCAAGTTCAAAGAACTAAGGAGCAGAGCATGCTTTTATAGAGGAAAGAAGGAGGTTAGGAAGGGTTATTTTTTAATAAATCTCACTGGAGGAGATGGAAGGTTCAGGGTTGGGGCAGTTTCTCATTGGCTGAGTTGTTGCTAAGCAAGGATTAAATCATTCTTCTTGCTGGATATGTAAAGAAATCTGTGAGGAGTGGTACATGAGTGAGAAACCTTCCTTCATGGCTTCCCAGCCTCATTTTGAATTAGATTTCCTATATTAATTTTCACAACAGCAATATACTGTAAACAGTTTATGGAAACATTTTGCTATATTAACATAAAATGAGACATGGAGGAAAGTAACTTAAAAAGAGTGATTATTCCAGGAAGGGAAGGCATATTGGGATAGATTCAGGGTAAAAAGTGGACTTCAACTGCATTTATAAGCTTTATTCTTTAAAAAAAGACTCACGCAGATATGACAAAATCTCAATATTGGTGAATACGGATTCTGAGCATCCAAATTATTGAAAAGAACATAAAATCTCTCCTAATCCCACCATCCGGGATTTACTGTTGTTAAATTTGTAACACATTTCTTAGAATCTCTGTGCATCTCCCTTGTGTTCTTATTCTCTACAGTGTGTGTGTGCATGTGTGTGCATGTGTGTGCGTAGTAAATTGTGATCATGAAGTTTTACATGCTATTTTCTTCGTCTAACATCCTATAGTAAGATTTGAGCATTTGATATATAGTCATTCCAATACCTCCCAGTTTTTCACTACTTATATAAACAAGAAATGGCTGTTTCTGATGTGCATCTCTGGCCCCATCTCTGGATAGTTTCTTAGAATAGATTTCTGATGTGGAATTACTAGGATATTAATATTTTAAGGCTTTTGATACCTATTTTGCTATAAAGCCTTTGAGAATATTTAGGTTAATTTGCATTCCTATCAGTAAAATGAGTATCCACGCTCACCACAGAAGATTAGAATCTTCAAAATATCAGTCAAATATATAGACCTCATTTGAATTTTCATTTCTTTGATTGCTAATTAGATTGGGCATTATTATTACTATAAGTTTTTGGTCAATTATTCCTCTTCTTTTTTATGTACTTATCAATTTTCTATTAGAATATTCATCTTTGTTTGGAGTTTTTGAGTCTCTTTCCATTTTCTACATATTCCTGTTCTAATACCACATTGCTTTTAAAGTGTTTCTTTGATACATTTTTATATAAGCAAGAATCCTGTCTTTATTTTTGTTGTCCAAAAATTTCTTGGCTGTCTCATGTTTTAAAACTTCCAGATGAGTGTTAAAATAATTTTCTCAAGTTTCAAAAATCCCACTGGGATTTTGATCTGAATTACAATAAACTTACATCTGAATTTTGGAAAACTTGGCATGTTCATATTGTTTAGTCTCCCCATCCAGGAACATGTTATTCTTCTATGTTTATGTAAATCTTGTATCTCTCCCAGTAAAGTTTTGTCGTTTTCTTCAGCCAATTTTTAATTGTTTGTTTCTGGGTATTTTGTTGCCATTTTAAGCGGTCTTGTTTCCCTGCTATATTTTCTAACAAGTTATTGTCAATATGTAAGGAAGCTCTTTACCCTGTTTGTTTCCTATGTATTCAGGCGTTTGACTAAACTCTCCCATTAGTTCTAAGATTTTTTTTAATGCAGAACCTTTTAGATATTCTATGCAGATATTTCTTATTGCATTCACTGGAATTTCCATGTGATAATTAAATAAATTTAATGATGAAGCATGCTTGCCTTGTTCTTAATTTTGATTATAATGTCTCCAGTGTGTCACTGTTACAGATGACGTTAGTTATTGTTTTTGTCTCAATATTGTAAGATTAAGAACCTTTCTTTCATGCCTAGGCTTTTAAAAATTAATGCTTAGTTTCATTAATCCAGAAATGGGTGTTGAAATTTAGCAAATGCCCCTTTTGGCCATATATGGAGATAGTCTAGTAACTCTAGTAACTTTTGACTTCTGGGTATGATATAATAAGTGATTTCCTAGTTTTATCAGGCTAACATTCTGAAATAAATTGTACTTGGTGATATTATTTTATTTTGTATACTGTCCATATTTTATTGCCTTAGTGCTTTATGTTAGTTTTTTTTTTTTATTTTAAAAGAATCCATCTTTTATATCTATGTGCTATATTTGGTAAGATTTTGTATCAGGGTCAAGTTAACTTCAAAAAATATATTCAGGAGACTTCCTTCTTTTACCATGATGTGATTTTTTAAAAATATTACTGGCTAATTACATATCCATGAAAATATAAAAAAACATGAATAATCAGTCTGAGAATTTGAATAGAGCCTCTCAATAGTATATAAGCTGCAAGGACAGTTTTTGTCTCTTTGTTCACTACTGTATTTCTAGAGTCTAGAACAGTTCTTGTCATAGAGTGGGTATTCAGTAAATATTTGTTGAGTTAATGTAATGAATAGTATCCTCAGACCTTTTGTAGTATTGTTTGGAAGGTTTCTTTCTGATTTATTTTGCATTTTGCTCAATAAAGCTCTTTTAGTGTGTCACTTGACACAAACATGCACATACACACAGACACACCCCTCAAAAAAACTGGTTTTTTTAGACAACCAAAGTATAGATGTTACTAGAAAGATCGTGTATTGTACTTAAATTCCCCACTGATATTAAGAACAATTATCAACATTTTCTAAGGTTTTCCAATATTATGTTTAACAAGGCCATAAATTCTATTTTAAGAAAATTTTCAGGCTGGCATTTCAAAGCTTCAGTGATAGACATAATGAATTGTTAGTCCCAATTTGAGATGGACATGTAGCTCATTCTCTTAGTAAAAAAGCTAAAAGCAATTTCTCTTCCAAGTCCCTTAATACTTTCCAGAACACATTACAGATCTAAAGGTCACTTAAAATAAGCTCTAAATGTCACTTAAAGTAAAACTATGTCAGTGAAGATAAAATACCAAATTTAAGCATCATTGCTCAGATTATATAATCTTTTTCTTTTGCCTATATTATAACATCAAGGGTGATATGGCGGTAGAGGAGCAAAAAATGTCTCAGGTTGGGGTTGATCATAATATAAACAGTTTTTAATCCCTTCTTTTGAAAAAAGAGAAGAAATATGGTCTGATATTGTTAACTCAGATGTGATTAATTTTAAAGAGCATGACCTCAGCAAAATACTATGGTAATTTTTATGTCGTGACTTCTTATTATGGTGTCATAGATCAATGATCTGTGGTATATTTCACAAATATAACTTATCACTTATTTATTTGACCCTGGATAATATGGTGCAATTCTAAATGAAAGGAAGCTGTGATTAAACAGTATAGAGCAACCCAAAAATGAAATAAACCTACAATGCCCTCTGTTGATGAAATGTGTGACTACAGAATGCGTGATCAGAAAGGAAAAATTCAACATATGTTTCTTAGTTCATTTTTCTATCAGTTTAAGGTAGTTTTTCTAAAATATGTCTTAATTTAATTTCATAAAATGACTGTTTTGTTTTTATAGCAGTGAGCACAAAATTATATAAATCAATAGGAAAAAATCAATAATTCCAGGCACATGGCCTTGAACAGGTATGATCTAGTCTGGCCTTCTTCTAGGAGAAAAACAATACAGAGGGAAGAACCATTTTTAGAGAATTTCAATTAAGGTAGAGTAGAAGAGGTAGATGAATAGTATTGCTCAGATTGCTATTCTCCTCCTCATTTCACCTAGTCTTCAAATATCAGCTAAGTCCTTACAACTGATGGAGTTCACTTGTGGCTTGTGGGTGCAAGGATGGATTGGTACCCTAAAACAAAAACTAAATCCCCTCTTCTAGAACGTGTTAAAGAGATTGATAGACATCCTTTGATAACTCTTCTTCCTCTCCTTAGTAACATAATCATAAATTTTGGTTGGGCATATTGGTACCCTGCATAAGCACTGTATTTCTTAGCCTCCATTGCAGCTAGATTTGGCCATGTATCTACATTAAGGCCAATAAAATGAAAGTGATAGTAACATATGTAAGTTCTGGGAAATTCCTTCAAAAGATAGAATGCACGTCCTTCTTCACCTTTGCCACTAGTCTGGTAAGAAAGGACAGTTCGGCAACCATCCTGGACCATAACATAGAACATATATGTTGAAGATGACAAATCAACAGAATATAACAAACTTCTGTTCCCAATGCATCTATAGATCTGCCCTACACATTCTGGAATGCCTCTCAATCAAATATTACTTTGTAAAGTTCTTATTTTGCATCTTAGCTACACCTGAATCTAAACCTAAATGAAAATAAAGGAATATTAGGTAAAGAATTTCAGAGGCTATTACACCATCAAGCATTATGACAAGTTACTTTATACCGATTATCTGCAGAACCTTTACCACATTATTCAAATATATTTGCATTAAATTCTCATTGAATGTGTTAAAGATACATTGTATAAACCTAGAGTAAATTTTATTGTTATAAGATGAAAAGTATTGTAATATTTTCTGGATATCAATTACCTTACTTCTGTGGTTATGTTGACTCATTTGTCAAGGAGGGTCTCCTTGATAATTCAGGTTGAAGATAGATGTCCTTTTATGTGTAAAGGATTAGTCTGAGGAAACTAAGGTTTCATTCCATACCCATACTACTCCTCCTACAAAGTCAATAGAAATGAGCTTACATCTTCCAGGCATCAGGAGCTATTATACTTTGAGCTTAGGAAGTATAACATTGTTACAGAGGTGGTTACATATGGTAGCATACCCAAGAGAAGATCCTGAGCAATGGCAGAAGCTCCATACCACAACTAAAAAGGGGCAAACAACTTAAATTACATCAACACTATCTTAATATCATTTGATATCCCCTCTGTCAATTTCACAACTAGAGAGATAATGAGTTACTTGTTAATGGACCTGATGGTGAACATTGAAAGATTTACTATGTATAGTAAACTGCTGCCGAGATATCTCAATTTATTCACTTTCTTAACATAGGAACAGAAAATTAATACCATAGACTATTTAACTTGTGATTCTTCTCTATTTGGGGATAAACATATGGAGACAGTATGATGAGAGGACCCCAAGTTAAGAGACCTGGTTCCTGGTTCCCAGTTAACTGGGACTATTTTTTTTTAAACTGGGACTTGTTTTGTTAAAAAAAAATTATTTTTATTTGAGAGAGAGTGAGCAAGAGAGAGCACAAGCAGGGGAAGGGACAGAAGGAGAGAGAAGCAGACTCCTCTGCTGAACAGGGGGCTCAATGGGGGGGGGGGTGAATGGAGAGCTTGATCCAAGGACCCTGGGATCATGACCTGAGCCAAAGGCAGACGCTTAACCAACTGAACTACCCAGGCGACCCTGATTCTGAGACATTAAGCAAAGCAATTAAATTACATCAGCTTCCTCTGCCGTAAAATGGGAATTACACTTGTCACAGCGACCACACAGGATTGTTGGGAGGGATTAAATGAAATCATGTAAATGAAGATGCTTTGGAAATCATAGAAACGGTAACCAAATGTAAGAGCACTACCTTTTTATCCAGGTTATTAGAGATAGCAAACTGTTTTCATGAATAAATTGATCATGTAACAAAATACACTTATCCAACTTCCATCACCATAGAAAGCACTGTCAGTGCTCCTACTAGAATGTAAAAATCACACCTATTCAAACACCAGCCTTGGAAACACTCATCAAGTTGCCCACAAATATTTCATAATAATATACAAAGGGCTAAGGAATCTGGTATGTTCAAGTTTAATATTGTATGACATATATGTCAGGACTTGGGGAAAATTTTAACAGAATTTATACATGATGTCCTCAATATCCTTTTTTTCCTTGATTCTGTCCTATTCCCTACCCTCACACAACTGTTAAACTTATTTTCTCATTATACCTCCTTCCACGAGCAGAAACCCATCAAATAACTAAGGTAATCCAAGTATTTTTAAAAAATGATGTCATGTACATCTTGGCATAAAATACATTCTTTGGGGGCACCTGGGTGGCTCAGTCAATTAAGCATCAGCCTTCAACTTAGGTCGTGAACCCCAGAGTCCTGGGATTGAGTCCCACATCTGGCTCTCTGCTCAGCGAGGAGCCCGCTTCTCCCTCTCCCCACTGCTTGTGCTGTCTCTCAATCTCTTCCTCTCTCTCTTCCTCTCTCTCTCACTCTCTCAAAGAAATAAATAAAATCTTTAAAAAATAAAGTCTAAGGAGGGAGAAATATTTTAAGCTTTATCTCTACAATGGGGAGTAAACAAAAGCTTTCACAACTTCCCCCTAAGAATTTCAGCTTCTTAGTACGGAGATTAATCTTTTCCTGTGTAAAAAATGAAGTGGCAAAGGACCAGCCCACGGATTTGAAAACTACATTCTGTAAGCATATGAGATACTGAGGACTGTTCCCTCTATCCCAACACTTTGAAGAGTCTTGATCAGGAATGGATGCTGTTTTTTGTCAAATGCTTTCTCTGCAGCTATTGAAGGATCATATGGCTCTTGTTTTTTCTCTTGTTGATATGATCTATCACGTTGATTGTTTCACGAATGTTGAACCACCCTGGTATCCCAGGGATAAATCCTACTTAGTCATGGTGAATAATTTTCTTAATGTACTGTTGTATCCTATTGGCTAGTATCTTGATGAGAATTTTCACATCCATGTTCATCAGGGATATTGGTCTACAATTCTTTTCGGTGGAGTCTTTGTCTGGTTTTGGAATCAACGTAATGCTGGCCTCATAGAATTGGTTGGAAGTACTCCATCCCTTTCTATCCTTTGAAACAGCTTTAGTAGAATAGGTATTATTTCTTCTTTAAATGTTTTATAGAATTCCCCTGAGAAGCCATCTGGCCCTGGGCTTCTGTGTCTTGGGAGGTTTTTGATGACTGCTTCAATTTCCTCCCTGGTTATATTTCTTCCTGTTTCAGTTTTGGTAATTTGTAGGATCCCAGAAATGCATCCATTTCCTCCAGATTGCTAATTTGTTGTCATATAGTTGCTCATAATACATTTTTAAATCATTTGTATTATCTTGGTATTGGTTGTGATCTCACCTCTTTCATTCATGATTCTATTAATTTCAGTCTTTTTTCTTTTTAATAAGACTGGCTAGGGGTTTACCTATCTTCTTAATTCATTCAAAGAACCAACTCCTAGTTTTGTTGATCTGTTCCACAGTTCTGGTCTCTATTTCATTGAGTTCGGCTCGAATTTTTATTATCTCTCTTCTGCCTGGTGTAAGGTTTTTTTTTTGTTTTTGGTTTTGTTTTTGATTTTTGTTTTTTTGTTTTGTTTTTTTTTTTTGCCTGGTGTAGGTTTTACTTGCTGTTTCTCCTACAATTCCTTTAGGTGCAAGGTTACCTTGTGTATTTGAGTTTTTTCCAATTTCTTGAGGGAGGTTTCTATTGTGATGTATTTCCCTCCTAGGACCGCTTTTGCTGTATCTCAAAGATTTTGAACAGTTGTATCTTTATTTTCTTTTTTTAAATAATAAATTTATTTTTTATTGGTGTTCAATTTGCCAACATACAGAATAACACCCAGTGCTCATCCTGTCAAGTAGCCCCCTCAGAGCCGGTCACACATTCACCGCCACGCCACACCCTCCTCCCCTTCCACCACCCCTAGTTCGTTTCCCAGAGTTAGGAGTCTTTATGTTCTGTGTCCCTTTCTGATATTTCCTACCCACTTCTTCTCCCTTCCCTTCTATTCCCTTTCACTATTATTTATATTCCCCAAATAAATGAGAATATAAAATGTTTGTCCTTTTCCAATTGACTTACTTCACTCAGCATAATACCCTCCAGTTCTATCCACGTTGAAGCAAATGGTGGGTATTTGTCGTTTCTAATGGCTGAGTAATATTCCATTGTATACATAGACCACATCTTCTTTATCCATTCATCTTTCGATGGACACCGAGGCACCTTCCATAGTTTGGCTATTGTGGACATTGCTGCTAGAAACATCGGGGTGCAGGTGTCCCGGCGTTTCATTGCATCTGAATCTTTGGGGTAAATCCCCAACAGTGCAATTGCTGGGTCGTAGGGCAGGTCTATTTTTAACTCTTTGAGGAACCTCCACACAGTTTTCCAGAGTGGCTGCACCAGCTCACATTCCCACCAACAGTGCAAGAGGGTTCACTTTTCTCTGCATCCTCTCCAATGTTTGTGGTTTCCTGCCTTGTTAATTTTCCCCATTCTCACTGGTGTGAGGTGGTATCTCATTGTGGTTTTGATTTGTATTTCCCTGATGGCAAGTGATGCAGAGCATTTTCTCATGTGTGTGTTGGCCATATATATGTCTTCGTCTGTGAGATTTCTATTCATATCTTTTGCCCATTTCATGATTGGATTGTTTGTTTCTTTGGTGTTGAGTTTAATAAGTTCTTTATAGATCTTGGAAACTAGCCCTTTATCTGATACGTCATTTGCAAATATCTTCTCCCATTCTGTAGGTTGACTTTTAGTTTTGTTGATTGTATCCTTTGCTGTGCAGAAGCTTCTTATCTTGATGAAGTCCCAATAGTTCATTTTTGCTTTTGTTTCTTTTGCCGTCGTGGATGTATCTTGCAAGAAGCTACTGTGGCTGAGTTCAAAAAGGGTGTTGCCTGTGTTCTCCTCTAGGATTTTGATGGAATCTTGTCTCACATTTAGATCTTTCATCCATTTTGAGTTTGTCTTTGTGTATGGTGAAAGAGAGTGGTCCAGTATCATTCTTCTGCATGTGGATGTCCAATTTTCCCAGCACCATTTATTGAAGAGACTGTCTTTCTTCCAGTGAATTGTCTTTCCTCCTTTATTGAATATTAGTTGACCATAAAGTTCAGGGTCTACTTCTGGGTTCTCTATTCTGTTCCATTGATCTATGTGTCTGTTTTTGTGCCAGTACCACACTGTCTTGATGACCACAGCTTCATAGTACAACCTGAAATCTGGCATTGTGATGCCCCCAGATATGGTTTTCTTTTTAAAATTCGCCTGGCTATTCGGGATCTTTCTGATTCCACACAAATCTTAAAATAATTTCTTTTAACTCTCTGAAGAAAGTCCATGGTATTTTGATAGGGATTGCATTAAACGTGTAAATTGCCCTGGGTAACATTGACATTTTCACAATATTAATTCTGCCAATCCATGAACATGGAATATTTTTCCATCTCTTTGTGTCTTCCTCAATTTCTTTCAGAAGTGTTCTATAGTTTTTAGGGTATAGATCTTTTACCTCTTTGGTTAGGTTTATTCCTAGGTATCTTATGCTCTTGGGTGCAATTGTAAATGGGATTGACTCCTTAATTTCTCTTTCTTCAGTCTCATTGTTAGTGTATAAAAATGCCATTCATTTCTGGGCATTGATTTTGTATCCTGCCACACTGCCATATTGCTGTATGAGTTCTAGCAATCTTGGGGTGGAGGCTTTTGGGTTTTCTAGGTAGAGTATCATGTCATCAGTGAATAGGGAGAGTTTGACTTCTTCTTTGCCAATTTGAATGCCTTTAATGTCTTTTTGTTGTCTGATTGCTGAGGCGAGGACTTCCAGTAGTATGTTTAATAGCAGTGGTGAGAGTGGACATCCCTGTCTTGTTCCTGATCTTAGGGGAAAGGCTCCCAGTGCTTCCCCATTGAGAATGATATTTGCTGTGGGCTTTTCGTAGATGGCTTTTAAGATGTTGAGGAATGTTCCCTCTATCCCTACACTCTGAAGAGTTTTGATCAGGAATGGATGCTGTATTTTGTCAAATGCTTTCTCTGCATCTTATGAAAGGATCATATGGTTCTTGGTTTTTCTCTTGCTGATATGATGAATCACATTGATTGTTTTATGAGTGTTGAACCAGCCTTGTGTCCCGGGGATAAATTCTACTTGGTCATAGTGAATAATTTTCTTAATGTACTGTTGGATCCTATTGGCTAGTATCTTGTTGAGAATTTTTGCATCCATGTTCATCACGGATATTGGACTGTAACTCTCCTTTTTGGTGGGGTCTTTGTCTGGTTTTGGAATTAAGGTGATGCTGGCCTCATAGAATGAATTTGGAAGTACTCCATCTCTTTCTATCTTTCCAAACAGCTTTAGTAGAATGGGTATGGTTTCTTCTATAAACGTTTGATAGAATTCCCCAAGGCAGCCATCTAGCCCTGGACTTTTGTGTCTTGGGAGGTTTTTGATGACTGCTTCAATTTCCTCCCTGGTTATTGGCCTGTTCAGGTTTTCTATTTCTTCCTGATCCAGTTTTGGTAGTTTGTGGCTTTCCAGGAATACGTCCATTTCTTCTAGATTGCCTAATTTATTAGCGTAGAGCTTTTCACTATATATTTTTAAAATCGTTTGTATTTCCTTGGTGTTGGTAGTGATCTCTCCTTTTTCATTCATGATTTCATTAATTTGAGTCTTATATCTCTTCTTTTTATAAGGCTGACTAATGGTTTATCGATCTTATTAATTCTTTCAAAGAACCAACTCCTGGTTCTGTTGATCTGTTCCACAGTTCTTCTGGTCTCGATTTCGTTGATTTCTGCTCGAATCTTTATCAACTCTCTTCTTCTGCTGGGTGTAGGATCTATTTGCTGTTTTTTCTCTAGCTCCTTTAGGTGTAAGGTTAGCTTTTGTATTTGAGTTCTTTCCAGTTTTTGGATGGATGATTGTATTGCGATGTATTTCCCCCTCAAGACTGCTTTTGCTGCATCCCAAAGATTTTGAACGGTTGTTATCTTCATTCTCATTAGTTTCCATGAATCTTTTTAATTCTTCCTTAATTTCCTGGTTGACCCTTTCATCTTTCAGCAAGATGGTCCTTAACCTCCATGTTTTCGAAGTCCTTGAAAACTTCTTGTTGTGATTTGTTCTAATTTCAAGGCATTATGGTCTGAGAATATGCAGGGGACGATCCCAATCTTTTGGTATCGGTTCAGACCTGAATCGTGACCCAGTATGTGGTCTATTCTGGAGAAAGTTCCATGTGCACTTGAGAAGAATGTGTATTCAGTTGAGTTTGGATGTAAAGTTCTGTACATATCTGTGAAATCTATCTGGTCCAGTGTATCATTTAAAGCTCTCGTTTCTTTGGAGATATTCTGCTTAGAAGACCTATCGAGGGTAGAAAGTGCTAGATTGAAGTCACCAAGAATAATTATAATATTATCTATGTATGTCTTAATTTTGGTTATTAATTGATTGATATATTTGACAGCTCCCACATTCGGGGCATAAATATTGATGACTGTTAAGTCCTCTTGTTGGACAGATCTTTTAAGTATGTTATAGTGTCCCTCTTCATCTCTCACTACAGTCTTCGGGGTAAATTTTAGTTTATCTGATATAATTATGGCTACCCCTGGTTTCTTTTGAGGACCATTTGAATGGTAAATGGTTCTCCAACCTTTTATTTTCAGGCTGCAGGTGTCCTTCTGTTTAAAGTGAGTCTCTTGTAGACAGCAAATAGATGGGTCCTGATTTTTTATCCCGTCTGATACCCTGAACCTTTTGATGGGGTCATTAAGCCCATTCATGTTCAGAGTTACTATTGAAAGATATGAGTTTAGTGTCATCATGATATCTATTCAGTCCCTGTTTTTGTGGATTGTTCCATTGGACTTCTTCTTAAAGGGGAATTTTGAGAGTCCCCCTTAAAATTTCTTGCAGAGCTGGTTTGGAGGTCACATATTCTTTCAGTTCCTGCCTGTCTTGGAAGCTCTTAATCTCTCCTTCCATTCTGAATGAGAGCCTTGCTGGATAAAGTATTCTTGGTTGCATGTTTTTCTCATTAGGACCCTGCATATATCCTGCCAGCCCTTTCTGGCCTGCCAGGTCTCTGTGGAGAGGTCTGCTGTTACCCTAATACTCCTCCCCATAAAACTCAGGGATTTCTTGTCTCTTGCTGCTTTAAGGATCTTCTCTTTATCTTTGGAATTTGCAAGGTTAAATATTAAATGTCAAGGTGTTGAACGGTTTTTGTTGATTTGAGGGGGGGAATCTCTCTATTTCCTGGATCTGAATGCCTGTTTCCCTTCCCAGATTAGGAAAGTTTTCAGCTAGGATTTGTTCAAATACATATTCTGGCCCTCTGGCCCTTTCGGCCCTCGGGAACCCCAATTAAACATAGGTTTTTCTTCCTCAGGCTGTCGTTTATTTCCCTTAATCTGTCTTCATGGTCTCTTAATGGTCTGTCTCTTTTTTCCTCAGTTTCCGTCTTTGCCATCAACTTGTATTCTATGTCACCCACTTATTCTTCCACCTCGTTAACCCTCGTCGTTAGGACTTCTAGCTTGGATTGCATCTCATTCAATTGATTTTTAATTTCTGCCTGATTGGATCTACATTCTACAGTCATGAAGTCTCTTGAGTCCTTTATGCTTTTTTCTAGAGCCACCAGTAGCTGTATAATAGTGCTTCTGAATTGGCTTTCTGACATTGAATTGTAATCCAAATTTTGTAACTGTGGGAGAGAGGGCTGTTTCTGATTCTTTCTTTTGAGGTAAGGTTTTCCTTCTAGTCATTTTGCTCAGTGCAGAGCATCCAAACACAAGTTGTATTGGGAAAAGGAGAAAAAGAGAGGAGAGAAAGATGGAAAGAAAAGAGAAAAAGTAAAAAGAAGAAAGGAATAAAAAAAAAAAGAAAACGAAAGAAAGGAAAAAAGGGGTGGGGAAGCAAACAGAAATCAAAAAGCAAAAAAACACGGGGGAGTATCTTCTGATTCTGTATACTTTAACTCCCTTGACTTCCCCTGGAACTTGTCCGTCTCGCTGGTCTTCTGGGGGAGGGGCCTGTTGTGCTGATTTTCAGGTGTTAGCACTTGGGGGAGCTGCTCTGCCCCCTGCCTGGTGCAGGGCTCAGTGGGGGTTGTTTACCCCGTGAGGCCCCGGGAGGAAAAACCGCAGTGGCGGGGTCAGCTCTGGGAACCTGGATTCAGCCCCCGCAGTAACTCCGGGGCTCTCCGTCTGCAGGGCCTGGAGGCTCCGGGGCGGGGGCGCTGATCTGCTCAGCTCGGAGCAGGAGCGTCCTTGTGGTCCTGGGCCCTCCTGGCCTCTGCCTGTCCCGGGGGGGAGGCCGGATCATGGGCTGTGTCCCGGCGCCCTGTGCTCCGGAGCCTGCGCTGTTGGATTCACGCTCCTGGCCCCGCAGCCCCCTCCGCGGAGCCTCCCCCGAGCCCCTCCGAGCTGCTCCGGGTCCCGCCGTGCGCGCTGCAGCCCTTAGGGAGCTCGGCGCACTCTCCCCGGGCGCAGGTGCCTGTTAGTGTCCAGGGAGCCTGAGGGCATCCCCGCCCTCCCGGGTCCTGCTCTAACTCCCTGCGAGGCCTTTCCGCCCGGGAAGGTTGGTGCAGCTCCTGCTCCTCCGGGACGGGGCTCTCCTGTCCTGGGGACACTCGCCCCGGCCTTAGCCCGGCTCCTCGCGGGGCCCTTCCCCCTTTTGTTTCTTTATTTCTTCCCCCCCCCCACCCCCACCCCCGTCTTCCTACCTTGATAGAAGCGTGAACTCTTCTCACTGTAGCATTCCGCTGGTCTCTCTTTAAATCTCCAGCCGAATTCGTAGGTTTTCAGGTTGATTTTAAGGTTATCTAGGTAATTTGGTGGGGCAAGTGACTTGGGGCGCCTACTCTTCAGCCATCTTGCCCCTGTATCTTTATTTTCGTTAGTTTCCATGACTCTTTTTAATTCTTCTGTAATTTCCTGGTTGACCCTTTCATCTCTTAGTAGGATGCTCTTTAACCTCCATGTGCTTGAGTTTCTTCCAAATTTCTTCTTGTGATTGAGTTCTAGTTTCAAAGCACTGTGGTCTGAAAATATGCAGGGGACTATCCCATCTTTTGATATTGGTTGAGACCTGATTTGTGACCCAGTGTGTGGTCTATTCTGGAGAAAGTTCCATGTGCACTTGAGAAGAATATATATTCAGTTGCAGTAGGATAGAATGTTCTGTATATATCTGTGAAATCCATTTGATCCAGTGTATCATTCAAGGCGCTTGTTTCTTTAGTGATGTTCTGCTTAGATCTGTCTTTTGCTAAGAGAGCTATGTTGAAGTCTCCTACTATTAATGTATTATTATCTATGTATCTCTTTGGTTATTAATTGATGTACTTGGCTACTCCCACATTAGAGGCATAAATATTCAAAATTGTTAGGTCTTCTTGTGGGATAAACAAGTATGATATAATGTCCCTCCTCATTTCTTACTATAGCCTTTGGTATAAACTTTAATTTATCTGATACGAGGATTGGTATCCCAGCTTTCTTTTGAGGACCATTTGAATGGCAAATTGTTCTCCACCCTATCATTTTCAGTCTTGGAGGTGCCCTTAGGTTTAAAATGAGTCTCTTATAGATAGCATACAGATAGCTCTTGCTTTTTTATCCAGTCCAAACCCCTGCATCTTTTGATGCGATCATTTAGCCCATTCATGTTCAGGGTAACTATTGAAAGCCATTTATGAAAAACCCACAGGGAACATCATTCTAAATGGGGAAAAACTGAGAGCCTTTCCCCTAAGATCAGGAGCACGACAGGGATGTCCACTCTCACCACTGATATTCAACATAGTACTAGAAATCCTAGGCTCAGCAATCAGACAACAAAAAGAAATAAAAGTCATTCAAATAGGCAGAGAAGAATTGAAACTCCCTCTTTGCAGATGACATGATATTGCATGTAGAAAACCCAAAAGACTCCACCTCAAGATTGCTAGAATTCATATAGCAATTCAGTAGTGTGGAAGGATACAAAATCAATGCCCAGAAATCAATGGCATTTCTATACACTAACAATGAGACTGAAGAAAGAGAAATTAAGGAATCAATCCCATTTACAATTGTGCCCCAAACCATAAGATACCTTGGAATAAACCTGACAAAGAGGTAAAGGATCTATGCCCTAAAAACTACAGAATATTTATGAAAGAAATTGAGGAAGCCATAAAAAGATGGAAAACCATTCCATGCTCATGGATTGGAAGAATTAATATTGTGAAAATGTCTATGCTACCCAGGGAAGTTTCCACATTCAATGCAATCCCTACCAAAATACCATGGACTTTATTTTAAAGATTTTATTTATTTATTCATGAGAGACACAGAGAGGCAGAGACATAGGCAGAGGGAGGAGAAGCAGGCTCCATGCAGGAGCCTGATGTGGGACTTGATCCCAGAACTCCAGGATCACATCCTGAGCCGAAGGCAGACACTCAACTGCTCAGCCACCCATGCGACCCTATCATGGACGTTCTTAACAGAGTTGGAACAAATACTCTTAAGATTTGTATGGAACCAGAAAAGGTCCCGAATAGCCAAAGGAATGTTGAAAAAGAAAACCAACGCTGGGAGCATCATAATGCCTGACTTCAAGCTGTATTTCAAAGCTGGGATCATCAAGACAATGTAGTACTGGCACAAAAACAGACACATAGATCAATGGAACAGTATAGATAACCCAGAAATGGGCCCTCTACTCTATGGTCAACTAATATTCAACAAAACAGAAAAGAATATCCACTGGAGAAAGGACTGTCTATTCAGTAAATGGTGCTGGGAAAATTGGACAGCCACGTGCAGAAGAATGAAACTAGACCATTCTCTTACACCATACACAAAGATAAACTCAAAATGGATGAAAGATTTAAATGTGAGACAAGACTCCATCAAAGTCCTAGAGGAGAACACAGGCAACACCCTTCTTGAACTTGGCCACAGCAACTTCTTGCAGGATACATCTATGATGGCAAGGGATACAAAAGCAAAAATGAACTATTGGTACTTCATCAAGATCAAAAGCTTCTCACTATGAGATACCACCTCATACCAGTGAGAATGGGGAAAATTAACAAGGCAGGAAACCACAAATGTTGGAGAGGATGTGGAGAAAAGGGAACCCTCTTGCACTGTTGGTGGGAATGTGAACTGGTGCAGCAACTCTGGAAAACTGTGTGGAGGTTCCTCAAAGAGTTAAAAATAGACCTGCCCTACGACCCAGCAATTGCACTCCTGGGTATTTACCCCAAAGATAGAGATGTAGTGAAACGCCGGGACACCTGCACCCCGATGTTCGCAGAAGCAATGTCCACAATAGCCAAACTGTGAAATGAACCTCAATCGATGTCCTTCATCAGATGGATAGAGAGTGATACACACACACACACACACACACACACACACAATGGAATATTACTCAACCACTAGAAATAATGAATACCCACTATTTCCTTCAACATGGATGAAACTGGAGGGTATTATCCTCACTGAATTAAGTCAATTGGAGCAGGACAATCACCATATGGTTTCACTCATATGGAATATAAGAAATAGTGAAAGGAATTACAAGGGATAGGAGGGGAACTGAATGGGGAAAAATTATAGAGGAAGACAAACCATGAGAGACTCCTAACTCTGGGAAACAAAGGGTTGCAGAAGGGAAGTTGGGTGAGGAGATGGTGTAACTGGGTGATGGGCACCAGGGAGGGCACGTGATGGGATGAGCACTGGGTGTTATACTATATGTTGGCAAAGTGAATTTAAATGAAACAATTTTTTAAAAACTACATTCTGTAAGCATATGAGATTAAACCTCATTCTGATAGGAAATCAAGGTCAAAGCATACTTTTTCCATCATATCCCAACAAGAAGATAGACCTCTGTAATTCCAATCTGAACCATGGAGCTTTTACAAAATAGAGCTTTATAAGACTGCACCAGTTTAGCTTGTTAACAGCAATTAAATAAGCAGGTTATTGCTGCTGGTTTCCTATATTTCCTTTATTCTGGATAATTTGAGCTACCCCCGCCCCCAACCAACACACACTTGTAACCTCTCACCTCTCAACCACACTAACTTGACTTATTTGCTCCTAAAGTGATTAATTTTTCCTGTTATCCAATTCTTTTGTTTTTTAAAGATTTTATTTATTTACTTGAGTGAGCGAGAGAGAGGGGGATCACAAACAGGGGGGAGGGACAGAGGGAGAAGCAGACTCCCTTCTTAGCAGAGAGCCCGACCAGGTTGGATTCCAGGACCCAGAGATCATCACCTGAGCCGAAGGCAGATGTTTAACTGACTGAGCCACCCAATTCTTGAAACTATATATGCATACTGGATGTCTCTCAATGCCAGCTATCTGCTTATTTCTAATGCCTACTATCATACTTCCTAATATCAAACATATCCTTTCTGAGATATTCTAAAAATTAATAGTATTACTAAAATATCAATAATCTTTCACATTTCATAAAATTGAGCACATCAGTAATATTTCATATTTTACAAAGTTTCTGGTAGTCACAGTACTTAAACAACAACCAAAAGGATGAGATCTTCATTGACTACACTGATTTATAAAGAGGTACTTGAAAAAGCATGTGTTCTACATAGTATCTTCAAATTGAACTCATGTTGTTGGGGGCTCAGAGAAGGAATAGTCATTAGCAGAGAGAAAGATCTGGAAGGCACCTTTCTCTTCTGTTTATAATACCTTTCCTGCATATATAAATAGGAAAAGATACTGACAGGAAAATGCGAATTTTTCTTTTTATTCACAGTTGTTTGCAAAGATAACAGATTTGTCAGAAACATCATTACATAGCACAAAACAAGATTTTTGGGGAGAAATACAATTGATTTTTATTTATGCTATCATGAAAGATAAAAATCCTTATAAGGGGAGAGAAGTAGTAAAGAAATAGAGGTATATGACTACTAAATTAAATAAATTTGCAGCAAAGACCATTGAAACAGCATTTTATAATTGAACAAGCACATTCCTGCCCTTGACCAAGATGTACAAATTTTGTAACATTTGTAGCTAATATTTTGAAAACACAGCAATAAGCAACACTAATTATTAGGGGCTTAACTTTTTCCCAAAATAAGAAAGTTTTAAAAAGATGATTTAGGGGCACCTGGATGGCTCAGTGGGTTAAGCATCTGCCTTCAGCTAGGGTCATGATGTCAGGATGGAGCCCCACATCAGGCTCCCTGCTCAGTGGGAAGCCTGCTTCTCCTTCTCCTTCTCCTTCTGCCTGCCACTCCCCCTGCTTGTCAAATAAATAAATAACATTTTTTCAAAAATAATAAAATAAAAAGATAATTAAAGGCCAGAAGCACAGAGAGTTTACAAAATATTTCAATAATAAAAGTAACCTGTTTGGGATGCCTGGGTGGCTCAGCTGTGGAACAATCTGCCTTTGGCTCAAGGCGTGATCCCGGGGTCCTGGGATCGAGTCCTGCATCTGGCTCCCTGCAGGGAGCCTGCTTCTCCCTCTGCCTATGTCTCTGCCTCTCTCTCTGTGTATCTCTCATGAATAAATAAAATCTTTTTTAAAAAGGCAACCTGTTTCTGTGTACACAATAAGTTGGTCTTTGAACAGAAACTCAAAATCCAATTTTATTTTCTGTATATTTTAATGTAATACTTTCCAGTAAAGGCTTCATAAACCACATTTCTTTCTAATCCTAACATAGCTGTATATGAATGTGTTTACACATATATAAATGTATAGTTATATGATAATGTAAATCTTTCCATCTTATTTTAAAAGATAATTAACTTTATAGGTATATTAGATAAGATAATGTGCAGTATGTTGAATTTATTATCTTTATAAAACTAATATTTTTTCTGATAAATTAAAATATTAATTATATACTTTATCTCATACATGTTCATTTCTCTATAACTATTGTATCTAGTCTAAACTCAACCATTTATTTCTGCCAGAACTAACCATTAAAACTTATTTCCTTAAGGAGAAAACTAGAAGCCAGGTAGTCAAGAACTGCCTGGCTATTTTTCTCACCACCATACATTTCATATTACTTATAAAACTTATAAATTACAATAAAAATATATGTTAAAACTATCCAACGACTTCATTTATCCTATTAATGTATAGCCATTATAGAAATAAGGGACAAGAGTAAATAAAAAATTCTGTGTAGTGACCAATGCTTTATACACTTTTCTTACTCAAAAATTGTCCCGATAACCAAAGAATATTTACTTATTAGCTCAATTCAATATGAATTTAAGGACTTAAAGTTAACTAAGGACTGGAACTAGAATTTAAGCCAACACATTAAGACTTTATGATTTTAGCATTATAAAAATTCACAAGACTGATCTTTTTATTTTTTATTTTCTTTAAGATTTTATTTATTTATTCATGAGAGACTCAAAAAGAGAGGCAGAAAAAAAAGAGAGAGGCAGAGACACAGACAGAGCGAGAAGCAGACTCCATGCAGGGAGCCCAATGTGGGACTCGAAATCATGTCCTGAGCCGAATAAGGCTCAACCACTGAGCCACCGAGGCATCCCAAGACTAATTTTTTAATATACTCACTATTGCAAATTCATTTAGTTCACAAAATTTTACATTTTAGTAATTTTAAATTGCTTGTGGAAACAATAATGACAATTTATTTGACATTTAAAACAAAGTAGGAAATTTAAATAGTTTAAAACTTCATAAATTAAATTCTTAAGCTATCTAGACTATTATATCTTTATTATTTTTCCATGGTGCTGAAATCAGAGAGAAAACACAAAATTGTCATTAAACTATAATTAAGTCACTGTTATTTGTCCAGTGTCATCTACTTATCTGGAATATTACATGAACTATTTTCTGATAAAACTCTTTACTCTTGAAATCATCCCCAAATCTGAGTGTCTCATTTTTCTCCTTATTTTGTTACCTACCAGCGTATCCAATCAAGAAAATCTGGCATCTGATGAACAGGAGAAAACAGGATTAAAAGTTAATAATATGTGTCACATTCATTTCATTATTTGTTTTTGTTTTTCTGTTAGTTTCTCACAGGAGGAGAGACTCCACACTTTTTCTTTCAAGATTTATCAATTTATTTAGATGGGGGAGGAGCAGAGAGAGAGAATCTTTCAGTCAGACTCCTCCTTGAGCACAGAGCCCAATGTGGGGCTTGATCTCATGATCCATGGGATCATGACCTGAGCAGAAACCAAGAGTTGGACGTCCAACTGACTGAGCCAGCCAGGTGCCCCAGGACTCTATACTTTCAATTATTTCTACCAGCTGTCATATTTTAAAAACCAATTGTTATGAGTGATATCAACAAGATGGTAAACTAGGAAACCTCAGACACCAGACCCTTTATCCCTCATGGAAATATCAAACAAGTATAGACTGACTAAAATAACTTTATAGGAACTGCATAAACCAGTGAAAAGTCTATAGCAACCAAGTGATTGCCAATTCCAGAAAAAAAAAAACATGAAAAACAGTGGGAAATTTTGTAGCTTTTTTGCTCACTTTTGCCTCACCCCTTCCTGATGGGGGCATGGTTGAAAAATACCAACCCAACTCCTGGTTCCATTCATTAAGCAAAAGTAGAGTGCAAATTGTTTACAAGGATTTGGTCTGTTCTTCGGCTGTTTGAGTGATCGGTTTATATCTTGCCTGACTCAAAGCTCACCTGAAGAACAGCAGAAAATCTTGGATCTCAATCTGGAAGCCATGCATGACAATGAAGAGTATCTTGGTGTGAAAACACTACAGAGGGTGTTCACACCTGTGGATGCCTACGAGCAAGAGATTCTAAATTAGAGGAATACAATAGAACCTCTAAGGCCCCAAGAAGCTAGAGTGAAACTTTGGGGGGAAATTGAGACATTTAAAAGCGGCTGGGAAATAAAAGGTAAAATTTAAGAAAGCACACACAGAGACTCATAAAAAACACATGCCTAGAGAAGACCCTGCACTGATCCCAAAGCTCAGAGTCCCTTTAAATAGTGAAGGCCTTTTATGTCAGTCTTTAAAGACTAGAAGAGGTGGGCATTTTTTCAAATGCCTGATTTTCAGCAAGGCATCAAAAAGCATACAAAGAAACAAGAACACATGACCCATTGAAAGGAACAAAATAAATCTCCAGTGATAATTCTTAAAGAACACATGCTGCAGACTTACTACACAAATATTTTAAAAGAGTTATCTTAAATATGCTCAAAGAGCTAATGGGAGGCATGGACAAAACCTACAGGAATTCAGAAAAAAGATATATAAACAAAGTGAGAATATCAACAAAAAAATAACAAAATATCAAATTCTGGAGCTGTAAAATACAATAACTGAAATGAAAAATTTACTAGAGGGGGGTTCAAAAGAAGACTCAAACAGGGAGAAAAAAGAATTGGCAAAGTTAAAGACATTAGAAAATTGTTGAATCTGAGGAGTAAAAAAAAGAAAAAGTGATGAAAAGTAAACAAAGTCTAAAGGACTTATTGGACACAATGGAGTCCACCACTACACACATTAGGGAAGTCCCAGGAGAAGAGAGAAAGAGGCGAAGACACATTATTTGAAGAAATAACGGCAGAAAATTTATTAAATTTAAAGTAATATGTGAATATACAAACCCAAGAATCTTAACAATTCCACTTAAGATTAACACAAAGAATCTTTGTGTGGTCTGAGGGGCAGTTGTTCTGCCTTGAGATCCTGGAAATCTTCAAAGAAGATTCTTCCATCCTGCCCAGACTACTTCTGTGAGCTCCAGAAACACCTATCCAAGCATTTATTCAGCATCTTTGCTATCTCGAAGACCTCTCAGATTCACTGCTTCTCTGGAGTGAAAACCATGCTTTGGAGCCCCACCCTTACCCTGACCCCACCATAAAACTCAGTTCTATTACAGGTCTCCTGACAGAGTGCATTACATCCCTGTCCACTCAAGCGTGGCCTGGAAGCCAGCAAGTCCCCTTGATGCCTCCATTTCCCAAGACCTCCCACTGCCCTGTGTCCCCCACCTCTGCCCCTCTTAACCTGACATAGCTCTTAATCCTCCTCAGCTTATTTACATCAGTGACCCAGCCTAGCTTTAATAAAGATTTTTTTAAGAAAAAAATTACCATTATAATTAAATGGTAATTAAACTGTTGAAAGCCAAAAAAGAAATAGTGAAAAAAGCAGGAAAAAAAAGTGATTTATCATGTACAAGGAATCCCCAATAAGATTATGGGTGGATTTCCCAGCAGAGACCTTGTAGGCCAGAAGGCATTGGGATGAAATATTTAAAGGGCTGAATGAAATAAACTGTCAACTGAGAATTCTACATCCAGTAAATGTGGCTATCAATAATAAGCAATAAATTCAAAAAATTTCCAGACAAGCGGTCTCAAAAGAGTTCATCACAAATAAAAATGCTAAAGGGAGCACCTGAGTGACTCAGGTTAGGCATCCAACTACTGACTCTTGATTTCCGCTCAGGTCATGCTCTCAGGGTCATGGGGTCGAGCCCATGTCAGGCTCTGAACTGGGTGTGGAACCTGCTTTGAGATTCTCTTCCCCTCTCTCTGTCCCTCCCCCTTCTCTAAAAAATAATAATAAATAACGCTAAAAAGAAATACTAAAAGGATTCATTAAAGTTAAATTAAAAGGACACTAGATAGTAACTCAAAGCCATATGAAAATATAAAGAGTTCTAGTAAAAGCAAATGCATGAGGAAATGAAAAAAAAAACTGGTATTATAGCGATTCTGGTTTCTAACTCCACCTGCTATTTTCTCAGGATTTAGAAAGACAAAATCATTTAAAAAATTATAAATCTATATAAGGGGGTATCCAATATATAAAAGATGTAGTTTGTGACATCAGTAATGTAAAGTGGAAGCAGGAAGCAAAGTTGTAAAAGAATGAAGTTTATGTATGCAATTGAAGTTGATTTGGTATCAATTTAAGACAGATAATCATAACATTAGGATATTATATGTAAATGCCATGGTAACCGCAATAAAATAGCTATTGAATATACACAAAAGGATACATGAAAATAATCAAAATGTGTCACTATAAAAAACTGAACTAAAGATAAAGGAGGTAAGCAGTTGTGGAGAAAATGAGGGACAAAAAAGCTAAAAGAGGTAGAGAAAACAATCAATCAATCAATCAATCAAGTGGTAAAAGTAAATGCTTCCCCACCAGTAATTACTTCAAATGCAAACAGATTAAATACTCCAATTAAAAGACATATATTGGCAGAATGAATTAAAAACCGAATTCAAGTGTATGTTTTCTGAAAGAGTAATTTTAGATAAAACATGCAGAGATTGACAATAAAAAGTTGGAAAAAGATATTTCTATTGAAATATCTTTCTTATCTATACTATCTGAAGATAGTAATCAAAAAGGAGTGTAAAGTTAAGTTGTTGATTTAGATCCTTTCTTTTTTTAAAAGAAAGCATTTAAACCTATCAATTTCCTGCTCAGCAGTGATTTTGCTGCATCCTATAAATTTTAGTGTATTGTATTTTCATTTTCATTTGTGTTAAGATAGCTTCTAATTTCCATTCTAATTTCTTCTTTGATCCCTTGGTTGTTTAATAGTGTGTTAATTGCCACATATTTGTGAATTTCCCTGTTTTTCCTTCTGGTGTTCATTTCCAGTTTTGTGGAAAAGATATTTTGTATGATTCAATATTTTTACATTTATTAAGATTTGTTTTGTGGCCTAACGTATGGTATGTCTTGAAGAAAGTTTCCCCGTTAACTTGAGAGAGACATGCATTCAGCTATTTTTAGGAACAATAACAGAACTAGAAAGAGAACAAATTTAATTCAATGTTATCAGAAAGGTGAAAATAAGATGCATTGGAGCAGAAATAAAGGAAATAGAGAAAATTAAGACAATAGGGGGGAAAACCCCCCAAAAAGAGTTGCTAATTTGAAGAGATCTAGATGACCCTGGAAAGGTGATAGTTTTTTAGATCTAACACCAAAGGACCTACTCATGAAAGAAAGAATTGATAAGCTGGATTTCCTTAAAATTAAACATTTCTGCTCTGTGAAAGACATTGTCAAGGAAGTAAAAACACAAGCCACTCACTGGGGGCAAACATTTGCAAAAAAAACCATATTTTATAAAGGACTGTTCTATCTAAAAGATATAAACAACTCATCTTCACAGCAGCATTATTTACGATAACCAAAAAGTGGAAGCAACATAATGTCCATTGATGGATAAATGGGTAAACAAAATGTGGTATATATATGTATACTGTTTAATATCGACCAGCCTTAAAAAGGAAAGAAATTCTCACACATGCTACAGTATGGATGAACCATGAAGACATTGTGTTAAGTGAAACAAGCCCCACCACATGACAAATATTATGTCATTCTACTCCTATGAGGTAACTCTTCTACCTAAATATGTAGAAACAGAAAGTAAAATGATAGTTTCTAGGGGCTGAGTGGAGGAAAGAATAGGAATTCAGTGTTTAATGAGTATAGATTTTCAGTTGGAGAAGATGAAAAAGTTTTGGAGATGGTGATGATGAGTTGCACAACCATGTGAGTGTACTTAGTCCACAGACATGTGCAGTTAAAATTGGTTAAAATGTTAAAATCTATATTTTGTATATATATATATATATATATATATACACAATATACAATAAAAATAAATGAAAAACTCTGTGGTTAGCAAGAGTACTCTAATGTGCTTGATGAGAATATTTTCTTTTTTTAAGCAGCTTTTTAAAAAGATTTTATTTATTTATTCATGAGAGACAGAGAGAGAGAGAGGCAGAGACATAGGTAGAGGGAGAAGCAGCCTCCCTCCGGAGAGCCTGATGTGGGACTCCATCCCAGGACCCTAGGATCACGGTAAGTCGAAGGCAGCCGCTCAACTGCTGAGCCACTCAGGCGCCCTGATGAGAATATTTTCTATGGTCTTTGCAGCATTCCCTTGGATACCAGTAGGATCAAAATTCAAAGTGCTTTTGTTAATGAGAGACTCCCAACTCTGGGAAACGAACTAGGGGTGGGGGAAGGGGAGGTGGGCGGGGGGATGGGGTGACTGGGTGACGGGCACTGAGGGGGGCACTTGACGGGATGAGCACTGGGTGTTATGCTATATGTTGGCAAATTGAACCCCAATAAAAAATAAATTTATATAAAAAAGTGCTTTTGTTAGAGATAATGTTACTGGGCCGCACTCCATTTTAGTTGATGAAAAACGTTAGATGTTAACATAACCACAATAACATACCAAAGGAAGTGTTATTACCCAGCCATTAAATACTGAAATCCTTCCATGCTCTATTCTTTGTGTTTGTATTTTTAAACTGACATGAGGCAATTTATTCTGTATCTAGAGCTTCAATTATCATTTATATGCAGATGCCTCACAACTCTGTCCTCAATTATCTCCCTGAGCTCAACTGCTTCATGTCTCAGTATCACCTCAAACTCCAAACTCAACATGTCCAACACCAAATTCATGATCAGTAGTCCCATACATGGTTATTTCCCACTCATCTAATTGAATAAGCCATAAAGCCAGGAGCTTCATTTTCCTTTACATCCCATATCCTATTAGAAGCTCCTGTGCCACCATGTACCTGTTGCTACCACTTATCTCAGCACTTTTACATTCATTTCTCTGGGTATTTGACTAATGTCTGTCTCCCACCCCACAGTGCACACTCTGGTGAACAGAGACCTATT
The DNA here is from genome assembly GCF_048418805.1 of Vulpes vulpes. Lineage (NCBI taxonomy): Eukaryota > Metazoa > Chordata > Mammalia > Carnivora > Canidae > Vulpes > Vulpes vulpes. The sequence continues at coordinate 85,828,222 of NC_132796.1, read as the reverse complement.
TTTGCTCATACTCATATCCCCAGAATACATCACAGTATCCACCCTTCCAGCGTTTAATAAATGGTTGTTGAATAAATAAATCTTTAAGCTTTGAACTCATAACTGGGAAATAAGCTTGATGTGAAAACTTATAAATAATTCCTCTCCTTCCTATCTATATGAAGATGTGAGTTATTTCCCCAAGCAGTAAGAGGTTGTAGTTTGACACTCATCTTGAGATCACCCTGAGTTTTCAGTTCAGTGCCACCTTGTACATCTACCCGAATTTCTTGAACATTTCCTGTTGAGTACAATGACTCCTGTATCTGCTGCCTCTCATTAATATTAACCCAAATATTGTAAATTTAATATAACAATATAAATATAATATATTTATATTATATTTTATATAAAATATATAAAATATATATTATTTTTTATATATTAATATATATTAATTTTAATATAAATATATTGTTCAGTTCCTGAGTGGGTAATATGAAATACTTGATGCTCACAAGTCAGCGAGTGCAGACAGAGGTCCTGAGGATGGGGATGAGGGCAAGGGAAGGGCGGAGTTTATCTCAGAATTCATCTTTGTGGATTGGAGTCCAGCTCGCGCTGTTAGTTTCAAATGAGTTTACTTAATACCTGCCTCTGTTTCTACATTTCCGAAAGTGGGCACAGTATTAAAAATACGTATAGCACAAAATTATTGGGAGAATTATATGGAAGAATGTCTTTGGAATCACTTTTTAAACTGTACAGTGACACAAATGTTATGTAACGAGCCCAATGTGAACAAGGTTGGAGTGAATCCTAAAATAGCAATGGGACTGTGGAAGTTTCTGGCAAAGACTTACACGGTTACCCACATAGTTTGTGGGTAACTATCTTTCACAGCACATTTCCATCTTGTTTCTGAACTTGTTTTTGAAATGAATAATGGAGTGCTTGCGGCAAAGACAAACATAAAAGAGAAAAAAAAGGAGGGACGCGCACTTTTAAAATCTTGCATTTAACCAATGAATTTGGAGTCTGTATTTCCACCGTGTTTCAGCTTCCAGGAAACCCCCGCCGCCCCAGCGCCTCCCGCCACCCTAACGGCCGGACAGCGCAACACCGCAGGCCTTTGTAACGCCGCCTGGTTCCGGGTGCACGTCATCAGATTGTGACACAGCGCCTTTACGTGGGTGCTCAGTTGTTACGTCATGCGCCCTCTGCACTATATAAAGCTGAACTCTGCAGCTTCTCCCAGTTGTACCGGACAGTGCGGGAAGCGCCGCGTCGTGGCCCGTGGCTTCCCGAGCTGCGGCGACCAGTGTCCCCCTGGTTCCCAGCTGCCCGCCGAGTGCCTCCGGGCCGAAGAAGAAAGAAGACGCAGAGGAGGAAACTCAAGCATGCTGTTGCTTCTACTGAGCGGCATTCTGTTTGCTTTTCTGTTTGTCTTCTGGAAAAGCCGCTTTCAGGTAAACGTATAAGAGAGATTGGAATTAGATGAAGTTAGATGGTTCCTGAAAGGGGGGGGGGCGGTCTGAGAGAGTAGAAACATACTAAAATAGTAAAATAAGAGTAAGGAGAGGTCATTTCATTCCTTCTCTTGCAGCAGCCTCAAATGTTTACCCCCAAACTTCCCTTTCATTGACCAATGATTCAGCAGCTGTGGCCCCCCGGTAAAAAGCCCCAAGTCGCGGAGTAAGATGGTCAGCTTTGCACCCACTTGAAAAGTAGAACTGAAAGGGCCCACCCTCCACCACCACCTCCTATTTTAGGAATCTATACCTTCTCTATGTTCTCTAGCTTCTACTATTCCTTATGTTTGTTTGCCGCTTTCACCCTGGTTTCAACCATCTTTAAAAAGAGGTATTTGGGTATTCACAAATAATTCAGGTCAAAATGTGGGTTTCCTGGTGATACGGAAAGTTGCAAGTGACTTTTGATCTTCAGTGATCCTCAGGGTCCAAGTATAGACCTACTGTTCGAGAAATGTAAGCCAAAGATGTGACATTTTGATATTAAATAGCTATTCTCATATATATATTTTTTGAGTCTTTGGGAAGAGCATATTTCTGAGTCAACATTGTTGTTCAACAGATTTTCAATCTCTAATTCTAAGGAGAGGATAATCAGCTTATTTTGATAACCAAGACTAAGCATGTTATTTGGTCTACTCTTGAACAACGTAGGCTTGAACCCCGTGGGTCTTATACTCTCATTTTTTTTATACAGTCCAGTACTGCAAATGTATTTTCTCTTCCTTACGATTTTCTTAATACCATTTTCTTTCTTACATATGCTATGTAATACATATACAAAATATGTTAATCGACTATGCTATCTGCAAGGCTTCTGGTCAACAGTAGGCTATTAGTCTTTAAATTTTGGGAGAATCAAAAGTTACAAATGGGTTTTTGACTGCACAGGGAATCAATGCCCTTAACCACCAGCCCCCTGCCTTATTCAAAGGTCAGCTTCTTTTTTGGAAATGTTTAAACTCAATAAACTACATATGTATAATTTCCTTCCCTTACAGAGCAGCGTTGGTGAAATGTCATCAAATTCGACTTCTCTTGCACTAGTAAGACCAACCTCTTCTACTGGGTCAACTAAGAGCAATACTGATAAGAGTCTTTCAGTCAACAGCCTCTCTCGGGAAATCTTAATTAATTTCCCACACACGATAGCCATGCAGAAGCAAATATTGGTAAACCTCAGGATCGTGGAATACAAGCTGGCTGAATTGGAACTTTTCCTAGTTTTCAAGGATTTAAATTGTGCATTAGTTAACAGGAAATCTACTGACAGAGATTAGAGAATGTAATGACAGTGGAGGCAATCATTAAAGGCACTTTGAGTGAATTCATTTGATTATATGTGTTTATACCAAATGAATTGTTTAAAGGGGGAGGGGATGCCAAGTCAGGTATGAAATCCAGACATTTATCAGTTTGCTTTTACTGATATTTAAAGAATTGATTATATGTTTTATATATTTATATATTTTTATATATACAAGTTTGACAAGTTTATATATATAAATATATATTTAACTGGGGAAGGAACGAAAGCACAGTAGACAAAGAAACAGTTCCAAAGGTTTTCTTTAAAAAAAATAAGCACAGTAAAAAGAGTATAGTTGAGATGTAGCTATTTCAATTTCACTCACATGTGAAAAACTTTTTTGGTGTACAATACAATATTGCAAATGTCTTTTTGTGTTAAAGTAAATGGGATTTGATAGAACTTTTTCTTTTATACAGAATACTCTCTTACACTGTTGAATCTGTGTATTAAGAGCTATCATTGAGCACCCTAAAATATGCCAGGCATTGTTAAGATCTTGCTGTAGACACTTGTGAAGATAGTCACATAAATTCTTCCTCTTTGTAGTCAGCTCTTGAAGGGGATTTCTTACCTGTCACCCTGTCCTCCATCAATTTGATATTATCTCATTAGAAATATGCCTAAATCTTCCCTGAATTGCAAAAATCACCTATAGAAAAAGGCATGGTTTTTTTTATTTGGTGAAAAATGGACATCTCACATAGCACCAAAATATAATGATAGAATGCATTTAATGTAATATGGATTAAAATTAAGAAAAAGTATTTCTTGATTCTAATCAGTCATCTATTTCAAATGTTTTATGAAATCCAGTGTAACTGAGGAATTAACAATCTGTTGAAGTTCACTAATGGCATTTGACTTATCCACAAAGAAAATCCTCAAAATATCTATCACAAGTTCATTTTATATATATGTACGTGGTTCACTGAGATTGTTCAATTATAGCCCCATCTGTTTACCTACTGTAATGCCCCCAAAATAAATTACCAGTATAAATTAAATACCTTAATCCCTTAATCCTTTAATCTTCAATCAAAAGGAAGAGGAAAGGAATTTTAAAAGTATTAATTTAGGAACACCTGGGTGACTTAGCAGTTGAGGTCTGCCTTTGGCTCAGGGCGTTATCCTGGAGTTCCGGAATGGAGTCCCGCATTGGGCTCCCTGCATGGAGCCTGCTTCTCCCTCTGCCTGTGTCTCTGCCTTTCTCTCTGTGTCTCTCATGAATAAATAAAATCTTTTTAAAAAATTAAATGTATTAATTTAAAATTAAGCATTAAAATGATTCCTTTTATTTTTCATTTGCTGAGAACAAAAAGCCAAAAGTAGTAGTGTATATGGTTCTTAAGCTTTTTTGAGTCACAGATCCCCTTTAGTATTCTTATGAAACCTATAGACTCTCTCTCTAGAAGAATGTATGTATACATACACACAGAATGATATGTATAATGTCAGTTTCATATGTTCTCTGAAGCCCAGGTTAAGAACCTTAAAAATAACTGAGAAGTTTCTTACATATTTAGGCAATGTTCACCATCCCAGGCTGTGATGTTTAAATTAGTAGTCAATAATCAATGTGTAAGCCTATTAATGATATGTTTTTATTATCCTTTGTAAGGAAACTGGGACATAGGACTTTCTAATTTGCCTTCCCTTATTCTTGACAAATTTATCTTCTATAAGTATGTAAATAGGTTACCATCTGTAAGTAGTAACTTAACTCAAGACAAAAATAATTTTACATGATCTATTAAGTATATATTACAATCCTAAGATCTTAGATTTGATTGAAGCCATTTCCTCATTAGTATTTTGTCCCGTGTTCTATTTGAAAATAAACCTAGATTTCAGAGAATATAATGAACAACTCTTAATGTTGTGAAACACAGTAGAAATTAGGTGGGAGATATTTTCTTCCAAATATAACCTGAGGAAGATACTATATGGAGTAAGTATTCAAAGCTTCTGGATTCCATTTTCTAGATTTATCATTTACTGGCCATAGAATCCTGATTTTTCTGCCTTATTTCACTATTTGTAGGTGAAGAACATAACCACTAAGTTCACATAGAAAAAGAGACCCGTAAATACATGAAAATTTTATATATATATATTTGGATTAAAAGTATTAAAATACAGTGCTCATATACACAATCCATTTTTTCATATATGTATGGCATTTCTAGTTAAACGAGGCCTTCAATTTTAACACTTTCTTTTAAATATACTGATTTATTTCCCCCAGCTTTATGGAAAAGAAAGTTTGTAAACTAAGAAAATAAAAGCAAATAATATTTTAAAACTTATATAATAGAAAATATAACAGTTTTCTAAATCACTGGCTCAATATAACGTCTTCAGCATATTAGAAAAATATTATGATAATATTTACAAAAGTGTTGTGACATAGAGACAGCTGTGTGTTATACAGATAGATAATCTAAAAAGAAATATAATAATCACATTGTTAAATAGTAGTAGATTCACATTATATTACATTCCTGCTTAAATGGGAAAAAAGTTTATACTATCATGAATATAGTATAGACGTTTTTCTACTCGGCCAGCATATAAATAAATAAAATTTTCCTCTGTTCTAAAATAATCACATTGTATGACCACATATTTTTATAAATTAGATCTCATTCTGGTTTTCTACTGCCACTAACAGTAGGTATTTCATGGTCAGTCTCTTTTTTAGGGTCTACCATGTCTTTATATCTCTCCCCACGATGTCGTTCCAGGTATGGACCCCAGTTAGAAGCTGGTCTGCAGCAGCTTACAAAGCGCTGAAAAGAAAAAAAAAAAACTTGTTTTAGACCATAAGTGCTACATCTGTAAACAAGCAGATATCAAACCATATTTTCATTGCAAAATATTAAGTTTTTTTGCTAACCAAAATGAAATGGGAACCATGGAAAGGTAAAAGGTGGTCATCAAAAATTCTTAGTACAGTGTACTAAAAAAATGATAGTGGGAAGCCTAGGTGGCTCAGTGATTGAGCGTCTGCCTTCGGCCCAGGGCGTGATCATGGAGTCCTGGAATTGAGTCCCGCATCATGCTCCCTGCGTGGAGCCTGATTCTCCCTCTGCCTGTGTCCCTGCCTCTCTGTATGTGTCTCATGAATAAATAAATAAAATCTTTTAAAAAAATTAATTAAAAATTAAAAATGACACTCAAATTTAACTGTTAATAGAATTATATTAACTACAAAACCAAAATAAGTGAGTATGTAAATAATTTGAAAAGAAAATGTTGGGCCTGTTTGAACAATGGAATCACTCCGTGTTTTTCACTGAATTCTCCGACATTTTGGTCCTGCCCTTAGAGTGAGGGTTATGTGAGGATTTAAACCAGTGTATACCTGGGAGGTTCCAAGAACCAAATAAAAAGAGCTCAAGGATCAAACCACTGATTGGAATGAGCTTGGGAAATTACCTAAAATCTGACTGGAGATTTGTCCTAGTCATTATCCTAATGAGATGTCATGATCAACTGCATCCCCCTATGTCTCCGTGCAAGAGGGATCACTCAGGGTCTAGACTGGGTTTGAAATAATTTAGCAGGCTTTTTCCACCCTAAACAAACTATTAGCACATGTATTATAACCAGACAATATAAAGTAAGGATTATAGATATTAAGCAAAAAGGTCATTTGCTTTGTGTCATCTTCAGGGACAACTCAGTACAAGGATAAAAATCACAATTTCTTTGTGCTGAGCACTCTAATAGGAACTGAGGATATAGCAGGAAGCAACAGAAGACTCCTCCCTAAAGAAGCTTATAGTAGAAGACACACAAATATATATATGATATAAAGCTATGTTATGCACATAGTAATCTGAGGATTGTATCAGATTGTAACCTAAAGGTTCATAATCCTATATTACCACCATTTGAGTAATCACCATTTTCATCATAAGTACTTTCTACAAAGTGTAATATAAATGTGCTTACTTGAAAGATACTTCCTTCAGCTTGAATTATTTTTACTATGGCCATAATTGGAATCCAAATAATGCAGAAAATAATCATACACCAGCCTAGAGCAACTCCCCAGTCAGGATATGGAATTTGGGCATAATCAGGTCTATGAAATTTCACCAATGACCAGATCAAAATTGCCTGTGAAAGTCAAGTATGAAAAGACAATTCTAAAGATTAGACTTTATTGCACTAACGATTTCAATTGCACTAACTGTTAGGAATTTGATCCCATTCCTTAGAAATAATCTATCAAAAGCAATTAAAATGAAGATACATTCAAACAACTAAGATAATCCAGTAACTAGCCAGAAGAGAGTACTAAATGAACTCATCTAAATAACTCATATTTGGCTTTGAATAGATTCTTCCAAAATGAGCACCTCCATATAGTTATAAAAAATACAAATACTGGTCCAACATGTTTTTCAATAAAATACTTTACCATGAAATATTTCAGATTGGAAACAAAATAATATCTGAAAATTTCCATTACTGACCTTTTAACTTTAACCTACAATAGTATGATTTTATCCTATGCTATCCAGCTTGCCAGCATAGCACTTAATTCAAGGAGAATGTAAAGTACCTTTTAGTGAACATGCTTTGCACCTTGCTTAGCAGTTGCTTCTGTTATTTCCCATGGCATAGAGCACCCCTTACTCCATACCCAAAACCCACACATTCACAAACTACTGGTATATATTTGCTAAAGTACACTTCACTTCTAGCCTCTCTTTGAGAAAGGAAAACCAAACTCAATGTGTGTTTGGGTAAAACAGTGAAATCTGAATCTTCACAAGGAAAACACCTAATGGCCAAGTTAAAAAAAAAACTTCTTAAAAAACCTATTAGATATGTTGCTGCATTAAAAGTAATTATTTAGAAACTTGTAAGGCAGACAAAACAAAAACCAGACTCACATAGTAGCTTCTCTAAACTACTTAGCTATCTTTTACTAAACTCATGGAGATGGAATGTAAGAATTTTATCAAATAGGTATTCAAGTTTAATTTTAGAATTAAATAGTTAATTCCATCAATTTAATACATTAATTCCCAGTAATTTAAATGTATTTCCCAATTATCATAATCTTTTACATAAATACGAGAGAGTGGATGAGGATACTGGAATATCCATGACTTCATATAACTTTATACAAAATAGATGATAATGTATATCATTTAATATTTAATACTTTTGCATTTTAAATTAAATCCAGTTGTCAAAGCTATTAATCAATGAAAACTCACTGGCTAAAAAAAAAATTAGTGAGAGCTTCTTAATTGATAAAGGGCTTATTTTATTATGGAGACTTGTCAAAAGAAGAAAACAGTATTTAGTAGTAATGTCAAAATCATTTTGCTAGAATATGGAGCATCCAAAATATTTTAATTCAGTACAGTCAGTCCCAAACTGCTCCCTACTTGAAATTGACCTTATAAAATGTAAAAAATAAAACTTAACATTCTCTAAAACAAACATAATACTTCAGATGTGAAGCACATTCTGGATCAAATTATTTAACGCCCTTTCCTAGGAAAGACTTTTTTTTTTAATTTTTATGATAGTCACATCAGAGAGAGAGAGGCAGAGACACAGGCAGAGGGAGAAGCAGGCTCCATGCACCGGGAGCCCGAGGTGGGATTCGATCCCGGGTCTCCAGGATCGCACCCTGGGCCAAAGGCAGGCGTCAAACTGCTGTGCCACCCAGGGATCCCCCTAGGAAAGACTTTGAGACAAGGAGGCAATGAGGACCAAAAGACATCCTCTATGAAGCTTTGCCGCTGCCCCCACCTTCACCATTACAGTAATTCTCCATCCTATTGTTTATTTTGTCACTTACTGTCCTGAACTGATATTTAAAGGTATGTCTATATGTCATGTCTCTCGGGTAAGATAACTTTTGCTTTCCCTCAGTTCCTAAATAGCACCAATTGTTGAATTTAACATAAACTGTTGCCTCTGTTGACAGTGGTGAATTTATTTTAGTAATTTTGGATAGTAAATACCTCCCATAAAGAAAAATGTGCACTTAAATCTGAGTGTTGTTTCTTAGCAATTAGTGTATTGAGATCATATTCCTTGCAGGCAGAATCTGGGTCTTAGCAGAGAGGTTAGGGACAGTGTAGGTTGTTCAGGATAATTTTTAGGGAACAGGCAAACGAATGACTTATTTTTATTTATTCTATTGATAATTCTTAAGTACATAGGACTTTTAAGTCTATAAGAGCCTGTTCATTTTCTCAAATGGTAAATGTTTAAACCTATAGCCTCAAAAACAATACTGCAAAGATATTTTAATTTAGGCAACTTGCAATCATAAAGCAAAAGTTGAAAGTCATTAATTTATGACAGTTTGCCTTACTGTCTCTAACATGAATTATTCAAGTTTATCTTAGAACTGTTTTATAGATAGATAGATAGATAGATAGATAGATATCAAATTCATAGCATATTAATACTTACAATCAGAAGAAGAGGAGTAATAACAAACCAGCAAGCTCTCCACCATAGCCAGAATATCCACCTTTTTGCTCCAATCATCATTTCTATATCTTCAATGAATCTGTTCCCACCTTAGAAAAAAAGAGTGCATTCAGTCCTTGCTTACATTTTCCTCCATTAATCATTGTGGCCCCAAATTATCTGACTGTCTAAAAATTTTCCTATACTATATCAGTGAAGTATACACCTTTAACTACATATTATTCTTAATCAATTTTCCCAGGAATATTATACTTTACTATTTTCGTGAAAAGGAATCACACTAAATTAGTTAGTAAAATAAGTAGATAATTCTGTAGTTACTATTTACCATAAATCCAGATGATTCCTATGATTTCCAGTATAGCTGCAATCAAAATACCCCATCCAGCACAGAAGTGGTCAATCAAATGAACCCAATAAATTCCAGCCTACAAAAAAAAAATTACATCTAAGTATATTTTAATTTATTTTTATGATTGATGAAGTCTTTAAATATATGCTCCCTGGTTTCACCTATGCTAAGATATGATAAAGGAATGTTTCCAAATGTAAACACAAAAGTGGCTTTAAATATCTCAAAAAGGATGCACTTTCCATCCTATACTGAGTCACTGTAAAAAATAAGCATTTAGAATACTTGATTATCAAAATTATATGCAGTGTCTGTGTGCTCTGTAGTAGCTGCCAAAAATATAGCATGTGTTCAAAGTCTATACAACTTTCTTGTATTTGGGGAAATTTTCCATTATTGGATCACCTCCCCTCTTCAAAATATTATTAAATTTCAACACTGTGCTATAATGGGAAAAAATTTGGGCTAAAACCCAGAAAACCTTGATCCGAGTCAGACTTGGATTTGTCACTAAACATCCTCTTAAACCTTTGTTTGCTTATTTAGATTATAAGGTACATTCCAACTAATAATTTGTCTATGAAAAAAAATACTATAAGGGGCACCTGGGTGGCTCAGTGGTTGTGTGCCTGCCTTTGGCTCAGGTCATGATCCCGTAGTCCTGGGAGCGAGTCCCACATCAGGCTCCCTGCAGGGAGCCTGCTTCTCCCTCTCCCTATAACTCTGCCTCTCTCTCTCTGTGTCTCTCATGAATAAATAAATAAAATCTTTAAAAAAACTGTACTATACCTGAGTCACACAGACGAGACCAAGGAGAAACAAAACCAAGCAGCACCCCAAAGTTATAGGAACCCTCATTTTCTTCATCAATTTGGGAAATAAATCTTGAATCGTTGTTGTAATCGTTTCTTCAGAAGGGAAAAATGGCAATGTTATATGTAAACTCATTTGCCAATAATTTTAATCAAAGAATTCAGCTTCTAATCAAATTTACAAATATATGCTGAAAATATACTCTGGGTCCTAGTCCTTGCTTTTTTAAAAAACCCATAGGATCCTTTCTTTTGGCAGTTACCACCTGTTGGTTGTGATGAAAACCAAATGCAGCTCTCTTTATTTGTTATTTTTAGTCTGTTTTACAAGGTTTTTCATTGGTAGTAACTACAAGTTAACAGATCCCTGAAGGCTGACGTAGTTTGAAAGAGGGTTATAGGTAAGGAAGAATTCTAGAACTTTTAAATAAAATGAACATTTGAATAAATGGCATGGAGACAGAAAGGCCTTCTAGGTTTAAGAAAGAAATGTGTTCATGATACGCAGTACTGGCTGAAAGTAGAAGGATGTATGGGTGAAAGGATGAAGATACAGGTTGAAAATTTTCAAGGGCTTTGAAAGCCAACTAGAGGAGGCCAGACGTTACACTGTATATAGTCAACTATAAAAGTGTATTTATGTAAGAGTGATATGATGAAAAAGTTTCCAAATTTCTAGGTGTGTACCCCAGGGGAAATCCCTATGTGTACATAGAGCCACATGCAAGAATAATCATTGAGTAGCATGTGTAATTTTTCAAAATTGGAAATAATGCAAATGCCCATCAGTATGGCAACAGATTGTGAATTCGGTAGATATATAGGAGTATATATCAACACAGATTCACAATACATGTAAAAAACAACTGTCAGAATGATATGTATGTTATGAAACTTCACATTGATGTGACAAAATTCATGTGTTATTTATGGACATGTATATAATGTATCAAGCATGGACTGAATAACACACATAATCCATGGTGACAGTTGCTTCTGGGAAGGAAGAAATGTGAATTGTATTAGGGAGAGAAACAGGGGACTTCAATTTCATTTCTGAAGCAAATATGAAACATTCATGTCTGTTCCTTTTGGGTATCTACTGCATGAGTGCTTTGTATTTTTCTGTATTTAAAATTTAGTTAAAAAGAATGTTCAGATTCTAAGGGCAAACCTAATGGGGGCAACATGTTTTTAAGTAGAGGAAACATGAGTAAAATATAACAAAATATAAAATATAACACTCAGAGTATTACTTACCAATGGATGCAAACTGAGAGTCGAGACCCAAAGTCAAAAGCATGAAGAAAAATAATATGGACCAAAATGGCCCACCTGGGAGTTGGGCTAGCGCTTCTGGATAAGCAATGAATGCCAAATCAAAACCTAAGAAAAATGTATGACATTTAATTTAAATCAGTTGCCAAAAAGTTCATATATTTGAACATTTCCAAAATAAGATACTAGAAAAAAATCATTTCAATTTAGCAATGCCATCCATAATGCACATTCTCGAGCAACTCTTTCACTTGTACTCTTAAAAATATTCGACTTGGTTATTCAACAAAATGATAATGTGTGCATGTGTGCATGTGACGTGAATTAAGCTATGAGATGAATTTTGTAAATTACTCACATAGGAGATCTTAACTATTTCAATGATTTTGTTTAACTCTTTCATTTTTTAAAGATTCATAAAGAATAACAACTGTCTTAAACTCCAGAAACGTAAATTATATTAGCCTAGAAATTCTAAAAGAATTACACTATCAAGAAAGATATGCTTATGGAATGACTGTTGTAGTCTTTAGCCATCTCTCCAAATGTTCATCCAGAATGTGTACTGCCATTTTAACTAGTATATGCACACTTGCAAACTTGTATATAACAAAACTAAAAATTGAATCTTATTTTCTGTTTGATGTATATTATTGTTAGAGGTGCTTTAAATTTTTTCAATTATATTATATGATACTTAGTTGCCTTAAGTATTTTAGGTTTCTTCCGAGTCCTAGAAGACTGACCTAGGATTCAGCAGAATTAGCTTCTGACCTAGGCTCTGTCACTTCCTAATGATTTTATCTATCTACTATAAGACATAAAATTTCTCTGCATCAGTCCACTTCTCTGGAAATGAGAAGCTAGATTATCTATGAGGTCTCTTCTAGTCCTAACATTCTATTCTCCTGCTTTGGTTTCTCCATCAAATGATACTGGCCATAAATAAATTTTTTTATTTTTTTTATTTTTGTAATAATAAATTTATTTTTTATTGGTGTTCAATTTGCTAACATACAGAATAACACCCAGTGCTCATCCCGTCAAGTGCCCCCCCTCAGTACCCGTCACCCATTCACCCCCACCCCCCGCCCTCCTCCCCTTCCACCACCCCTAGTTCGTTTCCCAGAGTATTTTTTAAATATTATTTATTTATTTATTCATGAGAGACACACAGAGAGAGGCAGAGACACAGGCAGAGAGAGAAGCAGGCTCCATGCACAGAGCCCAACGCAGGACTCGATCCCAGGACTCCAGGATCACACCCCGGGCCGAAGGCAGGCTCTAAACCACTGAGCCACCCAGGCGTCCCCATAAATAAAAATTTAATGAGGAATTCCTACCACTAAGAATCCTGGAATTCTTTTCCTAAGATTCTTAGTCAGATAACTAAGCATCCTTAGCTAAAGAAAGTTAGGAAGTTCATTAAATAGATTCCTTTAAAGCTGGACATAGCTGGATACTCAAAGTTACTTGGGTTTCTATCGATATGACACTGATGTGTTTTAAAAATTCAGACCCAATACTGCACTTGTACATGGAGGAATACACAGCCACACCCCCACACACATATACTCTTATATAGTCATTCATATGAATACATGCATGTATATATGTATATATACACACATAAATGAAGATAATATGTGTAAAGGCACCCATGTACAGTAGGCAGTTCATATGAAGGACTATGTAAAATTCAGACAATTATCTTCTTAAACAATTGTTCCCTAATATAGTCCTGTTTTCTCAGACAATCTAAGAATTATTACATGATTAAAGCAAACAAATTATATAAGATGAAATGAGAAAGAAAATGCAACACCCTAAACCTTGCTTGAGTGCTTTAAGTAAATTGCTACAAAATGTATTAGTGTTTCTTAAAAGAGCTATACTGAATTAATCAAAGTTATTAACGTAGAGCATCACATACCTGATTTTACGACTTGAGAGACTTCCTTTCCAGATATGTGAGCCATGTGTCCCAGTATAGAAAAAATAGCAAATCCAGCAAACACACTAGTGAGGCAGTTTGTCAAACAAACTACAATAGCATCTGAGAAGCAGTTGTTATTGAACTTATTGTAAGATGATAGAGCAACTAAGCCACCCCAAGCCACTGAAAGGGAGTAAAATATTTGAGTGGCAGCATCCTTCCAAACCTATAAGAGAAGATAATTCAATTTATAAAAAGACACACTTTAAATTTTTTACTTCTATAAAATACTTCATATATACTGATGAATTAATATGAATAATAATGAAATAAACACCAAACCCACTACTCAGCTTAAAAAATGAAATGTTGTCAGTCTTTGGAAGCCATCCAATGCCCCTTTGTCATCATATCACCCTTCAACCTCCAGTGGTAACTGTTATCCTGACTTATGTGTTTCTCATTTCCTTGTTTTTCTTTATATTTTTATCATAAAAATATGTAAACCCAAACAGTATGGTATTTAGCTTTTCATGTTATTGGGTTTATAGAAAAGCTTTCCTGATGGATGTAAGCCTATGCAACATGCCTTTTTTCATTCAGTATTGTATGAGATTTATCCACGATCAATTTGAACCACATTACATTTCAACTTTATGTTGAAAATGAAAAAATATGGGCAAATTCATATGGTTTAGTTAAATATCTGTAGTTTTGAACATTTTTTTCACTGCCGTTTGCCCCACTATGTATACCACAGGTCATCCTTTATCCTTCTGAGGGACATTCAGGCTGTTCAATATTCTGCTATTAAAAATGATGTAGCTGTAAGTATTCCTGTGCATGTCTCCTCATACCTAGTTGAGGAACTGCAATGTCAAAGAGTATATGATGCGTCTTCCCTTTTACTAAATATTGCCATATTATTTTAGCACCTACTCTCACCAGCTAAGTGTGAGAGCTCCCATTCCTTCACATGCTTGCCAATATTGGTCAGAATTTTTAATATGGTCATATCTGGTGGCTGTCGAATGAGAGTTTTCATTACCCTAATTACTTACAAGGTTTAGTTTGTTTTTATGTGTTTATATTCCATAGGGTTTTTTTCCCTGTGAAATTCCTATTCATGCCTTTTGCCAATTTGCCAATTTGCCAATTTGCCAATTTGCCAATTTGCCAATTTGGGTTATTTGTCTTCTTTGATCTCTAGCAATTCTTATGTAATTTGGATTCTAATCCTTTGTCTATTATATATGATAACTTTCCTCCCAATTTGTGGTTAACTCTTTTCACCTCTTAACATCATGACCTTTGATGAGCCAAAGGTTTTATTGTTGTTTTAATGTAACTAAAGGTGTCCATCTTCACTTTCATGTATTGTCCTTGATTTCTCTTACTTAAAGAGAAGTCTTAGCCAAAGGTCATAAAGATACGTCCTACATTTTCTTCAAAAGGATTTAAAGCTTTGCTCATATTGTTTTCAATTAACCTAAAAATTGATACAGTATATATTAAATTGGAAATCCCAATTCATTTTCTTTTCTAGAGTATCATTTGTCTAAAGATGATTTATATTATCAATTATATCAATTGGATGTCAATTATATCAATTAGATAGTCCATCCTTTCCCCCATCGATCTGCATTGCCACCTCTGCCATATATCAAGTTCCAAATGTTCATGAATCTATTTCTGAGACTACTGTTCCACTGGTCTGTAAGTCTATACCTATGCTAACACCACTTTATTTTAATTCCTATAGCGTTATAATATTGTTTCATATCTAGTAGGACAGGTCTTCCTTCTTCAAAAACACCTTTTTTTTTTTTTGCCTTTTTCTCTTACACGTAAATTTTACAATCAGTTCTCAAGATCTAAGAAAAACTGCTGTCAATCTGATTAAAATTTTATTGACTCTGCATACCAATTTGGGGAGGATAGATACATATCCATTCTTAACAAGGATAGTAGTAGGCAATTTTTGAAGAATGATGATATATTTAGACATCCCTTAGTTCGTTTAGAGCCCCGCATAGCTGGCCTCCACTCTTTAAGCAGCCTCCCACTCACTGCATCCAATCTTACCCCTTTACTAGTGTCCCTTTTATAATTTGCCTCTCCTATATCTTTGCTAAAGGACAATAATCTTAGAAACTAATCTAATCTATGGAAATTCATGTTAACAGTGAAATTCTGTAGATAAAGCATTACCCAAAGTAACCTAATTGTGTAGATTTCAAGGAATAAGACTGGCAAAGATTTGGGCAAAAGTGTTGTTTTTGTTTTGTTTTGTTTTGTTTTGTTTTAGTCCATCTAAAAACAGGACTGCTCAGTGAAAGGCAGGCAATATAAAATGGTGACAAAGAGCTCTAGCTCTGGAGTCAAAGAAAATGAAGTTTATATCCAATACCTCTTATTCTCCTTGCCTTCAATTTATTTAACATTTTTAAGCCTGTTTATTCATCTGTAAAATGGAGAGGATGAAGAAAATGATGATGATGATAACTATTATTATTACAAGTGTACTCGGAATGATGTGAGAATTGAATAAGATAGCATATGTAAAGCAATTAGGATGCTCAATGGTAGCTATTGCTGTTATTGTGGAAAATAATCATAAAATGATAGTTTCTTTTATGGAAATTAAAAACTGTAATTTTCCCCTTGAAAGGTATGTAATCTATTTCCAATTTAAATAGAAATAAAAGTTGTTAGGGAATAAAATTTGCTAGATCTTCAGAATACAGCTTGATGTTAGATTATTATTATATTATAATTGCTTTATAATGGCAGGCAGCCAAAAGAAAGCAAAATGGATGGATGAGATAGGCATAGATAGATAACGGTTATTTCACTTATTGTAACAAAATCATTAGAAATAAAATGCTCTTATTTTTTAGGCAGCTGTACATATTAAGAGATGAACAACATGCTTATGTTGATCTCTCAGCTGCTTTTACTTGATACATTTTTGTATGCATATGTGAATTAGGGGGAGCTGGAAATTGGTGTGGCAGGTCTGGTTTCTATAAAAATGCTACTGCATACTATGATGTGTATCTAGGTTGCAAGTAAAGTGAAGCAAAATTCCAAATGTAGTTATAATATCCATATCTATCAACTCATAGCTATATACAAAATTATTAATTTAGGGATTAAGAAATCTTCATTCAAGATGCACAAACTGGCTGTGTAAACTTAACTAAATTTGAATCTTTCTGGGTTTCAGTTTCACCATTGTAAAATGAAGGAGTTAGTACGATAATCACTGAAGACTGGAAGACTCTTCTAGCTATAAATTTGTATGGTCCTCTGCTCTCCTACAGATTGCAACAAAGTTCAGATATCCAAAGAAAAGGAAAAAATATATATTTATGATCCCATACTCAGGATATGGATTGTGAGAGATAAAAAAAAAATCTAAGAAAAAATTCTCATTACCAGCAAACCCAAAGAAGGGTGGGGGTACTGTTTCTACCACATTGAAGAGGAGGAAGGATTAAATTGTATGTTTCATAAAGAGCTTTAGGTTTAGGTCTGATATTTTAAAGATAATAGAGACATTGAAACAGACAAATATAAAATAATCATATAAAATTTTCAGGAACTGTAAAGCTCAGGTGATCTCAGGCTTGTAAAAGTCAAAGAATATTAAAGGGGCTTTTCAACTGTGCTCAAAGTTAAGCTTAAAGAAAATGGAGGATCTACTTCTTAGAGAAAATGTTGCATCTCTAATAGTATAGTATAACATGACAGCAATAATTGAAATCAGTGTGCTCATATTCATTTAACAATTTACCATTTTGAAAGCGCATTAATTAATATTTCATCTTGCTTAACAACCTGACAGAGAGAAGATGATGAATCCCAACTTCCATTTTATTTGTTTCTGATTCATCATCGAAAATGGTCTTCGAGTTGGGAAGATATTAACAAACAAGGTTAAAAGATGTGAGGCCCAACATAAGTGAAGAAATAAGCAAATGGCCTGTGGACACATCAAACTATATTAATTTCCAAGACTAAAATAATAAAAGTTCATAGTTCTGAAATAATTTGAGGCTGTTCTAGTTAATTCCTGAGTGAAAATTATTTGGGTACAGGAAACTAAAGGCCAGACACTGACATCTCAATTTTCAGAAAAGGTAAAGGATGGATATCCATGACAAAAAAAAAACTGATAAATTTGACTTGCTTACCAGAGAAATTCTACAACAAATAATTAAATGTGCAGATTGTGGGGTGCCTGGATGGCTCAGTGGGTTAATCATCCAACTCTTGATTTCAGCTCGTGTCATGATCTCAGGGTCGTGATAGCGAGCCTGCACCAGGCTCCACACTCAGTGTAGAGTCTGTTTGAGATTCTCCCTCTCCCTCTCCCTCTGTCCCTCCCCCTGCTTGCACTCTCTCTAAATAAATAAATAAAATCTTCTTATAAATATATCCATATTGTAAGTATTTAGAAAATAACAAATTGCTGGAAATTAGCATGAGTTCCTCAAAGAACACCACAGCAAATAAACTAATAACTATTTTGGATAGCACTGCTAATATGGAAGATAATAGTAACATAGTGTTTCTTGACTTCAACGTAAGACTTGGGGTTTTAGCTGGCCAGAAGCTTGATGTGTGCCAAAAATGTGACGTGTTTACTGAAAAAGTGAAACCATTCATAAGCTATGTGAATAGACGCATCCTATATACAGTCCACTTACTGTTAATGCTCTCTGCGATCAAAAATGCAAAAAATTTTATGTATCCATGATACACACAGCCATTATCTAGTGATAGACTGAAAAGAAGGTTACCCAATTCATATTCATGGCACACATTTATGTTTACAAGTAACAGTTTTGTTAATGGAATGCTTCATTCATTTCAAATTTGTGGTTTAACTTCATAATCCATTAGGTACACTTTGATCTTAATTTGGGGATATTAACTTTTGAAGCAATTAAAATGTGTATTAGATCATTAGACTTTCACCTATAATCTTGAAATCTATGAGTTTATCCAAGAAGTCTTACTGTTCTACTCATCAACTTGCAGGTAGGTATCCAAACATGACAAGTTCTTTTTCAGATTAATAGGCCCCAAATCCTTTTGGTCAAATAGAATCAGTTGTATGAATAAGATGACTTTTAAAATTTTTCTGCTAAAATGACCATCTCACTTCCAATAGGAAAGCACTAGTGTCATGTTAAATGGCTACATTAGACTTCCCAGTGAACAGAAACACTAACAAACTTAACAGCGTATTCTTTTACAAGCCACTACATTATGATACTCTTACCTGCAACCAAAGATTTTCAGTGTTTGCTTTTACGGTTTACCTCCTCAGATAATCTAAAATCCAAATGAAGTCTTACCTCTGCTTCCCTAAGTTTTGTAAAATTTGACTGTGCTCCAATATAGTATGAAATGCCTTTTGATGCACCCTCCAGAGTTGCACCTCGGATTAGCAGGATGAGTAGGACAACATAGGGGAAAATAGCTGTAAAATATACCACCTAACAAGAAAAACAACCAGAGGTTGATAAGTTAAATTTTTAAGTCATGTTACATAATTGTATATGAACAAAATTGTTAGGCAGTTGACACTAGTAAAAGTATTAACGATTTCATACATTTTTAATAAACCTGGTGATACCAATACCAAAATTGGCATAATTTTCTCTTTCTTTTCCCACTCTGAGATGATCCATTTTCAAAACACTCTGATGTATGAAGCACTATTTCCTGGGTTCACATTGTAAATACACAATACATCAGCAGTGGTAACTGGGAATCAAGGTAGAGTACCTTCCTAAATATGTCTTTATAGATGTCTGAGGGGACAGATATCACTTCTTAGTGAATTACTGCATTGAGGTGGGAAGGGAATGATTTTATAACTGAAATAACTGAAATAGTATATATTGTCCCCAAGGAGAAGGAAAATAATCTCCTAGTAGACATCCAAATCCCATGAAAGCTGATTAAAGTGAATACCCAACACTTGATATTATTATCCTTAGAGCTACCATTAAGTGAGTTTGATAGCACACATACATGTGCACGGCTTGTATCCTGGATAACACATAGTTCCAGATGAGCAGATTGCTTTTGAGGCTAGCTTTTCATTAATGTGGATGATTTCTTTGATCCATAGATGTCCTATGTTTGATAATATGCCCAAGGAGACAATTTAAAGTCATCCAGAGACCAATAAAAATTAATTGCCTAGACAAATGGCCTTTAATGGATTATTTCAATATTGATGTCGAAAAGGAACTACAGGTTTCAAAAATGTGCAATTGAAACATTATTTTGGAAAGTTTTCACTGGCTTTGCAATATTCACAGTATTTTTGTGATCTAACAGAGGGTCTCATTATAGTTTAGCATTAACAATGTGCTAGATATTATACCAGGAATACAAAGATAGTATCCACAGTTACCCCTGTCTTCTGTATATAAAGAGGTTTCAGTCTAGTAGTCATACATAAACATTCACTTTTCTGAGTACTGTACAACTGTTCACGAAGAAAATTCCACGTTGTTCCCTGAAATGCCATGACGTTCTTGGGAAAGTTTAAAAAATAAAACAATAAAGGGAGAAAATACAGTGTTTTTCAGAAGAGGACTCTTCACTTAAAAAAGAGGGTTCTGAGTCAATTTTGGCAAGCTTTAAGAAAACGACTGTATATTTGATTTTTTCCCTCTCCCACAAAAGGAATCCTGACACTGTCCCTATATAACTAGGATCTAGAGTTTCTAAACCAGACATTCCAATATACAATTCCATTCAAGATGCTTCTTTATATAATAGGACAGACCATTTTAAACACACACTCAAGCTTCAGAATGCTATATAAGCTAGCAGGGTCCAGTTTGAGTACAGTTGATCCTTGAACAACACAGGTTTGAACTGCATGGGTCCACTTAGATGAGGATTTTTTCAATAAATTCAAATACTATAAATGTGTTCTCCTATGATTTTCTTAATAACATTTTCTTTTCTCCGGCTTACTTTATTATAAGAATACAGCATATAGTACATATAACATACTAAAATAGGTGTTAATTGACTTTACATGATCAGTAAGGCTTCTAAGGGAACAGCATGCTGTTAGTAGTTGTGAGGGAATCAAGTTATAGCTGGATTTTCAACTGCAAGGAGGGAGTTGGCACCCCTCACCCCCACATTGTTCAAGGGTCAGCTGAAATTGCACAACCCTAG
Organism: Vulpes vulpes; assembly: GCF_048418805.1. NCBI lineage: Eukaryota > Metazoa > Chordata > Mammalia > Carnivora > Canidae > Vulpes > Vulpes vulpes. The sequence continues at coordinate 85,807,326 of NC_132796.1, read as the reverse complement.
TACTAGTTTTTGCTTGTTTTGTTTTATTTGTACCAATAGCAGCAATCTTATGTATTTTCCTACAGCCAGGCTGCCTACTTAGAAAGCTTTTCACACATTTGAATATTCCCATTATAGAAAAAACATGCATTTGATTATGCTTGACATTGAACTGCAATGAAATTGGAAAAGAGCTACATCACTATCTAATGTGTTTTCCAAATTACCTTGCCAGAAGACTTGATTCCTTTAAATAGCGCTGCTCCAACTATGAGCCAAGCCAGAAGAAGACAAAGTGCTAAATACCACACAATTACTCCAGTCTCATCCATTCCACTTGACCGCTGGAGCGCCACTTTACTGAAAACATACAAGTCTTTTTATGAACACAGAATCACTTGTCTTAACACATTGAATTTTGTAATATCTACAGCCAGGGAGATGTTCGTGAGTATTCCATCATATTAATGCATCAATTTCATATGAGCTATAGTACAGAGGGCAAAAATAGTTCAATGAAAAACTAGGCTGTGAACTTTAGGGTTAACTGTAGCCAATCCAAAGTTCCAAACCCTAGAATAAAAGATCTACTAATTCTTTTAGCTATGATTTGCCTCCTAGTATTTCAAAGCTTCTTTATGTAAAACAAAAATTAACCTTACATCAGATTATTTCTTTTATTTGTTACAGTATTTTTCTCAAGGTAAAATGATGAAGAACACATCTAAAATTAAATTATTCATCATACTTGTAGTTAGCATCAAACCTAAATGGTCCCAATTTTTAGACCTTTTTCAAAGGCTTTCTATAAAAATCAATGATTTCTATTTAGGACCTGCATGGATCTAGGGTTTTTATTCTTAGTTTGATGTTTGGGAACATTTTAAGTTCCAAATTTTTAAAGGGTCACACAGAGCATTAACGCGTAGATGCAGAAGAGCTCATTACAGCAAGAGTCAAGGCAGTTTGGTAAGGGTAAAATGTAGGTATAAGTAAGGAAAGTAAAGTGTAATCAATTAAAGTTAATACAAGTAAATATAACCCCAAATATCTATTTTTATCATATAATGATAATCATAAGCAAAATGGATAATGAAGAATGGCAGCCTTAAATAGCACCAAATATTACTCACTACCCAACAGTTTACTATTAGAATTTGCTGAGTATAGTCTAAAATTTGAGATTCTTTTTCTTCAAAGAAATGCCCTAAATTATACATGACAAGCACTGAACAAATCATCACCAACAGTATTGTGCTCATTTAACAAACAATTTATAAATGGCAATTTGTTGACTATGAGCTGATCCTGCAGGTTACTACCACTCACATAGGGTAGGTAAGCATTTGAGTCATGTGAAGTATAATTGGCTCTGATTCCCCTTTTTTCCTACTTATACAAGGCAAGGAACAAGCTGATCAATATTTTATTGTTAGTTCCAAAAACTTAAATAACATCTGTTTAAATAGATTATCTAGCATACTTACTTCCAATATTGTTCACTGGGAAGTTGCCCTGGCTGATAAGCTTCACTTCCATTGATGCAGGTTAAACTGTTGTTGTATACCCAGCTTCTATTGACTCGGATGATCTCCCCCGTATTTGTACTGACATTACAATGAATAACTAAAAATTATATATAAAAAAAAGAATACACACACAGAAACGTACTTAGTTTTAGAAGAGTATTTTCCTGAAAAAAAAAAGGTGTTTTTTTTAAAGATTCATTTACTCATTTTAGACATAGAGCACATGAATGGAGAGGCGAAGGGAAAGAGAGAATCCTGAAGCAGACTCCCCACTGAATGTGGAGACCTATGTAGGGTTGGATCCCAGGACCCTAAGATCATGACCTGAGCTGAAACCAAGAGCCGGCTGCTCAACCAACTGCATCACCCAGGCACCCCCTCCTGAAAAAAAGTTTTCATGGTAAAATAATTAAACCATTTAGATTGTTACTTGGTGAGGGCAGAGGAGAAGTCTTACAAATAGAACAAGCCATGCACATTCAGCATCTTAAATCCTCTCTACTAGTAAACTAAGGGTGAGTAAACATCATCCCTTTTAAACTGGGATTACATGTATAGTAATAACCACTATAAAGTAACAATAATTTTGATTGTGATTTAGTGCTCTAAAAAATTTTTGGTATGTGGATTTATTTAACTTATATAGACAAATGACACCTTTAAGTTGCTAAGAAGCATTAAAGCTTTATTACTTTATTCTCCGATATACATAGGCAATCCCTGCAGTAATGGTCTACAATATCAATTTGACATGATCCCAAAGACCAGCAACTTATGATGTGGATGACTTTCACTGGCTCCTGAAATACCACAGTCCTGTCAGTCCTGTCATGGATAGTGCTGGTCTCTACCACTTTCCCACTTTCTTCCTTCTCTCTTAGCTACTCCTAAGGATGGTTTGGCTTTACTGGCAGCCCTCAAAAATTAACATATTGCACTAATCACTTTTCAAAGTTATCCATGCTTTATCCTACTTTCATCAATAACCTGTGGCTCACTGTAAGATTTTATTTTTTTTAATTTTTATTTATTTATGATAGTCACCCAGAGAGAGAGAGAAGCAGAGACACAGGCAGAGGGAGAAGCAGGCTCCATGCACCGGGAGCCCGACGTGGGATTCGATCCCGGGTCTCCAGGATCACGCCCTGGGCCAAAGGCAGGCGCTAAACCGCTGCGCCACCCAGGGATCCCTAAGATTTTATTTTTGAATAATCTCTTAACACCCGACGTGGGGCTCGAACTCACAACCCTGAGATCAAGAGTAGCATGCTCTACTGACTGAGCCAGATGGGCATCTCATTCTTGGTTTACTTTAAATTGCCCCTATATTGGTGAGAAAATCATGTAACTTTTTAAGCTTATGAGAAAGGATGAACGAATCATGCTCTGTTCACAATATCTTTTAAGAAAATAAGCAAAGTTACCTATAGGTGACCTGCTACAGTTCTGATCCGCCCAAGATGAACAATTTTTCCACGGCAGTTCACTTTGGAAAGAAGCAAACATGTAATAAAGACTGTAGGCAATTATGACATTGTAATAGATCGTCACAAAAATGGATATCAGGACCATCGTAATTCCCACACCTGGAAAAAGAGAACAGTTGAAATCAAAAACAAAAAAGTGCAATTTCTTTTCCTAATTCATAAAAAAAAAAAAAAGCTGCATCTCAATTTCCACAGAATCTATCTAAAACGAGAAGGCAGGTTCAAACAACACTGTCTATCTTTTCTTGTTTTTTGTTTTGTTTTTTGTTTTTTTGTTTTTTGTAGGGGGAGAGGAGAGGAAGTACTACTGTCTAAACAGCTTTTTTTTCAATTTTAAAATTATTTTGGTGACTGGCTTTCTGAAACCATTTCCTTTTAGTTAATTAGAAAAAATGATACTAAGATCAAGGGCAGAGGACCTGTATTGATCTGTCAAGTTCACATAAGGAATCACCCATGGCTATTTCTCTCTTATTATGTCTGAAAGTCCTTGTCAGAGTGAGTCCTGTTCTTGAAAACAAACAAACACTATTCAAAACTCGTATCCTATTGATCCTCTGACCAGTACTTGCATCTTCATCTATAAGCCAATATTTTGACAAGTAGCAGATAAAGGCTCTGAATTAATATACAGGATTTCTACAAGTGCATGTAAAGAAAATTCAATAGTTCAGTAACAATCTGAATTTAAACTGCCAAAGTTTCTTGAACTTGTAATATCAAAATGTAGTTTAGCATACCGAATACAACTCGTATGCTCAAGACTGGCTTTTGAGGTGGCTTCCTTAATATTCCCGCACAATGTTCTATTCACCTCACTACAAATTTATTTTTGATGCTGCATTGAGGCTTTTACAAATAGTTTGCAACAGCTAGCATATAGCAAAATGATATCTTACCTTCAGACAGGAAGTCTGTTTGATGTTTAATAATAATCAAGGCACTTTGAAAAGCTTTGCCAATGTCCTATTCTATTAGTCATACCCAAGAAAACAAAGTGACCTGCCCTTCAACTTTGCTGAATGAGGCATTGTAAAAGATATGCAAAGGCAAGAAGACAAAAGACTGCATATGAAGTAGAAAAAAGCCAGAGCCATGCAGGTAATGCACAACAGGACTATAACTATGCGCCAAGGGATTTTAAAAGCTGAGTGTAGGAAAATAATGACATCCTGACAACCCCCTCTAGTATCCTCCAGAACCCCATCCAGATCTTCAGCCCCAGAGAAACAGAAATACAAATTAACGTTTGGTCTTTCAATTTTACAGTAGCAAAAATTCAGAGAAACAATGTATGTTTCTTTGCCTTTATCATGTCCAAATATGAAACACTTTCCTGCTACATAGTGGGAACAGCTCTATACACAGACCAATAGGCATGGAAAGAAATACATTTTAATACCAACCTTGAAACAATGGAAGAATCCTCCAAATTGAAACTGGACTTAAGCTAGCAAATTGTCCCAGTGAACACTCTAGGAAGAACAGAGGCAAACCAGCCAGGGCCAGCATGATCGCATAAGGTATCAAGAAGGCGCCTAGAAAATGCAAAATAGAAGCAAAGCACTATTATGTCCCAAACCTCTGATGGCCCTTCGATAACCAGTGTAACATTGTGAAAGCCTTCTGATAGAGTGGAGTCAGAGCACTGGGTTCAGGCCCCAGATTTATTACTTTCTGTGAGAAAGTAATTGATTCTCTAAACCTTGGCTTCGTCTGTGAAATGGGATTCTAGTATTACCTAAAGAGGTTGCTATGATTATTAAAAACAATAGCCTATAAAAGAGCCATCCTGAGGACATGAATGATCACAGGCTTTGGAGCCAGATACACCTAGATTTATATCCTGACTCCACCATTTGCTAGTTATGCGACCTGGGGCAATCTACCTAACCTCCAGACCTTGGGTTCCTCATAAATGGGGAGAGTGATACCAATTCATCAGTCTGTGCTAAGGGTTCAATTATAGAGCCTATGTGAAAACCCTTGGCAAAATGGCAGGCATGCAGTCTATGTCCAAAGTTAGTTTCCCTCCTTTCTCCTTTCCAAATAAGCAGTCTATTTTTTGTAAGACTTCCAGTATAAATGCTAAATGTGGTTCAGAGTGGAAGCTACTGCAGCTGAGTGGACTATTCTCCAAATGGTCATAAGGGTCTTTCCTCAATGTCTGTAAGAATTTTTTTGGTTTTGTTAAGAGATTCTGAAGTTTTGAGATACATTCAAAGTTAACTTTCCGGGATGCCTGGGTGGCTCAGTGGGTTCGGTGTCTGACTCTCGATTTCGGCTCAGGTCATAATCTCAGGGTCATGGGAACTGCTACGGCTCCACTGCTGGCACAGGGCTGGGTTGAGATTTTCTCTCTCCCTCTCCCTCTGCCCCTCCCCCCACTGCTTGTGCATGCACGTGTGCACACACACACCCTATCAAAAAAAAAGTTAACTCTCTATTTTATAAGGTAGGACTAATTCTCCTGCATTTAGATTATCCAGATCCTTTTTTAAATTTTTTTTGACCTTCATTATTTCACTTTTTTCTGCCCACTTTTGGGACATAATTGCTCATTCGAACTTTTGCCAGGTTGTAGGTAGAAGCACGACAGAATATTAAACTTATTGATCAAGTACGTAGCAGTCTTAACAAAGTTTAACAGGAAAACGTGGGGATCAGTGGATAAAAAAATGGGCTTTTGGATTCTGTACATTTCACTGGCCCACACTGCACTATTTTTCTCACATATTTTCCATACTATGATATTGTAACATCATACCTGGGAATTACATTTTTCCCAACCCTCAAAATATATTCCATTAAAAATAATGACACAATAAAATACTTGTTATGTACACGTCACTAGGTACTAGAACATAGAGACAATATGTTTTTATAGATGTTGCAATGTACATACCTTCATTACTATGACTAATTGAAGTTTTAGTCTTACCATGATAAATACGAAGAAAAGTAATATAGACTCTCTCTGTCTAAATACAACAAGGTAAATCTTACTAGCCCATTACAAATAGGGTGGGTTGGGTTGTTGTTGCTTTTTTTTTTTTTCAAAAAAATATGATTTTCCTTAGTGGTATACTTAGCTTTTTACCCATTATATTATTTTTTATTGATAACAATCATAATTGGTAAATTGCTAACATAATACACTGGTCAAAAACTGTTGATACTACTATCTCAGACCCTATGGTTATATGATACTTCTTCATAAACTAGTAAAAAGAATCCTAGATAAAAATGATTCCAAATTTTAGCAACAGTTTTGCAAACCTGACCATATTTAAAAATCTGATCAATTAACACTTGACAAATCTGAATTTCATGTTCTTCTCCTACGCTTGGACAGAGGAAAAAAAACAATCAAAAGAGCCTAGGCTATTCATTACCTAAATGATACAATCTTTAAAAACTAAGAATTAATGTGATATATTAATTTTTAGAGGAAATCGTGAGAGAGATGATAGCATATAAAGAATAATAGCATTTAGTGTGTGGGGGGGGTACGTTTAAAATTCTCTATTAAACCTAGTTTAATATAGTTCCTGGAAATTTATGGCCACCCCTGGGCCACTATATGATGGCAAGTCACAGGGAATCTCTGAAACTGTGGTTTTTCTGAACCTGAACACAAGACGCTGGAAAGGAGTCTGAATGCTCTTCGCTACACTAGACCTCAGGAATGAGACACCCAAAGGACTGTAATTCCTAACTCATTTTCCAGTTCAAACTTAGACAAAATCCCTGACTAAACGATATAGGCTCCAGAGAGGGGAATTATTGCCACCAACACTTAAAGTGTTTGATAAACAGAGCTTCTCTCTTAAGTCTCTAAAGGCCAATATGAATGTTCTAATGCAACCAATTAACAAGGACTATAAGATTGAAACATCACCACACAAAATCCTATTATACCAAGAAAAATAATTATAGTGGCACAGTTTCACTGGTTCCCAATTATGAAATCTAAGGGCATGTCACCTCTACACTTCTAATAGAACCTGTAATTACAAGTAAATAAAATATGGTGTAAGTGAAAAGTTGTTTCAACACTACTAGGGAATTGTGCAATTCATTTTGTTTCCTTTTGTATGTCATCTCAGAGTTAATTTTTTTCTCCTTGTTCTAATGAGTCTTCCTTAATGATCTCTGAAGCATAAACAGTATCATTTTGCAGAAATTAAACACCTAGTCTTGAACTAAAGTCTATTGCATTCTAGAAGGATCCTCCGTATGGTCAATTCAATTAGGAATACGTCTAACTGAATATTGCAGCTTAAAATGCTAGACCTTTACTTTTTAATCAACTCCTTCCAAACTTGTATTTCCACAATATAATACCTTATGCTACTTAAGCAATGTATTTGGGCTTCATATTAGAATGAGAATCCCCTGCCTTTTGCTTTGATTCAGTCTTAAATGAGGCCCAACATAACTTGAGTCTGAACAGATTATCATGGCAACATGTATATAAAAGAGAAATTGGAAGATTATATTGCATCTTAAATCAAAAACTCAGAAGTGCTAAAAGGACAACTTTTATCAAGTTTATACCTGAGGATTTTGTGAGGCCAGCTTCTTAACTTGAGCTAGCAACTCATAGTCTAATGATGGATGCAATATGCTTGCTTCCCATTCCCCTACTAACCCAAACTGGCATATACCTCTGCTTAGTTCTTAAAATAGCCTCAGAGGCCATAGAGCACACCATTTAAAATGAAAGAGGAAAGAAGTTGAGGGGGAGAGGGCAATACCTCCACCATTGTTGTAGGTCAAATAGGGGAATCTCCACACATTCCCCAATCCCACTGCGTATCCAACCATAGATAGAAGATAATCCGATTTTTTGGACCAGTTACCACGGTCCTGATTCTCATCATTTTCACCAACATGGAAATTCTCAGATGAAGCTGTCACTTTCTGGAGAAGAGAAAATATCAAGAGTTTGTCTTTCTACTATTAAAAATCCACAGAAGCATAATTTCACACGTGTGTGTGTGTGTGTGTGTTACAGAGAGAGAGGTGGGGGGAGAAAATGAACCCTGAAAGCTGTAGCCAAGGAAAAGGCTTTCCAAGGGTTGAGGAGATTTCTGCTAGTGGCTGCTTCCACTTTACAACATTTACCCCTTAAAATGGGGGGAAAACACCCGAACACCTCTTTAGATGGATATGTTTGCTACTTCTTTGGGTGAGATCATCCAAATTTTGCTAGAAAAGTTACATGTGGTACCCAGCATGAAAGGGAAATGAGGGCAGACAAGTAAGGCTTCAAATACTAGTCTTAAAGAAGACTGGAATGAAATCAACGTTCTTGAGATTGCAGGAGATCTTTGAAAAGAAGGATACAACATAGCTTCTACTAAAACAAAGAATTTACAGACTCCTTTTGCTATCCGCTGATAGTTTGGGATGTTCGGAGTTAAGGGAAGTTTGACTTCACTCCCAATCTTGGAGAATAAAATCGGGGCTTCGCTGGAAGCCACAGAATAATACTCCTAGACAAATTCTCCTGTCCCACCAGGTGGAGCAGCTCTTTCTGCACCTCAGAGGGAAGGGGTTCTCTCCCAACCTGTTAGCTGCTCTGGGCTATGGAGGGTTCCAGGTCAGATCAGGACACTGCACTTTCTCATTTCTCTCCATATGGACACAGTCTGGTCAGGGACAAAAAAAAAGCCCCAGAATTTTGTGGGCATACCCAAGGCAGAGGTTGAGGTGACCCTAAGTCTTCTGGCTACCCAGGAAGAGCTGTTCTCTTTTTCTTCTACTCTTGGGGACATCTCAGGCACACTTGAAGGTAGTTGAAGAGGAATGTGGAGAACAAGGAGCAGCCAGCAGAAGGCAAAGCCTGAGACTGCCTCCCCCGAAGTTTACCCTTCCCAGGCGCCCCCCTCCGCCACGCCTCCCACCGTTTCCAGACCCCTACCTCCTTCCCTCTGCACTTGAAGAAGCTCGGGCACTTCAACTTGTCCATGGTTGACTCACTCCCTCAGTTCGCTCCGCCTCGTCTCGAAGTCTGGCCGAGCTCGCCCGGCGGCAGGTGCACACTCCCCCGTTGCTACCTGCCTGAGTGAGCCACCTTGCCCAGGGGTGGGACCATTTATGGAGGGAGCTCTCCCCTCCCCCTTCAGGGCGCCCTGTCGTGTCAATTACCGGAAGGGACTAAAGTGAGGCTCTGGTTTTCCCCCGGGGAAGCTGGCATGTAGCAATCCCCGGCCCCGGCCCCGGCCCCGGCCCCGGCCGAGGGCTGGGCTGGCGCGAGCCGAGCAGCCCGAGCGAAGGGACTGACAGCCCTGACTCAGAGCCTGGAGGTGCCTTCGCAACCTCGCCTCGGTCCGGCTTCCCGGCTTCCCCCTGACGTCCTCTCTTACTCTGGTCTCTGTCCTGACGCCAAGTGCTGATCTCCACCGGCGCGGGGGGCGGGGGGTGAAGGGCACGGTCTGTGGGGCCCGCCCCGTTCCCCAAGTTTCTTCTGAACAGACCCCGTCGTCCCGGGCCCCGGGGTTTCGCCGAGTTTTGCCCCACTAGTCAGCCCCCGGTGGCCCGGGGCGAGCGCCGCTCCCGGCGGGAAAGCTCCTGAACCGGGCACCTGGCAAAGCAGCTACCTGCGATAAGGTTACTCAGCTGGCTCTGCCTGAAAAGAGCGACTTGGAGCCGCTGTCTCGGGGACCTTCCTCAGCCTTCGGGACAGCGTTGCCCTTTACAGGGATTGCTTTGTGCCGCATTTCAAAGAGGGCAAACAAAAACAAATGATCGAGCGGGTTTGTGGGAAATTCTAACCCTAACAAAGGACTCCGCTTTGCAAGAGTAAGGCCTAGCAAGTAAACTATGAGGAAGCATCCCAGCTTGGCCAGGGAGGAAAGAATGACCGTAATGCTGTTTACCAGTGTATCACCTTTTCATCCAAAAGCTCAATGGATCATCTGACTCGGGTCAAACATGGTGGCAGTTCTCTGAAACACAGTCCGAATGGGTGCGCACAGGGGAGCCAGCAGAGAGTCAAATTCTATACCCTAAGTGCAGCTCCTTTGCTCTCCATCCACCCGATGGGCATTTCCCATTTGCAACACAAATAGACCCCCCGAGGAGTCTGGGCAGGCAAAGCAGAGGAAATCTCCAGAGGGAAGTGGGAAGGTAGGTAGGTAGTCATGAGAAAGCATTAATGAATTTCATCTTCGTCTTGAACATAGCACATGCTGGTGTGCGTGTGCACCTCTTAGTATTATATGCACACTACTGGGGGGGGGGGGCTAAAATGAAGGAATTATTAGCCTGTCTCAGACATAGAAGAGAGGAGAGGAAAAGGGACATATAACCCTCTGTTCAAAATGATGAGCTGAAAAACAAATCTAATCGCATTTGCCCAACTATCAACATCTCACAGAAATTAAAGGGGGCACAGAAAACAGACAGGGACTTTGGGACTAGGAAGAGAATAGGACTCTTGGGAATACATAGATTATGGGAATATCAAGGCAGGGGTAGGGGGGAATGCAGAGAACACAAATTGCAGTTCTCCCTGCCTGTTACACAGTAGAGAAGCGTCTAACAACTTAGAGCATCAGAGGCATAACACTTAAAATGGAAGGTATTCGAGAGAAAGCATTGTTAGTTTATGTGTTTGTTTGAGGGATAGTTTCCCCGTTGTCTTGCATCTTTTGCCATTCTCTGCCTCACACTCGTAAACTTGCATGTCCTCCCCCACACAGGCACATGCATGCTGGTTCCCACCTCTGTGCCTCTGCTCATGCTATTTCTTCTTCTGGAAATTCCCACCTTCCTCATTTGGTTAGCTACTACTCATGCTTTAAGACTCTACTGAGGTGTCACATCCTCCAGGTCTTTCCACAATGGTTGCACCTCAATGACTGCACACTGGGCTTAGTTGCCTCTCCTCCATAGTCCTATGCTGCCCCATACTCATGTTACGTCATGTGAAATTATTTGCTTACAGTCCTCTAGACTGCCAGCTCTCTGCATGTTAATCATTCCCGTGTTCCCAACACCTAGCACAAAACCTGACATGGACAGGCACTCAGTAAATGCTGATTAGAAATTTTGAATCAGAGAGGCCACTTAATAACTCCATGGTCAGAAAAGGGAAAGTACACCTGGTCTACCATCCATCCCCAAGAGATCATAAAATACCAGGACTGCATTTCCTTCTCTTTGGGTTCTGATTTATTATCTCACAAACAAATGGTGTTTGTGGATTTTTTTTTCATTTATTTGAGACTCGAAAGAAGTATGGAAGTTGAGTGGGCATAAGAGAGAGGGAACTACATAAACTCAGCCAAAAGGGTATGAATGAGCATGGTGTCGGAGACTATGAGAAGAGTCTGCTAATTGACAGGATAATAAAAAATAAAGTTGGGGAGAGAAAGTGTGGCCATTTATATGCTTTGAAATCCAGGCCTAAGCCACGGTCTCGTAGGCAATAGTAAAGTGATTGTTAACTTGGGAATGACACATAGTACACTCTACTTTAGTTGTACAAAACACCTGAAAATTATAATTAACAATCTCCATGCACCAAGTTGTGCAATGCTGGACTTTTAACTATGGGTCATCTATTCCAGGACACCCACACCACAGCCATGAATCTGCTTAGCTTAAGACAGAAAGAAAGAGAAAGAAAGAAAGAAAGAAAGAAAGAAAGAAAGAAAGAAAGAAAGAAAAGAAAGAAAGCATTGACAGCAATTTAAAGATTTATTTAGTAAATCACCAGCAACTAAAGATCATAACTGTAATTTGGCCAGGAAAAAAGTTAAAGACCGATCCAATAGTTATATCCCACGTTCTTTGCCTGTAGTATTGAGATTCAGTTTATGTCATTATTCATGGAAGTCCCTTCGATATTGTTTCTGGTCACTAAAGATAAAGGAGACTCATTACCTAAAGCTTTCTTCTAGCCTGGATATGAAATTTTTCACTATTTAGATGTGAAAATTTTGCACTACTCAGAAGGTCTTTGAACAATTTCAACAAACCCAGTGTCTTTTTGAGCAACCACACCGTTCTGTAGCCCTCTTCTGGAAGAACCCCAATAAACTTCACCAGCTGAAAACCTTAAGAAAAGAAACCCTACTAGTCTATCAGCAGGAAAAATAAATAAATATATATATATGAAAAAGAAATATATATGAAAAAGAAATAAATAGATATATTTTAAATATATGCATACATACATATATATACATTTAAAATCCTATCATAGTAAATGTGCATACATGAATTATCCCTTGAAAGTCTATAGTTTCAAGGGTGCCTGGGTGGCACAAGTGGTTAAGCATCTGACTCTTGGTTTCAGCTCAGATCATGACCTCAGGGTAGTGACATTGAGCCAGCCCCATGTTGGGCTCTGCACAGAGTCGACTTAAGACTCTCCCTCTCTCTCTGCCCCTCCCCACCACACTTTGGCTCTCTCTCTAAAGTAAATAAATAAACCTTTAAAAAAACATTTAAAGTCTATAGTTTCAGACATTAAACACTTGATGAAAAAATCAGACTCCACCCATAATCAAAACAAATTAATAAATAAGTAATAAATTATTTCTTTTTTAATAAAGTGTCTTTCAATTCCAGGAAGCAAGACTTACTTATGAAAGACAAATTGCATAGATGTTCTTGCTGCCAGCCAAGGAGGTGATGATTCTCTAGCTGGGACACCTACTGAAGGGACAAAGAAAATGCAAACTCCTTTCTTACAGAATACTAGAGGGTGCTATGCCAGAGAAACTTGAAAGAAAATGATAGCCCTTGGTGAATAATTTCATATGGATGGTTTCTAAACAGGAAAAGTTAATCTGTCAAGTTTCATAATTTTTTAAAGTAGGCTCCACACCCAGCAAGGAGCCCAACTCAGGGCTTGAACTCAAAGCCCTGAGATCAAGACCTGAGCTGAAATCACAAGTCAGTTGCCCAACTGACTAAGCCACCCAGGTGCCTCAAATTTCCTAATTTTTACATTCACTATAGCATACCATACAGCTTTTCTTAAGTGTACAAATCAGAGGTGTACAGCTTGATACATTTTCACAAATATAGCACTCCCAAGCATCTAGTTTCATGTTCAAGAAACAATAGTACCAGGACCTCAGAAGACCCCTTCTTAATCTCCTCAAGGTTAATCACTATCTTGGATTTTTTTAACACCATAAAGTAGTTTGGGCAGGTTTTGAACTCCATATAAATGGATATTATTGCACATACACATTTATGTCTGACTTCTTTGGGCTCGGCATTATGTACTGGAGATCCAAACATATTGTAACATGCACCTGTAGTTCATCTATTGTCGTACTACATGGTATTCCAATGTATGACTATACCATCATTTATTGATTTGTTTTACTGATGGACACTTGGGCTGTTTCCAGATCGGGGCTGTCTTGAAGATCATGGCTATGAGCTCTCCTGTAACAGGTCTTCTGTGCATACTTTTGTTAGGCATAGACCTAGTGTGGATGTTCTGGATCACAAGGTATACCCTGTTTAGCTTTAGCCGATGTTGCCAAATACTATTCCAAAATGATTCTCCAATTACATTCCCTCTAGCACTACCATATCGATTTTAAAGGCCACGTGGAATAGAATGGGCTTGTGGAAGGAAAAGAAGCAAGATGGAAGGAAGTAAGCACTTGATGGGCAAAGAGGAGAAAAACTTACTGAGCCAGGTGCTGTGTTAAGTGAGCCACATTTCTGATCTCATTTAATTCTCATAGAACCACTTTGAGGTAGGAACAGCCATTTTACAAATGGAGAAACAGAGGCCCAGAGACATTAAATGATTTGCCCAAAGTTACATAGCTAGTAAGTAATGGGTCTGATATTTCAACCCAGAATGTCTGACTCTCCAGGCTATGTTCCCAAACCCCCTTACTACAAGAACATGAGCACAAGATGTTAGGAAATGCTTTATCTGTGGGATTACTGCAGCACATGACTTGACACTTCATCAGCAGGAATGATGATATGGAACAATTAGGCATCATTTGACCCTCCATAGCCAGTAGAACAGTCCACAGAAATGACACTCTCATCTTTAGGAAGATTGAATAAGCTTTTCCATATTGCCTCCTTGAAGGAAAAGTCACAACGTGAAACATTTGTGGCACCCTCCCAGCTGAGTCTAACACTGTCAATTTGCAAGGGTCACCATTGAGAGATTTGGATTCAGCTGATTCATAGTGAGGTCAATCAGCAGTGTTCAGTGTTCAGGGTGAGGGCTGGATTTCAGTAACCAGAGCTTAGAAACAAAGAATGACATGCAATGCTCTTTCTATAACACACATAGGACTTGGAGCCTGTGAGGCCAAATCCCACACCTTGCAGCTTTCTTTTTAAAATACCTTTAACCAAACCAAACTTTTTTTTTAAAGATTTTTATTTATTTATTTGAGAGGGAGAGAGAGAGAGAGAAAGAGAGAGCGCATGAGCAAGCATGGGCAGATGGAGGGGCAAAGGGAGAGAAACAGAGAGAGAGGGAGAAGCAGATTGCCTGCTGAGCGGGGAGCCCAATGCAAGGCTCTATGCAAGGCCCGACGTGGGGCTTGATGCCAGGACCCTAGGCTCATGACTTGAGCCGAAGGCAGATGCTTAACCAGCTGAGCCATTCAGGCACCTCCTAACCAAACCAATCCTTAATATAAGAGATATCTGAATCGAACGACGCAATAGAGCTAATGTGAATTTTTAAAAATCTTTATTTATTTTGTGCATAGGAATAAACAGATTAAGAATTTTCTCTCCCAGGACAGAGAAGGCCTTTCTTCAGTACATCAGTATTCATCCTTTCTACTACCCTGAATCACTGACTGTGTAGCCACTAGAGGTACTCTTTAAATTGTTAGCAACAATTAATAAACATTTTAATCTGACCTACTTATCTGATACTATTGTAATGATCCACTAAAGGAGAGAAATATTTAGGCTTCACTCTTGATACACTGGTATTTATCCTTTGAAAAACATTGCTGTGAGGCATGCTTACTCTCAGTTTGTATTTGTAATAATAAACTGTATCAGAACTATATCAGAACTAGCTCTCAGACACTCAGGCCCTTTAGAGATCCAGGTGTCCAATCTTTTGCTTTCCCACCTAAGGAAATCACTCACTTTATAGGAGTCACAGGAGGATTGCTTTTGTTAGTTTCTTAAATAAAAGCAAGCATTTAAAAAAATCATTTCATTATGAGGCCTAACTGGAATCTATGCACAAAAATCCTTTGAGAAGATAAAATCAACTAAAAAATAGTTATGTTAGTACTATGTTCATGTGCAAAAATTTTATTTTTTTAAGATTTTATTTATTTATTCATGAGAGACATACACAGAGAGGCAGAGACATAGGCAGAGGGAGAAGCAGGTTCCCTGAGGCAGGACTCAATCCCAGGACCGCAGGATCACAACCTTAGCCAAAGACAGATGCTCAACCACTAAGCCACCCAAAGTGCCACATGTGCAAGAATTTTCAATATCTTATTCTAATTAATAAAGATCACATGGGAGTTGCTACATCTTCTAAAGAATTTGAAAATGAAGTACTATGCACAATGCCGATTATGTGTCTAAAATGCAGCATTTATTTTTTTTCTTGCTTGGCTGATGTCCTTTAATGTAAAAGTAATGTGTAGTAGAATGTCTAATACGTGAGTAATATAATGCAGTTCTTTTTCTCCTTTCACCAACACAGCGATGTTCTAGCTTCTGTTGTTAAAAACTCACAACTGGAGGGCTAGCAGACCTTCATCTATGCACTTTCTTTTATTAATGAGTGTCATGGCGATTGATTTGTGCTTTATTACCATCAAACAATACCATCACTATCAACAACAATGCTACTGCCTCTAAGAGAAAGAAAATAATCATCACAACGGTAATAATATCAGCTACACTTTGTTGAGTAGCTCCTATATGTCACGTACTTTATGTGCGTTCTTTTCAATCCTTACAACTCTACCAAATACGTACTATTATTATCCCCATTTTTAATAGATGAATAAACAGGTACAGATGGGAAAAATAACTTGTCCAGGGTCATAGGGCTGGAATATGCAGGCGCTGATATTCAAACCCTGTTCCGTTAATAAAATCTGAGCTTTCCCTGGTGATAGTACTGTGGGGCTTCTCCTTCTCACTTCAGCCTTTCTAGATTATTCCTTTAAAAAAAAAAAAGATGTTGTTTATTTGACAGAGAGCACAAGCAGGGGAAGGGACAAGGGGGGAGGGAGAGCCAGACTCCAGGCTGATTAGGAAGCCCCATGCAGCACTTGATCCCAGGACCCTGGGATCATGACCTGAGCCGAAGGCAGACATTTAACCACCTGCACCACCCAGGTGCCCCTCTGGATTATTCTATAACTTCTTTCCCTCTTTCTAACGTTCCACTCTTTTGCTATTTACTTCTCTTACTCCTTCCTTTACCTCCTATCATGCCTAACCCAATCCTTCATACAAATTATATTCCCATTCTTGGCGATCTCCATCTTCTGATACCTCCCCTCTCAGTTGGTCTCTTTTTAAAACACAAACAAAGGTTAATCAGTATTCATCATCAGCCTAAACAGACAACACCTTAACACCTGCCAGGTATCTCACTTCTCCAGGCTGGGGATCCCTTTTGGGAGACTGCTGAAAAGAGGAAGGGTGATTCAATGTATAAGCCTATTGGATCAGTTCCATGGGCTTCCTACAATCAGAAATCAGTTTATGAAACCAGGACCAAGACCTCTGCCAATACCCATGGAAGGAAGGGCTTATAAATAAAATGGAGTCCAGCACCATAATCAGTTTTCTTATAGTTATTAACATCAGTGGGGTGCAGCAACCAGTCCCTGGTGGTCAGGATTTCAGGCTGCCCGTGACCCTGTGTTGTTGGGATGCTGTTGTTTTCAGGCTTAGGAGTGGTGATACATCTGTTTCATAATTACACAACACCAACTAATGCCTCAGTGGGTTACAGACTGACTCATTTGTTTAGATCTTTTGTGTCTAGAAATGAAGGGAGCTATATGATTAAGACTTACTGGGAAATATTATTGAAAAGTACAGGAAAAATGAAAACACAACCTTTTATGTAATACCTTTCTGTTAAGTCATTTTACCAATTTGAATTGCTCATTCCAATGAGGTATACCAGGTGGAATAGGTGCAATGTGTATTAGTCTTATTTTTCTAAATAGTTAACAGAAAAACACTCATGTTGCTGTTGTATAACTTCATGATGCCAAAAAAAATTTGTGGGGCTAGAAAAAAACTAACATTTCCTGAGATAGGTATTAAATCCTATTACCTATTCTGACTGACATGTCCTTTAAGAAATAGAAAATAAAATCCTATTGATATCCAGTTTATCGAACAGTGTTGTGAACACATGTAACTTTTTTTTAATTACTGCTTTTAGCCATAGTGTGTTGAATCTCCATTTTCTGAACCTTAAAAACACCTCAGGAGTAAAGATTTCACTATTTACAGATGACATGATATTATATATTTAAGAAAACCCCAAAGACCCGCACACACACCCAGAATTGTTGGGACTAAAAAAAAAAATAATTCAGTAAAGTTGCAGGATAAAAAATCAATATACAAAAATCTCTTGTTTTTCTATATACTCACAACAAACTATCAGAAAGAGAAATCAAGAAAAGTTTCCCAGCTACAATTGCATCAAAAAGAATAAAATACTTAGGCATAAATTTATTCAAGGATATAAGAATTCTGTACACTGAAGGCTATAAGTTGCTGATATAAGAAACTGAAGAAAACACATACAAATGGAGAGAGATATTTCATGTTGATGGATTGAAAGAGTGAATATTGTTAAAATGTCCATGCTACCCAAAGCAATCTACAGATTCAGTGCAAACCCTATCAAAATTCCAATGGCATTTTTTTTTTACAGAAACAGAACAAACAATCCTAAAATTCACAAGGAACTGCAAAGGACCCTGAACTACTGAAGTAATCCAGAGAAAAAAAAACAAAGCTGGAGGCAACACAATCCCTGATTTCAAATCACATTATGAAGCTCTAGTAATCAAAATAGTGTGGTATTGGTATAAAAATAGATGCATAGATCAATGGAACAGAATAGAGAATCCAGAAATAAACCCATGCATAAATGGTCAATTGATTTATGACAAAGGAGGCAAGAATATACAATGGGGAAAAGACGGCTCCTTTAGTAAATGGTGTTGAGAAAACTGGACAACCACATGCAAAAGAATGAGACTGGACAACTTTCTTACATCATACACAAAAATTAACTCAAAATAGATTAAAGGCTTGAATGTAAGACTTGAAACCAGAAAATTCGGATAAGAAAATATAAATGGTAAGCTCCTTGATGTCAATCTTAGTGATGATATTTTAGACATCAAAGGATGTCAAAAAGCAAAAATAAACAAATGGGACCACATCAAACAGCAAAAGGAAAGCTTCTGTACAGCAAAGGAAACCATCAACAACAACAAAAAGGCAACCTACTAACTGGGAGAAGATAATTGCAAATCGTACATCAGTTAAGAGGTTAATATCCAAAATATATAAAGAACTGATACAACTGAATAACCAACCAACCAACCAACAATCCAATTTTAAAATGGGCAGAATATCTAAAAAGACATTTTTCCACAGAAGACCTACAGGTGGCCAACAGAGACATGATTAAATGCTCAGCATCACTAATCAGGAGATGCAAATCAAAACCACAAGGAGATATCACCTCACACCTGTTAGAATGACTGTCATCAAAAAGACAAGCAGTAAGTGTTGGTGAGGATGTGGAGCAAAGGGAACTCCGTGTGCTATTGGTGGAAAAGTAAATTGATGCCACTTTGGAAAACAGTATGGAGTTCACTAAAAAATAAAAATAAAAACAGAACTACCACATGATTGAGCAATTCCACTCCTGGATATTTATCCAAAGAGATGGAGAACACTAGCTCAAAAAAGGTATCTGTACACCTATGTTCATTGTGGCATTATTTACAATAGCCAAGATTTGGAAACCATGTTACTGTCTATTGATGGATAAATGGATAAAGGAAAATGTGGTATTGGGGCACCTGGGTGACCCAGTCAGTTAAGCTTCTGACTCTTTGTTTGGGCTCAGGTCATGATCTCAGGGTTATGAGATGGAGCCCTGAGTTGGGCTTCACACTCAGCATGGAGTCTGCTTGAGATTCTCTTTCCCTCTCCCTCTACCTCTCCCCCTGCATGCACATACACTCTCTCTCTCTAAAATAAATAAATCTTTTTTTAAAAAAAGAAATGTGGTGTGTATATATGCAATGGGATATTATTCAGCCATGAAAAGAATAAAATCATGCATTTGCTACAAAGGGTGGGTTTTGAAGACATTCTGCTAAGTGAAATAAATCAGAGAAAAACAAATACTGTATGACATCATGAACTCACTTATATGTGGAATCTGAAAAGCTCATAGATGCAGAGAACAGATTAGTGGCTACTAGAAGTGGGGCATAAAGAGGACAGGCGAAAAGGGTGAAGGGGATCAAAAGATACAAATGTCCAGTTATACAAATAATAATTCATGGAGATGTAATCTATAGTATGGTGACTATAGTTAATAATACCGTATTGCGGGGCACCTGGGTGGCTCAGTTGTTTAAGCATTTGCCTTTGACTCAGGTCATGATCCAGGAGTCTTGGGATCAAGTCCCACATCAGGCTCCCCACGGGGAGCCTGCTTCTCCCTCTGCCTATGTCTCTGCCTCTCTGTGTGTCTTTCATGAATAAATAAACAAAATCTTTTTTAAAAATACCATTTTGCATATTCAAAAGTTGCTAAGGGAATCAATCTTAAAAGTTCTTGACATAAGAAAAAAACTTTTTAAACTATGTATGTTGACAGATATTAACCAGACTCATCATTTGGGAATATATACAAATATCGACTCATACTCTATGTCTGAAACTAATATGGTATATGCTAATTATACCTAAAAAAAAAGGGAAGGACACACGAGGAAAAGATCCCCAACCTAAGGCATATATCATTGCTTTCTGGTCACTTTAAGGTATTAAAAAATCCAACCTAGTCCAACCCATCTAAAAACTTCAATTCACTGCCAATTTCCTCTTCACCTTCTTTCTCCTCTCAGTAACAGACTTCAGCTGAAGGGACTTGGAATAGTAAAGAAATACAACTGGCTCTTATTCCTCCCCTCTCTTTCCAGAGTCCCTTTCTCCTCTGCAGCATTGGAGATGGGAAGAGCTCCTGGTACAACCTGAATTCAGCTGTCACTGTCACTGCTTCCTTGACTATGAATGCCTGGCCATCAATGCCCTCTGCATGACAGGGAACCAAATCACAGGTGCCTCTGGGATCTTTTGGAAATGTATGGATGTGTGGCTCCTCCATCCCACTATCCTTTGACATCCAGTTGCCACCTCTCCCAAGCCAACATCTGTAGTTCACTTCGGAGCCTCTGACTACTGGGAAAACCCTCACCAACTGGCAGCCCTCCTGGGTAGTATCCTGGTGAGATGACTCAAGCCTGGCTGTTTCTGGTGGCATCTACTTGACCAAAGGGAAACACATACCCACTTTCTATGCCAAACTGGAGTTCAGGCTGTTCCACAGACATCTCCTCTCTTTGCCCTGCCGTCTCTCTTCTATTATTTTCTCCTGCTGCTCAAAGCATCAGAAGGGACAGATCAGATGGTCCAGATAAGCAGAAGTTAAAAGGAAAAAATAACAGGCCAGTGTCTCTTTTGGCCAGACCTGCGCTTTGTGGCCAGCAGTTACCTTGGAGTCCTCTCCACCCTAACTTGTCATTGGACCGTGCCTCCTCTTCCTCTTTAAGAAGAAAGAGGACCTATTGTGGTAAGCATGTCACAATATCTACAAATATTAAATCAGTCAGTATGTTGCACATGTGAAACAAACATAACATTATATGTCAATTATATCTCAATAAAAAAATCTAAGGAAAAAGAGAACCATTAACACTTCACACATACAACTTTTTACATCTAACTTCTTGTATGATTCTCCTAACAAGACGATAAAATGGGTAACAGATATATCACAGTCTCCATTTTACAAAAGAATCTAAAACACAAGAAGTATATGACTCCCTCAAGATGTGTTTTCAAAGGAACAAACTGTGGTTCCCCAATTCGCAGGCCCATGCCACGTGCTGGAGCCCCACACTAACACTGTCCTCAGGGACTCTGCTTTTTATTTGCAGCTAGACTGACGTGGAGATCCTTAGGACCTCTGTAATGAAATCTCCTGGGGGGTGGATCCAAGGCAGAGCAGCCTTATTCCGAATTGCATCCCCTTGACGAGAACCCAAGGTTCTGGTAAAGAAGGGGTTATTTGGTGCATACACCACACTAGGTGCAGTGGGGAAGCTATGCTGAGCTTGCAGTGCAGTCCGTCTCAGGGAGGGGAAAGAGGAGTCAAGGAAGACAATGAAGAATCAATTATGAATACAGATTCAAGTGCTCGAATGAGAGGAATAGCTGGGGAGAGTTTCACAGGGGACTTAGGATAAGCCTTGATTGTAAGGACTAGTGCTCATGGGGCAAGATAACTGTAATCGGGCAAGGATGAGCATACAGCAGCTCAGATACAAGTATGACTAGAGCAATAGATTTTGTGTTGGGGAGGGAGAGTAGAAGAAATAATTGGCTCAATTCAGACTGAGAAATTCACGGAGGGACCTTGTCTTTATTTTGCAGTGCATCCCTAGTGCTCTGAAGGAGGCCTGGAGCACAACGGACTCAATAAATATTTATTGCTTGCTGAACCTGAGCATAGAGGTCCTTGAATCTGGATTCTATCTGGTAGGTAAGAGAGAGCCTTCAGAGTTATCATCAAGAACAGAACCACTTGAGCATTTTCCCAAGTGCCTTTAGAATTATTTCAAGACTAATCTTGTATCTAGGCTTCATCATCCTGCTCTCTTCTTATTCTAACCAAGGCTACTTCAAAGCAAGTAAGAGCAAACCAGCAGTCCCAGCCCAGGAAAAAAGGCTGAAGGATGACCGAAGTAGTGTTCATTTTTCTCTCTTTGGCTGCCATCAGAGTAGAGTTTATGATAACATTTGTGTTATTGCTTGTGGTTTGCAAATCCAGATTCACGTTCATTTGCATAATTGATAGGACTGTACAGTTGTGTAAATTCCTGAAAAACAAAGTGGCAGCATACATCAAGAATTTGAAGAATGTTCATATCCTCTGACCTGGTATTTCTTAATGCTAGCAGTGGAGACTAAGGAAACTAAGATGTAAATAAAAAATTTAGCATAATCGAGAAAAACTAATAACACTCTGAGTAACTCAACATTTGTGAATGTTAAAGTAAGTTGTATATTATTCAACCAAGAGAATTTCTGTTGTAAAATAATGACATATAAAAATGTAAACATATACACAAATAGATTGGGAAAAGTCTGGAAAAAATTACACTAAAATATTAGAGGGAGATTTCTCTAGGCAGTGAGATTATTACTAATTTATATTCCAAATTACCATGTGTATTTTTTATAATCAAAGAAAAGCTACACTCTGAGTTTATTTCAGACTCTATCTTTGATTTTATCTTCTCGTACCTACTGCAGAGGCCAAAAAATGAAAAGGGACAGAGAAACAGAAGTAACAATAAATTCAATGCAACTTAGGAACATACCAGTAGGTATTTAGGGACTATGCATGGGTGCCCTAAATCCATTCCCAGAGCAATCCTGCAAACTCCTCCCTTCCCCTCATTTTCTTGCCCCAGTATAACCATCCATGCAAATAACAACAGAAATTTTGTTAAAACAAAAACAAAAACCACAGTTCAATTTAGATGGTTCTCTGCTTTCTGATGTAACAGGGAGGAGAGAGAGAGTGGTATATGTAGCTCTAAGCCTGGGAGTCTCTTTGAATTCTAGTCTGAACCTCCATTCTTCAGCTTCCTTTTCATAAAGTTGGCCTAAGAGTTTTTAAAAACAAAGGAAATAGAGGTTTTGACAATGTTTACTATACTTCCTGTCAACTTCGTAGTAATTATGAGTATTAGGAAATAAGGCTACTAACCTCAAATAGGCAGTTCCCTGCTGGCTAACTTTCTGCTGACATCATCCAAGGTAATGCCTGGGTAGCAGCAGGTAGGGTGGTTCTTTTCTGAACTCCATGCCCTATGGCCCACAGTCTTTTCTCTTTCCTTCTCCCTTGGCTTCATCCTCTGCACCATGTCTACTGCTCACACATACTCAGTCAGCCAGTTGAAGCACAAAACTACTTACAGAGCATGGCAATTTCAGAGTATAAACTATACATAGATTAGGTAAATTGTAGGTACACAGGCTTATTATTTAAATTAGCGAGACACAGCTTACTTGTTAATTAGGCCCTTAAAGAGGCTGTTGCTCTAGATTTTTCTCCAAGGCTGGACAGCTCACACATTTGGCTCTCTTCTTCCCTGACAGACCAATAGGCCAACCCCTCAAGGCTGAGGTAAAACTATACCTTCTTTAAGTACTCCAAAATTGTATAGAATATAGTATTTATTTTACCTACTGATTATAAAAGTAATATTTTTTGTTTAAGAAATCACGAAAGAAGTATAAAGTAAAGCAAAAATTATCCATAATACCTCCATCCAGTTACAACCACTATTGCTTTCTCATTTGCTTTATATATATAGGTGAATGTATATATGTATGTATAAACAAAATAAAATAATTTTGATGTTATAAAAAAGGTTTTAATCCCATTTTTTTGCACGTAGTATATTTTGAGCATTTTTATGTTAACATCTCTTAAAATTGCTCCATGGCATCCTATCACCTGGGTATGGCAATTTATTTGACCTATTCTTGGTGACTTACAATTTTTCAAGTTTTCACTGCTATAAATGATATTTAGATAAGCACCTGTGTCTATAAATTGTTAATGATTATTTTCCTCAGGATAGATTCCTAGAAGTGTGAATAGAAATCAGAAGGAATGATTGTTTTAAGCTTTAAGACATATTTCCAAATTATCATCCAAAATTGTGCCAATTCACATTACTCCCAGAAGTATATCAGAGAACCTTGGTAATTCTTGGTACTAGAAAACTTTGGGCCAGTATTTTCAGTATAGTTTATACTTTATATAGTTTATAGTTTATGTAGTATAGCCAGGCCCAGATATGCAAGGATTTTACTTATTTATTTGCATCCCACATTTACTGCAATTTACTACCCAGAAACAGAAAAAGTCGCTGTCAATCTCCATGGATCTTTATGACTTTTTGATATGGCCTTGAAGTCCAATTAGTGGTTTCAGTATCTTATATTCCTTAATTACATTTGTCTGTAAACTCCACGTATCTCTGAACTCTCACCAGAATGTAGTAAAAATTGCAGGAGCGTGCAGCAATGTCCATGTGAAAATCTTTACCAGCTGCCACTGTGATTTCAGATGGCCAAGAAGTCCACCAAATAAATGTAAAATTTACATTTTACAGTTTTACCTAATATTTTGTGTGTTAAGTTCTATTCGCTTTAGTCAGTTACTGTAAAAGTTATATGGGAGAAGACTAACATTTTTTTGAGTAATAACATATGCCAGGGAGTGTGTGCTTCTCGTCAATGCATAATCTCGTTTAATCGTCACAAGGCTCTTAGGTGACACTCAGTTTTGCTGATGAGAAAACTGAGGCTTAGAGAAGCTAACTCTCCTCCGACCACTAGGAAATGGCAGAGTCACAGATGAGACCCAGGTCTGTCTGACACCGTGGCTGGAGCTCTCTCCACTTCACCACGCGAAATTCTGAGAGGGTCCGTTGACACGCTCAATAACCTTCCTCCTCCCCCTAATATCAATACTGCATTTGGTCCCGTTTCCAGCAAAAACCTTCTACCATGAACCATTACTACCATAGGAATATTCTGAGGATGAATCGATAACCGATGGCAGAAATGCTAGCATTCTAAATACAGCCACCTCACAGCACAGCACAGCCAGGTCAGGGGCATGACATTAAAGCCACTGTAAGATGAAATGACTTAAAGCCAGTGGCTCCAATTTTAATGTTATCTATTAATCTATCTGTATGTAAATGTTCACTTCCTTATTTTACACTACTA
Organism: Vulpes vulpes; assembly: GCF_048418805.1. Taxonomy (NCBI): domain Eukaryota; kingdom Metazoa; phylum Chordata; class Mammalia; order Carnivora; family Canidae; genus Vulpes; species Vulpes vulpes. The sequence goes on along the minus strand of NC_132796.1, from coordinate 85,782,230 downwards.
GGAGAGGATCTTTATCCTCAGACACCCTTAAAGTCACCCTTGCTGACTTCTAAGAGTTCCACATAAATATCTGCGGATAGAATTTGACTCTCTGTATGTCAAGGATTAAGTTACTAAAAATGAGGTCACCACTAATCTAATGTATGAATCAACTGCTCTCAGAGCATCTCCCTCCCTCCTCTTCCCTTAAAATTAGGAGTGGCTTGCTTTTCAAGGGTTTGCTTCTTGTTTCTTCGAATAAATTATTAACCACTTGCATGAGAGTCCTATAAATCGTTTGGGAAACAGTCTTTTGAGACCATTCTTTTTGTCCACAGGAGCCATCTTCAAGTACATTCAAGCTCTTGGAATTTACAAGATAGCAGCCGAGTCACAGAACCGGTATCGTCCCAGATAAGCTCATGCAACAAGCCCTTGTAAGGCGATTTGTGATTATCGCTCCAAGTCAGTTTCTCAACAGTAACACTGTTGACATTTGGGGCCACATGATTCTCTTTTGCTGGGAGGGATTCCTGTTCATCATAGGATGTTCAGCAGCATCCCTCGCCTCTACTTAGCAGATGCCAGAAGCAAGCCCCCACCCACGTCGTGACCATCCAAAATGTCTTTAGACACTGGCAAACGTGCCCGGGGGTGGACAGTCATGGGCAAAATGTCCCGCAGTTGAGAACTACTGCTCTCAGCAAAGGGTTCATAACTTCTTTGTAGTGAGGTTGCCATTCTACCTTCCACTTGAAGCTTGAGGCTGGGGTAAAGAAGAGAGAAATGGCTTTTGGGAGGAAAATCTTTGAGTTGGGCAGAAGCAGTATATATGCAATATTAGCCTCTCCTCTACCGGATCGTTCTAAAGAAGAATCAAGTAAGGTATTATTTGCACAATGAGATAGCATGTATTTATGGGAAATACATTGTCACGGTTAAAAATTTAGTGTGTGTAATAAAACGGATTTTTATGTGAATTCCAGTCCTGCCACTTACTGGCTGAGTGACTTTGGACACGTTTCTTAAGCATTCTATCTCTGTTTCCTCATTTGTGAAATGGGGACAATACCTTAGTACTTGTTTCACTGGGTTGTTGTGATGATTCAAACATAGAATGTAAATAAAGTGCTCATCAGGGCAAAAAAAGAAAAGCACCTCAAAAAGGTAACTCCCTTTATGAAAACAACAAAGAAAACCTCTTGGAAAGTTGTCTGGCTAGTTTTTTTCCACCTTGATGTTTTGATTTGGGAAACATAAAAAAAAAAAAAGTGGTACTATATCTATTTTTATGAGCTAATCCATAAAAACTCACCTGAACAATCTTTCTAATAATAATCTTCCCATCTAAACGGAATTTAGCTTTCTTACTTGGAACAGGAAAGCGAGTCCCTGAATTTTAAATCCATGCGTGGTTATAAAAAACTAGGCTAGGGGATCCCTGGGTGGCGCAGCGGTTTAGCGCCTGCCTTTGGCCCAGGGCTCGATCCTGGAGACCCGGAATCGAATCCCACGTCAGGCTCCCGGTGCATGGAGCCTGCTTCTCCGTCTGCCTATGTCTCTGCCTCTCTCTCTCTCTCTGTGTGGCTATCATAAATTAAAAAAAAAAAAAAAACTAGGCTAGGAAAATGGTGAGAACCACTGTAGCTGCCCACAGGACCTGAAATTCATATGCACCCATGCACCCAGAACAAGAGAGTTCCAGCCACTCTGGAACCACTACAAGGATTATTCAAAACTTATAAAGTAAGAGACAGGGAAGCAGAGGCTGGCTGGATTTTGGCCAATAAAATCATGTTAGACCTGTTTGGTTCATGTGTGATTGAATTGGCTTGTGACAAAACATACAATGATGAGGCCCAAACTTTGACCTTTTGTGTATCACTAAGAAAAACCCACCAACTGAACCGAAAACCTGGAAGTCCAAGTTCGTGTACCTCCCCCCTAAATCCCAACGAATTTAATATTGAAGGTTCAACCACAGAGTGGGCAGTTATGCAGCCAAAAGGTAAATAAAGAAGGACATTGAGTCACATATACATAGAGATTGAGTAGTCAAATTTCTCTTTCTTCATGGCACCAAGTCTAAGTAAGATCCCTTGAGGGGCATGAGAAAAATGGGAAAAATATTCCAGTTTTGTCCCAGCCTCCCTATATCATCCTTATGTTTCAGCATCAATATTAACTCAGCCAAATACATCAGTGCTTCAAGAAAGTGCTGTACTGGCAGAGTATATCTACACTGAGACTTCGACCGTGGGCTCCTGTGCACACCTTGAAACCCAGCAGCTCTTGCTGACTGATGTAATGATACAATTAAGGAGAATCTGAGATAGTTCTCCAGCATTTGCCTCTCCTGTCAGCCTGACTTAAATCTGTTCAAGGCATAGTACAGATCTCTTTGGTTTACTCCAGATATGGACTAAGCCTTCACAATGCCCATATGTGGGCATTTCCACGTTACTCCCACCTCCAAGAAATACAAGTCCAAAGCATAAAGTCCAAATTATCTATGATCCCACCCACCAAAAATGTAGTGTTTTGGCACATAAATAATTTCAAACATTTTCTTATGGAGATGTGTATTTTAAACAAAGGATCACTCGATATATTAACAAATGTTTTTCCTTACTTAATATCTTACATGTGAAGAGGTATATACATATCTATGTCCCTATAAAAGAAGTACTGTATATATGCACAATATATTTATGAAGAAATGAGCAAATTCTAAGTATATAGTTGGACAATTTTTCACAAAGTGAACATGCCCCATGTAATCATCCCTTGGGTCAAGAAATAAGATATTACTGGCTTCCCTCTGCTTTGTGCTTCCTTCCAGCCACACTGTCCAAGCCAGAAGGAAAACACTGTCCTGACTTCTTTCCACCGTCTGACCACTCGTATGTTTCTGAACTTTGTATAAATGGAATTGTAGCTATGCACTTGTTTTTGTATCTAGCTTCCTTTGTGTCTCATTATATTTATAGGATTCATCCAAGTGGTTGCATATGGCAGTAATCACTCCCCCTTATTAGTGTACAGAAGTCCATTGTGTGAACGTACAACAAGGTATTTATTCATTCTATACTTGATGAACATTGGGATGTTTCCAATTCTTGGCGATAATGAGGACCACTGCTAAGAATATTCTTGTACATGTCTTTGGTATATTTAGGTTCACATTTTTCTTGTACCTAATTAAAAGCAGAATTGCTGAATTATAGGCTATGATAGCTTTAGTACAGCATGTCATATCATTTTCCAAAAAGTGCTTGTGTAAGTTTGCAATCCCACCAGCAGCTCATAGGCACCCCGGTTGCTTGACATCCTTGCCAAAACTTGTTATTATCTACCTTTTTCATCTCAGCCACTCAAGTGGATGTGCCTTTATGTCTCAATCTGTTTAACCCTTTTGCCTATTGGGTTACCTATCTTTATTGACGAGTGGGAATTCTTTAGACATTCTGGTTACACCGACTTGGTTAATTATGTGTATTGTAAACATCTTCTCCTGATCCGCAGCTTGTTTTTTCCACTCTCTTAATGATGCTTTGAATAATATGAGTTCTTACCTTAATATCCAATTCTACAGCATTGTCTTTTAGTAATCATGTTTTTGTGTTCTATTTACAAAATCCTTCCCAAAGTCAGTAAGATATCCTCCTGCATGTTTTTCTGGAAGCTTCATAATGATAATGCTTTCACATTTAGATCTACAGTCCCATTTAGATCTGTAGTCCATCTGTAATTGATGGGTGTGTGGTGTAATATGGAGGGGAAATTTCCTTTTTTTCTACTTGCTACCCAATAGACCATGAATCCAGGACAATTTATTGGAAAAGTTATCTTTCCATGGCTCACTACAGGGAAACCAAATAATCACATATGTGTAGGTTGATTTCTGAACTCTGTTCTGCCGCATTGTTCTCTTTCTCTCATTTTGTGCCAATATCATGCTATATTAATCATTGTAACTTTATTGTAAGTCTTATTATCAGGCATGGATGTCCTATCTTTACTCTTCTTCCCTTGATTTTTCTTGACCCTTGCCATTTCCATAATAACTTTAAAATAAGCATGTCAGGATGCTTAGGGACCTCAGTGGGTTAAGAAACTGCCTTTGACTCAGGTTATGATCTCAGGGTCCTGAGTTCGAGTGCTCTGTGTCATGTTCCCAGCTCAGCAAGAAGTCTGCTTCTCCCTCCATCCTTCCCCCTGCTCATTCTCTCTCTCTCTTTCTCAAATAAATAAACAAATAAAATATTTAAAAATAACTAAATAAAATAAGCATATCAATTTCCACAAAAATGCCTGCTGCAGTTATACTTGAGACTACTGTGGAACTTACAGAGGTCAATTATAAAAACTGATATTTTGGGGGCACCTGACTGGCTCAGTGGTAGAGGGTCTCTGCCTTTGGCTCAGGTAGTGAGGCCGGGGTCCTGGGATCAAGTCCCACATCAGGTTCCCCGCAGGGGACCTGCTTCTCCCTCTGCCTATGTCTCTGCCTCTCTCTCTGTGTCTGTTGTGAATAAATAAATAAAATCTTTTTAAAAAATAAAGTCTCTACTATTAATGTTTTGTTGTCAGTTTTGTCCTTTCTAATCCTCACAGTTTTTTCCTTGTCCTCTTGCACTGGCTAAGATCTCTGGTGCAATAATAAATGGGTATTTTTGTCTCATCCCCAATCTTGGTGTGTATTGAGGGGGCGAATGTTTCACATCTTATCCTTAGACATGTTTCCTGTAAGCTTTTGATATATACTTCTTATCAGAGTAAACAAGTTCTCCTCTCTTCCTAGTTGGCTACAAGTGTTTTTTTAAGGATTATTTATTTATTTATTTATTTGAAAGAGAGCACAAGCAGGAGGAGGGGCAGAGGGAGAGAAAGAGAGAAGCAGACTCCCTGCTGAGCAGGGAGCCTCACATAGGGGCTGAACCCCAGGATCATGACCTGAGCTGAAGGCAACTGCTTCACTGACTGAGCCACCAAGGTGCCCCAAATTTTATTTTTTTTTATTTTGAATGGATTCTATCAAATGTATTTTCCTGCATCTAGTGAAATAAAATATGAATTTCTCCTTGAGTCTATTAATGTGAATTACACTCACGTTTCTGAGACAAACCTAACCTATTTGTGATATATTATCTTTGTTAATACAGCACTGCATTTTATTTGATAGTATGGTAGGGTTTTCCATTATATGAAATGTAACATGTTGTGAATATCTAAACACGTCAATAAATATGGGTCCATTTTATCAATTTTAATGAGTGAATTCATTCCCATATTGATGCACTGTCATTTGAGTTTTCAAAATTTTGCCATCATAAACGGCCTTGCACTGAACAACCTTGTGCATACATATTTAATTTGTATCTGTTTCCCAACATACTAAGTAACATTGTCTTTTTGGTTTCACTTGAATTCAGCAGTAGTTGAGTTCACTTGAGCTCAGCAGTATCAACTGCCAAGAATCAGAATTCAGATTTCCTGGTTGCTTTCCAAAGGATTCCTGGGTAGCAGAAGCTCCCCAATATTATCTTGAGTTTGCTCCTGAAGCAAACTCTGGCTGAAGATTGATATCTACTCAACGGACATAGGATTTCAGAAGTGAAAAATCTAAATTCTGCAGTGCTACAATTAAAAATAACCTGGGAAAATACTTTATGAAATAATAAAATGTAGTTTCAGGAAAATCGAAATTGATCATCACAAGAGCAAGACAAATGAAGTTAGAAACACTGGATCCATATTCCAATTACCAGCTATGTAATCTTAGGCAAACTAGTCCTTACTGTAACCCTGAGTTTCTTCACCAATAAAATAAGAATATATTAACATTAGAGGCTTGTTAAGAGGATAAAATGAGCAGCTCATACTACTGCATTTTTATAGAGCTGACATTCAGTGAATGACAGTTCCTTTAGTTTCTCTGTAGTTAAGAGGCTGTTAAAGAAAAAGAAAGAATAGAGACAGGATTTTCTAGTTTTTGGTTTTGTTTTTTTGTTTGTCTGTTTTTTAAGGAAGCTCAAAAAAAAAAAAAAAGGCTTTTCCTACATCAAGATCTTCTCTTTAACTTTAATACACGTAAACAAATAGAACTTCTCATCCTTGAAAACTGCCTGGAGTAAAAAGGATGTATATGATTAATGACATCACTTATTTGCATGGTCACCAATATGTCCCTGTTAAATATCTTCTCCATATGACTTCGTATCTTGTCATGCAAGATTAAAAAGCCAAGCTAAAGTCCTACTTTAGAGATGACTAATTAGGATCAGAGTAGATATTTCTTAGTTATGAAACAATTGAGTCACACTCTCAGTCTACACCTTTTGATCTGAGGGTGGTGGCATAAAATGAGCAGAAAGTGCTTGGGGTATAATGCATTTTTTGGTTATTTAAACGTACTGGCGCTTATGCCAGAGATACTTTATCCTTAATAGCAACTGTTAAGTCTATAGGACAATGTCCAGTGTACTCAGCTGTTTGTGCTTCCATTCCTGGTCCTGGTTTTGTCCTTTGGTGCTATAAGAGTTAGTGTAAATCTTATTTATGTGGCAGTCTTTTTCAACTATTTAAAGTCAGTGCTCATGTTTCGGTGTATCTTTCAATAAAGATCATTATGTAAATCCAATTTACAGAAGAACAGTAATCTTATAAAAGCACAAGTAAAACCTATTTTCAAGTAATATTCATGACATCCAGTCCTATAAGATGAAGCCATTCCCACCTCTATCAAAAAATCCAAATCAATACTCCTGTAAAATAGGCAGCCAGTTTAAGAAAAAAAAAAGCACAACAAAGTTGGCCTTTTGCTAATTCACTAATCTTGTATAGCACCAACATTTGAATATTTACAATTTTTAAATTTCTTAATAAATGCTGACTTATCAAAATGTTAGATTGATGATTGAAGGAAAGGAAAAAGATGTTATAAATATCTTCCCCCATCCTTTTTACTTATTTTTGCTACAGAGAAAAGAGCAGTCCAGGATATAGGAAAACTGCAGAAGTACCATTGATGCTGGAAATTACTCTTCTCAAAGTCAAAAAGGTTAGAAAACATTCTTAGAACTAAGTTCTAAGAGAACTTGAAGACCAGTAGTTCCACCCTCTTATTTTACCGATGATGAAATCTAGTTACAGAGACGGAAGATGATTTGTTTCAAGGTCATCCAACCAATTTACTGCTGTTTGCACAGTTCTTTTTTTCTTTTCTTTTTCTTTTTTTTTTTTTTTTTTTTTTTTAGTTTTTATTTAAATTCCAGTCAGTTAGCATACAGTGTAATACGAGTTTCAGGCATACAATATAGTGATTCAATACATCCATACAACACCCGGTGCTCATCAGAGCAGGTGCCCTCCCTAATCCCCACCACCTATCCCACCCATCCCCTCACCCACCCTTCCTCCTGCAATGGTGAGTCTGTTCTCTACAGTCAAGAGTCTATTTATTGGCCTGCCTCCCTGTCTCTTTTCTTTCCCCTGCTCTCCTGTTCTAAGTTCCACACATGAATGAAATCACGTGGCCTCTGTCTCCCTCTGACTGATCCACTTCACCCAGCAAAAAACTCCCCAGCTCCATACAAGTCTCAGCAAATGGCAAGATCTCATTCCTTTCCATGGCTGAGCGATATTTCACTGAATATATACACCATGTCTTCTCCATCCATTCATCAGTCTGTAGACACCTAGGCTGCCTCTTCAATCTGACCACTGTAGACAATGCTGTCATAAACATTGGGGTGCATGTATCCCCCTGAATTCGTATTTTTGCACTCTTTGGGTAAGTACCCAGCAGTGGAACTTCTGGACCATACAGCATTTCCCTTTTTTAACTTTCTGCGGGAGCTCCAGGGTGGCTGCACCAGTCTGCACTCCCATCAACAGTGCACAAGGGCTCCCCCTCCTCCATATCCTTGCCAGCACCCACACCCTGCACTCTGAGAGGTTAATTTTAGCCATTCTGACAGGTGTAAGGCTTAACTACCTTCTGTTGAAGGGAAAAGAAGAGCTGTTGTGAGATCCATAAAAATCTGAGGGTTTTATATCTCAATAAACACACACACACACACACACACACACAAACCTGACTTGACTTGGATAGTCCGGCTTTGGGGTACAAGCACACAGTGGACGTGCTTTCTGGGAAACCTAACCAAAGAGACAATATTTACTCATACTCAGCAGCAAAGTAGCTTGGACTTAAAGACTCCTGCTTTCAGAACTGTAGGAAAGACATTTGGTGAACTTTCACATCACCGATTAAGCCTGGCTACAATGTTAACTCATACATACTTCTCATTGCAAGGCTGCCTGGGGTAGGAAAAACCAAAGAAGCAATTTACAAATGTGTTGATTATGCTCCTTCAGCTCCACCTTCCCAAACCCATTAAAATCCCTTCTCTGCCTCTTGGGGTCGCACCAGCGGTGGCCACGTTCATATTTGTAGCCCTAGATGTGATGTATCACTCCCCATCCCCATCCACAGATCCAGCTCTCCTTGGCCTAAGGATGAGAGCTTCCCCCTGCTGCTAGTCTCTAAGTATCTCATCATTTCTCCTTGGTTTCCCTTAAACTTGCTCACACCTCTCTGAATAGTCTCTTCATTCCAGGGTAACCCGGGTGGCTCAGGGGTTTAGTGCCACCTTCAGCCCGGGGCCTGATCCTGGAGACCCAGGATCGAGTCCTGTGTTGGGCTCCCTGCATGGAGCCTGCTTCTCCCTCTGCCATTCTCTCTCTCTCTCTCTCTCTCTCTGTGTGTGTGTGTGTGTGTGTGTGTGTGTCTAATAAATAAATAAAATGTTTTTTAAATAAATAAATAATAAATTTTATTCCAAATCCAAGTTGAGTGTATGTCCCATTTCCTGCTGAAATCCTGGCCAATGCACAAGCATCTCTATGTCTTCCTTCTGTAATACCTCAAATGCATTGAGGTTTTTATGCTGCATGCCACAGGAAGGAAGAAACAGGCACACTGTAGCCCCAAAGCATTGGCTTCTCAAGGTCCCTTCTTTGGCAGTCAGTAGGCATCCCAATTTGTATATTTCTACCTTTAGTATATTGCTGTTGGCAGAGAATAAGCCCCCAATATTTGCTTTATAGAAATAGGCAGGGAAATTTGTAAATAACTGAGAGCACCAGTTCTATGCATTGTAACAACTGGCTTCCATCTTAATACGGCTTGAATGCAACACAACAGTGTCAAGGCCTTGTCAAAACTCAAAATAGAACGCATCTGTGCAGCCACTTTCTTGAAGAGCCATTTTTAGACACGGGGCTGGCAAATCCGTTTTTATGGAAAATGTCCTTAGTATTCTCTGAAGGTGCTCCTGCTTCCCTAGGAACTTTGGAGTATCTCTGTGGTGCTTTAGTATCATGGAGAGATAAGGAGAGTCCTGAGTATGAATCCAAAGTTAATCAAGGTCAAGGAGAGGCTGATTCACTCCTTTCTGGGCAGTAGGGACTTAAAGTAGCTATTTTGCCAGGAGAACTAAGGCAACATCTACGCACACAAACGCACATCCAGAGTTCCATTAGGGATCCTCTATGCTTTCCTGCTCTACTTTGAAGCAAGTTGTCTCTTTTTTGTTAGCAATATGTTCCTGGGAGGAAAAAGAGCTCTTGTCACACAATTATAGAATGTTTGATTTGAGTATTAGGTACCATGGGGTCTACCACTGAGTCAATGCATACATAGCCCCCTACAATTACTCCTGACACCCTCAGTACCTTGGAATTGTTCCAGGTTATCCTCATGGAACTTTTCTCTAAACCATTGTAACAGGCACCTAACTCATAGTCCCAAAACAGAACAGTTCCAGCAGCCTTCAGAGAGCAGCACAGAGACCAGCATGGCCAGGCAAAGTGTGCAAGGAAGGGATAAACGAGATGCAATAAAAAAAGGAATGAAGTCAGAAGTGGGGCAAAGCTTTAAGGCAGTGTAAAACACTGTAAAGATTTTGTCTTTTACCTCAAGTGAGATGGGAAGCTACTAGAGGGTTATGAGAAGTGGTGTGGCCTGACTTAATGTTTTAAAAAGATCACTCCGGAAGCTGTATGTATAACAGACTATAGTGGAAGAGATCAGTTAAGAATAGTCTTATTAAAATGAGTGGGAAATATCAGAAAGGGAGACAGAACATGAGAGACTCCTAACTCTGGGAAACGAACAAGGGGTGGTGGAAAGAGAGGTGGGCGGGGGGTGGGGGTGACTGGGTAACAGGCACTGAGGGGGGCACTTGATGGGATGAGCACTGGGTGTTATGCTATATGTTGGCAAATTGAACTCCAATTAAAAAAATATGTAAGAATAGTCTTATTATAATAATTCAGCCAAGGGATGGTAGAGCAGGGAGGAGGGAGGAGGTGGCAGTGGAGGCAGTGAAAGGTGGTCAGATTCTGGATATACTTTAAGAAAAAGAGTCAATATGATTTCCAATAGATTAGATATGAAATGTGAGTGAAAGGAATGGGTCAGAGCTCAATAACTAGAAAGATAAAGCTGCTATTCATTGAGAAACTGTGGAGGAGCTGAGCCAGGGGAGTCATTGATGCATTGACTTTTGTGATGTCTGTTGTACATGTAAGTTGGACGCCTTGAGTTGGCCACTGGATAGTTGAGGTTGGAGTTCTGTGGAAAGGTCTGGCATAGTGATGAATCCAGGAGCTGTCAACAGATGAATGAGATTCCAAGCTATAACATGTGATGAAAAAAAAAATGTGATGAGATCATCAGGAAAGGGAGAACAGAGGAGGCAGAAGAGGAGGACCAAGCCATTGAGAGGCATCATGTCCCTTCAGTGCTGAGAGGTAGGGTAGATGGGGAAACACCAATAAAGAAAATGCAATAGGAGAAAAGAGTGGCATCCTAGAAACCAAGGTTATGTAGTGTTCCAAAGAGGAGGGAGTAATCAACTGAGCAAATGCTGCTGCTGATCAAGTGAGATGAAGGCTGAGAAATGATCATTGGATTTAGACTGTGCAGGTTACTGGGAATATTGACAAGAATAATTTCAGTTCATGGTGACAACAAAAGCCTGGTGAGAATTGGTTTCAAAGAGGATGGGACTAGAAGGAATGAGGAAACAGCGAATGTTGGCAACTCTTTCAAGATGGGAACTGAAGTAGTAACAGGTAAATTAAGGAGGCTTCTTAGGACTTCAGGTTACAGATAGGGTTGCCAGTTTCAGCACATAAAAATGCAGAACGCCCAGTTAAGTTAGAATTTCTGCTAAATAGATCATTTCAGATACATTCAGATAAAATTCTAGATAGATTTTTCTTTGTATAAATATGTTCAATATGGGGTGCCTGGGTGGCTCAGTGATTGAGTGCCTGCCTTTGCCTCAGGTCATGATCCTGGAGTCCGGGGATTGAGTCCTGCATCAGGGTCCCTGCGGGGAGCCTGCCTCTCCCTCTGCCTATATCTCTGCCTCTCTCTGTGTGTCTCTCATGAATAAATAAATAAAATCTTTTTAAAAATAAACTAAAATAAATATGTTCAAGTTTGGTATATACTTATACTAAAAATTATTCTTTGTTTATATAAAATTCAAGTTTAACTGGGTATCTTGTATTTCACCTAGCAACTCTAGCTACAGCAAAACTCTGACAAGGTTGGTGTGAATTTAAAATTTCTTGCACTTCCAAACCTGTCTGGATTTCTGAAATCCTCCTGGCTTCCTGGGCCACCTCAGAGAACAAGATAACTAGTGAGATAATGTAAAGGTCTGACACATGTAACTCTGAGGATAGAAAAAAACTGATATTCTCTTCTCACCAGAGCCCCTGTAGAAAGGTTAAGCAAATAACATTGCCCAAAGCTGCTCTTTGGCAAGAATTTTAAATGTACTCAATCATCCTGAGATGATCTCTAGCCATTTAGAAAAAGATGGACGAGATAGTTTTTCCTATGGAAAACCTTTCACCAAAATGGAAAACAGGGATGGTAGAGTAGGGTGGAAGAATGTTTTCATTTTATAATGGATGTCTAAAGATGATTTAGGTTAATAAAGGGATATGGGCATCAAGTGATTTATTTAAAGATCACATAGATCGTAAGTATTACAAAGATCAGTTAACATAACAAAGTTGCCTTGAGCAGCTACGTGTTGGCCATCACGCAAAGTTGAGAGGCATGTAGGACTGTGCAAGACTCATGCCCCCTACAAAGAGTTGAAAAGGAGCAGAAAATTGAAAAATCATCGAAGTTTATATTATCTTTTTGATCTCCTTTCCTACTTTCTCACCCCAGTCCAGCCCACTGGGATGGTCCACTCCATTTCTGGGTCTTTGTACTTGTTGTTTCTTCTGCCTGTCATATTCATCCTTGGATATCTCTGTGGCTCACTCCCTTACCTCCTTCAGGACTTTGCTCAACTAGCACCCTCCAGAGAGATTATCTATAACCACATGATAGAAAATAATATCCATCACTCACTGTCTCTGTACTCTGCTTCACAGAGTACTTATGATCCACAATACTTATGATCTTATGAAATTCTATCCATTTGCTTGTTTAATTGTTTCTTCCCTGTACCCTCCAATTAGAATGCTAACAACATCAAGTAGATACTTGGTCTGTTTCAATTTTTCACTATATCGCCAGCACCAACAATGGTGCCTAGCACCAAGTAGAAGATCGGCATTTGTTGAATGAATGATACTGTCTAGTTTTTCTAGAAACTATGCTAGGTAATTTAGATATATGAGCTCACTTAGCTTAATCCTTAATCCAATCCTATGAAATAGGTAGAATTATTCTCATTTTCTTTTTTTGAAGATTTTATTTATTTGAGAGAGAGAGAGAGAGAGAGTGCAGGGAGGAGCAGAGGGAGAGGGACAAGCATTCGCTGTGCTCTGCACAGAGCCACAGGCAGGATTCAATCCCCAGACCCTGAGGTCATGACCTGAGCCAAAATCAAGAGTTGGACGCTTAACTGACTGAACCACCCAGATACATCACTTCTCATTTTATATGTGAAGAAACTGAAACACAGGAGTTAATGAAGTGTGGTGGGCAAAATAATGCCTCCCTCCCAAAGATGTCCACAACCTAATCCCTGGTTCCTGTGACTATGTTATGTTACATGGCAAAGAAGTCTTAAGGAGGACAGAAGGAATTGAGGGTGCTAACTGATTATATATATTATCCTGGACTATCTCTGTGGGCCTGGTGTAATCAAGAGGGTCCTTGAAAGTAGGAGAGGTAGAATAAAAAGTTCAAAGCAGTATAACAGGAAAAGGACTCAACTTGCCATTGCTGGTTTTGGAGATGGAGGAAGGGGGGCCCAAGCCTAGGACTATGGGCATCCTCTAGAAACTGGAAAGGCAAGGGAACAGATTCTTCCCCAGCAGCTACAGAAAGGAACAAAGCACCACTAGCACCTTGATCTTAGCCTAGTGACACTCATGCCACAAACTTCTGCCTTCCAGAACTATAAAAGAATAAATTTATGTGGAGCCATCAAATTAGTGGCAGGAGCACCTGGGTGGCTCAGTGGTTGAGCATCTGCCTTTGGCTCAGGTCATGATCCCAGCGTCCTGGGATCAAGTCCCGCATCAGGCTCCACACAGGGTGCCTGCTTCTCCCTCTGCCTTTGTCTCAGCTTCTCTCTCTGTCTCTCATGAATAAATAAACAAAATCATTTTCTAAAAAAGCAGTGGCAATTCGTTACTACAGCAATAGAAAACAAATATGCTGAGTTACCCAAGATCAACTAGTTTGTGATACAGATATGTTTTAACCCCAGCTCTGACTCATGTATTCTGCACTGTTTAAGGCAGCACAAAATGCTATGGCAGTGCAGTGAAAATAGGGATCACTTGTAATGAAGGAATGAGGGAAGTTTTCATGACAAAGTTAGAATCTGAACTGGGCCTTGAATGATTGGAAGGGCTTCAAATGGTAAATATATCAAAGCAATCCAATGTCCATTAATCAAGGAATGAATAAACTGTGGTATACAATGGAATACTACTCAGCAATAAAAGAACCAATCACTACATATAAAATAGCATACATAAATCTAATAGACAATTTTGAAAAGAAAGAAACCAGATAAATCATAGTACACACCGTATGGTTGTAATTATATTAAGTCCAAGAACAAGCAAAACTGTAGTTAGAAATCAAAATGTGGTTTCTGGAGGGAGAAAAATTAATTAGAAAAGGGCACAAAAGAACTTTCTAGGATGATAAAAGCGTTTTTATTTTGGGTAGTAGTTATAGGGATGTCTAGAATTTTCAAAACGCATAAAACTGAATGCTTAAAATTTCATTAAGCATATGTTAAATATACCTTTTAGAAAAAGGTTAGTATGAGAAACAAGATATGTGACTCAAATTTAGAAAACAAAACAAAACAAAAAAGTGCAATCAGCTTAGAGAGGCTCTCAATCCCAGTTGCACATTAGAATCACCTGGGGAACTTTTACACATACGTATGCCAGTGCCAACCCCGAGATCCCGATTTAATTGGTTTGCAGTGTGCCCCAAGCATCAGTATTATTATCAGCTCCCCCAGACAGTTCTTATATGAAGTCGAATGTGAGAACCAGGAGCTGAGATCCTAGATGATGTAAAAATAGACAAACTGTGAATGTATTGGAACACATACTAAGGAGTTTTTGTTTACTTATGTGGAGATACAGATACAAGAAAGGTTTTTGAACAGGAGGGGAAAAAATCAGAGCTGTGCATTAAGAAAATTCATCTCACATCTGTGTCCTCTGGAGAGGAAGCCTAGAGGTGGGGAGATGACATAGAAGGCCAGCCCAAAGATCCAGGCAACAAGCAATGTGAGGAGGAGCTGATGTGGTGGCTTTGGGAAAGGAAGAGGGGGCAGATGCATTTCTTCAGCCATTTGGTCAGCGGTTATGTTGTGCCCAAGACTGCAAATCCGAGAAACCACCAAGGAACCGACACCGATGTAATCACACGAGGGTTTAATCACAAGCCCGAGCTTGGGTCCAAGTATACCTGACACAGCAGATCAGGGACTTGGACCCCGAGACTAAGAAGCATAGTAGTGTTATAGGGGCCCGTGGCCAATGAGATTGTAACATACGTAGAAAGTTGCACAGTCATGTCAGTCCACACGCAGGTGGCCAATTGAATTACGATTCACCCTATAGTGACCATTTGAACTAGCCTATTATTCTGGTTAGAATTGGCACACCAGGTTTGGTGGGCAAAAAGAGGGGTTTTCATTCCTTGGTGGTTAAAGGTCAGAGGTCCTGCATTCCTATGTGTGCTAGTTTCTGATAAGGGTGTGCTTAATAGCTAAACTAGGGTGAGGGAGTGCCTTAAACAATAGGCAGGTCATGTGGGGGGTTTTACATGAGATGGCGGGTGTAGCACAAAATGGAGTTAGTCCTGCTCTGCTTGTCCAGGGGTAGGGAATTTGTGTTAGATTTCCTGGGTACCTGTCATCTGTTTAAAGAGAGATGGATGAGCACACCTGAGTGGCACAGTCAGCTAAGCAGCTGGGTCTTGATTTTAGCTCAGGTCATGGTCTCAGGATCATGGCATCAGGATTCACCTTGGGCTCTATGCTCTGTGGGAAGTCTGCTTGAGATTCTGTCTCTCCCTCTGACTCTCCCCCTGCTCACGTATGCTCTCTCCCTCTCTCTAAAATAAATAAATAAATCTTTAAAAACAAATTAATAAAGAGAAATGGATGAATAGTTTAGATGGATGAATACATCCATTTATCCAGGGAATCAACATGTATTTATCAAACCTTAATTTGTTAATCTCTAGGAATATATTAGAGAAAAAGACAGATATGCCCTGCCCTGCTCAGACTTGTGTTCTAATAGAAGGCAGTAATATTTTAAATGCCAGAATTATTTTGGCCATACAGGACAGGCAACAAAAGAGGGAAAGAAAATTTAAGGATGATTATGGATCAAAAGATGGAAGCCCATAGAAGGAAAGATTCCTTTCAGATAAAAGAAGGAAAGAAAAACAAGTTTGTTTTGCCTTGTTTTTACTTGTTTGTGTTTGTGCTGTCTGTGGTATATCTAGGTAGGAACATCTACTAGATAATGAAAGACTTGGAGCTAGGGTTTAAGAGAGATCCAGCATAGAGACATGGATGCCAGAATCACTCAAGTAGTGATGTTGGTTGATTGTGAAAGTGTATGGAAAGAAGAGGAACGGAACAGAGACGAAGTCCTCAGGAATGCCCTCTTCAGAGCTCACAATAGATACCATCAAATAAAGAGCTATAACTGGAAGAGAGTGATGATATGAAAGCCACGGGAGAGGGTTCATGATCTAAAATGCTGCAAAGACACTGATAACTAGATTAGCCTGTTGAATTTGAAATTAGGAAGTCACTGACAAAGTTGCTTCATTAGAATAGGTGGGAATAGAATTAAGATTAGAAGTAGTTGAGGGGTATGAAACATTCAAAATCAGCCTTCATAGACACCCTAGCCTTCCCGTCTATTACTGGAATGCCCTGAATCTTTTCCTTCATCTGGTCATGGAAGTTTCCAAGGCATGTCTTTGAATCTGCAGAACAGAGAAGTGAACGTTTAATGAAAAGAGCACATTCCATCAGTGGCAAAATATCTGAGTTCCAATCCTGACTCTGCCCCTTATTAGCTGCATGATCTTAGATGCTGCACCATTAGAAACAATGCTGTGGTGGAGTGACATCAGCAAAATGGCAGCATAGGAAGTTTTACTCAGGCGCCTGTCGGCTCCAGCTGCCCCAGGCAGCTCCCATGACACCAGGTTCACAGCAGGTTCATACAAATGAAAAAACCCGCTCACCCTGATACCTGCCGGCTCCAGCAGCCCCAAGCACCTCCCATGGCTCCAAGCAGCTGCCACAGTAGAGCTCCCTGCAGGCTCCCAGGAACATAGGCCTCTGTCTTATCCTGGCATCTGATGACTCCAGCAGCCCTGGTGGCTCCTGTGACACTAAACTCCCAGAAGGCTCCCAGGAACCCAAGGCCCCAGTACCCCTCCCTCACATCTGGGCAGCCCAGCATGGGAGCTACCTTCTCCATTGTAGGAGAATAAAGCAAGTGCCTGATGTCACTGGAGACCCCAAAGTCAACTTACCCAGCACCATACTGACTCCCAAAGCTCTAGATGACTCCTTGCAGGATCCTACTAAGGGCCCTCCTCACACTGGCACCTGCAGGGTCCAACAGCCCCAGATGGCTTCTGCAACCCCAAATGATGTCCTTAGAACCAAGTTTCTTGTGGGTTCCTGTGAACCCAGACCCTGGTTCACCCTGTGCCTACCTGCTCTGGTGGCCCCAGGTACCTCCCATGGCCCCAGGAGACTTACACAGCATGGATCCCTGCAGGATCCCAGGAATTCAGGCCCCCATCTTACTCTGGTGCTTGTGGGCTCCAGAGGCGGTGGGCAGCTCGTTTGATACCAGGACCCCAGCAAGCTCACCCTGGTGTCTGCCTACTCCAGTGGCCCCAGGAGCCTACCATGGCCCCAGGCAGCTTCTACAGAAAGCTCCCTAGAGATTCCTGGGAACCCAGGCTCCTATCTCCACCCTTCTAGTTTCCAGGCACCTCTCATGGCTGGTTGGCACCTCCAGGCACTTTGTATGTCAGAGCTCTAAGATGGCTCCTCCTGGGAACACAAGCCCCTGTCTCAACCCAGTGTCTTTTAGCTCTAAAGGCTCCAGTTGGTTCCCATGGCCCTAGGCAGTTCCTGTGGTCCCAGATTCTTGGCAGGCTCCCACAGTTCCAGATCCCTGGGTGCCTCCAGCTCCAGGGGCCCCAGGCAACTCCCATGGCTCAAGGTGGTTTCAACAGTTCCAGGCTCTCAGAGGTCCCCTGTACTCAGGGTCCCAGCACACCTGGCTGTCAGCCAGCACCAACAGTCCCAAGCAACTCAGGGGACCCAGTTGGGCTCTGCAGCTCCAAGCAGCTTTCTCAGCTCCAGGCTCCTAGAAAGCTCCCATGTGCCCAGGCCTTTAATCCACTCCAGCACCTGCTGGCTCCCACAGTCCCAGGCGCCTCTGGTTGCCTCAGGGTTCTAACCCACCCCAGTGCAGGCTGACATGTGTGGCACCATGCTCTCAGTGGGCTCCTGTGAGCAAATACTTTTGGCCTACACCAACATCAGGCAACTCTCATCGCCTCCAGCAACTCCTGGCAGGCTCCAGTAAACCCTGGCTCCCAGTACATCCCAGCACTGGTCAGACCCTGCAGCCCTAGGTGAATCTTAATGGTCTCATCTTCTCAATACCCATGAACCCAGGCTCCGGGGATGGCGGAGGTGGGGGGTGTCTCAGAAACCTGGCCCAGCACCAGGCTGCCCAAGGACTTCAAGAATAAGCCTACTTATGGACACCACCAGACTACCCACCCAGAATCACTGGACTGACTGACTGGTAAAAACCTTTGCTTGCCAAAGCCAGTCTGTAAAGATGGGAAGAGGTGCTCATGTCCTCAAATTCACAGACACCAAATTAAGTCCACAAAGACCATAATCCAGGAAACATGATACCACACACACACACACACACACACACACATACACTTACACTAATACACTTCCAATGACTGATCCTAAAGAAATGGAAATCTATAAACTGTCTTACAAAAAAATTCAGAAAAATCTTAAAGAAATTCAGTGAACTACAAAAACACAGATAAACAACTAAATAAAATTAAGAAAACAATGCATGAACAAATCGAGTTCAAAAAAAAAAGAAATAGAAAGCATTAAAAAAATAAACTGATATCCTGAAGTTGAAGGCTACAATGATCAAAGGAAAAAATTCAATAAAACTTAGCCAGAGTTGGTGCCTGGGTGGTTCAGTTGGTTAAACATCTGCCTTCCACTCAGGCCATGATCCCAGGGTCTAGAGATAAAGCCCACATCAGGCTCCCTGCTTAGGGAGGAGTCTGCTTCTCCCTGTCCCTCTACCCCTCCTCCTGCTTGTCTCTCTCATGCTCTCTGTCTCTCAAATAAATAAATTAAATCTTGACAAAAACTTAAACAGATTCAACCAAGCAGAAGAAAGAATTTGTGAACTAGAAGATAGGTCTACTCAGAGTAGCAAAAAGAAGGAATAACAAATGGTAAAGAAAGCCTTCATGAATTATGGGATACTATTAGTGCCATCAATCCACACATTATTAAAATCAAAGAAGAAGAAGGAGGAGGAGGAGGAGGAGGAAGAAAAAGAGGGAAGGAGGGGAAAAAAGGAGCAGAGAACTTACTTAAAGAAAGATTAGGGTACTAATAAAATGTTATTTAAAGAACAGACAGTGGCATTAAGGACTTAGCTGAGAGCAGCATGAATTTTCATTAAACCACATTAGCATGGCCTTTAATTCAATAAACTTGGAATTCTTTTTTTAAATATTTTATTTATTAGAGAAAGAGAGACAGAGAGCAAGAGTATGGTAAGGGGGAGGGGCAGAGGGAGAGGCAGACTCCCAGTTAAGCAGGGAGTCCAACCTGGGGCTGGGTCCCAGGACCCTGGGATCATGACCTGAGGCAAAGGCAGATGCTTAACCAACTGAGCCACCCAGGTGCCCCTAAACTTGGAATTCTTGAGTGAGAGCACAAACCCAAGAGGATAAAAAAAAATTTAAAAATTATAGGGATTAGCAAAGTACTGTTGAAATGGTTCCCCATGGGGTCCAGCTGAGGAGAGAGGTAGAATATAACCAATCAGAATGACGGACTGGGTAAATAGGATTAAAGTGCTTGTAGACCACCATGAGAACAATAGGAAATATGCCAATTTAATTTATTCAGTAGGTTGGAAGGAGTGAATGTGGGGTTGGGGAAAAGATCATAATGAATTCTGGTTCCTAAACGAAAAGCTTTTCTGTGAGTTCTAAAATTTCCTATTATCCTATCCTACCTTATGAGAAAGAATGACTTCAGATAATGAAAACACAAATGTGCCTTCGGCCATATTGACTTTCTTTCAGATTCTCAAATATGCTATGCTCTCTCTCACCAGAGGGCCTTTGCATATGCTCTTCCCTCTGCTCACTCAGTGTAATCCTCCCTCACCTAGTTAAATTATATTCATCTCTCAATTCTTGGTTTAAATATGACTTCCCTAGGGGATCCCTGGATGGCTCAGCGGTTTAGTGCCTGCCTTCTGCCCAGGGCGTGGTCCTGGATTCTCAGGATCAAGTCCCACATCAGGCTCCCTGCATGGAACCTGCTTCTCTCTCTCTCTCTCTCTCTCTCTCTCTCTCTCTCTCTCTCTCTTTCTCTCTCTCTCTCTGTGTGTGTGTCTCATGAATAAATAAATAAAAAAATATGACTTTCCTTAGGTAGACCTTCTTGACCTCCCAGGTAAGAATATGTGCTTAAAGTGTTTATGGAGCTCTTTCTCCAGGGGTTATTACAGTTGCAATTTTAAATTTATTTGTATGACTATTTGATTACTAGTTGACACAAAGTAAATATTCAATAGATATTTAGTGAGCAAATTAATAAACAGATGTTATCTTTGAAAAAAGTATGAGTAAAAAAAAAGAAAAAGAAAAAAGCATGAGCCATAACAAAACAATTGGCTTAAGTTCCTTTTAACAACAAATAAAAAGATGTTTTTTTTAAAAAGATTTTATCTATCTATTCATGAGAAACACAGAGAGAGAGAGACGGAGACATAGGCAGAGGGAGAAGCAGGCTCCATGAAGGGAGCCTGATGCAGGAGTCAATCTCAGAACCTCGGGATCACCACCCAAGCCAAAGGCAGATGCTCAACAACTGAGCCACCCAGGCATCCCAAGAAGATGTTCTTATATAGTAATTATACTTTCCAAATTACCTCCCTAGAGCCCCCTTTTCGAGAAAGGCCCTCAGAGCTTATGATGTATATTTCTAATTTATTCATTCTTCAAGGGCAGAATTAAGTTTGGGCAACAGCAAAAGTTATTAGCTATTGATTGTGCCTTATCGAAGCCCAAAATATATTCAAAAGGTGGCTAAACAAGAGGGTAATACCATCTGGGGCCAAACCTAAATCATGGTCTTCTTTGTTAAGATTTAGTTTATTTATTCATGAGAGACCCACAGAGGAGGCAGAAACACAGGCAGAGGGAGAAGCAGGCTCCCTGCGGGGAGCCTGATGTGGAACTCAATCCCAGAACCTCGGGATCACAACCCGAGCCAAAGTCAGACACTCACCCTCTGAGCCACCCAGGCGCCCCCTAAACCGTGTTCTTAAAATGAAACTGATATTCTTATGTGGCTTATAAACTGTTTCTCAAGACAATTAGCAGAGGAATTATATACATGATTAAACATTCCCATGTGGCTACCCAAGTCCTGTAACACTGTGTTTACGCAATCTTTAATATTACATTGGGTATACTTATCTACTTCATTTGGGACCTGGGAGCTAAATGCATGGTGAACATTTGCACGTACGGCAGTTCTTTCTATTTTGCTGATGCGTTTAGAAAACTATAGCCCCTCCTATATTATCATCACCCATATCATTGTTCCTGACCCCTGCATTCTTCAAGTTACTCTTAGGGGCAATGATGGCATTAAAATAATAGTCACAAAGCATAGTTCTGCTTCTGCCCATTCTGTAGAAATGGCAACCCCCAACCCCCTTCTGACAGCTTCCAAATATATCTGGGACTCCACAGGGAATATTTCCCATATGCCCTTCAGTTAGCCTGTGGCATTCACAATTCCCCTTCCCTCCTTTCTCCTTGCTTGCAGTAACTCTTCTTGACCAGGTACCCCATTACCACCAACACTCAAAAGCCACAGCTATGCTGCCAATGTTCAGCAAAAAGGTCACCGATATGATGGCTGATAGAGGCACCGCTTCCAGTTCCAGTGTTTACCCAGATCTGCACAGAGCCCGCCATGGGCCACTTTACAAGGTACTGATATCCACAACTAGGGCACAGCTCCTGTTGCTGAAGTCGAAGGCCTGGTTGTCTGTCTCTTCAGGAGCCACTTGTACCAGCTGACTCAGAGCATTTTCATTGGCCTAAGAGCCTGGGATGAAAACAGCCCTCTTAGATTTTACAACAATGCCATTGCTGCCTCTCAGGCCAAGTCCCAGGCAGGAGTCCAGAGGGGCTGGGCCAGAAAACCACCTCAGTACAGGGCACATACTGAATTTGGAAAACTCTCTCCTCTCCAGCTCTGGCCCACTGGTCTTTTAACCAAGCAAGTGTGTCTCGGTTTCTTTTCCATTTAAGTGCATTCTAACTTTTGGAGGTGATGGATGTCTTTATGTCATGGACTGTGGTGAGAGTTTGACTAGTATATACATACTCATCAAGTCGTATCCATTAAGTATCTACAACTTTTTCGGTGTCAGTCTTGCATCAATAAAGTGGTTTAGAAAATAAAATAAATAAGGTCCACCCTATCCCAGAGTTCCTTTCAAATAAGCTCCTTGGTGGGCATGTTCCACCAGGCCCACTGACCTGCTCAGATGTACATGAATTATCAGGGAGGAGGAAAAAAATGTAGGCTTAAACAAATATATCTGCTCTGTGTCTAGAGTCACATAAGGGCATCAAAAAATTATTTTGGGGGCAGCCCGGGTGGCTCAGCAGTTTAGCACCACCTTCAGTCCAGGGCCTGATCCTGGAGACCAGGGATCGAGTCCCACATCAGGCTGTGTCGAACTCCCTGCATGGAGCCTGCTCCTCCCTCTGCCTGTGTCTCTGCCTCTCTCTCTCTCTCTCTCTCTCTCTGTGTGTGTGTGTGTGTGTCTCATGAATAAATAAATAAAATATTTTTTAATTATTTTGGCCAAGTGGAAGAAGAGAAAACATCTAATTTGTGAAATATAATGAACTAAATATCCTTTAAATGTACAACTTTAGTTTGAGGATGGAAGTGGTAATATACAGCCCACCTAAGTACTATTAGGCTCTAGAACCAAAATATTAATTGGTAGATTATTTATAGATGATAAAATCAAGGTGACAAAACAAATGGAAATATATTTCTATAAATCCACTAAAACTCTATCACTTGCTCTCAGCTTTTATCTATTTAATAATACACATTTAAAACAATATAGGTAACATCCATTAAATTTGTTATCCTAAATAACCCTTGTTACGGTTGTGCTTGCATAAAATCTACAGACACCACTGCTAATAAAAGCTACTATTTATCTAGTCAGCACACACTATTTGCTAATCACTGTGCTGCATGTGTGCATTATTTTATTTCATCTTTACCAGCCTTTGAGATAGGGTCTGTGACCACTTCCATATTACAGATTAGGAAACTGAAGCTCAGAAAAAAAATAACCTTCACTGGGACAGAAAGAAGCCAGGAATCAAGCCCAGACAGTCCAAACATAGAGCATATGCTTGTAATGACCTCCTTTCAACATTGCTGGATACTACTGAGGCTAGAGGTGCAGTAGCAAAAGGCAATGAGCTCTTCCCCTGAGGAGCTAGAAATAGATAATGTCCAGACTCTCCCTCGCCTACTAGGGTAGATTATCTTGTTGCAGAATTATGCTCCTACTGGAGACAACTATAAAAGAATTTGCTGAAATTATCACGTATGCAGGGCAGTGAGCTGGGTGAGAAGCTAAGTAGTAACCTGCTGCAAAAGGAGACCAAATTTTTAAGCCATTTCTTAGTTCTACCATCTCGCAAAGCAGGAGAGTCCCTAGTAAATACAATTGCTCTCAGATGAGCTCTGTAGGGAGCTAAACTCTAGGTCTGGGGCAATATAGGGATAGGCTGAGGCTCAAAAAAGAGATACTGCAACCAAACTCAGTCCATCATTAGATCAAGGTGAACTATCCTTAAACAGCCTGCACGCTAGAGATGAGGGCGAACCGACTCTAGAGGAAGATAACATCATCCAGAGTCCCTGCAGTTTTTCATATGTGATATTGAAGCTATTTTTCACACGTAGTGTCCAGCAATCTCTTGATAATGTCCAACGTTCAATCAGGTAGTGGAGAAATAATCCCTTACTAAAAGACAAAAATGTGGGAAAAGGCTGAAGGGCAATGGAAAGATTTATATTCTGGTAAATATAAATTAATATTGACTATACAAAAAGTTAATAATGACATTTGTGTGGTCAAAAATATGTGTAGAGTTAAGATGCTTTACATTAACACAAAAGACTAAAGAGGAACAATTAAAGTTAACTACTGTCAGGTCACAAAATTATCAAGAAAGGGGTACTATCAAGGAGGGGGAGTCTGCTTGAGATTTCCCTTTCTCTCCCTCTCCTCTAACCCCTCCCCACCCAAAATAAATAAATACATACATACATACATAAATAAAACTGGCGTTCAAGTCTTAGGTTTTTTTTGTCTACTTTTTTTATTCTTTATTGAGTAAATTATCCCCAATTATGAAAGTAGTTCTCTACATTTCTTTTAGCTCCTCCAGATTTCCACTCTATATATTTTGAAGCAATGAGTATAAGTTGGGACAACTCTTGGAAAACTGATTGGCAGTATTTACTAAACTTGAGAATCATGTCCACCTTATGATCCATCAATTTTGCTTTTAAGTACTTACTTACCCAATATAAATGTGTACAAATGCGCAACCAAACACAATGTAGAAATATATTCATAGTTGCTTTTTCAGAGAGCCCCAACTTAGAAATACCCAAATATCTAGCAACAATAGAGTGAGTAAATAATTTGTGGTGTGCTCATACAATGGAAAACTATTCAGCAATGAAAAGTCAAACTGCTACACAAGACAATTATGTGTATAAATCTCCCAAACAATATTGTATCAAAGGAGCTAGACACAAAAGAATACATATTCTATGATTCTATTTATATAAAGTTCAAAAATCTTGTGAATGTAATCTAAAATGATGGAGGTTCAAACTGATTAAATTTGGAGGTGGATAATGACTGGAAAAGGGTATGAGGGAGGCTTTGGGGCTCTGGGAATGTTTTATGTTTTAATCTGGATGGTGATTACCTAGGTGTGTTTACATTGTAAAAATTCACCCAGCTGCATTTATTAGTTCTAAAAGTTTTTTGGTGGAGTCTTTAGGTTTTTGTATATATAGTATCATATCATCTGAAATAGCAATGATTTTACTTCTTTCTTTTTATTCGGATGACTTTTTTTCTTGCTAGACCACACACTGCCTCTCCTACCCATCTCAATGTGGTCCTTTTATCTTTTGTTGTGGAGGCACTGGTCAACTCATTTTTAGAGGTAATTGCTCCATATGTAGCTGTAGATTTGTTGTGTTCATAGGAGGAGGTGAGTTGAGAATCTTTCTATGCCACCATCTTGAAGCCTCCTCTGAAGGTAGGGGTGAAGATTTTACACTAAATTACTATCTACATTTTGATTAGGGAACTGTAGTTAAGAAGTGAAAAAGAAGATAGGAACTGTAAGTAATAACTGATCATACTACCCCAAACCACATGGAAGAATTTTTCTAATGTGTTTCAAGCTTCAGTAGTTAGCAAATCAGTATCCCTCTACCTCTTCTGTCTTCACTGAGATAGAGCAAAATGGGCAGAAGTGTTAAACCTTGATATCTTAAGACTAAATCTCCACAACACATGGATTTTTCTTATAACCTCATTTACTTCTTAAGAGGCCAGTCCTTGTTTTGAGCACTTTTTCCCCTCAGAGTACCCTGGGAAACTTCTTGCACCAGGAAAATAAATCTAGCCTACTAGTTACCAACTCAACATTCCAGCTTTAGTGTTTTGGATTTGGCTCTAAGAACAAATAAATCTTCCCTCCTATTGCCACCACTTCAAGGCCCAGACCAACTGGAGAAGGCCTAGGCAGAGACAATAAGGACAGGCATTCAGGGATCAAATGAGATTACGTATTAAAATTTGTTTCAAAAAGTATAAAGTACCTTACAAAGTAATTGATTTCTGTAATGGACACAGATTCTTCTACGTAACACTGAAGATAGGCTAACTAGCACATACTCATGTTAGATACATTATAAGTCAAACCAGGTAAGAATTTAGTTGAACATGTATGTACTTAGGTTTACATAACCCACTCTTATTACAAAATCAAAAAAAAAATCAAGACCAGCTCATTATTGCTCAAGCATGGTCTGTGGACCAACAATATTGGCATCACCTTGGATCTTGTTATAAATGCAGAATTACAGTACCCACTGCAGATCTACTACATTAAAATTCCAGGAGTCCTGCTTAGCCTAGTAGATATCTTTAGAGACCAACTGCTATAGTGCTTCTTAAACTTTAATGTGTACATGGACTACCTGTGTACTTATAAAAGTTCAGTTACTTATTCCCAGTAGGTCTAGAGTAGGGACTGGCATTTCTCATAGGAGCATTATTAAATATTTAAGAAAATCTTTTATGTCAGATAACACTATAGAGTAAAAACACCTTCAAATCACTACCTTGCTGAGAAGTAGCTTTTTAAAAAAAAACCCTGGATTACGTTTGCTGTTGGGAGGTGCTTGAGAGAAACCACTCAGGAAACCTTCCAATGACCATTTTCTATGACCAAATTTGACCTGACACATAGATAGGTATAATTTGGGGCCCCTTTAAGATACCCCAAGTAAAATGCAAATCAAAACCACCATGGTATCCCCTTACACCTGTCAGAATGGCTAAAATCAAAAAGAGAACAAATAACAAGTGTTGGTAAAGATGTGGAGAGAAAGGAATCCTTGTGCACTGTTGGTGGGAATGTAAATTGGTGCAGCCACTGTGGAAAGTGATATAGTGGTTTCTCAAAAAATTAAAAATAGAAATACCTTATGATTCAATAAATTCCACTAGTGGGTATCTACATCCCAAAAACAAAAACACTGATTTGAAAAGGTATATGCATCCCTATGTTTATTGCAGTATTATTTACAATAGCCAAGATATGGAAGCAACCTAAGTGTCCATTGATAGAAGATGTGCTGTATGTGTATACACACACACACACACACAATGGAATATTACAGAGTCATAAAAAGGATGAGATTGTGCTGCTTGTGACAACATAGTTAGTCCTAGAGGGTATTATGCTAAGTGAAATAAATCAGATTGAGAAAGATGAATACCATATGATATTACTTATATGTGGAATCTAAAAAAAACAAAATGAATAAACAAGCAAAAAAGCAGAATCAGACCTATAAACCCAGAGAACTGATGGTTACCAGAAGGGAGGAGGTGGGAGAATGAGCAAAATAGGTGAAGAGGAGTGGGGTATACAGCCTTCCAGCTATAGAATGAATAAGTCATGAGGATGAAAGGCACAGCACAGGGAATATAGCTAATGATATTGTAATAGTGTTGTATGGTGACTGATGGGAACTACACTTATGGTGAGCAGACCATAATGTACAGACTTGTTGATCTCTGTGCTATATACCTAAAACTAATGTAACATTGTGTATTAACTACACTCAATTTTTAAAATATTTTTAAAGATTTTATTTATTTATTTGGGTATGCAAGAGAGAGAGAGGACAAGCAGAGGAGAAACAGAGAGAGGGGGACAAGCTGACTCCCAGCTAAGTGTAGAGCCTGATGAAGGGCTTGATCTCAGGACCCTGAGATCATGACCTGAGCCGAAATCAAGAGTCAGATGCTTAACCAACTGAACCACCCAGGTGCCCCAAATAAAATTTTTAATTAAATTAAATTTTACATTAAAACTTGTAAAAAAAAAATACCCCAAGTAGCATACAATTTTCTGTCCATTCAGTTTACTTACTCATAGTTTTACCAATAGGAATAACAGAGCCCAAAGGGGGGAAAAAATCTGATTTGGGTGCTAAGGCAGACAAAAGTGTAATTAGCTGACGGACCACTGGCTGGAGCTCAAACCTTTAACATTGTCATGCTTTTTAGAATATTCTAACTGTGCCTTTTTAATTTCCTTTATCATAAATGTTCTTGGAAGAATTCCAAAAATATTTAAGAACACTGGATACCAAGGTAAAACATAATGTACTATATGGATAAAATGCTGACAGCAGGAATAATTGGAGACCTAACCTTTCAAAATTTAGAATTAAGTTTTCTCCTCATCCAAGGTGGCCACACTGTCACTTTGGGCAGATCAGAGGCCAATAGCAAGATAAGACCTCTCTATAATACAAAACTCCCGGTAAGAAGTAAGAGAGGCCTAATTATTTGGTCCATGTTTTATTTATGTTATAAAACAGAGGCTATCAATTTTCCTAAATGTCTCCAAACAAACTGAAGAGTTTTCAGCAAATGACATCAAATCATGGAATAGGTAGATTTTTGCCGTCTACCAAAGTAACACAAATACACATCTAAGTAGGCTGCATATGCAGATAGCTAAAGATTTTACCATTTCTAAGATAGATCTATTCTATTCTGTGCTGCTAGTGTTGTTAATTCTAAACTTACATACCATAGCTCACAGTGGAATGAGACAAACCATATTCTCCAAAATTAGCTATTGCAGAGATCCAAGAGAACAGATCACCCTTCTGAATGTTAGTTCATGACACTTTCGAAAAAATAAAGATGTCTGTAGGCTTTAAAAAATTGTGATTAAAAAAAATAAATTAAAAAAAAAATAAAAAAATAAAAAATTGTGATTAATACAAATGGGTATGAGGTTTCTGGGGTGGTAGTGATGAAAATGCTCTAAATTTTATTGTGGTGTTGATCTCACAACTTTTGAATATACTAAAATCCATAGAATGGTATGCTTAAAATAGGTGAATTACATGATATGTGGCTTATTTCTCAATAAAGCTGTCATTTATAAAATATTGTTACTCAAACATCTTCAATAATTCATCTATATATACAGTGCCACAATTTCAAAGTTCCTAAAAAAGTTCATCTTTCCTTAGCCATATTTTGAAGATAATTGAGGATAAAAAATATTATGTCTTATCCCTTATTTCAAAGATAATTAAAATATGTTGAAATTAACTTTGAGAAAACTCATTAGAATATAAAATTGACACAAGAATAGATCCACTAAGATTTATAGCCCCAGAAATAAGTCACAAGGTTTAAAGCAGTTCAGCTGAAACTGACCCATAAATCAGAACTGTTAGTCAGAATTTTGAAAGCTATTTTTATAGATCAT
The DNA here is from genome assembly GCF_048418805.1 of Vulpes vulpes. Taxonomy (NCBI): domain Eukaryota; kingdom Metazoa; phylum Chordata; class Mammalia; order Carnivora; family Canidae; genus Vulpes; species Vulpes vulpes. The sequence goes on along the minus strand of NC_132796.1, from coordinate 85,753,207 downwards.
AGAATATTAAAGTTTAGAAGGACCTTAAAGAAAGCCTAATCTAATCCCCTCATTTTCCAATGAGAAAACTTAGAGGAAAAGAAAGAGAAGTGACTCATTAAAAGAGACACATAATTTCATCCACAGAATAATACTAGAATCTCTTGACTTTTATCTGCGGCTCCTGCTAAAGAGTTCAATCCCAGCAACACAGTGAAATCAAACCAAAGATTGAGTTCCTGCCCATGACTCGAATCTTATCTCATGTTCTCTTGCTCACAATTCTCCAGAACCTACAGCCTCCATTCTGTTGCTCTTACATACCATAGGACTTTTATCATGTTCCCTCTGTCTAGAATGCTCTTTCTCATTTTTGTTTTTGTTTCCACTTTTTATTTAAATTCTACTTAGTTAACATACAGTGCAATATTAGTTTCAGGAGTAGAATTTAGTGATGCATCATTTACATACAACACCCAGTGCTCATCACAAGTGCCCTCCTTAATGCTCATCACACATTTAGCCCCCTCCCCCACCCACCTCCCCTTCAGCAATCTTCAATTTGTTCTCTATAGTTAAGAGTCTGTTTTCTGGTTTGTCTCTCTCTCTATCTCCCCCAGGTTCATCTGTTTTGTTTCTTAAACATAGGAGTAAAATCTTATGGTATTTGTCTTGCTCTCTGACCAACTTATTTTTCTTAGCATAATACTCTTTAGCCCCATTCATATCATTGCAAATGGCAATATTTCATTCTTTTTGATGACTGAGTAATATTCTATTATATATACCACCTCTTCATTATCCACTCATCAGTTGATGGACATTTGGACTCTGTCCATAATTTGGCTATTGTTAATAATGCTGCTATAAACATTGGGGTGCATGTTTCCCTTTGAAGTGGTATTTTTGTATCTTGGATCAATACCTAGTAGTGCAATTGCTGGGTCATAGGGTAATTCTACTTTTAACTTTTTGAGGAACCTCCATACTGTTTTCCAGAGTGACTGCACCAGTTCACATTCCCACCAACAGTGTAAGAGGGTTTCCCTTTCTCCACATCCTCACCAACATCTGTTGATTCCTGTATTCTTAATTTTAGCCATTCTGACAGGTGTGAGGTGGTATTTCATCCTAGTTTTGACTGGTATTTTCCTGATGATGAGTGATGTTGAGCATCTTCTCACATATGTGTTAGCCATCTGGATGTCTTCTTTGGAAAAGTGTCTACTCATGTTTTCTGCCCATTATCTTAACTATATTATTTGTTTTTGGGGTATTGAGCTTGACTAGTTCTTTATAAATTTTGGATACTAACCCTTTATCAGATAAGACATTTGCGAATATCTTCTCCCATTCTGTAGGTTGCCTTTTAGTTTTGCTGATTGTTTCCTTTGTCGTGCAGAAGGTTTTGTCTTGATGAAGTCCCAGTAGTTCATTTTTGCTTTTTTTTCCCCTTGCCTCCAGAGACACATCTGGTTAAGAAGTTACTACAACCAAGGTCAAAGAAGTTGCTGCCTCTGTTCTCCTCTAGGATTTTAGAATGCTCTTTCTCCAGATGAATCTTTGCATGACTGGCTCCTACCTATCCCACAGATCTGTTTAAGGGAAAATTCTTTATTGTTTTTAAAGATTTATTTATTTGAGGGAGAGTGCATTTGCACAGGGGCAGGGGGAGAGGGAAAATGAGAATCTCAAGCAGACTCCACACTGAGCATGGAGCCCCACGTGGGATTCAGTCGCAGGACCCTGAGATCATGACCCTAACATCATGACCTGAGCTGAAACCAAGAGTCAGACACTTAATCTACTATACGACTCGGGCTCCTCTAAGTGACAATTCTTCAGGGAGGAATTTCATAAATACCCTATTTAAAGTAGCCATCTTCCATCACCACTAGCCAATCTTTCTCCATCAAGTGCTGACCTATTTCTTTTCATGGTTCTTGTCATCATTGTCAAGTTACATTTGTCTGTGCTTTTTAAAAATTAATGTAGCTTTCTCTCACCAGACTATAGCTTTATCAGAGCAGAGTTCCTGCACAAATCAGCAGCTCGATATATGCATGTCAAAGGAACAAATAAATTTCTGAAGTACTTCCTGAGCAGGCTCCTTATTGCCTGATGTCTAAATTCTGAAATGCCTGATTTCCATTTCCCAGGAACCAGGAATAGCCTTGCCAGTATGTGAGTCATAAGTACCAGAGCTAGATCAGGTTGTTCTACCTAAAGTATCCCAAAATAAAAGATTCAGAGAGGTAAGCTGAAGGTCCTTAGAGAATCAAATGTGATACATAGTGGTCAGTTGAAGTTGACAAGTCCAAAGGTCAGGAACAGCCTCAAAAATGGGAAACCCAGTCATGGATCAGCAATAGTGCCATAGGAATGGAAAGGCAGAAAAATCCAGAGAGATGCATGGTAATTCCTATGTGGATGCTGAAAATGGGCCTTAACATTATTGGTTTGGGAGTGTATGATGTAGAAGTGGGAATGACTGAATTAAAGCTATAGGGTCAGGACTAAAATGAACCATACTTTTATTTTTTCAAGATTTTATTTATTTATCAGAGACAGAGCATGAGTAGGAGGGAGAGGGAGAAGCAGGCTCCCCACTGAGCAGGGAGCCCAATGCAGGGCTTGATCCCAGGACCCGGAGATCATGACCTGAGCTGAAGGCAGACGCTTAACCAACTGCACCACCCAGGCACCCCTGAGCCCTAATTTTAAAAGGCTAATTTGCTCCCTCCCAATTCCCACAGTGGATTAATAGTGGTTATATTAAAGTTAAGGACAGTAGTTAGGGTCACTTTACATTTGGCACCAGTTTGACAATAAAAGTCATATAAGGAGAGATACTATATTTTATTCATCACTGCCTGTGGCACTGTGCTATGCACATATTAAATGCTGAATAAATATTTGCTAATTGAATAAATAATTGCATGAATGGACTGCTATTCATCAGGAGCAATCAAGACAGTACTCCAAATTGTGCATGGGGAAGATACAAATTGTAAATTGATTCAATCTTTGAAGTGACCTTTCTTTCTTTAAAGGTCAAGTTATACTCTGTAGTATATTTGGCCGCTGCAAGCTAGCTGTGACTCACTCCTTGGCCTGTGCCATCTTTGGGTGTCTGCCTTCCTTTTCCATGTGAGACTCTTTCAATCTTTCTATCCAGTTTTCTAAGAGGGTGTGGGACTTCCTCACTCAAAAGTATGCTGCTTCCTGGAGAAGGCACAGAGAACTATATAAATTATCCATAGACTTAACTAAGCTATGAAAGTAAACACTGGTTGTCCTTAAGCACAGTGAATACCAAATTTGAAATAACATATAACCCTTTAAAAGCGTGTCTGTGTTAGAATGATGAATATTCTCTCTCTCTCTCTCTCTTTCTCTGCTTCTGTGTGTGTGTGTGTGTCTGTCTGTCTGTCTGTCTCTTTCCTGAAGCTCTTGAAGAGAAATACCTAGCAAGAAGTTACTGTCCCTTGGAATCTGTGACAGAGCTCAATTGTTTTTACTTACTCCCAGAGCTGGGAGAAATATGAAAACACTCGCCTTCAATCTGTTTTCTTAAGATAGATTAGGTGTGATTCTCTTCGTTTTCATTATCCAAACATATTTTTGGAATACGCTCCAAAGAAATGACAGCTTACACTCTTTACAGACGGCTCAAACAGCCCCTGCAGACCTCAAGAGCCATTAAAAGGCCCAGTACCCCAGTAAATACCATGGAGAGAAATAACTAGTATGTGAGAAAGGAGAAGGAGAGATGATATATATTTATTGACCAGCTATTAGGAGAAAGTTTCACATGTATTATCTCAGTTAATCTTCACAAATACTCAGTGCCAAGAGGGCCATGATTCCTTCCATTTTACGGAGGAGAAACTGATGTGCAGAGAAATTCGTGTGGGGCTTTGGTTTGCAGCCAAGGTAAAATAATAAGCATAGGATTTACCTGCCACTTAAAACAACCACAAAAACAGACAAAATACATGAAGACACAGTTTCTAGGATGCTGGGTATTAGTCAAGGAAGGACGGTGATAACGAAGATGGGAAAAAAATAAGGTGAGCCCTGTGATTGTTCCAACTTATTATCTTAAGATATTTCTTGAGCTATGGTGCAGAGAGGGGAATTGAGGCACAGATGGTAGACTCCCTAGGTTGAAACCGATGCAGCTGGAAGTCTGGGGAGACTGACGCAGCTAAAGTGCATTGGCTAGACGACCAGAAAGGACAGAGCTTCACAGAGAGCCCTTGGAAGATCTGCAGAGAATGCCCTCACATATACAGCAGTGGTTATTGATATATGTGTGTGAGGAAAAAAACTGAGGCTGGGAAAGAGGCATCTGAAAAAAATCAGAAACTGTTTGGTGCTCACATAGGGCTGGAAATAGTATCTATCCCCACCATCCAGACTGGAAAAACTCATAATTCATGAGCACTGGGCAGAGTACACAGAAGGGTCATTCCTCAGTAGTGGGAAATAAGTAGCCCTAGACTGAGCACTGCTCCAGAACCACCTAACAAATCATTAAGCAAGACCCGAAAGGATAAAAATATTTCCAAGTGATTTAACTGCATCATAGAACAAGGCTCAGGAATATTTATGGAAACATGAACTATCTAGCAGCCATCAAGGTGAAATCACAATGTCTGGCATCAAATCAAAGATCAGCAGACATGCAAAGAAGCAGAGCAGGAAACATGAGCCCTAATGAGGAAAATGATCAATTGAAACTGACCCAGCAGTGACACATATGTTAGAATTAGCAGAGAAAGACATTAAAACATTTTTATGACTGAATTTGAGATGCTCAAAAAGTTAAGTAGAGACATAGGTGATCTTTTTAAAAGATCTGTATCAAACTTCTAGAGATTAAAAACTGCAATGTGTGAAGTGAAAAGTACACTGGATGGGACTAGCAAGATGGTACATTTCAGGAGAAAGATGAGGGAATGAAAGGCATAGCAATAAAAATTATCCAAAAGGAGATAGAATAAAAACAAGAAAAAAAGAAAAGAAACAGAGCTATGGGACAGCTTAGTTGGCCTAATATACATGTTTGGAATCAGCAAAAAGAGGGGAGAGACATGAGTGGCAGAAAAAAATAATACATCAAGAAGGGGAAAGGGGCAGAAAACATTCCGAATTTGATGAAAAGTACAAATTCACAGGTACAAGAAATTCACTGAAGTCCAAGCACAAGAAACATGACGATTACATCAAGGTACATTATGATCAAATCGCTTAAGAGTGATGATTAAGAGAAGGATCTTAAAAGTAGCCAGAGAAAAAGGACTGTTATATACATAATAACAAAGGTAAAGATGACAGCTTGATTTCTCGTGGGAAACAAAACAAAAGAGAAATTGTGTGGCAATATCTTCAAAGCCTTGAAAGAAAAAAAAATCTGTCCACCCAGAATCCTACACCTGGCAAAAATATCTTTGAAAAAGGAAGACAGGGCAGCCCAGGTGGCCCAGCAGTTTAGCACTGCCTTCGGCCCAGGATGTGATCCTAGAGTCCCAGAATCGAGTCCCACATCGAGCTCCCTGCATGGAGCCTGCTTCTCCCTCTGCCTGTGTCTCTACCTCTCTCTGTGTGTGTCTCTCTGTGTCTCTCATGAATAAATAAATAAAATCTTTAAAAAATAAAGAAAAAGGAAGACAAATGAAGATGCTTTCAGACATTCAAAAGCTGAAATGAGTCATCACCAGGAACCCCTCACTCCAAGAAGCATTAAGGGATCTTGTATACGCAAAAGGAAAAGCATACCAGATGGAAATCTGAATCTATACAAAAGAATGAAGTGACCAGACACAGTAGCTACATAGGAAGAAAGAAAGAGATCTATTCAAGATAATTGACTATTTAGGGGCATCTGGGTGGCTCAGTCAGTTGGGCACCTGCCTTCAGCTCAGGTCACGATCTCAGGGTCCTGGGATCGAGTCCCACGTCCCACATCAGGCTCACCACTCAGCAGGGAGTCTGCCTCTCCCTCTGCCGCTCCCCTTGTTTGTTCTCTCTCTCTCTCTCTCAAATTAATAAATAAAATCTTTTTTCAAAAAAAGATGATAGATTGTTTAAGCAAAATTACAACAATGTATCAAAGGGTTTTAAACGTACATAAAAGTAAAATGTACAGCCCCAATAACAAAAAGGCCAGAAGGGGACAAATAAATGGAGGTACACTGTTGTAAGATTTTTATTGATGTATGTAAAATAGTGTGGTATTCTAGAAGACAGCCTGTGGTAATTCAAAGCTGTAAGCCATAAATACTAAAACAACCACTGAAATAACAAAACAAAGAGTTAATAAGCCCAAAAAAGAAGATAAAAATGAACCATAAAAAAGCACTTGATCAAAAGAGAAAGGCAGAAAAGGAGGAAAAAGAGAAAAAAGAACAGATGGAACAAATAGAGAACAAAGAAGATGATAGACTCGAATTTGAGCCTATCAATAATCACAAACTGTAAATCATCTAACACTCCGATTTAAAGGCAGACATTGTCAGATTGGATTAAAAAGCAAGATCCAACTACATGCTGCTTACAAGAAATGCACCTTCAGGGGATCCCTGGGTGGCTCAGCATTTTAGCGCCTGCCTTTGGCCCAGGGCGTGATCCTGGAGTCCTGGGATCGAGTCCCACGTCGGGCTCCCTGCATGGAGCCTGCTTCTCCCTCTGCCTCTCTCTCTCTCTCTCTCTCTCTCTCTCATGAATAAATAAATAAAATCTTTTTAGAAAATGAAAAAAAAAAAAGAAATGCACCTTCAATATAAAAATACAAATAGGTTAAAAGGATCAAAAAAATAGTCCACCCTGACATACTGCTCAAAAGAAAACTGCAGTGGCTGTATTACTCTTAGATCACAGAACAAAGAGCTTCATTTATTTGCTGAAGGGCACATACCTTACAATATTCTACCCAGGATTCAAGCCCTGATCTGTCTTATTTCAGAAACTGCTCTTAGCATCACATTATACCAGGATGCCTTTTTTTAACTGTTTCTTGGCAACTTGTATTTGAACACTCTCAAGAAAAGAATCACACGTGAGTGCGTGCACACACAAGCAGGTCCAAAGAACACCCAGTTAGGGGGTCAGAGTCAAAGGAAACACTTCCTCCCTAATCCTTACTGCTGCTAATTACCTTCATGAGCACCAGGGCAGTTGTTTAACCTCTTTGGGCCAAGAGGATCTCTCTCACCAAATCAGGATCTTGGATCGTATCTTTCCCAAGGACATGCGTGTCTCCATTGCCACAGCCAGAACTCAATCTGGTCTAAGACCGGTCTTCCAATCACACAAGGCTTGGCACCAGGTATCAGCAAGACATCCTGCAGGAGACTGTACTATGTAAGAGATTCTTAGGAATTCCAAACACTGGGTGTGGGGTGGGAGCTAGTGAAGCACTGGAGGAATGATGCAGGGGTCTGGAGATGTAATTGGAAAAGGCAAAGTTTATGTTCTTGGAAAGGGTCCTGCTAAGGTTGTACTGGGGCAATGCTAAATTCTGCTGTGCAGCAGGCCCAGATAATGACGCATTTCAAGTTCATTTCCTGACTCAGAGCCAGTCTCGGACTTGGATCAATGATCTCCCAACCCCCTTCAGTCCCAACAGGCATTTGAGAATGAGGCTGAGGATGTTGCAACATCCACGGAGAAAATTCAGCTACACATTGAATAACAGTCTTGAAATATGTCACTGCATCTGACTTGGGCAATTTGAGTATTTTCTGGATATGTATGCAACAGACATCAGGCACATTCATTCAATGGAATATGTTTGCCTTAAACACAGACACAGAGATAGTATTTTCAAGGTTTTTCCACAGAAAAGGCTGTTCAAACATAATATTTTGAAAAATCATTAGCCCTGCCTAATGGATTCAAGTTTCTGTTCCAGGGACCACTTTTATTACAACCAACAGTACACACTTTTGTTTCTTAGTTCTGTGAACAATCCACAATAGCTTTCTCTAAGGCAAATCTTACCTCGTCCATGGCTGCCTCTAGCTTTCTGGCACTGCTTCTCAAAGGTATCTATTGTTACCTGTTCCTGCTCCTGGGCTTCTCATCTTCCAACTCTCCTGAAAAAAAGAAAAGGCAGCCAAATCTATTGTTTTTACCAGTTTTTTCCTGGAATAACTGGCGGATAGATAGGGAGGAAAAGAAATGAGACTATTCATTGAGGCACAGGTGCAAATCATATTAACCTGGAATAACAGCCCGACCAGGGACCTCGGAGTTTACCTGGTCCAACTCTCCTCATTGTAGAGATGAAGGCCCAGAGAGGTCTTGCCCAGAGTCCCACAGTGAGTTTGTAGTTGATCTAGGACTAAAATTCAAGTTTCGCAACACATCAGAAGTATGTATTGATTTTCTTCAGTTCATCCTCACCAATGATACTTCATTTGTGAAATTACCTGTTAGGAATTGAATCAGTGCTGCTCATTCCTACAGGCTGAGACAAGTTTGGGGAATCAGACAGCTGTGCATACATGGATGTCACAACATGAGCCCCACAATTACAAGCAACCTTTACTTTGCCCCGAAGTTTATTAATTAAGACTAGAGGACTACTAGCAAGGAGATCCTGAGGTGTGAATATCAGTGAGTCAACACAGATACTATTTTAAAGAAGTAAAAAGGATCTGTTTTGAGAAGACGCATGCACCTCCATGAAAGGTGGCATCACATTTCTCAAAATAAAATCTGTGTTTGGGTCTGGCCACACTTCACTTTCCATAAATTGCAATTGATGTGCCCATTCCCCAAAAGAACAGGTAAAATTAATTAGGAAACATATGCCAAAGAAAAGTCTTATTTGGTGATTTTTAGGCTTTGGGTAACTACACACACACACACACACACACACACACACTTATTTTTGTGTGTATGTATTTGCAATTCACATTAAGTGGGAAATAAGAAACCAAATGGAGTCTGCAGAACACTGCCATTTATTTAAATTTCAAAATACATGCACAGAAAGTGAGAATCAGCATTTTACAAATACAAATAGAATGGGGCACCTGGGTGGCTTAGTTGGTTAAGCGTCTGCCTCTAGCTCACGTGGGATCAAGCCCCACATCGGGTATCCTCCACGGTGAGGAGCCTACTTCTCCCTCTCCCTCTGCCTGCCACTCCTCCTACTTGTGCTCTCTGTCAAATAAATAAATAAATAAAATCTTTTTTGAAAAACCAAATAGAATGATACAAATCAAATGCATTAGAGTGGCTACCTATGGTAAAGGAAGGAGAACAAAAGTGGAAAATGGAAAAATGGAGTAAATACTCACATACATAATGCATACATGCATGCATGATACATACATGTGAGAGCAGAGGTGTGCAGGGACCAGTGGCTGTAACTGAGGTATGATGAAGCCAACCCTCAGACTTTGAAGTCTACCCAAACACAACCTCTTTCTGACTCTCATTTTGGGAAAGCAATCTAGTGAGGAACATTTGATTATTTTGTACAAAACAAGATGACAGGTTTTGGAGACAAAATGGAAATACTTATATAGTAGGTATATTTGTATAATTCTGGACCTATTAATTGTCTGGATTATATATGAGGGCATTACATTCCACTTGAACATGACTCTACTGTTGATCACCAATATACAAGCAAATTTTGTTAAATTTTGAAAGTTAAATCTTTAACCAGCTACATATGTGTATTTAATTTGATTGGGGAAGGAGGTTAGAAGCTTTTCTTGGTTTTGCAGTTTATGCTTTAACTAATTTTAGTCTAATTTGGTCATCTGGGTCATTGTTTTCATTTTGCTTTTTTTTTCTTCCAGTTGAGTGCTTGGCCATGCTTCTGGTCCATATTGCATTAATAATGTGTTTCATTTTGAAGTTGTTAAATAGAGAACACATTTCCATTATAAGAATGTAATGGTGTAAATTTCCATTCTGGGTCTTGAAACACATCAGAGAGTGTCTCATCATACTTTGATAATTAAAAAAGTAAACAGGTCCTTAATGGAGACAGTCCTCTTCCTTTCCCATAAGGAAATGCAGCAATGCATTTCTTGTTCTTATTCCAATAGGCAATGTAGTCTTCTTGGGTACCATTTGAACTCCCTGGTTAGGAGAGGACAGCGTAGAAATGGGACAAGAAGGTGGGATCTACCCTAGCTACATTTGTGTTTGTAATTAGATTTATTACAGACTCTAAGATAAGAAAGTGTACAAGAAAATGAAGTATGCATGGTGATAACATAGTTGTTAAGCTTTGAGGCTTTGATGTCAAAAACTCTGGGCCCAATTCCAGCTCTACCACTAGGTAATTCTGGGAAGATTATCTAACTTCTCTAAGCCTCTGTACCGGTTGGATGGAGATAATGATTGTGCATGTCTCATAAAGTGGCTATTGGGATTGAGATGTCTGCATATAGCACAATTCCTGATACACCCTAAAGCCCTCAATATATGATAGCTCTTGCTAATGTAGTAGTAGTAATATTAGCAGCAGCAGTAAAGACAATGATATTATCATAAAAGTCTCTGCAATAAATCAACAAATAGGGTCAAAAATTTAACATTGTAAATTGTAGAATTGCATTATTACAAGGTTCAATGTGATGACTAGGTGATTTTAGACTGCTGGCAGGCCTTTATTTTCAGGAGTCCAGTTGCACTAGTAAAAGGTTGTCCACTCCATTTCTTTTTTTTTTTTAAAGATTGTATTTATTTACTCATGAAAGTCACAGAGAGAGAGGCAGAGACATAGGCAGAGGGAGAAGCAAGGCTCCCTGTGGGGAGCCCGATGCAAGACTCCATCCCAAGACCCTGGGATCACGACCTGAGCCAAAGGTAGATACTCAACCAATGAGCACCTGAGGTGCCCCAGTCCACTCCATTTCAATACCTTTTCTCATCTGTCAGTGCTTCTATGCTCACCTCAGAAAGCTAACCCACCCCTAATTGAGAATGGAGCAGAGTGGGGTAAGAAAGTCAATCACCAATTGAATTATATTCATGGTTAGATGAGATTTTGCTGTAGTAATAGAAAAAGTAAAATGTTTTCTATTTTTTTAACTGTTTTATTTTCACACTTGTGTACTTTGTTCATCTAATGTGGGTAAATATTATTTTCCTGTCTATCCATACTTAGCTACTCTATCCATTTATGCCAGTGTTGTGTTCTGCTTACTGCTCCTAAGAGGGCACCGACCTTTCCATTACTTTTGATTTCTATAGCTCATCACCGACAGGCCTTAAGTGATGGTGGCAATGCCTTTCACTGCAGTCAGGAGGGCTGTTAATAAATAAGATTGTTCCTTTCTCACAGTCGGGGTCAGGGGCTATAGTTTAAAAGATATCTGTAGCTTTCTAATGCTTATAGGTTATTTGGGGTACGATTTTCTTATCCCCCAGCCACCTGCACCAGATTTATCGAGTTCATTAAGATGTTTTTCATCACCTTGGCTGGTTACATGAGTCAAAACAGAACAGAAACAAATCGACCCATGCTGTAACAGGGAGACCCCTGTGGACCTCCAGAGACAAGAAGCCTACTTTGCTTGGTCCACGTTTTAGAGGTAAGATAACTAGATTTCGGTTGCTCCAAAGGTCTCCATACAAACTAAATGCCCTTCTACAAAGGAGATCTCTCTAGGGCATAAATGGAGTTCTCATTTGAATGACTACCACCTCCCAGGGCAATTCAAATACACAGGAGCATAACATCTTTGCATTTAAAGGACTGACAGCATGTGTGGGTGGGTGCATAGCAATATGACCAGTTTCATGTTGAGTTCATCCCATTATTAGCAAATGTTAAAGCACTGACAGAGATAGGTGGTCCATGTGTCATGTCCTGCATTGGCTTGTGTAAAACTTCATGGCTTTAACATCATGTTACCTACTGCTTAGTTTCCATTCCTCTGTTGCTTCCATTTCCTTCTTCTAGACTCTGTTATGGAACTTGTCAGTATCTGAGTCTCTGAGCCACAGGGTGACAAAGCTGAGTCATAGGGTCTCCATGTCACAACAGTGAGTTTAGAAGGCCAAGGTGTGACCTTACAGTGTGGAGACACATTTTTCTCATGAGGTTTGACACATATGTTTCTTATACTTTTGGGCATATACCAGAGGAGATTTATTGGTTGGCTATGTAGCTTTAATGAGATGTTGAGACTTTATTTATTTATTTTTTTAAGGTTTTGTTTATTCATGAGACACACAGAGAGAGGCAGAGACACAGGCACGGAGAGAGCAGGCTCCATCCCAGGACCCCGGGATCAGGATCTGAGCTCAACCACCCCGAGATGTTGGGACTTTAAAAGGAACCCCCCTCACACACACATACACACTCACACTTACACAAGCTTATTTAGAATCCATCTATAACACCAGTTTGCTTTTTGGTTAAAGAGATCCCTGTTGATCATGTAGGTGAGGATGGAGATATGCTTTCTTTTTATCATTTGAAAGGCTTTCTCCCAATCAAAGTATTTATAAACTATCATCACTACCAGCAGTAGTTATTGAGAGCTCTCTGGGTGAGTCATTAATCTGCAATATTTCACTTACCTCCGGCACACTACAATGATACAAAACCCAATTCTCTATAACTCACAGTCTGTGAACTCTAAGTTCCACAAGCCTGTAACATGGATACATATACCATCCATATCTGTTGCTAATTAAGTAAAAACTGAAATGCTTGGCACTGGATTCACTGAAAAACCTTCACCCATCTCCCTCTCCTTCTATCTCTCCCTCATATTGTGTTGAATTCGTGATGAAGTAATACACTTTTGTGCAATTTCATGTATCTACACATCCAAAGTAAAATAAAAATATTTATCATCGTAGGCACTACTAAATGATCAACACATATACATCGCATTGACAATTTCATACTTCCTATAAGTTCATAATATAAAGCCTCTTAACTTGATTCTTTGCTATAAACTGAGCATTGTCTCTGATCATGACTGGATGTACATTATTGGGGAAGAAAAGCTGAGATAAGCAGAAATGATGATATAATTCCCATCTGTAGCTATGAATTGGTAGGTCTGAGTGTAATTTTATTTGTGATGATAGGCATTCATGTTGCAGTTACTCTGAACAATTGAGCTGAAATATGGGCAGGTGTCAAGGTCACCACGAAAAAGAGTTGGATCTGGTATGCTGTGTTGGTGTTACTAAGAGGAAGAAAGGAAGAAAGGAAGGGAAGAAAGAAGGAAAGAGGGAAAAGGTAGAGAGGAATGGAGAAAATGGCATATCATTAATTTGGTATTTATTATCCATTGACTTATTTTAATTACTTTTTCCTTTTTTCTTGAGAAATTAATAGAATGGATAAGTGCAGGGGGAAAATTTAACAAAAACAGGAAACTGGCTACCTACAATAGGAAATTACTAACATTTTTGTCATTTTGGCCTTCTGTTTTTAAATAAAATAAATCAAGCATCGCCAGTGAAATTGAAGCTCTTTGTCCTCATCCCAAATTCTATTTCACTCCCTCCATCCACACATATGCACTCTCTAGGGGCAACCAGCAACAAGAGTTTAGTTGGTGGCCTTCCTTTGCTTTTTGATTATAATACATTTATCTGCATACACAGGTATTTACAAAAGGTATCCAACAGGTTCTTGTTTTAAAACATTTACATAAATGGTTTATACAATATATTCTGCTACCTACTTTTCTCATACAAAGTAACGAGAAACATAGAGCTCCATCATGTATTAACTATTTTATGATATTCTATTGCTGGGGAAAAAGCAGATTATTTTTCCTTATATTTCATTTTCTACTGACGGCCATTTAGGCAACTTTGATTTTTCTATATGACATGCACTGCTTCCCTCTGCTAGAATGTAAACACCATGAGAACAGGGGTTTTTGTCTGCTTTGTTCAATGATAGAATCCCAGTACACAGAACCGTGACAAGTATATAGCAAGCACTCAATACATATATGTCGAATGAATAACAAAATAAACATCATTGTACATGCTTCCTTGGATGCATGGATAAGAGCCTATCTTGGGTATATACCTTGAAACACTATAATACTCATACTTGCTGGCAATCAGTTGTATGCAATTTGAGTTTCATTAAGTGTTGCTCCTAATTAGTCTCTGAATAGGCTATGCCTATCTACACTTTGGCAGGTATTCCCTATTCCTCACATCCTTACCAGCCTTTGGCATTATCAGATATTTTATTGATTTTTTGCGTTTCTGTTAATTCTAAGTAGTTTCTTTCTAAGGTTTTATTTTGTGCGTTTTTTTAACAAGATTTTATTTAGTTGAGATAGAGTGAGAACAAGAGAAAGAGACAACAAGCAGGGGGACAGGGAAGAGGGAAAGGGAGAAGCAGACTCCCCACTGAGCAGGGGTCTCAAGGTGAAACAGGGCAGATCTTAGGACCCCGAGATCATGACCTGAGCTGAGGGCAGATGCTTAATCAACTGAGCTACCCAGGTGCCATCACATGGTTTTTGGTTTTTTGTTTTCTTAGCAGTATGGTGGAGCATATTTTCATGTTTACTGGACAATTACATTTTCCTTTTCTTAAATTAAAAAAATTAATTTTTCCAGCGTTATTGAGATATTAGAGACATAGTACAGATGCAATTCAAGGTGTTCAATTTGATGATTTGATACACATACTTAATGGGAAAGGATTACCAAAGTAAGGTTAGTTAACACTTCCATCCCCTTATGTAATGACCATTTTTGTTGGTGATAACATTTAAGATCTACTCTCTTAACAACTTTCCAGTATATGATGCAATACTATTAACTAGAGTCACCATGTTGTACATTAGATCCACAGAACTTGTTCATCTTATTTTTTTTAATTTTTAAAAGATTTTATTTATTTATTCATGAGAGACACAGTGAGAGAGAGAGGCAGAGACACAGGCAGAGGGAGAAGCAGGCTCCACGCAGGGAGCCCTGGGCCCAAGGCGGTGCCAAACCGTCGAGCCACCCAGGCTGCCCACTTGTTCATCTTATAACAGAAAGTTTGTGCCCTTTGACCAACATCTCCCCATTTCGCCACCCCCCCCCAGCCCCTGGCAACCACCATGCTACTTTCTATTTCTATGAGTTCAGCTTTTTTAGATTCTGCATATAAGTGAGAGCATACGGTATTTGTCTTTTTCTGTCTGACTTGTTGCACTTAGCATTACGCCCTCGAGGTCCATCCATGTTGTCACAAATAGAAAGATTTCCCTCTTTTTTATAGCTGAATTGTATTCCATTGTGTCTCTCTCTGTGTGTGTATCACATTTTCCTTATCCACTTATCCAACGATGAATACTTAGGTTTTCCATGTCTTCACTATTGTAAATAATGATGCAATGAACACAGGGGTGCAGATAACTCTCAAAATAATGTTTTCATTTCCTTCAAATATATACCTAGAAGTAGGGCTGCTGGATCATATGGTAGTTCTATTTTTAATTTTTTGAGGAATCTCCATATTGTTTTCCATAGTGGCTTCAATTTCCATTGCCACCAACAGTATACAAGGGGTCTCCTATCTCCACATCCTCATCAACACTTGTTATCTCTTGTCTTCTTGAGGAAAGCCATTCTAACAGGTGTGACATGATATTCTAATTGTAGTTCTTTTTTTCTACTTGCCCATTTTGGAACTGCTTCATTCAGGACTCACAAGAGAACTTTATGGTTTCATTATGGAGACTATATCCAGAGTTCCTACAGTAAACTTAACCTCAGCTCAAAACTGGGAGTCCCATTCCAACCTCAGCTCGTATTTAAAGTTTAAAAGTGATTCTCAGAACTAGGTGCAAATGAGTGGAGTCCTCCAAGAGTGAGGCCTTCCTTAGGAGGTAAAGACCTCAACTGAGGTGAGGCCTATCAGCCTAAAATTGTGCTGCTTGCACTTGAACTGCCATCACAGATCCGCAAGTCATTATCTCACCTGGACCAGGTTTCAGAAAATTATGAGGTGGGAAACCTTTGCCTTCCACTCACATACCACTATTTTCAGGGCCTCTTCTCCCTTGAGGCACCTAATACTCTTAGGCTGTTCCAAATCTCTTCTAAGAGAAAGAGAACCAATATGATCAACTCAATCACACTGACAGAGGTACAGGTCAGCAGTGACCCTGTCACCCTTCATGTATTCACGTATTATTCATTCAACAAATACGTATTAAGTATCTTCTATACAAGGCATTGTGCTAGGTTCCATGTAGTCCCCTCTCGCAAAGGACTCTATCCATACCTGCCTATTAAAATGTTATCCATACTTCAAGATCAATTGGAATGCTTTCCTAACCGTCCTGACTACAAGTTTCTACTGAATGCCCAAGCAACTCCCTTTTCTTTGATCCATAACAGTTGACAGGCTCTCTTTAGTCCTTGCCACAAAATTCCAGCACAGAAAATATCATGAACAAAGTTGTAGCAGCAGATACATGCATTGGAGGGTTGTGAGAAGATGAACAGACCATCTAGGTTGGAGCCAAAGCTTCCTGGTAAAGAATAAGGGAGAATGTTTGCCAGGGATTCAAATCAGCATCTCCTCTAGAGCTTTGAACAAAGCTTGGAAGATCAGTAGTTTTCCAACAATCAAAATTTAATGGGTGGTAGGTGCTCCAGGAAAAGGGAATGGCCAAGGCTTGTGGTTCAAAAATAAATGGGGCATGACTGAAGAAGAGCAAATAATCCTGTTTGGCTGGGGAGAAAAGGTACACATGCAAAGGAGTAAGAGAACATGAGCTCAGAGAATAGATGGGGATTCTATTGTAGAGATCTTTGAAAACATGGCTAGGGATTTGGAGGCTAAATTAGGTGGAATCATTTGGGGACATAGAAAAAACTTTCCCCTGATGACCCCTCGTGACCTAAGACATCAGTGGTGTCTGCGGCAACAGAAAAGAGTTTGAGTGGTGGCAGTACAAAGTTAATGTAAACAAGGATAAAAACTAGGAACTTGACGTCATTAGACACATATTAACACTAGATCTAGGGAACACTCCTTGCAACTTAAACAAGGTGGTTTTATGACCAGTAGGAGGAAGTATTTCTTGACACAGCAGGAAGTATGCATATGGGACCTATTATTGCAGTGGGATGTGCAAAGAAAAAGAAAATAAATAGAGCTTCCATGATTTATAGGTCTACAGCAGGTAGCTAGTTTCTGAAGAAGTCACTGAGGGAGAGCAGAATGGGCCACCCCAAAATACAGCACTTCCCATATTATTTTGAATTAAAGGTACTTGAGAAACAGTCATTGCAGGAAGGACACTCTGATTCTTATTTGTTCTCCTAAAAGCAGGTAATAAATCTCCCATGAGAAGATATCCTCCCTATAGTGAGAAGTTAGGCAATATCCTTATCACCAGAGATAGGGGATTCAAGGCCTAGAAGGCTATGTAAATAAACTTTGTTAGTTCCTCACTAATTCACTACCTCAAGCCCAAACTTCTTTGACTTGTCAATTCTTCACAAATTTATTGTTGCTTTTCTAAAATGCATAAACGCTGGCTGCTTCAGTCACTTCTTTGAGTTCTATACTTTTCTGCGCTCCCATACAGGGCTCCCATACAAAGTTCCATTTATTTTTCTCCTGTTAACCTGTCTTATGCCGATATAAGTATTGGACCAGCCAAAGAACCTTAGATTCACTAGTCTGTGAGGCCAGCTTGAATGGCAGGTTTATAGGGCCTATGTTTCTTGTCCTACCCTATGGTTTTCTCCCATGTGGCAAGTGACACAAAAGACAGAGACAAAGGAAAACAATGACCATCTCTGGGAGGGATAGAATCAATAGAAAGCAAGAGTACTCATAACAAATCTTTCCCAGAGTCGCTCTACCCAAGGAGCTAGTTCACACAAATATTTTCTCCTACTAATCTAAATTTAGAAAGAGGAGAAAGTGGTCTCACCACTCTTGCCTCCAACAGATGCTGCAGGTGGAGATCTGAGAGGCTGATGTGGTAAGAATTTTTGTCTTCTGCCAGCACTTGTTAGAGGTCCCAGGATCTCTCAGCTGCAGCAGCCCCCAGATGAGCAATATCCAGCCAGTGGAGAGCTCCACCACATTGGCCACTGAAACTATAAAGGAGAAAGACTTTTCCCTTCCTTACTCCTAGGTTCTTTGGCCTTAGGTGCTCTCTCAATAATATAAAAGAATAGAAAATAAACTTAGAACAACAAGCCCACATTGAACATAAATTCCCCTGCTTAAAATCCAGGGCCATCTGGGGCACCTGGGGGTCTCAGTTGGCTAAGCGTCTGCCTTCAACTCAGGTCGTGATCCTGGGGTCCAGGGATCCACATTGGGCTCCCTGGTCAGTGGGGAGTCTGTTACTCCCTCTGCCCATCCTGCTACTTGTTCTTTCTCTCTGTCTCCCCCTCTCAAGTACTTAAATAAAATCTTTAAAAAAATTTTTTTAATCTAGCCCTATGTCCTCAATAGTTCTTGTTACCCCCAAACCCCCCACCTTGCTCAGAAAAAATCCGTTAAACACCCAACTGCTTGTTTTAGCTTCCTCTTCCCTACAAGATTTGCAGAGATTTGTTTCAATTTACTCCTACAGAACTTACTCCAGCTTGTACCCCAGCCCCAGAGTATACAAGTTACTCATGTAAATGATGAAAAGCCAGGAATTCAATTCAGCAGAAGCCCCTAGGACTGAAGTAAGGCTCACTTTGCTTGGTCAACTGCAAGTCTTTCGATGCAATTTGTTTAGGGCGGGATCTTGGATACCCCCCTCGCCCACCACAAAGAATTCATGGTCCCTGGACAGTTACAGACCTTTTAAATCATAAAACCCCTTGACCTCCACATTCAGAGGATCCCACCAAATTTAGAGAGAAATTAGAAAGACTAGTGGCCATTCACAAACCAACTTCCGGAGACTTTTGCTGGCTGCTGAATGAGAATCTTCCCACCCATTATTATAGTGGAGGTAACAGACAAGCCAGATAGATCCCTAGAGAAAAATCCCTCTCACAAAGGACACAGAGGACCAGAATTCCCCCCACCCTCCAGGCCCTCCTACAAATAATCGGGAAAGAGATCAGCTGGAAGCCAAAGTTCAGGGCTGATAGAAGCAACAGTAGAGGCTTTCCTCCCTAAGGGTAGTTAACCCAAGGTTGAATTGTGCACTCAAAAAGGAGAGCATCCGAAGACCTTGATTGAATGCTTTATACAGACTTCTCAAAGGCACACTGTACTAAAACCTGAAGCTCCAGAACATAGAAATCTTTTAATTTCTACCTTAGTAGGACATTTTCTCCCTGACATAAAAGGCAAATTAAAAATAATGTGGTTGGGACACCTGAGTGGCTCAGTGGTTGAGTGTCTACCTTCCGCTCAAGGCGTGATCCGGGGGTCCTGGGATGGAGTTCCCGTATCGGGTTCCCCACGGGGAGCCCGCTTCTGCCTCTGCCTGTGTCTCTGCCTCTCTTTCTGTGTTTCTCATAATAAAATAAAATAAAATAAAATAAAATAAAATAAAATAAAATAAAATAAAATAATAAAATAAAATAAAATAAAATAAAATAACAAAATAATGTGGTTGGGCAGACTAGTAAGGCTCTAAGTGTTATAATGGAAACAGCTATCCAATTCTTGGAAGATAGTTTACAGGAATACAAGAGGAAAAAAAGAGTGCAAATCAACAACTCTTGATGTGTAACTTGAATCTTTAGAGAAACACAAGCAAGACCCTCCCTCAGAGCTACTTAAAGTCCACTCAGCCTCTTTCTTATTTGCCTCCGGATATTGTAAAAATCAGCACGTTAGAAGTGCAATTGTTCCACACTTAAGAAATAGAAGGAAAAAAATTTTTTTTATTTATGATAGTCACACAGAGAGAGAGAGAGGCAGAGACATAGGCAGAGGGAGAAGCAGGCTCCATGCACCGGGAACCCGATGCAGGATTCGATTCCGAGTCTCCAGGATCGCGCCCTGGGCCAAAGGCAGGCGCTAAACAGCTGCGCCACCCAGGGATCCCTAGAAGGAAAATTTTTAATAGTAATTCCTTAAACTTCGGATCATAGGTAAATATATCCCAAAACTCGAAGGCAAAACTTTGATTCTTTCTCTGTCCTTGAAGATGTGAATCTCACCAGGTCTTTGAAATGTAAACACCCCAGGGGGTAACTAAAACTGCCCACATTCACCTGAAACTGAAGGAAAAAATGGAGAAAGAGGCTTTTTAAAGAGGCTTACACAAATTTCTGTAAAGGCTCCCTTGCCCAAATCTAGTCCAAACCTCCGTAAGTTTATTTGTTAAGGACAAATAAAAATCTTAAAAGTCTTTGCCAAAAAGACGAGTGAAAAAACTTTAACCATATAAGCAGGTAACTTTACCTTGTTCCATCTGCCAGAGACACAATAATTTATAAACTAGCAGGTTTTGTATTGTACCCACTTCATGGCTAAAGTTTTAGAATGGAAACTATAGGGCTTGTTTGTGTATACTATTCATATCATATATATAGTAATGTATATATGGTATTTTCTACCTCCAGACGGTATTACCAAAATTAATTTGTAACAAGTTTTATATTAGTAGCTTAAAGACAAATAAGTGCTTATCAAATCAAGTATTTCCAAATCTCAGAAATATAATAGAAACTAACCCAAATGGTTTTCAAGTTTATATGATCTAGAATAATTTTCAGTAAATGAAATCTAGTTTAAGTTTGTTGGTTTTAATTAACACAGGCATGTCTTTAGAGTTATCAGCATTAAGTCAAATAAGATCATGTTATCTCTGTTACAAAATTTGTCATCAGGAAATATAACAAAAGAATGACCAACTTCTTTAATGTTTCATTAAATTTTCATGTGTGCTCTACGTATAATTGTTAAGAGCAAGTGAATAGAATAGATGGAAATAGGATAACGTTTTTAGGGGAACTTTTTAGCAGTGATTGCTTTATACATTTACTTAGTTTCCCAAATCACTTTGGGAACACACACCCTCAGAGTTTTCTAAGTTAAGGCAAATGATGGGAATTCATTAATTATCTAGGTCATTTTCAAATAAGATAAAGTATAGAAACACTGGTTATTGAACATAAGTTTATCCCATTTTGGCTTTTTATTACAGAGAAACTAAAGATACTTGGATCTGCCAGTAAACATATCTGGTGCCCTATTTTTAAAAATTATACTGAGAGAAAGCATAAGCTTCTAGAAAAAATGAAATACATTATGAAGTTCTCCAATCTAAACAATGTTGGTATAACAGACAGTTCACAATTGCTTACTTAGTTTTCACTAGAAATTAAGATTTCCAGGGGATAAAAGTTTCTAATATATTTCATGTAAAACTACTAGAAACAAGGGGAAAATTCTGTATACAAGGAAAGTAGGATGCATTTTTGGCTAAGAAAGGGTTATGAGGTATGGAGATGTATTTTTAAGGGAGAAGAAAGTAAATGTTGTCTTAAAGTAAAGCTGGGTATTTCAGAATGGAAAAGGAGAAAATAAAGGGCAAACTATAGACATAGAAATTTGGGGAGAGAGGAAAGTGGGATTTTACCTTGTGTAATCAAGATGACTAATATTGAACTGTTATATAAGAGTTTTTAAATAAGCTTTAATATCGATAGTGTACTTATGTAAAACTGGAACTTAATTTTCTTCATTTGCTAAAAGGACAAAGTTTTCTTAGACTATTGATCTGCTCCTGATAAGAGATTGTGAAAGACTTTTCTTTACCTTTTAAATAATCTACCTAGAAAACAAAGTTTCTGTGTTTCATCAAAATAATTTCCTGTGTTTCATGTTGTCTTTGTTAGGTCTTTGATTACTAAGGAAAACTGAGGGGTTTTTTTTAATTAAAAGAGATAAGGTCTTTTAAAATTATGTAACTTTCTGTGTTTGCCTGCAAAGTCTTTGTCACTTAGGTTAAATAAATAAATTAGTATTGTTTCATAGTGACCTCTGATCCTAATAGTGTTTTAAAAACCTTTTTAGGGCAGCCCCAGTGGCGCAGTGGTTTAGTGCCGCCTGCAGCCCGGGGTGTGATCCTGGAGACCCGGGATCAAGTCCCATGTTGGGCTCCCTGCATGGAGCCTGCTTCTCTCTCTGCCTGTGTCTCTGCCTCTCTTTTGCTCTCTCTGAATAAATAAATAAATAAATCTTTAAAAAAATAAAAACCTTTTTAATATTTTTGATAGACTTCTTAAAATCAAATTCTAACTTGGGGATTTTTCAGAAAACCCTTAGACCATCTCAAAAGATTTGTTCTCTCTCCTTATAAAAAAAAGGAGATGTTAAACTAATTAATCATATCTGATATGTTAAATTACATGGGAATCATTGTCAAGTAAGAAGTAATACTAAGCCTACTTTATGTTGTATTCATATAGGTATATGTCATAAATGTTCCAGAAATTGTATGAAATTCCTAGAAAGCAGATGTCCTAGTATAACGTTATTATTTATAATTCTAGTTATTTTTTAAAGACTTTGTTTATTATTTATTTATTCATGAGAGACACAGAAAGAGAGAGAGAGAGAGAGGCAGAGACACAGGCAGAGGGAGAAGCAGGCTCCATGCAGGGAGCCCGACGTGGGACTCGATCCTGGGTCTCCAGGATCACATCCTGAGCGGAAGGCAGCGCTAAACTGTTGAGCCACCTGGGCTGCCCTATAATTCTAGTTATTATCTTGAAATGTGTGTCACAGAAATAACTAAACTTTCTTGTCAGTTGTATTGTAATGAACTCTAATTAGATCTTTCACTGTGTCATTTTTCTTATATCATTTACAGGTTTTTTAAAAGATTTTATTTATTTATTTGAGAGAGAGAGCACAAGTGGGGTGAGGAGCAGAGGGAGAAGCAGCCTCCCCTGCTGAGCAAGGAGCTCCATGTGGGGCTCAATCCCAGGACTCCAAGATCACGACCTAAGCCGAAGGTAGATGCTTAACTCACTGAGCTACCCACATGCTCCTTACAGACAGTTTTTGTTTTATTTTGATGCTTTTGCAAAAGTGTTCCTACAAAACTGCTTCATCTTCAGAGAGATTAATGGAAAGGACTTTGAGAAGTACTCCAGAATACAGGTTTCTGATAACTTTAAGATCTTCAAATTGAACTGGGTAAGAACTTCCAGAACTAGTAGGGAAACTAGATTTAATTAGAAAACTATTAATTATATTGGACTAAATGAACTAAGGATGAAGATTATAATTTTATGACTTTGTTTGAAACATTGCTTTTTAAAAATGTTTCCTTTTTCCAGATATAAGAAAAGGTTTTTAACCTTTTCTCTTCAGCTATCTATAATTTACAACAATTTGGTAAATTATACCTTTGTATGCAGAATTGAAATAACTACTTTTTTCCTCCTACCTCATGCCTCTAGAATTTGAAAACTCTTGGTGGGTATTCTTATTTTTATGGCAAAATAGTTATTTGCATAATTTTAGTGAGAATCTGTTCTCATAATGAGCACAACTGGAAACATTAGTTATATAACTAATGTTTTGACTGGAATGTCATATCTGAGAGAGGTGTATCTAAACTCAGATATGGCCAGACAGCATTAAGGAACTAAGGTTGTTTTATGGATCCAATAAAGTCCTTTGAAAAAATCAGCCTAGTACCTTGCTTATAGGGTTCCCAGGTGAGTAAGGAAGGTCATTTCCTGGCAGGCAAATGAACCTCAGGATATTTAAGGCATCTCAAGAAGAGAGGAATTGACATATACATATATATAAATAGGAATTGTAGCTGAAGTGAGATGGTGAGTCCTTGGTTTGCCTTCTAGCCTCAAGAGGCTTTAAGAGTTCAATCTGAGTTCAATCTTATGAAATGTTCCCACAAAGCAGATTTAAAAGAGCCTACATGGTCATTTACTATTCATGCTGCACTTGTATAAACAATCAAGCCAAGTTTATTAAACCTATACTGAATTTGCAAACAAATTAGTCTTATTGCAGTTATCATTGATAGACACGGGGAATGATTTGGTTTTGTTTTCTACCATAAACTAACTGGATTCTGAGTTCTTTTAGTTTCTCCAACATTTGGCTATAACTCCCAAAGGAATGTTTCCAGTGTTCTTTGACTTTTCTGATTTGGAATCACTGAGAACTAAAACTGGCCCTTTCCAGAAGCCACACAAGCTAAAGTGAGACTACTTGATAGAAACCTCAGAGAAATCACAGCAACAGCTCATATATGGACAAACATCATACCTATGGCTATGTAGCCACTCAGGAAGGTCACCTGAGACATTCACACTACAAACCAAGAAAACCTGTCAGATTGCCTCTTCCTGCCCTTGATCTATCTAAAAATGCTTCTATTTTTAACTCTTTGAGGAACCTCCACACAGTTTTCCAGAGTGGCTGTACCAGTTAACATTCCCACCAACAGTGCAAGAGGGTTCCCCTTTTTCCACATCCTCTCCAACATTTGTTGTTTCCTGTCTTGTTAATTTTTACCATTCTCACTGGTGTGAGGTGGTATCTCATTATCGTTTTGATTTGTATTTCCCTGATGGCAAGTGAAGTAAGTCAATCTGAGAAGGACAAACATTATATGGTCTCATTCATTTGAGGAATATAAAAAATAGTGAAAGGGAATAAAGGGGAAAGGAGAGAAAATGAGTGGGAAATATCAGAGAGGGTGACAGAACATGAGAGACTCCTAACTCTGGGAAATAATCAAGGGGTAGTGGAAGGGGAGGTGGGCGAGGGGTTGGGGTGACTGGGTGACAGGCACTGAGGGGGGCACTTGATGGGTGAGCACTAGGTGTTATACTATATGTGCCAAATCGAACTCCAATAATAAATAAATAGATAAATAAATAAATAAATAAAGCTTCTAGCTGTACATCTAGAAATCTCTTCGACTGGCTGCATTCAGAACTCAGAAATTAGAATCATAGTCTGCCCCAATCATTAACCATTGTTATTCTTTTGTCTCCATAGAAATGCCTCTTATTTGTGCCTGATTATTTGTACAATATAGGCCTAACTTTGAGAGCCCACTTGCATTACTGCATCCTATATGAATTTAAATGAGTTGACCTATTATTGTCAGGAAGAAGAGACTGACTCAGTAATAAGGAGCAATCTACCAACTCAATGTCTAGACAGTGAAACTTCTCTGGGAAGTTTCAAGAGCAACACCAGAGGAGACTGGAATATGCCACCCCAAAATATACCACTTTGGCATACTAATTGTTTTGAATTAAAGTTACTTGAGAAACCAGTGCAAGAAAGATATTCTGACCCTCCTTTGTCTGCCTCAAAGCAGGAAATAAATTTTCCAAGTGAAGTTATCTTCCTTATACGAGGAGGGTAAAAGGCATCCTTAGCACCAGAGATAAGGAATTCAAGGCCAAGAAGGCTGTGTAAAAAAACCTTGTTATTTCCTCACTAATTCACTGCAACAAGCCAAAAACTTATTTATCTTGCCAATTCTTCAAAAATGTATTTTTTCTTTGTCTATAAAGTATAAAAGGTGGTTGCTTTGGTCACTTTTTTGAGCCTCATATCTTGGGGTTCCCATATAATCAAAATTAATTTTGTTTTTCTCCTGTTAATCTGTTTTGTGTCAACTTAATGAAGGGACTAAGGGAAAAGTTTCCCTTTCCTACAGCATAAGGCAGACAATTATTACATTTTCCAACTAAATCATGGCATCATCAGGTAAGTCCACGAAAGAATGGGATATTTTGATACCTTGAGTTGAGAAAGGGTTAAGAGGACCTGGAAGCAGATGAAAATCAAAAAGTCAAGGAATAAGTAGTCAATTGCAATATGCCACAGACAAGAATGGATCCAGAAATAAATTGTCACTGGAAGAGCAGGAAAATAGCATTAGGAGAAAGCAAAGGAGCACATTAATCAGTCCAGTAAGTCCCAACATTGACAATAGAATCAATGGGAAATGTATCAGGGAATAAGCAATAATAATAATAATAATAATAATAATAATAATACCTCACAGAAAATTTGTGGAAGTCACTTCACTGTGCTATTTCCAGTAAGAAGCTTGGGACAAATAATATTATAAGCCTCCCCTTATTTAGGCGAAGAATATAAAGACCTTTGAAAATGTAAATTAGTCACAACTGGCAACATGTTTCTTCAAGGGAGTGTGGAGAGGAGGAGAGGGCTAAGTCTCAGATATTTGTTTGCTTGTGAATGCAGATACATGAGCTAGTTTTTTCCTCCCTCAGAGACTGTCTTCCTGGATCAATAGCCATCTGCCACCCTCAAAGCAATGATTCTAACATATATTAAGAAAGAATGTGTTAGCAGAAGGAGGATTATCTGTAAGAGGTCTAGGAAAAGGAACCAAAGGAAGGATATTCAACACTATCCAGTGTAGGCGCAAGTCTGAATCAGAAGACTCAAGTATTTGGGTTCTTATTGTCAGCCCTATTCCTACAAAGATGACACAAGTACAGCTTTCTTCTTAGATGCTACAAAACCATAGCAATCATTCAGCTAACTCCTCTTACTCTGTTCTATGTTCAAAAGCTAGGTTATCAGAGAAGCCATGTCCAGCTATCTATCTAAATAGCAACTCTCCCAAGAGTATTCTCTATCCCCTTATGCTGCTTTTTCTCTATAGTACTCTTCATTATCACTTGTTTACTCTAACTGATAGAACATAAGTTCTATGAGGGCAAGAATTTCTGTCTGTTTTATTCACTATTAAATCTCAAGCACCTTGAACAGTGCCTATAACATTAAAAGATGCTTAATAAATATCTCTTGAGTGTATGAATGAATGAATGGATGAATGCCATCAGGAGCCATAGGAAAGAGTGAAAATTATAGTTTTTATAATCGGTGGCAGAAAAGGAAAATAGAAGGCCTTTGGGTAGGCATGTAGTGGCAATTATTATGTCCTACAATTCCAAATCAGTAGATCCCAATATTCTTTCTGCCAGAATACACTTGATAGATGAGCAATATATCTCATAGGCAATACCCAGTTCCCTAACTGTTACTTCATCACTTTCTTATGTACTTCTCATCTACTCAAGAAAGTATATCCAAATATAAGTGAAGGAGGTGCAGCAAAAGAAACAATTAACAGTAAAAAGGAAACCTTCAGAATGGGAGAAAATATTTGCAAACTAGATACCCGATTAGAGGTTGATATCCAGAATATATAAAGAACATCTACAACTCAACAACAGTAACAATGAAGTCCAATTTAAAAATAGACAAATGACTTAAATAGACATTGCTTCAAAGAAGATATACAAATGCACAACAAGCATATGAAAAGAGATATCATTAATCATCAGGGAAATGCAAATTAAACCACAATGAGTTATCAGCTCACATCCATTAGGAAAGCTACTTTAAAAAAAAAAAAAATGAAAATAACAAGTGTTGGCAAGGATGTGGGGAAGCTCCATGGCCAGTGTGATCCTGCTCGGTCGGGTGTCACTCTTCCGTGCAGAATCCTTCAACGGCTTCCCCTCTTCCCTCTGAGGTCCTTTATGACCTAGCTTCCTGTCACGTATGATCTCATTTCCCCTACTCTGCATCGGTGTCCTCCAGACAGACTGGCCTCCTCGGTCTTCTCAACTATTCGAGCCCTGTTTCACCTCAAGGCCTTTGTGAACCTGGGGTTTCTCCTGCCTGGAATGCTTTTCCCTCAGCCAAAGGACTAAGCTCCTTCACCTCTTTCAGGACTTAAATCCAAACGTCACTTCTCAGTGAGGCCTTTCCTGGCCACCCACTCAATTTAAAATTCTACTTCTTTCATAGACTTCCTACTCTACTGTTTTTTTTCCCCTTGGTACTGAACATTAATTTATCATATATTTTACTGATTTATCTTTATTCCCTCCATCCTTAGAATAAAATTTCCATAAGTGCAAAAAAAAAAAAAAAAAAAGACTGCCATCCGCTGCCATCGGTGTCGGGCTGCTCCAGGCCCTGCCGCAGAGGGGCTTCGGGCCCGCGCTGCCGACAGGAGAGGGCCGTGGTCCGGGCTTTGGGGGCGAGGGGGCCGGCCGGAGCCCCGACCCTGACTCGCTCCCCGCGCCCGCAGGCCCGTAGGTAGCCGCCATGGCGCCCAGCGGGAATGGCATGATCCTCAATCCCCACTCCCATAAGGACTGGCAGCGGCGCGTGGCCACATGGTTGAACCAGCGGGCGCGGAAAATCCGCAGACGCAAGGCCCGCCAGGCCAAGGCCTGCCGCATCGCCCCGCGGCCTGCGTCAGGGCCCATCCGGCCGATCGTCCACTGCCCCACGGTGAGGTACCACACGAAGGTGCGGGCCAGCAGGGGCTTCAGCCTGGCGGAGCTCCGGGTGGCCGGCATTCACAAGAAGGTGGCGCGGACCATTGGCATCTCGGTGGACCCGCGGTGGCGGAACAAGTCCACGGAGTCCCTGCAGGCCAACGTGCAGCGGCTCAAGGAATACCGCTCCAAGCTCATCCTCTTCCCCAGGAAGCCTTCAGCCCCCAAGAAGGGCGACACCTCAGCTCTTATACACTCTTGGTGCAGCTACTATGGAAAACAGTATGGAAGTTCGCTTAAAAATTAAAAATAGAACTATTATATGATCTAGAGATCCCATTTCTGGATATATATCAAAAAAGAACTGAAAACAGGTTCTTTTTGAGGTTTTTGCACATCATTTTCATTGCAACATTATTTACAATAGCAGAAAGGTAGAATCAACCCAAATGTCCATTGACACATGAATGGATAAAGAAAATATGGTATATATAAAAATGTGTATATATATAAAATATATATTAATATATTATATATAATATAATAATATATAAATATAATATATTATATATACATATATATTATATATATATATTATGGAACATGTTCAGCCTTAAAAAGGAAGGAAATCCTGCCATATGCTACAACATGGATGAACCTTAAGACATTATGCTAAGTGAAATAAGCCAGTCACAAAATGACAAATATCACATGATTCCACTTGATATAAGGTATCTAAAGTACTCACTCCCTTAGAAAAAGCAAGTAGAATGGTGGTTTCCAGGGGCTAGGGTTGGAGGGAGTGGGTTAATTGCTCTTCAGTGGATATAGTTTCCATTTTGCAAGATAAAAAAAGATCTAGGAAAAAAATTCTAGGGAACTGTTGCCCAACAACATGTATATAGTTAACACCGGTGTACAATTATAAATGGTTACGATGGTAAATTTTATGCTATGTGTTTCTAGCACAACAACAAAAAATACAAGTGAAGGAAAGGATGTTATTAATGGAGCAGTATTGAAAATCATTTCTTAAGAAATCATTTCCCATATTATCTCATTTATATGTAGGATGTAAAAAACAAACAAACCAAAAGCAAGCTACAGAGAACAGACTGGTCATTGCCAAAAGGGGAAGGAGGGGGTAAAGTAGGTCAAAAGGTACAAGCATCCAGTTATAAAATACATAAGTCATAAAGGTGCAATGTACAGCATGGTGGCTATAGTTACTAATACTGTATTGAATATTTGAAAGTTACTAAGACAGTAGATTTTCAAAGTCTTCATCACAAGGGAAAAAAAGAAAAAATTGTAACTACATATGGTGATGGATGTTAACTAGATTTAATGATGGTGATCATTTTGCAATATATGAATGTGGAATCATTTTATTTTGTGCACCTGACACTAATACAATGTTATATGTCAATTATAGTTCAATTAAAAAAAAATAGGACCACATGCCCCATCCAACTCCATACCTTGGCAGCCTTATTTTTTCCTTTTGGGCCAAGGTTCTCTAGCTACTTACCCAGATCAGTAATATAAGCTTTGATTGAATCAGGAACAACATCCACAGGGAGCTTTAGGGAGATAAGATTCTGAAGCCACTTTTCCTATGAGAGGGAGGAAAAAAAGTAAAACAGTAGAAGGTGGAAATAGTGGGAATTCTCAAGCTCAAACCATAGAAAAACTTTCCATCATCCAGGGTTTTCTATACCCAGTACTTTCTGTGGGATGATCTTTCCCAAATATTAATTCCAAGGAGAAAAAAAAAATCACTCCCAAACTTCACAGATTTAACCATATTTAGTAATGAATGATTAGAGTCAATGTCTCACAATTATTTCTAACACCAGTGTGTTATTTCTGCTTTAATATACACAACCAGAAGGTTGCTAGAGGGGAGGGGGGTGGGGTAGCTGGGTGATGGGCATTAAGGAGGGCACGTGATGTAATGAGCACTGGGTGTGACATGCAACTGATGAATCACTAAATTCTACCTCTGAAACCAATTTAAAAAGTACCCAACCAGCTTGGTCAGATGAGAGTTATAAACAATATTTCTGGAAACAGAGAAAAAAAATCACCTGAGAATAAGATAGTAGACATTCAGCATGTTCATCTTTTGTAGTTTCTTTATTAAATCTGTGGAATCACAGGTAGTATTTGGCACTGCCTAATTTTGTTTGGTCTGCAATTTTCTTTTCAGAGATGAAATCCCTAGTGAAATTGAATTTCTGACACTGTAATAAAATGTCTTTACTGGGAACATTAGATGAGAATTTTTTTATTTGACCTCTTAAAACTCATGACATTTTATGTTGAGTTTTATATGTATTTTTAAAACCCTTTTAAAGACATCTCTTGAATTTGGGGGTTTAGCTTTTAAGAAGAAATGTTTTCCTTTTCCTGGAATAAAAATAATAACCTCTTCTTGCAAGATTTCAGCATCTTTTCTTGTCCATCAGGAATTTTCTATAATAAAGTTCTAATGTATAATGATAGCAAATCACTCTCCATTTTTCTAATCTGATTTGGCATAAATACCATGACAGCTCATGGTGGATATGCTTCTGGAAAATGCACAGAAGACTGACTAAGAATTCTGGAAGATGTGCCTTACTCAGGACACACCAGTCCAACACTTTCCTAGCTCCTTTGTCCCTGTAACAGTATTGCACATATGTGGTGATCATTGAGATTTGCTGTATTCTAGGATTTATGGACTGAGTTATTGTTTTGATATATGCCTAAAATTCCCTAAACCAAGACTACATCTGGGTACAGATGCAAACAAATGGAAAAACATTCAGGCAGTAACCAGGCACTTTCCCATTTACTAAACAGGTCTCAAAGAGCCACTCATGGGGTGCCTGGGTGGCTCAGTGATTGAGCGTTTGCCTTCAGCTCAGGGCATGATCCGGGGGCCCTGGGATCAAGTCCCACATCAGGCTCTCCTGTCTCTGCCTCTCTCTGTGCGTCTCTCATGAATAAATAAATAAAATCTTTAAAAACAAAACAAAAAGAGCCATTTATTCCTGCCAGCTGTATTACAAGTTGGCCTCTTGGAGGCTAATTTGAGAATTAGTGAAGAAAGTCTTAAGCTAGGCCTTTCATGTCTAGGAAGCCCACATTAATTTCCATAGTAGTGGTAACTCTAAAATGAGGTCCAAAAACCCCACATGATTTTAATTAGATTTTGTCAAAAACTCATTACAACCAGAAATACATATGCCCTCACTTGAGGAAGAAGCTGTGACTAGTTGGTTTTGTACCAAGTCCCTCATTTGGTGCACTGAGAGACAGTGAAGTGTAGTGATTATGAGCACAAGACTGTGTACTCGTGGAGACTTGAGCATCTTCTGATAGGTGTAACTGTGAGAAATGTACATGACCTCTCTGAGCCACACTGTTTCCTCTGTATAAATATTAGAGGCAATAATATCTACCTGATAAAATTGTTGTAAAGATTTCAAATGAAGTATGCAAAGGGCCACAAACAGTAGCTAAGATATAGTAGAAGCATGATAAACGGTAACCCCAAAGCCATTTTGTTTTTTTTGTTTGTTTGTTTGTTTGTTTGTTTTTCCCAAAGCCATTTTGAAATAGCAGTGTGGCAAACATTTGGGGAAGAAAACCAGAGTGGGAAGAAATTGTTTTACCTTACTTACTTATACTTGGTAATACTTCCTCATGGTTTCAAATTAAACAGACTTACTGAGATAACTGTGGCTATTAAAATGCAATATTTTCCAATAATTGGTTAGAAAAAAAATGTGCTTCACTCCTTAGGCAAATACAAGGCTCTTATAAAATACTTTATTTTAGATCAACAGATGACACATCAGCACTGATTTCCTTATTTTTCTAATTTTATTTATTTATTTATTTTTAACAATGATTTCTTTAAAGTTCAGCTCAGGGCAGCCCGGTGGCTCGGCGGTTTAGCGCCCCCTTCAGCCCAGGGCCTGATCCTGGAGACAGGGATCGAGTCCCGTCTGCTTCTCCCTCTGCCTGTGTCTGTGCCTCTGTGTGTGTGTGTGTGTGTGTGTGTGTGTGTGTGTGTGTCTGATGAATAAATAAGTAAAATCTTTTTTAAAAAAGTTTTTAAAAAATAAAGTTCAGCTCAAATGAATTAACAGGTAATCTACATAACATTATATAGGAAACACACCCACTGAAACAATAAGATGGTGCGATTTCCCATTTTCTATTTTGTGATGTGTTTAAGATTGATATTTTCACATATTTCAGTCACTCTCTTTGTTTCGTTTTTGACCCTCCTTTGAAAGAAGGTGGGGGTGACTGGGTGGCGGGCACTGAGGGGGGCACTTGACAGGATGAGCACTGGGTGTTATTCTGTATGTTGGCAAATTGAACACCAATAAAAAATAAATTTATTACTAAAAAAAAAAGAAAGAAAGTAGTGTGAACCAGCCTTAACTGGCCTGCTCAGAGGAATGGTACTAGAGTTTCAGTTACAAAAGGCTAGAGTCAGACCGGGGTATGTTGAGATATCCAAAAGTAGAAAGAACCACAGAAGGAATATGAGCCAGATTTCTTTGAGAGCTCTGAGACTGAGTCAGAGGCATTCAAGACTGCTAAGTCCAAAGGACTGAGAACTCAGGAAAATGCCAAGGATCAGCAGCCAGGAAAAGATTGAAATAAAATAGGAGTTCATGAGTGAATTGAGGAAAAAAAAATGGCCATTACTGTAAAAAGTAAAACCTATTTAAATGAGATTTGCTGACTTAAAGACATAACATTGGGGTAGATACCTTCAGAAAAATTTCTACTTGGGAACCTGGGTGGCTCAGTCTGTTAAGTATCTGACTTTGGCTCAGGTCATGGTCTTGGGGACCTGGGATCATGCCCCATATAAGGCTCCCTGCTCAGCAGGGAGTCTGATTCTCCCTCTGCCTATCCCCCAAGGTAGTGCGCTCTCTCTCTCTCAAATAAGTAAGTAAATAAATAAATAAAATCTTTACAAAAAAGATGACAACAATCTATGGAGTAGGTACTATTATTATCTGTATTTTAGAAAAAAAGGAAAATAACGATCAGAGAAGTTTAATAACTTGCCCAAGGTCAATGGGTACTAAGTGAGGAGTCAGGATTTGAGCTCTGATTTGCCTGATTTCAAAACCCATGCTTTTAGCTATTATGTATAGTCGGTATTCCTTTGATTTGCAGACTGAAAGCATAGCCCAAGGTGAGCTGTCTTACAAATATGTATCATTAGCCATAGCAGGATGGCCCAGACAAATCCATCACCACCCAAGGGGGGAAAAAAAACAGCAATTAAGGCAAGGTCCTGATGATGGCCTTCTTGGGCACATGTCTTTTTGGCTGCCAAATTTCACAACACAATGCCAACACTAAATTGTCATTTAAAGATCTATTTAATTGGTAATTTGGAATAGCTACCATCCAACATCTATTAAAAGCTGAGTGAAGAAAACCATATTTATTAAAGTTTATATGTATTTTGTAAAGACATTGGGCTTTCTGGGTTTTTTCTTTGTTTGTTTGTTTGTTTTTCATTTCTCAATCTTCCTTTAAGAGCAGATTAAACAGATAGCTCTCCCTGGTCTTTCAATCAGGAATAGTGGCATTTTTTCAGGAAACAGCTTTTGTTCATTTCTTTTATTTCAAGTAGGTGATAGTGAACACTGGACCAAATATCTCAAAGGCTTTCAATCCTGACTATGCATTAGAAATACCTAGGAAGGGGCACCTGGGTGGTTCAGTGGTTGAGCATCTGCCTTTGGCTCAGGTCGTGATCCCAGGGTCCTAGGATTGAGTCCCACATCAGGCTCCCCTGCTTCTCCCTCTGCCTATGTCTGTGTCTCTCATGAATAAATAAATGAAATCTTAAAAAAAAAAGAAATATCTGAGAAGATGTTTTAAAATACTGATATTTGGACTCAATCCACCCCCCACCCCCCACCCCCGATTTTTTATATATTCTGCCTGGGAATCAACATTTTAGTTCTTTCCAGATGATTGTAATACACAGCCAGAGTTGAGAAACATCGATGCAGCTGATCTAGTTTAGACTTTCCTTCTCCGAAAAAATGTTTAGAAAACTTAAAGTCAAAACTGAGGTCCACTCATAGCCAGTGAGGACTCTGAGGTATGCATTTTTATTAAACTCATTTCTGGTTCTGTTTTATGTCTCACCCTTGTTTTCCCTTTTAGTTTCTCACCTACACACTAGAGTTTTTTTAACGTCTCAACATTCTGTTTTAATGTAAACCATATATTTCAGAATATGTTAATGTTTACAATCACGATACTGTACTGAAAATTATGTTAGCAAGTTATTTTTTTATTGTGGTATAACTGACATACAATACTATATTAGTTTCAGGTGTACAGCATAGTGACTCAACATTTGTATACATTGTGAAGTGATGACTGCAATAAGTCTCATTGCTGTCTGTTGCCATAAAATGTTAATATAATATTATTAACTGTATTCCGATGCTGTATGTTATATTCCTATGACTTATTTATTTCATAACTAGAAGTCTGTACTTTTTTATCCCTTTCATGCCTCCAACTCCCTTCCCCTCTGGCAACCACCAATCTGTTCTCTGTATTTACAAGTTTGGGTTTTGTTTTGTTTTGCCTGATTGTTTTGTTTTTTTAGATTACACATATAAGTGAAATCATTTGCTATTTGTCTTTGTCTGACTTATTTCACTTAGCATATCCTCAAGGTCCATCCATGTTGTTGCAAATAGTAAGATTTCATTATTTTTATGGCTAGAAAATATTCCATTTTAGATATATATATTCCAATTTTTATTCCAATTATTTATATTGCAATTATATATATATCAAAATATATATATCATATATATAATTGGAATGTATATAATTGCAACAATTTATAATATATATATATATTATCCCATATCTTCTTTTTCCATTTATACATCAATGAAAATGTAGATGTTTCCATACCTTGGCTATTGTAAATAATGCTGCAATGAACATAGGAGTGCATATGCTTTTTCAAGTTAATGTTTTTGTTTTCTTCAGATAGATATCCAGTAGTGGAATTGCAAGTTCTATTTTTTTATTTTTTTAGGAAACTCCAGACAGTTTTCCATAGTGAATGCACCAATATACATTCCCATCTACAGTTAAAAAGGTTCCCATTTCTCTATATCCTTGATAACACTTTTTATTTCTTGTCTTTTTGATAGCCATTCTGGCTGGTGTGCCATAATATTTCATTGTGGTTTCATTTGCATTTACCTGAATTTTAGTGATGTCGAGCATCTTTTCATGTGTCTGTTAGCCATCTTCTTTGGAAAAATGTCTATTCAGATCTTCTGCCCATTTCTTAATTGGATTGTTAGGGGGGTTGTTTGTTCTTGAAATATCTCCTCCTATTTGTTTGTTGACGATTTCCTTCATTGTGCAGGTTTTTAGTTTGATGTAGTTCTGTGTGTTTATTTTTGCTTTCGTTTTCCTTGACTTTAGAGTCAGATCCAAAAAAAACAACCAAAACAACATCAATAAGACCTATATCAATGAGTTTACTACCTATTGTCTCTCCTAGTTTTATAATTTTAAGTCTTACATTCAAGTCTTTAATCCATTTTGAGTTCATTTTTGTATATTGTGGAAAATAATGGTCTAGTTTCATTTTTTTGTGTGCAACTGTCCAGTTTTCCCAATACCATTTGCTGAAGAGACCATCCTTTTCCTGTTGTATATTCCTGCCTCTTTTGTTATAAAATAATTGACCATGTATGCATAAGTTTATTTCTGAGCTATTGACTCTGTTCTATTAATCTATGTGTCTGTTTTTACGCCAATACCATACTGTTTTGATTTATATAGCCTGTAATATAGTTTGAAAGCAGGAAGTGTGACACTCCTGACTTTGTTATTCTTACTCAAGATTTTTTTTGGCTATTTGGAGTCTTTTGTGGTTCCATACAAATTGTAGAATTATTTGTTCCAGTTTTGTGAAACATGTTGTTGGAATTTTGATAGGGATTGCATTGAATCTGTAGATTACTTTGGATAATATGGACATTTTAACAATATTCTTCCAATCCATAAGGATGAAATATATTTTGGTTTATTTGTGTCTTCTTCAATTTATTTCTTCAATATCTTATAGTTTTCAGTGTACAGGCTTTTCAACTCCTTGGTTAAATTTATTCCTAGGTCTTATATTCCTTTTAACATAATTGTAAATGGGATTGTTATCCTAATTTCTCTTTCTGATAGTCTATTATTAGTGTATAAAATGCAACAGATTTTTTTGTATTGATTTGTATCCTACAACCTTACTAAATTTGATTTAGTTCTAACAGTTTTTGGTGGAGTCTTTAGGGTTTTTTAGAGAGTACCATGTGATCTGCAAATAGTGAGAGTTTTACTTCTTTTCTTATTTGTATGCTTTTTCTTTCTTTTTCTTACCTAATTGCTGTGGCCAGGACTTTCAGTGCTATGTTGAACAGAAGCTGCAAGAGTGGATATCCTTGTCATGTTCTTGATCATGGAGGGAAAGATTTCAGCTTTTCAACATTGAATATATTAGCTACAAATTTGTTATATATGGCCTATATTATGCTGAGGTACATTTTCTCTGGAGCCACTTCGTTGAGAGTTTTTTTTTTAAGATTTTATTTAGTCTTTTGAAGGAGAGAAAGCAAGAGTGAGCATGAGTGGAGGTGAGGGGAGAGACAGAGGGAGAGGGAGAAGTAGACTTCTCACTGAGTCAGGAGCCCAACTTGGGGCATAATCCCAGGACCCAGAGATCATGACCTAAGTCAAAGGCAGACACTTAACCATCCGGGTCATGCTGAGAGTTTTTATCATAAATGAATGTTGAATTTTCTCAAATGCTTTTCTGCATATACTGAGATGGTCATATGATTTTTATTCTTTATTTTTTTAATGGGCTGTATCACATGGATTGATTTGCAGATGCTGAACCATCCATACATCCCTGGAATGAATCTCACTTGATCATCATATATGATTCTTTTAATGTATTGTTGAATTTGGTTTACTAATATTTTGCTGAGGACTTTTGCATCCATGTTCATTAGGGATATTGGCCTGTAGTCTTCTCTTTTCTTTTCTTTTCCTTTCTTTCTTTTCTTTCTTTTTTGTGGTATTCTTGTCTGGCTTTGGTATCAGGGTACTGCTGGCCTCATAAAATGAGTTAGGAAGCATTCCCTCCTATTCAATTTTTTGGAAGCTATTGAGAAGGATAAGTATTAATTCTTCTCTAAATGTTTGGTAGAATTCACCAGTGAAGCCATCTCATCCTGGACTTTTCTCTGTTGGAAGGGTTTTGATTACTGAGCCAATCTCCTTACTAGTGATTTTGTTCGGATTTTATATTTATTTTATGATTCAGTCTTGGAAGATTATAAGTTTCTAGGAATTTATCCATTTCTTCTAGGTTGTTCATGTGTTGGTATATAAATGTTCTTAGTAGTCTCATGATCCTTTGAATTTCTCTGGTATCAGTTGTAACTTCTTTCATTTCAAAACCACAATGAGATATCACATCATGCCAGTCAGAATAGTATCAAAAAGACAAGAAATAAAAAGGTTAAGAGAGGATGTGGAGAAAAGGAACTCTCATGTACTGTTGGAAAAAAATGTAAATTGTTGCAACCACTACAGAAAATAGTATGGAGGTTCCCCAAAAAATTAAAAATAAAAATACCATACAATTCAGTAATTCCATTGTTGAGTATTTACCCAAAGAAAATAAAAACATTTCTGATTTTATTTCAGCCCCCTCTCTGTTTTTGTTCATGAGTCTAGCTAAAGATTTGCTAATTTTGTTTGTTTTCAAAGAACCAGCTCCTAGTTTCATTGATTTTTTTCTATTGTCTGTTTGGTTTCTATTCACTTATTTCTGCTCTGATATGATTTTTGTCCTCCTACTACCTTCAGATTTCATTTGTTCTTTTTTTCTAGATCCTTTAAGTGCAAAGTTAAATTGTTTGAGATTTCTCTTGTTTCCTGAGATTGGACTATATTGCTATGAACTTCCATCTGTTAGTTTGTTTGATGCAACCCATAGATTTTGGTATGTTATATTTCTGCTTTCATTTGTCTCTAGGTACTTTTTTATTTCTCTTTAATTTATTCAGTTATGATCCAGTAACTGTTCAGTAACATTTTGTTTAGTTTCCACATACTTGTAGTTTTTCCTGTCTTTTTCTTGTAACTGATATCTAGTTTTGTGCCATTGTAATCAGAACAGATGCTTGATATTATTACAATCTTCTTGAATTTATTAAGACTTATTTGTAGCCTAACATGTGATCTACCCAGGAGAATGGTCTATGTGCACTTGAACAGAATGTATCTTCTGCTGCTGTTGTATGGACTGTTCTGTGTAAGTCTAAGTTCATCTTATAAGGTATAGTTCAAATCCAAAGTTTCCTTATTGATTTTCAGTCTAGATTATCTACCCATTGATGTAAGCATAGTGCTGTTGTCCCCTACTTTTATTGTATCTCTGCCAATTTCTCCCTTTAGGTTTGTTAACATTTGCTTTGCACATTTTGGTGCTCCTATGGTGGGTGTGTATATATTTATAAATGCTATATCTTTTTGTTAGATTGACATATTTACCATTATGTAGTGTTTCTCTTTGTCTTCTATTACAGTCTTTGTTTTAAAGTCTATTTTGTCTGATATGACAAGAGCTACAGCAGCTTTCTTTTTATTTCTATTTGCATGGACTTTTTCCATTCCTCCCCTTTAGTCTATGTTCTTATTTCTGAATCTCCTGTAGGGAGAGTATAAATAAATGGGCCTTTTTCTAAAAAACCCACTCAGCCACTCTATGTTGCTTGATTGGAGAATTTAGTCTATTTACACTTAAAGTAATTATTGATAAGTATGTACTTACTGACATTTTGTTAAACTTGTTTTCTGGCTCTTTTCACAGTTCTTTGTTCCTTTCTTCATCTCCTTCTCTCTTCCCTTGGAGTTTGATGATTTTCTCTAATGTGTTTTCTTTTTCTCATTTTCTTTTGTGTATCTACTATAAGTTTTTGTTTTGTAGTTAACATGAGATACACATATATCATCCTATGTATATAGCAGTCTATTTTAAGTTAATAGCAATTTAAATTTGAGCATATTCTCAAACTCTTCATTTTTAGTTCCCCCAGTTTTGCTTTTGATAGTGTATTTTACATCTCTTTTCAAATGTATCCCTTAAAAATTATTGTAGTTTTAGTTAATTTTACTACTTTTGCCTTTTAGCCTTCATAGTAGCTTTATGAGTGACTAATCCACTATCTTTACTGTATATTTACCTCTTCCAGTAACATTCTTACTTTATATGTTTTCTTAATTAGTGCAATTTCTCTTCAGCTTAAAGAGGTTCCTTAATATTTCTTGTAAGGCCAGTCTATGAGTGAACTTGTTTAGTCTTTGCTTATCTAGAACTCTTATTTTTTAATATTTTATTTATTTATTCATGAGAGACACAGAGAGTGGGGCAGAGGCATAGGCAGAGGGAGAAGCACCTTGAGGGGGGCTGGATGCAGGACTCATTCCCAGGACCCCAGGGATCCCGACCTGAGCCAAAAGCAGACACTCAACCACTGAGCCACCCATGTACCCCTGTCTGGAACTCTTTATCTCTCCTTCAATTATGAATAATAACCTTGCTGGGTAGTGTATTCTTGCTTGGAACTATTTTCAGTCTAGCACTTTGAATGTGTCATGCCACTTCTAGCTTGCAAAATTTCTGCTGAGAAATCTACTGATAGCCTTATGGGGGTTCCTTTGTAAATAATAAGTTTTTTTCTCTTACTGCTTTCAA
This sequence comes from Vulpes vulpes, assembly GCF_048418805.1. Lineage (NCBI taxonomy): Eukaryota > Metazoa > Chordata > Mammalia > Carnivora > Canidae > Vulpes > Vulpes vulpes. The sequence goes on along the minus strand of NC_132796.1, from coordinate 85,713,168 downwards.
GATTCTCTCTTTATCTTTGACTTTGGACATTTTAATTAATGTGTATTGCTGTGGACCTCTTTGGGTTCATTTTATTTGGAACTCAGAACTCTCTGTAGCTGGATGTCTGTTTCTTTCCCTAGGGTAAGGAAGTATTCAACATTATTTCTTCAAATAAATTTTCTGCCCCTTTCTCTCTCTTCTCCTTCTGGGACCCCTACAATGTGAGTGTTACTCCACTTGATGTTGCTCCATAGGTCCTTTATCTTCACTTTTTAAAATTCCTTTTTTTCCCCGATCTACGTTTCATTGCTTTGTCTTCCAGCTCACCGATTCATTTTTCTCCTTCATCCAGTAAGCTTTTGAAACCCTCTAGTTTATTTTTCAATTCGGTTATTTTTTTCTACAGCTCTGTGACTTCTGTTTATTACTTTCTTATATTTTCTATCTGTTGAAGTTCTCACTGCATTCATCCATTCTTCTCCCAAGTTCAGTGAGCATCTTTATGACTCTTTGAACTCTATATCAGGTAGATTATTTCTCTCCATTTCATTAAGGTTTTTTTCTGAGGTTTTTGTCTTATTCCTTCATTTGGAACTTATTTCACTTATTTATGTTTCCTCGTTTCGCTTGATGTTCTATGTTTGTTTCTGTGTATTAGGTGAAAATCCTATGTTGAAGAAGTGACATTGTGTAAATGATGAATCTCATCATTCAGCCTTGCCCAAGCTCTTGGAGGTCTCTTGAACCTTTGTGATTGCCTACATCGCCTGATTTATTCTTGATATGCCCCTGTTATTGAGGGCATGTCAAGACCTGTCAGTGTTAAAAGGGAGGCATTTCATTTAGCATGCAGTTTCAGGCTGAATGGAAGTCAGACCCTTAGGCAGCAGCTTTTAAAGAATGCAAATACACAGTCCTTTGGGGCTGCAATTGTAATCCTTGCTGGCCTCCAGACCAGGAGATCTGGAAGTGTCCCTTGTACAACAGTTGCAGAAACTGAGGTTCCAGACAAGAGTGTAAGTTCCTTTCTGGGAAGTCCATTAAGCTGCAACATGGCCAAGGAAGTGCACAAAGATAGTATCTTCCTGCTTCCAATCCCTAGAAGCACCTCTTTAATTTCTAGATGTGTGAGAAACCTGAAGCCTCTCCCTCAAGCTGAAGCAACAGGTTAAGAAAACAGAGGACTTTTTCACAGGAAGACTGGGGTTATGTTTCAGTCTGCTGTCTGTGCAGTGCCCTGGGGGTGATGGCCTGCCAAGAACTGTCTTTCCAATTGTTGCATTCCCACGGAATGATGCTTGCAAGTTATGAAATATAGTTTAAGGAAGCTATCATGTTCACTCTCAGTCTGTGCAAAATTTTAAGGATATAAAGATCTACCTCTCCTCTCTGCACTACTGATGTTCCAGGTAATGAAAATCTAAATAAATCTAAATACTACTGACTTAATTCAGTATTGATTCCCTTTTCTGCTCTTTAATAACACATAATGAGCCATGTGGATTGTCAAATATGGCATGGTGTGTTGGACTAAACACTGGACTCACAAAAGTAAATCTGGGATTATTAAACTACATCTGCTAACTACATAGCTCCATGATCTTTGACAAGTTAATTAACATCTCTGAGTCTCCAGGGGTTTTTTTTACCTTAAAAAACACTTGGTAAGTGTGAGAATTTGGATAAAATTCCTTTTCCCTTTACTAGCTCTACAAATCTACAAGTATCAGAACCAATTTTGCCATTCTCAATGTTAGGTCTTTTTTCTCTTAAATTACAATTAGTGGAATCAGATCATCTATAATGACAACTTTGTAGCTACTAGTCTTCTCATACAATAACATACATGATTACATTTTAAATATTTCATAAAAATTCAAGGCAAGTGCTTATTGTATTGAATCTTTCAAATAAGTAAATATTTTTTAGAAACCCTACACGCTTGTTTGACTAAATCTGTCTTTCTCATTATACAGCAACTTCTTAGAAGGCTGAACCAGATCCATCTTCTTCACTATTTTACATCCTGTATATAACACATAGTAGGCAATCAACATATTTATGGTATACTTTGAATGAATAAATTAATGGATTACTTTAAGGACAAGGGCTGGGTATTATTCCCCAGTGCTCAGCAAAGTGCTCAACATTTAGTATGTATTCAGTAAATGTTCATTAGAATACCAATGGCCCTGAAACTAAAGGAAGTTGGATTATTATACAATTGCCAGGCATCACCATAAATGTTTCTAGAAGGCTCTTTATTGACTTTACTGGGGTGAGTAAATGTTTGCTTAGCAGAGCAAGTCTTATAGGCAGATTATGAAGTCTATGGGTTGAGCAAGAAATTCTCATCTCTAAAAGTCTGCTCCAAAATTCCCCTCCCCAACCCATAACCAGATTTTAATAGTCTATGAACAGCAGCACAAATGAAAATGCTTATACTAAAAGGCAAAACAAACAAACAAAAAGAATAAGAATGTTTTTCCATTCAGAAGCATGGAAATGACATGCTACTTACTTATGAATTCCTTTATTAACTTATTTCTTTTTTCATGTAAAAGTCAAAAGGCTGATTTGTGAGTTTATATCCATTTGTGAGATCACATTATTGAGTCCATTTGTCCAAGTGCACTCTCTCCCCAGGATTCCTTTGCAATACCTTCTTGGAGATGCAAGGTTCTTGGTCAATTGGAAAAAAAAAAGATACAGGCAATTTTGGAATACCAGTATTACCAGTCTGCTGAGTTATCTTTATGTGTAAACTCAATTACATTTGGATCATTAAATTGATCACAATAAAATTAATTTGCACTAGTGATAATACCCACCTTTTACTTAATGCTTACACTATTTCAGAAACTGAGTCAAGTGTTTCATAATCATCATCTCTAATCCTTGCAACAATCTTATGGGGTAGGTATAGTTATTTAACTTCATGTTTACATATAGGAAAACTGAAGTGTACTTCAGCTAAAGTACTTTTTGAGTCACAATTTGAATTGGTTCTCTACTCATAAACACACACAAAAAAACACTGTTACTGCCAGTTGGCTTACCGAGCATGTGCTCATTTCTTGTTTATTAATTTGACTCCTGTCTCTCACCCTCCTCCCCTCCCAAACCATAAAACAATGCTTATTTTTGCCTCTCATTGTCACTGCTTTGGTAACCTACCTCCCATGTGAATGACTATATCAAAGAATCATTCTTAACCACTCAGAGACGTGATCTCATCATGGATGGATTTTAATTTCATGTTTTTGTCCTAACAAGGCAGTAGATTATATGTAATATTCATGTCTCTTTCACAGTAAACACTTCGGAAAAGAGAGAATAGTGTGGTTCAATGGAAAGAGCTCATGTCTGGGATTCTAGCTCCCAGTCCTCCACAAAGTAGGTATATTATCTTAGGCAAACCACTTAACCTCTCAGCTTCTCAATTTCAGATTTGAACAAGTTGAATCTCTTCTAACTCTAAACTTCTCTGAGTATATGATGTTTTTTGTAACTAAAATCCACCTTTGAAATTCAATGAAAGAGATATTAAATAAAGCCATTGTCATCTTATTCTAGACACTGAGCAGAATGAACACAAAAACTAGTGATCCTTTTCCATGGCCATCTACACAATTCATTGAAGGACTAGAATTCAGAAACAACAGCATCTCAATATAATACTAATACTACTAATAATAATCCCTTCTCCCTTTTTCTAACCATGGCATAATGCACCCTAATTATTTGGTAAGTGTAGATATAGGGTGGGAGTCATATACAAGCACAGTGTTTAGTACATACAAGTTTCTTAATAAATTTTGTTTAACGAATACATGGATACTGCTGAATCTTCCCAGCATATATGTCTACCTCTTCAACCAGATCCAAATGTCATGTCTTCCAAATTCAAATTTGGTTGCCTTTACATTTTCATTCAAAGGGCCACAATCTATCCAAAAATTTGCTTCTCTATTCTACACAAAGGTTTACAAAGCCATAGTGTATGCAAATTTTGAGTGATCTAGTCTTAATAAACGAAACTGAAATGAGCCTGAGTAAACAAGTATAATCCCCATGAGGACAATGTCTATGACTGTATTGTTCAACATTATATCCCTATTATGTAGCACAGTATTTGAAACATAGTAGATTATCAGTACATATTCATTGACTGGTTTTGTGCAATATATCTCTATCACCTGTCTCCCCATTGATCAAGACTGATTTGACACGTGTAAGTAAGGAGAATATTACAATGAAACAAGAGAAATACATTTCACTTTTAAAAATTGTGCAGAAACTTTCTACCCTATAGAGCAGAATCAGTGAACTTTTTCTACAAAGGGGCAGATAGTAAACATTTTGAGCTTTGTGGTTCATACAAGATATGTAAGTGGTTCATATATCTTAATGACTCAACTCTGCCACTGTAGCACTGAAGCAGCCATAGATGGTAATAAATGGATCTGTCTGTGTTCCAACAAAACTTCATTTAGAAGAAGAAGAGGAAGTCTACTGTTGGCCTATAGGCAGTAGTCCACTGATCCCTAACATAGAGGAATTTACAAAATAACTATGACTTTGTAATCTAATTTCTTTTATCTAGACTAGCAGTTCTCAATATTTGGTTCTCAGAATCTCTTTACATTCTTAAAAGATGTAGAGGACTACAAAAAGCATTTTTTGTTAATGTAGGTTATATTTATCAATATTTACCATATTAGAAATGAAAATTGTGAAATTTTTAAATATATTTTTTAATTCACTTAACCAATATTAAACCAATTATATATTAACAAATAACATTTTTATGAAAAGTGACTATATTTTCAAAATAAAAAAAATGTGAGAAGGGATGCCTAGGTGGCTCAGTGGTTGAGCATCTGCCTTCAGCTCAGGGTGTGATTCCTGCATTCTGGGATCAAGTCCCACATTAGGATCCCGATGGGGAGCCTGCTTCTCCCTCTCCCTATGTCTCTGCTTCTCTCTGTGTGTCTCTCATGAATGAATAAATAAAATCTTTAAAAAAATTGTGAGAAGGATGACATTTTTTGTAACTCTGTTATAAGTTAATAGAAGACAGAAGGATTTTCATATCTGTTTTGGCATTCAATCAGTTGTTTAGTTGAAGTATATGAAGACCATCCAACTTTACACAGATATGTATGAAGAGATGGAAAGACATTGCAGTTCCCCTGAAAGAGACCCAGGTACCCCCAGCCCTCCAGAGACCACAGTTGGAGAACTTGTGTTTCAAACCTATAAAGTGGCACATGGAAAAATAAGGTAAGCAAGTGGCTCTGAGTGTGATTGTGTCTCACCTACAATAATGCTTCTCATAAGAAGTCTATTATTCTCTACCTCCTTCCTTTCTTTACTTCCCACTGGCCCCATTACTAACAATACTAAATTTCACTTATTAACAATAATTCAAGAGTTTTTACCCACAGCACAATTGGCCCTCTGAGATGACCTGGCAGAAAGCAGGAGAGTGAGATCCCTAAACAAAGGCTCCAAACCAGTAGTAGTGAAGGCTTTTGATCAACACACAAGGATAGAAAAAGAGCTAAACAGTTAGCTAGAAATCAGGAATTTCGGGGGGGGGGTGGTAAGAAATGGAGAACAAACTAGCACTTATTGCTAGTACTATGATTTGTTTCATAAATGTGAGCTCATAACAACCACAAGAGAGAGGTATTATTATCCTAATTTATTTTTTATTTATTTGAGAGAGAGAGTGCACAAGTGGGAGGTGAGGGGATCAGGGAGACGGAGAAGCAGGCTCCCCGCTGAGAGGGAGCCCATCATCAAGGAGTTCGATCCCACAACTCTGGGATCATGACCTGAGCCAAAAGCAGACACTTAAGCCACTGAGCCACCCGGGTACCCTATTATCCTAATTTTTTAGGATCAGGAATGATACTCAGAGAAGTTACCTATCTTGCCCAAAGTTATACAGTCTTTAAGGCCAGAAACTATTTTATTTCTTATTTTTTTAATTTTTTGAAAATATTTTTTTATTTATTCATGAGAGTCACACACACTGAGAGGCAGAGACATAGGCAGAGAGAAAAGCAGGCTCCACACGGAGCCTGATGTGGGACTTGATCCCTGGTCTCCAGGATCACGCCCTGGGCCAAAGGCAGACGCTCAACCACTGAGCCACTCAGGTGTCCCTATTTTCTTTCTTCTATATCACATTGGTGCAGATATTCAATATCTAAGAAACAGACAAGCCAGGTCTTAGAAGTTAAGAAGTTTGGAAACATTTTGGAATTTTATGTGCTTTGAGAGAAGTGTCTTCAAACTGCCAAAATAACTGGCATCAAGGGAAATGGCGATCATTCACAACATGCAATCATTCACAACATGGGCTCTCACCTACACAATGAGAACATTGCATCAAAGGATTACTAATATTTTCTTCCTATTCTAATATTCTGTAAGTTGGTAAGCCATAAATCTGAGGTATCCATAAAGTGTCTGATGCAGAACTCCTCATATAGGTCCCACTAAAGTAGGAGCCAACATCAGGGTCTGAGTCCACAGCTATAAACTATTAAATAGATATAGTTGCTTAGAAAAAAGAGTTATTACTTATTGTGTGCCTTGGGTGTGCCAGGTACTATGCTAAGTATTGCTTTCTGCTGCTGATTTAGTAGGAAGAGAGAAATGTAGCTCTAGATCCACTTCTAATCCTAGCTTCCTGTTGGCAAGACTTTACAGAGCATCTGGTAGGTTCAGATAGTTTTTCACAGGTGCTGAAGAGGTTGAAAAGAGTAGAAACATTAAAAATAAGTGTGATTAATGGTTCCTAGTTTGTTGCTATGCTAATTTCATGTACCTCTGTGTACTTCATGAAGAAATTTTGTAAATGCCCATTTGAGATGAGCTAGAATTGGACAATTATATTGGCAGGAAATATTACATACAATAGGTGAATAGTGAATTGAATTCAGACATGAAATAGGAAGAAATGAATGAAAAGCACCAATAAGTAGAGATAGGAAAAGACTGTATTTACCAATGCTCAGAGGAAGAGACACCTCTGTGAAAAAGAACACATCCACACAGAAGGCTGAGAGCTGCCCTGTATTTGTAACTCAGAGTAAATATGGGATATGTGCCTATAGAACGAACAAGAATTAACGTATTTTCTCAGTGTTCAGGAAAGAAGAGAAAGAGTACAATAGAATTCAGATGAAACTTCTCCAGGGGGTCAAATGTGGGGATTTGGGGAGTGTGGCATAATAGAAATTAGAAAAGTTAAATTCTAGTATTGCCTCTGCCACGGAGAAGTTCCAAGAACTTAGAAAAATGACATCCCCCTCTCTAGGCTTCAGTTTCCTTGTAGATAAAATAATTCACACAGATTTTTAATATTTAATTTTATAATTTAGGGACAGCTTCTAAAAAGAGGCTAGATTTCATAAAATATACCATATACCTATAATGCGTTCTTGTACATATCATACTTCACCGAATCTAAGAAGCCATTGATTCTAAGGCATATTATTCTATGTGGCATTAGAAAGAAAAAAATGAGAAAGAAGGAAAGAAAGAAAGAAGAAAGAAAGAAAGAAAGAAAGAAAGAAAGAAAGAAAGAAAGAAAGAAAGAAAGAAAAGACTGTCAATTGTAATTGCAAGGCAGCAGTAAGTTGTAAGGTCCATCTTGATGTCAGAGCTTCTAAAATGTGAAAAAAAATACATTTCAGAACCAACAAAATATGGCAATTCATGCCAAGAAATTCTTAAACAGTAGGGAACGAATTTCCTACCTGTAATTATAAGTTGATAATGTTATTGCTGAAAACTATTGAGGCAAGAAGATGAAAAAGAATTGAACAGCAGCAGCTTTGTTCACCAGGTTGCATCTTAAAGATGTTGCTAGGGGCTCCGGGGTGGCTCTGTGGGTTAAGTGTCTGCCTTTGGCTCAGGTCATCATCCTAGGGTCCTGGGATTGAGCCTCGCATTGGGCTCCCTGCTTCTCCTTCTCCTTCTGCCCCTCTCCCTGCTTGTCTTCTCTCTCTCAAATAAGTAAATAAAATTTTAAAAAAAAAGAGAGAGAGAGGCTCCTAAAACCGTGGCTTGTGGGACGATGGCAAGGAAAGAACAAATAAACATGGCATTGTGCTAGGTCATTTGCAAGCCTGATTTTGTCTGTTCCCAAGTGGAACACTGAGACTTCAGTATTCTGACACTATTTGTTATTTGGAAAAAGTGTGGGATTTCTACTAAGAGATACCTGGATTCAAACATAGGCAGTACCATTTGCTGTGTGATCATGGACAAATCACTGAACTATTTCCTCATTTTTAAAAAAGATTTTCTTTCTTTATTCGTGAGAGATACAGAAAGAGAGGCAGAGACATAAGCAGAGGGAGAAGCAGGCTCCATGCAGGAAGCCCGATGTGGGACTCGATCCCAGGACCCCGGGATCATGACCTGAACCAAAGGCAGATGCTCAACCGCTGAGCCACCCAGGTGCCCCTATTTCCTCATTTTAATAAGAGGAAAACTAATACCATGCAAATATACTTTAAGAATTAAAGACAGTATACATAATGCATTCAACAAATATTAGCTATTCTATATTACGGGTGAGAAAGAGGCAACAAGAGGGCAAATGACTGTGTATCTAAGATGACATTCTAGAAAGCAGGCGAATAATGACCTGCCCTGCTGCCGTCTGACAGACTTGCCCCAGTGCCACGCTGTAAAGAAAGCTTGGAGACACCAGTATGCCTGGTGCTTCAAATTTTTCATACATAGTGCTTGCCCCAGAGTAGTTTACAATGTAAATATGGATGCAGGCATGTCATGTAGAACAACACGAACAATAATGCTGTAAACTGAGTAGCCCTAGGTTGACAGCGTTTGAGTGTTCTTGGCAAAAGAGAATTTTTAGCCCAGCACGGAAAGAGATCATAACCTGGATATGGAGAGAAAATAGGGGAGTGTTCTAGCAAAAGTATAAAGGCAGGAATTAGACAAAGGCATGTAATTCCCAGCCATGGTGGTGGTGGGTGGTTCTGACCATTTTCAAACATATCCAAGGTATCTTGAGAGTCTTGCTTGACTGACCAGTGATCCCAGTGCTCCACAAGATAGCAGGTTATCGTGTCAGGAGCAGTGCACTGCTGTAGTCCCGGTTCCTCCCTCTATGAGTTACAAAATCATGCTGGAGTTACTTCTTCTGTAAGCCTCAGTTTCTTCATGGTAAACTATGAACAATCACCCCTGCCCTTCCTATTTCATGATATTTAACATAAGCATCAAATGGGACAAACTATGAAGTGGATATAAACATCAGGAAGGTTTAAAAAAAAAGTAGGGACTATCTGCTCACATGGACTCTTCCAAAGAAGGGAAACCTACAAACCCTTAGAGAAGGTACTCGAAAGTCCTGGAGGTTGAAGGGGGAAAAAACCTACCTCTGCTCTTTTCAAAATATACTGCCACTTTCAGGAGAGACTTGAAAGGCAACTTTTGTGAAATAAACTGACCAGCTATGAAGAGTCTACTCCAGGCTGTGCCAAAGGCCTCATGGTCTCACTTAAAATACCACATTTTGTCCTTTATAACAAAAACCCAGCACAGTTGTCTTAAAGTGCACGTCTCACTTTTACTACATTGAGAGAATTAACTTGGTACAGGTTGTTTTTTGGGTTTTTTTTGTTGTTGTTGTTGTTTTAAGATTTGAGAGAGCACAAGCAGGGGGAGGCAGAGGGAAATGAAGAGAGAATCTGGAGCAGACTCCCCGCTGAGTGCAGTCTGCTGCAGGGCTACGTCCCACAACCGTCCCACAACCCCGAGATCATGATTGAGCTGAAATCAAGAGTCCGATGCTTAACTCACTGGGCCACCCAGGTGCCCCAACTTGGTATAAGTTTTAAGCACTGATGAATTGTGTCTATAGCCTCTATGATTCACTCTCTAGTTATCAAACAACATCTCTACTTCTACTCCCAAACTTTGGCTTCAAATCTAAACAGAGCTTAAAGGTAAACATACTGTGTACAATTGAAATAACTGAAGAAAAAATGTCAGTGCATGCTCTGTATGGTAAAATAGCAAAAACAACAGAGAGGGCAAAAGAAAAAGACAGAAAAGAAAAAAGGAAAGAAAAGATGCAGAAAGGAAGAAAGGAAGGAAAGACGTACCATTAAAAAAAAAAACTTAAAAGATTTTAGCTCACCTATTAGAAAATGTCTTCACACTGGGTTAAAAATCAAAATTGAAATCAGGGGCACCTGTGTGGCTCAATGGGTTAAGCCTCTGCCTCTTAATTTCAGCTCAGGTCCTGCTCTCAGGGTCATGAGATTTTGGCTCAGGTCATGCTCTCAGGGTCGTGAGATTGTCTCTCTCCCTCTCCCTCTGCCTCTCCCCTGGCTCATGCTCTCTCTCTAAAAATAAATAAATAAAATATTTTAAAAAATCAAAATCACAGGGGCAAAAATCTGAATAAATTATTAGATAAAAGCATGTACTAGGTTTTAAACAGCATGCAAAGCACTGTACGTATGCTAAAACATATAACCTTCATAACAGTTCATGAGCTGGGCTCAACTGAATGATGAAGTGGGGAAGGATTATGTAATTTGCCCAGGGCCACAATCAGTAAATGGTAGAGTTGGATTTTTAAATTCTGTCAATGGATGGCAGCTATACCTATGGTGAGCACAGCATAATATATGGAGGTGGCAAATCACTTTGTTGTACACCTGAACCTAATATAACATTATATGTCAACTATACTTCAGTAAAAAAATAAAGAAAATCATGTCTGTCAAATGCATAAGGATGAATAATATAAATAAGAACAATAGCAAGGTGATTTATTAGATATTGAACATTGTACCTTACACAATAAAAGTACAACTTCCTTCTGATTGGACTGTGATCATTTCCCTGGAGTGTGAAACATACAGATCCCATTCTGTGACCGCAATGCAGTAAGAGCAGAAATCAACCAAAATTCCAGAAAATTGAATTATGAAAATAAGAAGTGCACTTCTAAGTAACTTATTGCTCAAAGAATAAAATTAAAGATACTATAATTATATCAATAACTTTGAAAAATAATTACCAGTGATTTAGAAATCCAGAGATTTAGAAAACAATATATCAAAAGTATGGAATATTCCCATAGCTGTACTCACAATAATTCATAGCTATAAATATTCTTCATATTAAATATGAAAAATGAAAGCATACATTACTTAGACTATAACTCAGAAAGCTAGCAAAGGACGAAACAGATCCAAGGAAAACATAAATAAAGAATTAGTAAAGATTAAATCAGAAACTTATGATTTAGGGAGGAGAAGAAATAACAAACACTACCAGAGGTAGTTCTGTGAAAATGCAATAAAATATATAAAGCTCTGGATAGTCTGGCCAAATGCAGTACAGGGTAGTAACAAATATATGAAGTAAAGAATGACAAAGGTAAAGGGGACATAGCTATGGAAACCATTAAAAATGAAAAAATAAATCATCTAGAAAAATTACAATAAATGCACAAGGAGCAACATAAGATTTTACTGAAAACATTAAAAATAATTTAATAAGGATAAATAAATTCAAATGTATACCTTATACCTTGTTCATGGACAGGAAACATAAACCCTTAAAATAATCTATGCATTTAACATATTCCAATAAAAATACTAAAAGGATATTTTTGGAACCAGCTAAACTGCTTCTCAAGATCAAACACATATACACACAAATAAGCACATGAGGATAGCCAGGAGAATACCCAAGATAATACTCACCAGAGTGATGACTAGCCTTAGCAGACTTTTTCAAATGTATCACGAAGCTCCAGTAATGAAAACATTTTCACACAATGAATGAAGAGACAAACACAGTAGTGAAACCTGAGAGAGAGCCCCAAAATAGATGCTAATGATGCAGGAATTTAGTATGGGATGTGATATTTAAAATCAGTGAGTAAATAGTGGAATATCAAATTATTTTGGAACAACCGACTAGACATTGAGGGAGCATAAGGCCATATCTTCAATAGGAGAACCTAATCCTATATGTTTACTCGGCTTTGGCAGCATAACTGGTGACTATGAATCCTCCCACCCCACAGCACTGGGTTGTCACTAGCCACCAAAAATGCACTGTAAACTAGAAATTGTGTGGCATGGTCAAGGAAAGGGTGAGAAGAGCCATGCCTAAGGGGCTACCCTGATTTCACTTGGGACAGTAGGGATTGTGACTGAATGGTTGTCTTAGTCAGGGTTTTCCTGAGAAAGAGAACCAATGGGAGACCTATATGTATATGTATATCTATATATCTAATAATTATATGATATAGATCATATGTATGATATAATCTATTAATAGATTAGATATAATCCAATAACATGTATCTATTAGATATAGATCGATATCTAGCATACCTAATATATTTTAGAAATTGCCTCATACTATCATAGAGGCCATGAAGTTCCATAATCTGCCATCTGCAAGCTTGGAGACCCAAGAAAGCCAGTGTTGTGATGTGATTCGTTCAGAGTCTGAAGGCCTATGAACCAGGAGATCCAATGGTTTAAGTCCCAATCTGAGTTCAAAGGCCCAAGAACTGGGAGGAACTGATGATACAGGGCAGAAGACAGATGTTCCAGCACAAGCAAAGAGCAAATTTCCCCCTTCCTCTTCCTTTTTTTCTATTCTGGTCCTGAGCTGATTGGCTGATGACAACCCACTTTGCTGAGGGTGACCTCCTTTACAAAGTCTAGAATGCCTGGGTGGCTCAGCAGTTTAATGCCTGCCTTCGGCCCAGGGCGTGATCCTGGAGACCCGGGATCGAGTCCCACATCAGTCTCCCTACATGGAACCTGCTTCTCCCTCTGCCTATGTCTCTGCCTCTCTGTATCTCTCATGAATAAATAAATAAAATCTTTTTTAAAAAATTAGATTACACCTAAATTGAAGTTTAATCTCATCAGTCAAACTCAATATGAACATGAAAATATCTGCATCTATAGCCAAAACTAGTCAGCAATCCTTGATTAGGAGCAGCAACTGGCTATTTGAATTCTTTATTTGTCGAGCCCCACAAAACCTCTTTGTGAATATATCCTTTTCAGGAGAAATATGAAAATAGAGTTAAGACATTCGAGTGGTATCAGGAAGTTCTGGATTAGAGAATTGTTTAGCTCTCTTCAAACTTCATCTTAATTCTGTTCTCACTGATGACTTTGTGACTTGGGTTCCATGCAAGTGTTTCCAGGAGGAAAAGTACTGGTGGTGCAGACTTCAAGTACTTCAACAACTGCATTAGTTATTCCTCACTGAATTGATAAACAGTACTATCAATGACTATCAACTTACGCACCTAGATGGCAGATGCTCACTTAACTCACAATACAGCCATGTTAATAACATTATATGGAGTTGCAAGTTGTAGGAAGTAGGGGCACTTGATTAAAAAATTGGTGATAGAAAAAGTGGTCTCCTCCTATGTTCTTTAGGTGTTTTCTAATATTCCTTTTTTTAGAAGTTCTGCACTACTGTGTTACCCCCACATCCCCTCTCCAGCACTGAGCTAAAACTTTTTTTAAGATTTTATTTATTCATTCATGAAAGACAGAGAGAGAGAGAGAGAGAGAGGCAGAGACATAGGCAGGAGAAGCAAGCTCCATGCAGGAAGCCTGATGTGGGACTCGATTCTAGGACTCCGGGATCACGCCCTGAGCCGAAGGCAGATGCTCAACCACTGAGCCACGTAGGTGTCCCAAGCCAAAATTAACTATTTCTGGTTACTCTAATAAAATGGAGATGTTGGTCTTATCCAGTTAATCAGGAACACATACTATTGAATGAAATCACCCTGAAGTGTAAATAATTCCCCCCAGAGGTATACTCATTTTCCAAATATATGTCTCCCATCCCTAATTCAAGTAGTATGACAAATTAAAGTGCAATGCAGTAGGAGGAGGAAGGTGACAAAATCTAGGGCAGGAGTTCAACCACAGGCAGGCTTCCCTGAGAAGTTGTCCTGGAATCTGTTCTCCTAAACTGCCCTGCTATTCACAGCCAAATCTGAATAATTCCTAAAGGTTCTAAGATTCTTTATAATGGCCCCCAATGAGTAAATAATGAATATCAGGACTCCAGCCTTCAAGTAGAAGGTCAAGGATCATAATCCTCTTGTTTACATGTGTCTTTAGTAAATTGATTATTTACAAGTCTGGGCTAACCTGCATTTGTGCTAAGAGTTGCTCTGCTAGGGTTAGGACTTCTCTTTCTTATTTTTAATTTTTTTTAACGTCTTCGGCCCCAGAGCATTTTTATTTCCTCTGGCCCAGGTTTCTAAGGATCATATTTATACATCCTATGAAAGGGAAATGCTAGTAAAGCTAAAGCAAACAAATAAATATTAAGAACAGAACGTGTGCAATGCAGAAAAGCTACCTGAACAAATTCCTTCCTTCCTGTCTGGGTGGGAATGGGGGTGGAGAAAAAAGAGAGCGATGACATTTTGGTCTCAACAGCATTTCATTTCTTTGGAAATGAAAGTCACTTAGTGACTACTATGAAGAAGATGGGATGTTCGGAACCAAACAGACAGTACGTCATCAATCAAAAGTCGTTTTTGACGAAAAGAATAGGTTGCCAAATCTCCAGGAAGCACATCTCAGTAGGACATGCATAATTCACTTATTCTTAAAAACCCTCTTGCACTTCCCTAAGATGTAGTTTATCTTGTCGTGGATATCTTCAAAGGCCAGCATACTTCTGATCACGTAACTTTATTTGTTTTTCTATTTAGCAGAGTCTAAGTAAGCTTTTTTCTTTTTCCCTCCAGTCAATTACTGCAGTAACCAAATGTAGCTTGAAAAAAATTTTACTCTAAGGAATCATTTTCCTGTTTGAGTAATCATTTTTTAAAATGAAAGACTTGGTCAGAGAGAAAGACTGACACTATTTTAGTAAAAATAAAAAACAAAATCCTCTTGCCAAAGATTAACAAGCTCAGGTTGACAGATTCAAATAACCTCTGATAAACCAAAAATTAGCATATTAGGACTGTAAAGCATTGGAATTAATTTTGAATTAGGGAAGCCCTGGTGGCTCAGTGGTTTAGCACCGCCTTCAGCCCAGGGTGTGATCCTGGAGACCCGGGATCGAATCCCACATCAGGCTCCCTGCATGGAGCCTGCTTCTCCTTCTGCCTGTGTCTCTGCCTCTCTCTCTCCTTTCTGTGTTTCTCATGAATAAATAAATAAAACCTTTTAAAGAATTAAAATAAAATAATAAAATAAAATAATGATCTTCCAGGCAAAATTTATCCCATTAATAAACTCTCATAATATGTAGTTTAGTATCATCTAGGTTATACTAGTGTGACGTAAAATATATTATACAAATATAACATAATATAGTATGATCTAGATTAGTATAATATAGTATGCTATGATGTAGGTTACCTCTAAACAAGTTTCTCCTCTCTCTATTCCTCTACACACACACACACACACACACACAGACACCTGTATGATACTGAAAATTCATATTCAATATTCAAAGCCTCATGTTATTTCTTACTGACTTTGAAAAAGTTTCATGTCACAATGCCTATAACAAAAGTAGTTTCAGATCACAGTGGGCATTCAGTACTTATATGCCATTTCTGAAGGTAAATATTTCTCTCTAGCTTTTCAAAGTGTAAAGTATTATGTCTTCCTGTCCATGAATGTTCTCAAGTAGTATATTTCCATGAAGAGTTTCTTTTTTATTCCTGAAATTGTCTGTTTTCTCATTCTAACTTAATCTGAATTGATTTATGTGAAAGTCAGGTAAGCAGACATCCCGAGGTGAGACCTATTCCAAGAAGAGGGCAGTGAGAAAAGAGATTTAATGACTGAGTCAATAATCACAGAGATGCAAAAGTTGACATGAAATTGGGCTAAGAAAAGTCCTAGTTTACTCGGAATACTTAAAAGGCCTTCTTGTGTCTTGCAGCAATACTGTTACATGATGAGTTTTTCTTGAAAGCAACATTGCGTTTATTGTCAACAGTGTCAATTTCCAAAAACACATTGAGCCCATAAGCCCATGGAATGAGAAGAAACATGGCTAACAATAAAGCAAACATTTTGTCTCCATACTAAGCTAGACTTTCATTAAGGAAAAGTCCCATCTGATTTAGCTGTGAATCAAACCTAATAGTCCATAGCAATCTAATCTAGGGCAAGAGATCTTGCTAATAGTTGAACCAAGATAGGTTATTTGCTAAGTTGGACCAGAGACAAAGTCTGAGATAATAGAGCTCCAGGTTCCTACAACCATAGTATTTATTCTATCTTCTTTGCCTCTGGGGCAGCATTTCTCAAGCTGAAGTTTAGTGGCACTCTGTTCAAGAGATATGCCTCAAAAGATCCGTTTTCTGGTCATCTATGGTTGCACCTTTCCACATTCTAGTGCCCATTGGATATTCACCATACATACCAGCATATTTAAATTTCTAAGAATTCTTCCAGTAAAGAAACTTGTTTAGCCTAGCATTTTCCAAACTTATTTGACCACAGAAGTCAATAGTTTTTTTCTTGCAATGCCAACTAACATCTTGTGGAATTATTATTTCAAGAAATACCTTCATAATGTATGTTATGGTGCCCTCCAGATTCCACTCAAGGACTGAAGGGTTTATTCCCCAGATTCTAGGAATGCTGGCTGACTGCAATCTACTGCCAGTCCTCTCCAGAAATGTCATTGGCTAAAGAAAACTGTGTCTGCCAAGTTCAAAACCCCTTCCCAGGGTCCACATGCATTCATGACTGGTCAAGTCACAAGGAGAAAGCATTGACAGCTCATCACAATGTGGGGCAACTCTCAAGGAAGATCTCAGTTTCAGATCTCACCTTCGCATTGGCTGAGGCCTTTGTTGAGACTGTTTCACAGCTCAACTTCCCTCTGAGACCACTCTTGGTTTCTTCCCTTCTCTTCTTATTTCCTTTTTTCTCTCCTCTTCTCTTGCATAGTTGTTGATCCTGAAAGCACTGCTTAGTATATTTCCTGAATGCTTATCTCTATCTCAGAGTTTACTTTTGGAGGAGCCCAACCTACAAAATATTTCAGGACACTTAGGTCTAATGAAGACTATTGATGGAAGGAAAGAGGGAATGCACAATAACTTATGTGGAAAGAAACTATTCCAGACTTGGGGAGAAGACTTACAGAAACCAGACAGTGGGCAACCTGGGTGGCTCAGTGGTTTAGTGCTGTCTTCAGCCCAGGGTGTGATCATGGAGACCTGGAATCGAGTCCCACATCGGGCTCCCTGCATGGAGCCTGCTTCTCCCTCTGCCTGTGTCTCTGCCTCCCTGTGTGTGTGTGTCTATCAAAATAAATAGAATCTTTTTAAAAAAGAATGCTTAAAAATATTTTTTAAAAAAGAAAGAAACCAGAGAGTGAACGATAAACCTCCACTTATTTTATTTTAATCAGCACAGGATTAGAGTGCCAGCTGAAAAGTACTAGGCTATATGAGGAATCCATAAACCCAGCTGACTCCCTAGCATTGCTTGATTCTAAACCAGGAATGTAGAAGCTGTGACAAAGGCCAGATCAATGTCAAACCTCTATATTTCTTTAATAAAAGTAATGTCTTGAGACTATTAAAAAAACGAATATCTTTCTTCTCTAGTCATTCCTGGCTTAATAATCTCTGTTCCTGCTCAACTAGTGAGTGTATATATGAAGTTTATGTATAACTTTATATTTACATTTGGATATATGTATTTAGGAATGCTGTCTCTATCTAAAATACAATTTATTAAGTACCAGGTATACGTTAGATATGCAATTCCTACCTCCGGGAGACCTGTGATTTTGTTGAAAACAAAACTAGAGAATATAAAGCGTTAAGCTTTTTGGTTTAGATCAACAGTTTCTGAACAGGGTATCATGATCAGCCATAAAGTGTGTCACAAATAATTCAGTACTAATACAAATGTATCAACATATGAAAATTTCTCTTTTACAAATAAGAGCAATCTTTAAGGTAATTGTTTTAATAATATCACCCACTAAATCCAACATGCTTCCTTGAGTGGAAGAGAAAGAGAAAGTTATTGCTAATTTATTGGAAATTGTTCATAATCCTCACTAAATCCATGGAAATTTTTCTTATAAGTGAATGCATCCATCATGTGTGATACATGGTGGGGGGGACCTCTGGTGTAGACCATGAATGCAATAGATTTTCATAGACTGGGGAAATCAGTTTGAACTAAAGGCATCTGGAGAGGCTGCTGAAATGATGTTTGCTCTGTTAAGAATCCAGCAAGGCTGGAAGGCTGGCCATAGCCATAAGTTGATACGTATAATTTGTACAAATCTGGATCTTTAGTCTTGAAATATGGAATGGTTTGCTTTAACCCCACTAAATGTTAGCATAGGTTTCTTCCATCTATACTATTTAGCAAGACTTTTCATGTTGCCTTGCAACTGGCAATGAAACTTCAAAGATGGAGAAGAGAATCTCTAAAGATTTACACATTCTTAAGAGACTCAAAGACAGCTAGGTCCAAAATCTCTCATAAAAACTTACAAAGAGTAGAATTGACCATGAAACCATTAGCCATTGCCCCAAACCTCTACTCCTTGGCCAATCCATAGAAGACCAGGGGAGGGGTAGATGAGAGTGAATTAGTAGGATTGTCATGACTGACAGTTCACAATACTTTTTCCTTTTGTCTCTATGTGGGAAAGAGTGAGAGTTACTCCCTCTCAAACTCAAGTGGAGGGAAGAGCCAAGAGAATAAGGGCTCCCTCCAAGTAAATGAAGCTGTTACCTCTTTTCTGAGCTGGATACTTGTCAAGCTATGAACTACAGGCCCATCTCTGTGCATCCGTGAGAACAGAGTGGACCTTGATGAGGGATTCTTGGGAGACCCTGTTGTATTTCTCTATGAATTGAAGTATATACATGAACACATATATGTTGCCTGCTTATTATCTAGAGATTTCTGAAGGAGAGGGTTTTCAAGAATAGCTTGCAGCAGAGGTGCAAGAAAACACCGTGATATACTTTTTCCAGGGAAGAGCTAGCCCCTGATGCTTGAAGACCTGGAAGAGAACTTCAGTTGTGCCCATGACCCATCAAGATGAAAACAGAGATTCTAGAAGGAGAAGAAGGGCCAAGAGATGTAATACCATGAGCAGAGAAGTGAATAGTGTGGACCATAATGAACAAGGCCTCTTATAGGAGGCCCCTCTTCAGTAAAGGAAGCCAAGATGAGGCTGGACATGGCCCCTGCCACCCCAAGGAAATGATACCAACCATCTATGTTGACTTCTGCATCAGTGAAGGCCACCAGTAGAAGACAGAACCAGATAAAGGCAGAGCAAATCCAGAGAGGCCTCCTTAGTGACAGATGACCAGTTGTATAGGAAAAGGGGTGCCTGGTTGGCTCAGTCAGAAAAGCACATGACTCTTGATCTCCAGGTTGTGACTTCAAGGCCCATGTTGGGTGTACAGTTTATTTAAATTAAATAAATAAAACTTTAAGGAAGACAAAGAAACCTTACATCTTTCTTATTCCCTCTCTCAAACCCAATGCTAGAAGAGTTTAGACCTTAAAAAGAAACAGGAGCCCAACACTTCATTAGCCCTGCCCTTCCCTCCAACCACATCATGTTCATATCTCTAAGTCCTCCAAGCATAAGGCTGACTAGCAATGGATGAAGGAAGAATTTCAAAATTGAAGGGTTAAGCTGAATTGGGCTAGGCTGTCAATTTTTAAAAAGTGCCTCAAAAGTTATGTAAGATTCCCAGGTAATTATTAAGAAAAAGGAAAGGAAGTATCCACAGACAGGATGCCGGGGTGATTCAGTGGTTAAGCATCTGCCTTTGGCTCAGGTCGTGATCCTGGGGTCCTGGGATCAAGTCCCACATCGGGTTCCCTAGAGGGAGCCTGCTTCTCCTTCTGCCTATGCCTCTGCCTCTCTCTCTGTGTCTCTCATGAATAAATAAAGGAAGTATCCACAGGCTAGAATGAAAGCAGGGATAGGAAAGTCACAAAAATATGTCACATTTGTCCTCTACTGCATGACAACTGCCAAAACAAGTTATGGGTGTTCTCCATAACACTCATAACTTGTCCTGCATGCTAGTTAGCATGCTGCAGGACATGTAAGAAATGCACAATACAAGGCACCTGGGTGGTACAGTGGGTTGAGTGTGGGACTCTTCATTTAAGCTCAGGTCATGATCTCAGAGTCATGAGATGGAGTCCCATGTTGGCTCTCCACTCGGTGTGGAGTCTGCTTGAGATTCTCTCCCTCTTCCTCTGTCCTCCACCCCTCCCAAGCACACACACACTGATGTGCACTCTCTCTCTCTCTCTCTCTAAAATAAATAAATGTATCTTAAATTTTTTTTTTAAAAATGTGCAATACACGTTGGCTGATAAAGAAGAGAGTGCTTAGGTGGAAGCAGTTCCTGGGACAGACAAACTGTACTGGCAAGAGGTAATGCTCCCTAGTAAGATGTTTTGTTCCAGCAGAGAAGGAAGAGGAAGATGGGGTAATAAGTGAGTAGGGAAGAATAGAAAAAATATACAGCACAATGCAAATGGTGAAGACAAGTTAGGATGTGTTAAGGGGCATGCTGCAAGATGGGGGCATTGATGAGGGGAATGAAAGCCAGAGGACAGAGTCAAAAGGAGAAGAATGGACCAAAAGACCACATAGAGGCAGCACATATATGATCACTTTTATATATTTCAGGAAAAGTGCATATGAGCACATGTACCATGAAAGTAAACAAAGTGTTTAAAGGTATATACAACCTTTAAAAAATCATTATAAGAAAAGAGAGCAAAGGCCTTAGGCAAACCCCATGGAATGCTGTCCATGAGAATTTGGGAATTTACGTAATGAGAACTAGAACAGAGTATGTCTGCTTGCCTGGGTAGCAGGGGCAAGAATAGAAATTCCCCTAAAAGCTGCATGTACTCAATGGCCTAGAAATTCCACCTCAAAGTGAAGTTTATCCTACAGAGAGAGTCCTACAAGGACTAAAAGGTATAAAGATGTATATACAAAATACAGAAAAGAATAGGAGCATGTGAGTCATATGTGATCCCACACAAAAAGAAAAAAAAAGAGGGATCCCTGGGTGGCGCAGCGGTTTGGCGCCTGCCTTTAGCCCAGGGCGCGATCCTGGAGACCCAGAATCGAATCCCACGTCGGGCTCCTGGTGCATGGAGCCTGCTTCTCCCTCTACCTCTGTCTCTGCCTCTCTCTCTCTCTCACTGTGTGCCTATCATAAATAAATAAAAATTTAAAAAAAAAAAAGAAAAGAAAAGAAAGATGGCAAAATCATAGACTGTAGGCCCCTGAGAGACAAGAGAGAGGGGGTGTGAACACCTGATTTTATAAAGGGATGTGTCTTGTGGTTTGGGTTCCATTCGCCTTGCTGGGGTTTCATGCTGCAGTGCTTTATACATGGAGAAAAGTGTGAATCCGATATATCATTTATGATTCTGTTGTCCTGAATTAATGACTCTCCCAAGAAACGATTAACTTATAAAATCCAGAGAAAATGGGTACTGTCTGTTTATCATATGTTCTGTTTCCTGCACAGAGAATTGTTTCTTTAAGAATATCCATTCTTAAACCCTTAGATATCAGGGTTTGAGCAAATAAACTGTAATCTCACAGCAGACATTTACTGAGGCCCTAAATCATATAAACAGACCCCAGACCTCTGGTTGTGTCTGTCCATGCTGAATCTCAATATTTAAAAATATCCAAATACTCAACTATTTTCCACTCTTCACCCAAATGCTTCCCATAGACACAGAACACATGCCTTTATTGAGCACCAGATCCCTCCACTGAGTCAGAGTGGGGAAACAAAAGAAATAGAAAATGTGATATTTGAGGAAGCCAAAAGATACCTCAGTGAGCCTAGGCCAACGCTAAAGTTTCTACCCCTACAGGATTTTGTAAGGGGCACCGCATACCCGCTTTTCTTAGATGTGAGATAATGTTTGTAATCTCCTAGCTCAGAATGTAACACAAGCCAAGTGATCATTTACCTAGCTCTCTCTCTGACCCTAACTATCACTTGAACCTCAAAGCCTATAGGGAAGTCTAAACTTTTGGTTATTTATCCTCTGGCTCCTTGCTATATAACCAACCAGTAGCATGGGTGTCTTTGTGGTGCTTTTAAGAAATGCAGAATCCCAGGCTTATTGAATCAGAATCAGCATTTTAATAAGATCCCCAGGTGATTCATCCATATGCTCAGCAACATAGGTTGTCAAACCTCACCGAATCAGAATTACTCCCAGATATTCAGTCTCAGATTGTTGTGGATACAGGCACTTTCTAAAAATATTTTTGGGGCTCCTGGGTGGCCTAGTCAGTTAAGCATCCAATGCTTGATTTCAGCTCAGGTCATGATCTCAGAGTCATGGGATCAAGCCCTGCATCAGGCTCTGCACTCAGCATGGAGTCTACTTGAGATTCTCTCTCTCCCTCTCCTTCTGACCCTCCCCCTCACTCTCACACATTCTCTCTCTAAAATAAATAAATAAATCTTTAAAAAATATTTTTTCAAAAGCTTCTCAGATAATTCTAAGGTGTATCTAGGGTTGACAATCACTGAATGTTCTTGCTCATGTTACTCTGTGTTCTACACTTTGAGTGGCAACTCCAGGTGAAAAACACCCTTTGCTTGGAAGCAAGCAAATGCGTCTTTGCTATCTCGTTCATTCATTCAAAAATTATTGAGTGATTACTCTCTTCAAGGCACCATGGCATCTGCAGAGAATACCACCATAAACCAGAGTGACTCTGCCTCTGCTGCCATGGACTTGCCCTTCTAATGGAAGAGATGGGGGGATGTTCCTAGACAATAAAATACGGAGTGAGGATGAGTCTTATAGTAGAACTACCCTGTGATTAGAAAGGAGACACAGAGGTCACTAAACAATCATAGGATCAACCTTTCCTCCAGATAAACATTTAAAAGTGAAAAATCCAAATTAGTATATCCTATATTGTACCTGGCCTCAGAAATAAAATTAAGATTATTGTCCTCCTGTCCTCAAAAAAAGATGTGGGCCAGAACCTTTCTGCAGTGCTATCTGAAACAGAATTTACCACCCTCCCCAGAACGGTGGCCTGAGTGTTTCCTGCCAAAAAGAAAGAGCAATTTTGCCTCCTCAAGGGCGAATCAGTATATTTACCACTCAAAAGCCTTTTGAGAAGTACAGTGAAACTTCAGTGCAGTCTTCAGGCTGCTTTAATCCTACTAATCACCAGATTGGAATGTGACTAAAATTGACTGACCAGTTCAGTTAACATATCTAAGTATCTAGTCGGTCACTGGGTTACATAGAATCACCAAATAGAATTAACACTGTATTTATTTGATTCTGCCTTGTAGACAAGATTATGCGGCAATGGAAAATAGTAAAACTCAAGTTACAAATAAGCCCACTGCCACTCCCAATATTTACAATTAAGCAGTTTAGTGAAGTACAGGCATACCTCAGGGATATTACAGGTTTGGTTGTAGACCACGGCAATAAAGCAAGTCAAATGAATTTTGTGGTCTTCCAGTGCATAAAAAAGTTATGTTTACACTATACTGAAGTCTATGAAGTATGCAACAGCATTACATTGGAAAAAAAAAACAATGTAAATACCTTAATTTAAAAATGCTTTATTGCTAAAATATGCTAACCACCATCTGAGCTTTCAGTGAATCATAATCACTGATCACAGATCACCATAACAAATATAAAAATAATGACAGTTTGAAATACAGTGAGAATTACCAAAATGTGACACAAAAAGTAAAGAAAGCCAATGCAATTGGAAAAATGACACCAATAGACTTACTCATCACAAGGCTGCCACAAACCTTCAATTTGTAAAAATCACAGTATCTGCTTTCCCCAATCAAACAAGGTATGGGGCAGCCTGGGTGGCTCAGCGGTTTAGTGTCGTCTTTAGCCCGGAGCCTGATCCTGGAGACCCGGGATCGAGTCCTGTGTGGAGCTCCCTGCATGGAGCCTGCTTCTCCCTCTGCCTGTGTCTCTGCCTCTCTCTCTCTCTCTCTCTCTCTCTGTGTCTTATGAATAAATAAACAAGTAAATGAATAAAACAAGTTATGCCTATAGCGGTTAAAATCAAGGGCTCTAGAAGTAGAAAAAGGCAAGATTCCAATTCTGGCACCACAAGCAGCAGCTCTGTGGCCTTGGGCCCTTTGAGCCTTTGTCTGCTCATCTCTAAAGTAGGAATGATCAGAGTGCTTACCTCCTAGAAGTGCTGTGAGGCCTAAAGGAGATAATTTGTGTAAAGCTTGTAGCCTCCTCTAAAAAAAATAACACTCAATATTAATTGCTGTTATCAGAGTTGCTACAAATTCTCTGCATAGGTGAGTTCTAGTCAATATTCAGCGTCACTACTGGAAGATGTAATGCCCATGTTTTTTCTTTTTTAATTTTTTAAAAAGATTTTATTTATTTATTCATGAGAGACACACACAGAGAGAGTGGGGGGGGCAGAGAGAGAAGCAGGCTCCATGCAGGGAGCCCGACTGTGGGACTCATCCCGAGTCTCCAGGATCAGGCCCTGGGCTGAAGGCGGCGCTAAACCACTGAGCCACCCAGGCTGCCCCTCGTGTTTTTTTCTATTAGAGCCTCATTGCTTTACTAAAAATATTTCTGTCTCTGGTTTCACCAGCATCATTAGAGACAAGACAACTGGAAAGAACTCCATTCAAACTCTTTTTAAACTTTTTGGTTTGGCTTTTTTGTATGGCTCAATGATCAATGATCATGTCACAAATGAGTCCCTGCTGAGAAACAATACTTAGTGGGTCCAGGGAGGCCATTAGTACCACATTTAGGTCTTTATTTAAGTCGGTCCGCATCTCCTATGATATATAGATTTCAATTTAAGTGCATTTGGCTACCAAAGCCCTTCGCTTAAACTAGCAAACGATTGATTTAAAATACTAATAAAAGTAAAAGTTATCTTAATGAGCATCACAGTAATTAAATAACAGCCTAAATCCTATATACATAGAAACTTAGGACAAGAAGCTGATTATGATCACAAATAAATAGGTATTAGCCATAGGTCAGACTTCCGTTCCTTTTTTTTTCTTGTCTTGTGACCAGAATAGTTTCATATAAACAAAATAATTCTTCTTCCTTATCTTCATGTTCCTTCTGCCATATTAATTAAGATTTGACATGTCCTTGTATACTGTTTATGGCAAAACGAGATGAGTGAACTGATTCAAATCAAGCAGCTGACTTTTCATCCAAATCCCATGCCAAAGACAAACTGAGTTTTGAGAGTTTGGAGATGTGACTTTATTTACACTTTATTCTTTTCTCTTCACTTGCAAATATCTTGGTATAATTTTAGTTTTATGCATGTGTGGTTATTGGAAATATAAGGGATTTGGAGAATTTATTTGAGTTAGTGCAGGAGAAACTTTATGTAAGTCGTCTTGTTTTTTAAAAACTACAGAAGGGAATATGAGCATAAATGTGGATAAATCTATACATATTTTATGACCCTATGATGTTTCAAATAGTCTTTGCAATAACCCAACACAAAATATTCAATTACAGAGATCAAAATAGGCATGAGTTTGGGACTATGGGCCCCTAAACTTTAACCCCAGCTATAAATAAGATTGTTTTAGAAAAGGGAGTCAATTTCTGGTCCTTACTCTCCAATGTTTTCCCACAGCCAAAACATGAGAATAGGAAATTGGCTGGAATTATACTATTAACAGTTTTACTTCATATTTGTATATGTACACTTGAGTGGCCAGACACAGCCTCTTGAAACTTAATGCAAATAATCCAAGATCTGTGCCTTCAAATCGTTTACAATCTACGGTCAGACAACCCAGAGAGGTCAGAGTTGTGGTAATTTGGAAAACAATGACAACCCAACTTGTCTCGTTCTGTCTTTTTCTGGAGTAGAGTGAAAATGTGATGTAAAGTTTGCTCAGCTCTAGAGAAGTCCTGTAACTCCCAGAAGTTTTCTCTCACCTACATCCTGGATCAGTCATCATCATCAACAACATTATTATGTTATTACCATGAATATTACCATATACAAGTAGAACTTCAAGGATTATTTTTTAAAGATTTTATTTATTTGAGAGAGAGAGAGAGAACAAGCATGTGTGGGGGGAGAGGAAGAGAGAGGGGGAGAAGCAGGCTCCCCACTGAGCAGGGAGGCCCTGTGGGGTTGGATCCCTGGACCCTGAGATCATGATCTGAGCCGAAGGCAGGCGCTTAACTGACTGAACCGCCAGGTGCCCCTAGAACTTCAAGGATTATTAGTTACATCTCAAAAGATGTACTTCTTTCATGGCCCCAGGAGTTTTCTTAGACCAGTGCTCCTCAAAAGTTGATGTAATAAAAATCACTTGGGGATCCTGTCAAAAACACAGATTTCTGGACCGCACCCCCACCCCCACCCCAACTCCAAGGGTTGATTGGGTATGTGGTTGAGCCCAAGATTCTGCCTTTCTAATAAGTGCCCAGGTGACACTGATGATACTGGTACAGGGACAGCAATCTGAGTAGCACAGATCTAGTCCTTCACTCTCTAACGTTCTCTCTCCCTTCTGCCTAACTCAGGTAAGCTACATAACCTTTCTCCTGGTCACGTAAAGCCTACCACTTTCATTTCAGTCCCATCCCTATATCAATGATTTGCTGCATTTGTTTGGATTCACTTCAGCAGCAAGGGATAGAAAACCCAAATTAGTAATGCTTTAAACAAGATAGAAGATTCCTCTAAGATACACATAAGCAGCCTGGGACTGGTAAATTATTAGCTCCACTGAGCATCAGGTCACAAATTCCTTCTATCTGGTTGTTCTTCTATTCCCAACATACTGCTTCCACCTCAAAGTCTCACAGGCCAAGAGCTATAGATCTAGCCATTAGGTCCATATTCCAGCCAATAGGAGGACAAAGGATAAAAGAAATACTCCTTCCTTTTTTTTTTTTTTACTCCTTCCTTTTAAGAACATTTTCTGGAGGGGGTGTCCGGATGGCTCAATCAATTAAGCATCTGACTCTTGGATTCAGCTTAGGTCATGATCTCAGGGGTGTGAGGTTGGGCTTTGTGCTCAGGGCAGAGTCTGCTTGTCCCTCTTCCCCTCCTCCTCCTCCTCTCTGTCTCTCTCTCAAATAAATAAAATAAACAAAAAGAACAGCTTCTGTAAGCGCACAGATCACTTCTGCTTACACCCCATGGGCCAGAACTCAGTTATATAGCCATACCTAACTGCAAAAGGGATTGGGAAATGTACCTTAGCACATGCCCACATAAAATATGAGGTTCCTATAACAGAAAGGAGAGAATGATATTGAGGTACAATTAGCCATCTGTATGGCCACCCTCTCTTGATATTTATCTTTATAATTTCTTCCAGTTCTTCTAAGTCTATAAATATTCTAAAATAAAAATGACTTCAACAGTACTACTTCCTTTAGCTACCACCCAACCTTGCAACTTCTTTTACTTCTAATCTTGTCAAAAACCAAGAAATGTATTTCTCTTGCTTACATTTTGGAACCATCCCCTTACCCACCAGCATCCTGTCATCTGGCTGCAACACCGTTGCTACTGAAATTTCCTTCTGCTATATTACCAGTGATTTCTTTATTCCCAAGACCACTGACTTCTAAGTCTCTATCATACTTCCCTAAGCATAAATTATTGCCATGAAAACATTATGGTAAAACTAAGAAAATACAGTAAATAAGTAGTTGGCTATCAAAGCAGAGAGTCTCATCCGGAATATTGTATTTTGAATGCAATCCTAAAGAAGCTTGCCTCTAAGAGTGATATTTTGACTCACTATGTGTCATAATAATTCTTGTTGTTAGGTATATGAAGAAATAGGCACTTCAAAATAAGTCTGGTTAGCCATTACTAAATATCTCACACAAATACATGTGGAATTAGATGATAGTCTTCCAAAGAAAATGTTGTATAGAACAAAGAATTTGGCACACATAGCAAATTACCTCGTTTAACTTGTTTTTCAACTGTTTAGCATTAACCGCACTTGTCAAATGTGCTTATATTTTTAATGCATGACACTCCTTGCATCATGGTATCCAAGAGTTCTTTCACTTAACTTTGGCCCAACATGATTGCTGCACCGAATATTAATAATAATAGCAAGAAGAAGGAGGCAGGAGGGGAGAAGGAGAGAGGAGAAAGGATGAGACAAAAGGGCAAGGGAGAAATTTTGTTGGAAATTGGATTTTCCTGAGTTTCTTCTCAAAACTTTCCAACACTGGGGCACCTGAGTGCCTCAGTGGTTGAGCATCTGCCTTTGGCTACAGGGCATGATCCTGGGGTCCTGGGATCAAGTCCCACATCAGGCTCCCTGCAGGGAGAAGCTCCCTCTGCCTATGTCTCTGCCTTTCTCTGTGTGTCTCTCATGAATAAATGAATGGAATCTTTAAAAAAAACTTTCCAATGCTGGCAAGGGAAATAATATGAGAAAGAAAGACAGACTGTGTGCACATATAAAGCCCATGGTGTTATAGTAAATCCAATTTGTTGTGGAACCCCACCTTGGCTGCAGAGGTGAGACCCTGTAAGTCTGTCAAGCTAGATGGACCCAAACCATGGCTCAAACGAAATGTATGATTTCTGGTAACTGCTGGTTATAATTAGAAACCTTGCTTTCTGACCATCTTTTATCTCTGCATGTTCTAGGTTCTGACTTTTATCTGGCTATTATTACAGTACTTAGCATTCATCAGCATTTTATTGTGTGTTCTGATTGGGGCTCCTCCCTGCTTCATGGATTTATGTCAACCATGATTTCATTCCTGGATTCAAGTTCTTGACTTTGTAGTTATACCTCAGCACCTCTCCTACTTCCATTTCCAGCACATTAGAATCATACAGAAAGACTTAAACACTGTCAATGCCTGGGCCCTACCCCCAGTACTCTGATGTAAGGGGGTCTGAGATGAGGCCAGGGATTCATAGTTGTAAAAGCTTCCTGTGTGACTGATCAGCATCCAGGTTTGAAAATTACCATCCTTGCTTTTTCTTGTGTTGAAAATAACTATAGACTCTACCTAGGGAACCACTGTATTACCCTTTCCTGGCACTAGACCACAGTGCCTTCAGTGGTCCCCTGGAACTCAGGAAACACAGGCAGGTGCCAGCAATAATCGTAATCCATTTATTTAAAAAAAATTTGACAAGCGTTTATTTTTTCTAAATGGTCAGAGAAAACTAGAATGTAGTCCTTTTCCTCCAGAGCCTTACATGTTAGTGGAGGAGGCAGGGATGAGACAAATAATTATAGCAATATGGTAAGTGGTATGAATGAAATACTATGGGAATACAGAAGAAGAAGCAATTATCTCTCTGTAAAAGTCCAGGAAGACTTCCTGAAACACATTTGAGTCTCAAAGAGTCAGTCGAAGTTTACTGGGAAGGCAAGAGAAGATAATGGGATTCCAAGCAGAAGGGACAATCTAAGCAAAAACCCAGAAGATATTCTGTATAAATATACATGGATAGTTTAATTTTTTCATTACAGAATAGCATGGGGGCACGCAAATGGCTCAGTCAGTTAAACATCCAACTCTTGGTTTCAGCTCAGGTCATGATCTCAGGGTCATGAGATGGAGCCCCAGGTTGGGAGTTTGCTTGTCCCCATTCCCCCACCTCGCAAGCTCTCTCTCTCTCACTCTCTCTCTCTCAACTAAATAAGCAAATAAAATCTTAAACATACATAAAATAAAGAATAATATGAATTCTAAGAAAAGCCAAAGACTTTGAGAATATTTTCTATTTTTTTTTTTTTTTGGAGAAAACAAAAGCAATATCCAGTGACTGCAAAGTACTATATTATTTTTGGAAATAAAACTACATCACCTTGATGGCCTTGCAAAGGAGAGAGGCTAATAAAACTATGATAGGAGAGACAAGGATTATTCTATGACGTTGATTTTTTAATATCATTTCAGCTTGTTCGCAAACTCTGCCTTTTGGGCAATGCAAACAATTATAACAGCCTTTCTGTTGGTTTGTCTTTCTCTATGATTGGTTGTTAACCAAACTGATGCATATCTTCTTGATTCGTCCTTCTCAGGTCGGAGCTTTAAAGGTCAGAGCTATTTATACTTGGGATTAACTGACTCCAGCATTCATCTTTAAAGGACTTGAACATGGCTAAGTATTTAAGATGCTTGCCTTGCAGAACACTGGTCAAAAATGTTTGTAATGGATCGGTCATTTTGGTTCTGGAAACATATGACACTAGCAGTCATGCTGTCTTGTTACCTGGTCTGAATCCTTGAGAACCCCACGCTACACATTCTTACAAAATGGCCCAGGGCCCACCATTCAAAAGACATCTGTGACAACAGTGAGGTTCATACCTTCTATGCTTTCACATTTCTTATTTGAAATCAAAATCCCTGACAAACTTGTTGGTGTGTTTTTTGTTTTGGGGTTTTTTGTTTGTTTTTTTATTTTAGATCTTCCCACTAGGCCTGGTGGTATATGGCATTGAAAAATCCCAAGCTGGAAATTGGAAAGAGGCTTTTACAACCCAGAGAATGTCTTCAACAGGCCCCATGTGTTAGGTTAGTGCAAGGTGAGCTAGATTAGGGAGAAGAGGAACTTCTTTGATGGACCCAGAGTTAGGGTATGCTTGAGTAGAAATAATACCTAGGCTGATATCCAAACACCATTATTATCCAGGAAGCTGTCTTTAGTGGCACAAAGGGTTAATGACAAAAAATATCAGAAGAGAAAATCCGACAAAGTATTACAGGAACAAGGAAGCATGCTGCTGGCTAAAAAGGAAGGGGAGAGTATGACAACCCAAGGTTAATTAGACCACCTTTTAAGGCTGTCAAATTAAGGCCCAGCTCTCAAAGATATTAGAGGGGCCAATGAAGCCCACTACCTTCAGTCCCATCTTCCCAAATGTCTACCTGGACTTCATTTTCCTTTTATCATATTGCAGTTCCTCGGTCAATTTCAATAGTTAACTGCCATCGAATCTATCTAAATAGAATTATTAATAGCTGGCTTCATTGGTAGCATGCCATGTATTAAGGTGTGTTCAAATATTTTCCCCCAGATATAACAAAGGCTGTGTTTCCTTTCCTACTTACAGTTATTTGAATGGTAAATAAAGAAAGGTGATATCCCAAACATCACAATAAACTTTAAACACTCTCAACCAACTCCTATATACAATTTCTAGTACAATAGGGTAATACCCCAAATTCTTCATATATGCATTAACCTGAGTTTTTGTTTTCCTTACAGGATTTAATCATCAGTTTCAAAACTAAAGAAATATGAAATTCCAATCTTCCCAGGCCAGCTTTAATTACACTGGTTTATTTAGGCTACTAAAGTTTTCAATGCTAAGAGAGGTGTAGGCAAGTGTTCTTACCAATAAATACAATAAACCAATAAAAAAAATACTAAAAACTTGCTTTACATAGAATTTTATAACTATCATAAAGTTTAATAAATTTTCTTTCCATTAGACTACCTAGCAACCCTATAAGTTGGGCAAGGCCAGTACTCTCACTCCTTTTTAGTGGTAACTAAGCCCAGAGACATTAAAGACTTCCTGGATCTGAGATCCTGTTACTGTACTATACATCCAAGTGCTTCTGATGATCGTGAAATCTCGAAAAATATTAAATCAAGTCATTTCCATTAGAATTTTAGCACAGGGATCCCTGGGTGGCGAAGCGGTTTGGCGCCTGCCTTTGGCCCAGGGCGCAATCCTGGAAACCTGGGATCAAATCCCACGTCGGGCTCCCGGTGCATGGAGCCTGCTTCTCCCTCTGCCTATGTCTCTGCCTCTCTCTCTCTGTGACTGTCATAAATGAATAAAAAAATAAAATAAATTTCCTCTTAAAAAAAAGAATTTTAGCACAATGCTTGATGCATAGTATGTTCTCAATAAAACCTGCTATCAATTACACATGCTACTTATCACTAAACTAATAACCTTATCACTACGATTTGAAAACTGGTATTTCAGGAAAAGCCTAAGAGAAATATAAAATCCTGCTAAGGATCTGATGGAGCAACATTCAACATCTGATTGCAGACCAAATAATTTCACTGAGTGTGTTCAAACCCCATAAGAACAGAGGAAAGAATCTATTCACCAATCAGTCATGTCATGGCTTCAAAGTCTTTTCCTCAATGGTGTTATTTTTGGGAATCTATCCTAGGAGGAAAAAGAAATCCAAAACACAGGAAAATCTGTATGTGCAGTAATGCTTATCATATTTTTTATAAAAGCAAATGTTGGGAGAAAGCTAAATGAGCTATTGTGCAGGCATTAAGATATTACTGAAAGGAATAATATATAGCATATGGAAATTATTGCTATGTTATAATTCTAATAAAAACTCTCTATAAAATCATACTCCCACTTTCCAGTGGTGACAACCTCCCCCATGAGAAGATTCTCCCATGAAGTACCTCTTCCACCCATCCCTGGAAGAGGACAGGAGGAAGCCTAAGAAGAAGCCCCTGGTGCAGAGCCCCAACCTCTACTTCATGGATGTGAAGTGCCTGGGATGCTACAAAATCACCACCGACTTTACCCTTGTTCAAATGGTGGTTTTGTGTGCTGGCTGCTCCACTGTCCTCTGCCAGCCTACAGGAGGAGAAGCAAGGCTTACAGAAGAATGCTCCTTCAGATGGAAGCAGGACTAAAGGCACCCTGAATCCAGATGAGTGGGAAACTATCCCAATAAACACATTTTGGATAAAGATAGATAGATGATAGATAGATAGATAGATAGATAGATAGATAGATAGATAGATTATACTCCCTATATATTCTCATTTAGACATAATAAGATACATAGACAAAGAAGGAAGTATGCCAAAATATTAAGTATGGGTATTTATTGAGTCTTAGAATATCACAGCTTTTGATTTTTATACTTTTTCAATCTCACAAATTTCTGCCAAAACACAGTGGAAAATAAGTGCATAAAGCACTTAATAACTGCATAAAGCTAGTGATCATCCTGCTTCGTGTTACAAAAAGGACTTTTCTTTTGTTTCTTTTGCCTTCTTGGATGTATCTTGCAAGAAGTTACTGTGGCCGAGTTCAAAAAGGGTGTTGCCTGTGTTCTCCTCTAGGATTTTCATGGAATCTTGTCTCACATTTAGATCTTTCATCCATTTTCAGTTTATCTTTGTGTATGGTGAAAAAGAGTGGTCTAGTTTCATTCTTCTGCATGTGGATGTCCAATTTTCCAAGCACCATCTATTGAAGAAACTGTCTTTTTTCCAGTGGATAGTCTTTCCTCCTTTATCGAATATTAGTTGACCATAGAGTTGAGGGTCCACTTCTGGATTCTCTATTCTGTTCCATTGATCTATGTGTCTGTTTTCGTGCTAGTACCACACTGTCTTGATGACCACAGCTTTGTAGTACAACCTGAAATCTGGCATTGTGATGCCCCCAGCTATGGTTTTCTTTTTTAAAATTCCCCTGGCTATTCGGGGTCTTTTCTGATTCCACACAAATCTTAAAATAATTTGTTCCAACTCTCTGAAGAAAGTCCATGGTATTTTGATAGGGATTGCATTAAACGTGTAAATTGCCCTGGGTAACATTGACATTTTCACAATATTAATTTTGCCAATCCACGAGCATGGAATATTTTTCCATCTCTCTGTGTCTTCCTCAATTTCTTTCAGAAGTGTTCTATAGTTTTTAGGATATAGATCCTTTACCTCTTTGGTTAGGTTTATTCCTAGGTATCTTATGCTCTTGGGTGCAATTGTAAATGGGATTGACTCCTTAATTTCTCTTTCTTCAGTCTCATTGTTAGTGTATAGAAATGCCACTGACTTCTGGGCATTGATTTTGTATCCTGCGACACTGACAAATTGCTGTATGAGTTCTAGCAATCTTGGGGTGGAGCCTTTTGGGTTTTCTATGTAGAGTATCATGTCATCGGCGAAGAGGGAGAGTTTGACTTCTTCTTTGCCAATTCGAATGCCTTTAATGTCTTTTTGTTGCCTGATTGCTGAGGCTAGGACTTCTGCTACTATGTTGAATAGCAGTGGTGAGAGTGGACATCCCTGTCTTGTTCCTGATCTTAGGGGAAAGGCTCCCAGTGCTTCCCCATTGAGAATGATATTTGCTGTGGGCTTTTTGTAGATGGCTTTTAAGATGCTGAGGAATATTCCCTCTATCCCTGCACTCTGAAGAGTTTTGAACAGGAATGGATGCTGTATTTTGTCAAATGCTTTCTCTGCATCTAATAAGAGGATCATATGGTTCTTGTTTTTCTTTTGTTGATATGATCTATCACATTGGTTGCTTTATGAGTGTTGAACTACCCTTGCATCCCGGGGATAAATCCCACTTGGTCATAGTGAATAATCTTCTTAATGTACTGTTGGATCCTATTGGCTAGTATCTTGTTGAGAATTTTTGCTTCTGTGTTCATTAGGGATATTGGTCATCTTAAGATTTGTGTGGAATCAGAAAAGACTTCGAATAGCCAGGCGAATATTAAAAAAGAAAACCAGAGCTGGGGGCATCACAATGTCAGATTTCAGGTTGTACTACAAAGCTGTGGTAATCTAGTCAGTGTGGCACTGGCACAAAAACAGACACATAGATCAATGGAACAGAATAGAGAATCCAGAAGTGGACCCTCAACTCTATGGTCAACTAATATTCGACAAAGCAGGAAAGACTATCCACTGGAAAAAAGACAGTCTCTTCAATAAATAGTGCTGGGAAAATTGGACAGCCAGGTGCAGAAGAATGAAACTAGACCATTCTCTTACACAATACACAAAGATAAACTGAAAATGGATGAAAGATCTAAATGTGAGACAAGAATCCATCAAAATCCTAGAGGCAAACACAGGCAACAACCTTTTTGAACTTGGCCACAGCAACTTCTTGCAAGATATATCCATGAAGGCAAGGGAAGCAAAAGCAAAAATGAATTATTGGGACTTCATCATGATAAAAAGCTTCTGCACAGCAAAAGAAACAGTTAACAAAACTAAAATACAATCTACAGAATAGGAAAAGATAATTGCAAATGACCTATCAGATAAAGGGCTAGTATCCAAGATCTATAAAGAACTTATTAAACTCAACAGCAAAGAAACAAACATCCAATCATGAAATGGGCAAAAGACATGAAGAGAAATCTCACAGAGGAAGACATAGACATGGCCAACATGCACATGAGAAAATGCTCCGCATCACTGGCCATCAGGGAAATACAAATCAAAACCACAATGTGATACCACCTCACACCAGTGAGAATGGGGAACATTAACAAGACAGGAAACCACAAATGTTGGAGAGGATGTGGAGAAAGGGGAACCCTCCTGCACTGTTGGTGGGAATGTGAGCTGGTGCAGCCACTCTGGAAAACTGTGTGGAGGTTCCTCAAAGAGTTAAAAATAGACCTGCCCTATGACCCAGCAATTGCACTTTTGGAGATTTACCCCAAAGATACAGATGCAATGAAATGCCGGGACACCTGCACCCCGATGTTTCTAGCAGCAATGTCCACAATACCCAAACTGTGGAAGGAGCCTCGGTGTCCATCGAAAGATGAATGGATAAAGAAGATTTGATTTATGTATACAATGGAATATTGCTCAGCCATTAGAAATGACAAATACCCACCATTTGCATCAACGTGGATGGAACTGGAGGGTATTATGCCGAGTGAAATGAGTCAATTGGAGAAGGACAAACATTATATGTTCTCATTCATTTGGGGAATATAAATAATAGTGAAAGGGACTAGAAGGGAAGGGAGAAGAAATGTGTGGGAAATATCAGAAAGGGAGACGGAATATAAAGACTCCTAACTCTGGGAAACGAACTAGGGGTGGTGGAAGGGGTGGAGGGTGGGGTGGGGGTGAATGGGTGACGGGCACTGAGGGGGGCACTTGATGGGATAAGCACTGGGTGTTATTCTGTATGTGGGCAAATTGAACACCAATAAAAAATAAATTTACTATTTAAAAAAAGGACTTCTCATGTTCTTTTTTTTTCTAAAAGATATTATTTATTTATTCATGAGAGACACAGAGAAAGAGAGAGGTAGAGGACATGGGCAGAGGGAGAAGCAGGCGCCATGCAGGGATCCCGACATGGGACTCGATCCCAGGTCTCCAGGATCACACCCCGGGGCCAAAGGCAGCGCGCTAAACTGCTGGGCCACCCAGGCTGCCCTGGACTTGTCATGTTCTATATCCATAATACAAACATCTACATGAGCGATTCCTCAGTTCTGTGATGTTTGCTATGACTACTGACCCGTAACCTCTTTGGGCTTTATTGAGGAGCCATGAGGACCAACGTAAAATACAATTCCAGTTTGAGTATTGCAAAGTGAGACACATAGAATATTCAGACACTTGGCTAACCTTTGGGAAAAAAATTTATCTACCTATATCTAGTGATGTTCAGATCTGCATCTACCATCTGAATTTTAGGGCCGTTGCGCTAAGCAGACAGATGGTCTCTCAGTTGTCTGCCTTCTCGATTGCTCCCAATCAAGATCTGCTTCCACTAAAGCCAAAAGCAAAGCTGGTAAATGGCTGTTTGCCCTATTGGGATAAGAAGAGGAAGAAGCTGTGATCATGTCCTATGCACACTAGTATTCTTCAGTTAGTGCTCTCTGACTCCAAAGTAAGTAAATTGAATGGAACTGAACAGAGCCATCAGAGGAAATTGCCATCAGCTAATAGTTTATATTGCTCTGTCTTATCTTCAAGACAAGACCTGTGAATAAGGTTAATTCAAATCTTTTTGTTAAAGATTTTACTTATTTATTCATGAGAGATACAGAGAGAGAGACAAAAACATAGGCAGAGGGAGAAACAGGCTCCCCATGGGGAGCCGGATGCAGGACTCAATCCCAGGACCCCAGGATCACACTCTGAGCCAAAGGCAGACCACTGAGCCACCCAGGCTTCCCAGGTTAATTCAAATCTTAAGGCCAAGTTCAGGAGGGCACCAGCTCATCAAAAAGTTTCCAGAGAAACCTGGGCAAACAAAAACTAGCACAGTTCAATTTGTATTACTATCAAGTTGCACTCCACACCTCCTCAATATTGGTTTCATTAAGGCATAAAAAAAAAAAACACCTTATCTATGTCATTTCTGGATATTCTGGAGAATAAATATGGGCCTCTGAGGAATCCATTTTAGCAAGATGGTTGCTTTTGTGGATGTGTAGAGTAGTGGGGCAGGAAGAGGATTGTGTGCTTAGATTTAGCTGGTACAGCTCAACAAAGGCAAGAAAGAGACAGTTGGAATCCTAGCAAAGGGAGGAGTGGCTAATAAAAGAAATGGAACAGAGAATGGGGCAAAAATAGTATATAGAATGGATTAACAATTGTTAGCAGAGCAGCTGGAAGAGTCCTAGGGATCCAGATAATATTGCTGCTCAGGAGCCTGAGGGTGTTCAGCCAATCTAATGTACCCTGTCTAGCCTGGCTGAAAGAGGACTAGAATTCTGGTCCAAGTTGCAAATGGAGGGTAAAGAAAAAGAACAAGGATGAGAAATAGAACTTCTCAGTCAGTGACGCCACAAGGACATTGGCTGCCAGCAGATCTGAACTGGGCCATTCACATTACCCGAAGTATTTTTCTTCAAGGATGGCTCAGAGTTGGTTACACTCTCTAGCATATCTCATCCACCTTCCTATAGCTGACACCTCGAGGGCCCTTCCTTTACCTGTAGCAAAATAGTTTTGTTGTATTCTCTCCAACTGGCCAGCATGTGATATTTTTTGTGACACAGCACTATAGAGAGAAGTCAAGGCCTTAAAATAATCTTCTGGTGGTTGCAATGTGAGTGAACGTGGGGCAGGCTGGCAGCTGGGACACTACAAGTCAGCAGGGATCAGAGGCTAGGAGGTGCAGAACCTTAGATCTCGTTGAGCGCAGAATATTTAGAGCGTCACTTTTGTCTGAAATAGTTGCTCTCTTTCAGTGACCACACCCAATTTTAGAAGCCACCAACCCTGTTATATCTCCCCACAAAAATGTGATGCTATCATGTGGAACTCCTATATTAGATGCATTCTCAGCACAACAAAAAAGAAAAAAAAAGTAAAGTCTGAATAAATATTCATACAAATTAGTTTTATTACAGCTAAACCTAGGATTGATACTTCTTCCAGAATTAGCCTCCTCTATTTTGAGAAACAGCTTCTAATAAGCAGGGTGATTTGGGCACATCACTTTCCTTTTCCAGGTGTTGGTTTCCCCATCAGTAAAGTGAGGGGATATGAGTAGATGAAGTATGGTTATATGAATGAGTATATATATATATATATATATATATATACACACATATATATATATACATATATATGAAATAGCAAAATGACATTCTGATTCTTCTTTTATACAGATTGGTGACAAAATGAAATAAGACTTGAGAGTGTTCAGTGAATGGCTCTTGCTTTCAAGTACATAACCTACAGAAGGAGATTGTTATCCATGGTCTGACCCCTGCCCATCTCTGGCAACTTCCAAACACAGACTCTATGTTCAATCAGACCTAACTATAGGACACAGATACAGTGTATTCGGGAGAGAGAGAGGCCTACCCTAAAATGTGTGGCTTAGGGAAACAGAGGAAAATATGGGATCCCTATGGACAGAATCACTCCCAAAGAAAAAAGGAAGAAAGGGGTCTGGGCTACATATGCCTGATTTCTCCTGGATGGTTTGGCTGGAATGAAGGTGGGGTGAGTTAAGTGTCCTACCTTTGGATCTTCTGTTGAAAATTAATAGATGAGGGTTTTCAGCAACATGACTTCTGTTTGCCCACATATCTCAATTTGTTGGTTACTAAACGCTTCTTTCCATGTCTGATTGTCCCTATATTTTAAAGCTTTAAATCCCTGTGAGTAAAGGGAACTGTTTGCCAAGCCAGAAAGTAGGAAGAAAGGAGGAGAGCATAAAAATTATGATGACTTTTTGGTTCCAGGGCCCGCACTGAATAAGGAGGATACATTCCAGAAGTCCTGCCCAGGAGATAATTTGCATTAGCAACTGGGCAATGACGTAGGGAGTTTTGTGGTCACAAAGCAGTTCAGCTCTGAGTCAGTTTTCAGTCCAGGCTTTATACATTTTTATAGTGAGTCAAGTGACTGTTTCATCAGCACCCTTCTGTTGGAAAATGCATCCAGAATACTGCTGGCTTTGATTACGCTTAGTTCCCGAAGGGACTTTAAAGATTACCTCGTTCCACATTTTCAGTTGTCATAATTGGGTATCAACTTGTTAATCACTGTTTCTCTAGCACCAAATGCGGTGACTGGCACAGAGTACATGCTCAAGATTTGTTGAAGTTACAAGTGAGGAAACTGACTTTCCAGGATGATTAGGTACAAGAGTAGCTAATAGCAGAACCGGGGCCAGAACCCAGGCCACAAACCACCCAATCTTTCCACATCTGCTTGCTAGTTAAGCAATTAAACTAAATGCAAGGAGCCGTCCTCAGTTTAAAATAAAGAATGTGACAATTCCTTAATACTTTTTAAAATTGTTCATGTTACTTAAAAAATCCTTGTAAGCATGGTGACTTAGAATGCAAGCCATAGTTTGGATATGGGCATATATCCAATAATAATGCTTGTTACTCCTGCCTAATAGTTAGGAGTACAATTCTCAAAGCAGGCTGCCTAGATACAAATCTGGGTTGAGCCACTGAACCAGTGCTGTGACCTTGTGCCAATTATTTAACCACTCTGAATTTCTTCATCTGTAAATGGAAGAAAAGTACCTACCTTGTAGGGTTGATGCAAAGGATTAAAATAATGAATATGTGTAAAGTGCTTAGAACTATGTATGGTAATAATCAATGTAAGCTATCATTGTTATTATGGTTAAAAATTCAATCTATGGGACATTAGCAACTTCACATTTATTCTTCTTATCTATTTGAAGTTTGGGGAGTGCTGTGATATAAGTAAGCCTCCCCAAATTCATTTCTGACTGAAAAGTTGGAGATGATACTTCAGTACTGACGTTACAGCGTTTTGTACACTAGCCAAGGCATAGCAGGCAGCCTCTCGTTCGATTACCGGTAAGAATGTGATCTTGGAAAGTGAGACATGATAGGTAGAGCTTGCCCCGTTGATAAAAATCCCATGTCTTCAGTTTTCTTAATTGCTGACAGGGGCAACTCTGAATCTAAAGGGGAACGAGATTCACCACCTAGTCCTATGGTTTGATGTTTGAGGCAGGGGAGGTCCACTTTGTAACAGTTGGCCACACCCAAAAGTGAGAAGGGCGGAAGTACTTTGGGCAGCTTCCCAATCATGAACCCAGGTAGATGAAAATTTAGCTTTCCTTTGCCTGATTAGTAGGTAAGAAAATGTGAGAAAATTCTAGGAAATGGAGAGATTACAGCAGGATTTAGGATACAGGTTTATTAAATAATGTGTAATAACTGAAATTAGAACCAACAAGGACCATGATGTATTTTACCTGCCTGACTCTTAGGATGAAGCCTAAGTGGAAGAAATCTCCTGTGGAGTCAACCTCATTTTTCTTATGGCCAATCCAAAGATTACTTTTACCAGATTCTCAGAAAAGCTTTGAAATAATATCAGATGTGATTATCGTGACTGGAAACAGGGTGGCTTTGTTCCACCCAAAAATCCCTTGAGTGCATATAAATTTCAACACCTGATCGTGATGCTATATCATCACTGTGTTGAGAAGTAATTATTTCCTGGAAGGATGTATGGCTCACATCTCATATCCTTATAGCTATTGCAAAGTTTCCTGATATGGTCCAGCTATACATCTCTGAAGTACAACCAGAAACATCTCAGAGGATGATCAGACAAGCAGATAACTACACTTTACTGATAGCATCACTGCCTTTTCAAAGAAATGAAATAACAATGACTGGGGAATGCTGTGCTTTTTCTTAGGCAACTGTTCTAAACTGCTTTCTCCAAGATCGTTCCCTCAGCAGTCATTAGAGGCTACTGAGTCTGGTGATAACAGACAAAGAAGAACTTGGTTCAAGTCTTCGTTCTTCTGCTTACTAAGTGTATGACCTTAAGCAGATAATTTACTCTATTTTCTGCCTCACTCTCCTTGAAATGAAAGAATTGTTTCAGGTAATTGCTGAGGTCTCTCCTAGTGTTTTATAAAATAGCCGACGGCTCTTCAATCATTGTAACTACATTTATGGGTGTCTAAAATTTTTGAAAGGACATTAAGATAGCGAAGTCTTCAGATCTCTGTGCTAGCTGGTGGGGAGAAAGATTTGGTTATAATAGTACCTCTTCAGCAAGTAGCAAATCACTACATCTAAAAAATTACTTAAATGGAGAGACAACACAGTGTATGGAAAGCATATGGGTTTTAGAATTAAATTGCCTGGCTTTGAATCTTGGTTCATTCATTGAGCATCTCCTAATTTTTAAAAAATAATCGACAACAATAATAATAACACTAGGAAATTAAATTTGCTAAAGCATAAGAAAGCAGGGAGGGATCCCTGGGTGGCGCAGCGGTTTGGCGCCTGCCTTTGGCCCAGGGCGCGATCCTGGAGACCGGGATCGAATCCCACGTCGGGCTCCCGGTGCATGGAGCCTGCTTCTCCCTCTGCCTATGTCTCTGCCTCTCTCTCTCTCTCTCTCTCTCTCTCTCTGTATGACTACATAGATAAATAAAAAAAAAAAAAAAAGAAAGCAGGGAGACTTTATTTCTGTTTATGATGGAATGATTAGTACCAAACATGCACTCCTATTTAAAAACAAAAACAAAAACTAAGGGAGCCTGGGTGGCACAGTTGGTTAAACCTCCAACTCTTGGTTTTGCCTTGGGGTGTGATCTCAGGATCATGAGATCAAGCCTTGCATTAGGCTCTGTGATCTGCACAGAGTCCGCTTGAGATTCTCTCTCCTTCTCCCCCTGTGCCTCCCATTTGTGTGCTCTCGCTCTCTCTCTCTCCCAAAATAAATAAATCTTTTTTAAAAGGTTTAAAAATTTTTAAGAAACTATAAAACTAGTCATAATATAAAACAACCATTTTAAGATATTGGACACAGACAGTACAGGATTTTAATTAGTGAGAAAAGGAAAACATACAAGGTGAGCCCCAAATTCATGTCAGTTCTCTGCCTTAGGAAAACTTCCAGAACAAGACACAGGGAAATGAACATCAAGGAAACAATAACTGTCCTGCTGAGCTGAGGGAATAAATATTGGAGTTTAGGGAATGATACCAGAGAAAAGGGAGCTAAGCAGTAGGGTTCACAGGTGATTCTGTTGGGGTTTCTTAGAGGTTATTGCCTAAGGGCTGGGCTATACTTATGCAAGGTAAAACTGTGCAAGACCTAGCAGAAAGAGGCTATTATGGGGTCAAGAGGGGAAAGAGATCCAAGAGGCTGCACAATGCCCAGAAACTTTGGAATTCCATCACAACCAAAGTGGAGAGTCCTCAATAAAATCCCCAGCATTCAGCTAAGACAACAGAAAGGCAATGTAGGGGGCAGGGCAAGATGGCAGAAGAGTAGGGTCCCCAACTCACCTTCCCCACTAACTTACCTAGATAACTTTCAAAGCATCCTGAAAACCTACGAATTCGGCCTGAGATTTAAAGAGAAAACAGCTGGAACACGACAGAGAGAAGAGTTCGCACATGTAACAAGGTAGGAAGATGGAAAAAAATAAAATAAAAAAGAACCCAGTGGGGGAG
Organism: Vulpes vulpes; assembly: GCF_048418805.1. Classification (NCBI taxonomy): domain Eukaryota; kingdom Metazoa; phylum Chordata; class Mammalia; order Carnivora; family Canidae; genus Vulpes; species Vulpes vulpes. The sequence goes on along the minus strand of NC_132796.1, from coordinate 85,670,389 downwards.
GGGGCCCCGCAAGGAGCCGGGCTAAGGTCCTGTGGCGATAGCCTCCAGGACAGGAAAGCCCAGCCCCGGGGAGGTGGGAACTTGAAAAATCTGCACCGATTCTTCCCGGATGGAAAGGCGCTCACAGGGAATTTGAGCAGAATCACAGGAGGGGCGGTAGAGCATCCAGTCTCCCAGGGTCACTAACAGAGGAAGTGTGCCCCGGGGAGAGCGCACCACACCCCGTGGGCTGAGCTCCCTAAGGGGCTGGAGCGTGCCCGGTGGGGCCTCGGGAGCAGCTCAGGCAGTGGCTTTTTGCGGTCAGGACTGTGCCCTGCTGCCTTCGGGAGCTGCAGCCCCGGGAGGATGATTCCAGCACCACAGGCCCTGGATCCCAGGGGCATTGGGGGACACAGCCCAGGATCCTGCGTTTCCCCACCCCGGGACAGGCAGAGGCCGGGAGGGCACAGGACAGTGAGGATACCCTTGCCGCCGAGCACCCCCAGCTGTGCAGGTCAGCGCCCCCCCGCACCTGGATAATCTAGGCTAGTGCGGACTGGGAGCTGCGATAGTTACTGTGGGAGCTGACTCCAGGGCTGGGGAGCTGGCCACTGCCAGTCTTATTGTTCCTCCCTGTGTCACCCTGTGCCTGGGGGCGGGGCAGCGCCACCAGGGAACAGGGGCCTCACAGGATAAACAGATCCCACTGGGCCGTGCACCCAGTAGGAGGGGCAGCACCCCCAGGTGCACACACCTGACAAAAAGCACATCAGGCCCCTCCACCAGAAGACCAGCTGGAAGGACAGGGGAAGAGCAAGTTCTTGGCTGAGCAGCGCTGGAAAGCTCCAGGGGAAGTCGAGGGATTTACAGTGTATAGAACCAGAGAATACTCTCCTTGTTTTTGCTTAGGTTTTTGTTCGGTGTTTTCTTTTGTTTGTTTCTTTGTTTTTTCCTTTTTTTTTTCTCTTTTTCTTCTCTTCCTTTTTCTAGTACAACTTGTTTTTAGCCACTCTGTGCTGAGCAAAATAAAGGGAATAAAGAACTCACCACAAAAGAAAGAATCAGAAACAGTACTGTCTCCCACAGAGTTACAGAATTTGGATTACAATTCAATGTCAGAAAGCCAATTCAAAATCACAATGATAAAGCTTCTGGTGGCTCTGGAAAAAAGCATAAAGGATTCAAGAGACTTCATGACTACAGAATTTAGATCTAATCAGGCTGAAATTGAAAATCAATTAAATGAGATGTAATCCAAACTGGAGGTCCTAATGACGAGGGTTAATGAGGTAGAAGAACGAGTGAGTGACAAAGACAAGTTGATGGCAAGGAATGAAGCTGAAGAAAAAAGAGAAAAAGAATTAAAAGATCCTGAGGAAAGGTTAAGGGAAATAAATGACAGCCTTAGAAGGAAAAATCTACATTTAATTGGGGTTCCATAGGGTGCCAAAAGGGACAAAGGACCAGAAAGCATAATTGAACAAATCATAGCTGAGAACTTCCCTAACCTGGGGAGGGAAACAGGCATTCAGATTCAGGAGATAGAGAGATTCCCCCCAAAATCAATAAAAACCGTTCAACACGCTGACATTTAATAGTGAAACTTGCAAATTCCAAAGATAAAGTGAAGATCCTTAAAGCAGCAAGAGACAAGAAATCCCTAACTTATATGGGGAGAACTATTAGATTAACAGCAGACCTCTCCACAGAGACCTAACAGGCCAGAAAGGGCTGGCAGGATATATTCAGGGTCCTAAATGAGAAGAACATGCAGCCAAGAATACTCTATCCAGCAAGGCTCTCATTCAGAATAGAAGGAGACATAAAGAGTTTCCAAGATAGGCAGAAACTGAAAGAATATGTGACCACTAAACCAGCTCTGCAAGAAATATTAATGAGGACTCTGTAAAAGAAAGAGGAAATCCAAAGAAACAATCCACAAAAACAGGGACTGAATAGGTATTATGATGACACTAAATGTGTATCTTCCAATAGGAACTCTGAACATGAATGGGCTTAATGAACCCATCAGAAGACACAGGGTATCAGACTGGATAAAAAAAGCAAGACCCATCTATTTGCTGTCTACAGGAGACTCATTTTAGACCTAAGGACACCTCCAGGCTGAAAATAAGAGGTTGTAAAACCATTTACCATTCAAATGGTCCTCAAAAGAAAGCAGGGGTAGCAATCCTCATATCAGATAAATTAAAGTTTATCCCAAAGACTGTAGTAAAAGAGGAAGAGGGACACTATATCATACATAAAGGATCTATTCAACAAGAGGAACTAACAATCATGAATATTTATGTCCCATAATGTGGGAGCTGCCAAGTATATCAATCAATTAATAACCAAAGTTATGACATACTTTGATAAAAATACACTTATACTGAGAGACATCAACAACATGGTGCTTTTTGTAAATGACAGATCTTCTAAGCACAACATCTCCAAAGAAACAAGAGCTTTAAATGATACACTGGACCAGATGGATTTCACGGATATTTACAGAACTTTAGATCCAAACGCAATAGAATACACATTCTTCTCAAGTGCACATGGAACTGTCTCCACAATAGACCACATACTGGGTCACAAAACAGGTCTCAACTGATACCAAAAGATTGAGATCGTCCCCTGCATATTTTCAGACCATAATGCTTTGAAACTAGAACTCAATCACAAGAATAAATTTGGAAGAAATTCAAACACGTGAAGGTTAAAGACCATCCTGCAAAAAGATGAAAGGGTCAACCAGGAAATTACAGAAGAATTACAAAGATTCATGGAAACCAATGAGAATGAAGATAAAACCATTCAAAATCATTGGGATTCAGCAAAAGCAGTCCTGAGAGGGAAGTACATCGCAATACAAGCATTCCTCAAAAAACTGGAAAACACTCAAATACACAAGCACCTTGCACCTAAAGAAACTGGATAAAGAACAGCAAAAATAAAAAAAAAACCCTACACCCAGCAGATGAAGACAGTTAATAAAGATTCGAGCAGAACTCAATGAAATTGAGACCAGAAGAACTGTAGAACAGATCAACAGAACCAGGAGTTGGTTCTTTGAAAGAATTCATAAGATAGATAAAGTATGAGCCAGCCTTATTTAAAACAAAAGAGAAAATACTCAAACTAATAAAATCACAAATGAAAAAGGAGAGATGACCACCAATACCAAGGAAATACAAACAACTTTAAAAACATATTATGAGCAGTGATACGCCGATCAATTAGGCAATCTAGAAGAAATGGACACATTTCTGGAAAACCACAAATTACCAAAACTGGAACAGGAAAAAATACAAAAAACTGAACAAGCCAATAACCAGAGAGGAAATTGAAGCAGTCATCAAAAACCTCCCAAGACACAAAAGCCCAGGGCCAGATGGCTTCCCAAGCAATTCCATCAAACGTTTAAAGAAAAAACCATACCTATTCTACTAAAGCTGTTCGCATAGATAGAAAGAGATGGAATACTTCCAAACTCATTCTATGAGGCCACCATCACCTTAATTCCAAAACCAGACAAAGCCTCGACCAAAAAGGAGAATTATATACCAATATCCCTGATGAACACACATGCAAAATTTCTCAACAAGATACTAGCCAATAGGATCCAACAATACATTAAGAAGATTATTCACTATGACCAAGTGGGATTTATCCCCCAGATGCAAGGGTGGTTCAACACTCGTAAAGCAATCAATGTGATTGATCATATCAGCAAGAGAAAAACCAAGAACCATATGATCCTCTCAATACATGCAGAGAAAGCATTTGACAAAATACAGCATCCATTCCTGATCAAAACTCTTCAGAGTGCAGGGATAGAGGGAATATTCCTCAGCATCTTAAAAGCCATCTACAAAAAGCCCACAGCAAATATCATTCTCAATGGGGAAGCACTGGGAGCCTTTCCCCTAAGATCAGGAACAAGACAGGGATGTCCACTCTCACCACTGCTATTCAACATAGTAGCAGAAGTCCTAGCCTCAGCAATCAGGCAACAAAAAAGCAATAGAAGGCATTCAAATTGGCAAAGAAGAAGTCAAACTCTCCCTCTTCGCAGAAGACATGATACTGTACATAGAAAATCCAAAAGACTTCACCCCAAGATTGCTAGAACTCATACAGCAATTTGGCAGTATGGCAGGATACAAAATCTATGCCCAGAAGTCAGTGGCATTTCTATACACTAACAATGAGACTGAAGAAAGAGAAATTAAGGAGTCAATCCCATTTACAACTGCACCCAAAAGCATAAGATACCTAGGAATAAACCTACCCAAAGAGGTAAAGGATCTATACCCTAAAAACTACAGAACACTTCTGAAAGAAATTGTGGAAGACACAAAGAGATGGAAAAATATTCCATGCTCATGGATTGGAAGAATTAATACTGTGAAAATGTCATTGCTACCCATGGCAATTTACACATTTAATGCAATCCCTATCAAAATGCCATGGACTTTCGTCACAGAGTTGGAACAAAGCATCTCAAGATTTGTGTGGAATAAGAAAAGGCCCCGAATAGCCAGGGGAATATTAAAAAAGAAAACCAGAGCCAGGAGCATCACGATGCCAGATTTCAGGTTGTACTACAAAGCTGTGATCATCAAGACAGTGTGGTACTAGCACAAAAACAGACATATAGATCAATGGAACAGAATAGCAAATCCAGCAATGGGTCCTCAAGTCTATGGGAAACTAGTACTCGGCAAAGCAGGAAAGACTATCCACTGGAAAAAGGACAGTCTCTTCAATAAATGGTGCTGGGATAATTGGACAGCCACATGCAGAAGAATGAAACTGGACCATTTTCTTACAACATACACAAAGATAAACTCAAAATGGATGAAAGATTTAAATGTGAGACAAGACTCCATCAAAATCCTAGAGGAGAACACAGGCAACACCATTTTTGAACTTGGCCACAGCAACGTCTTACAAGATACATCTATGAAGGCAAGGGAAACCAAAGCAAAAATGAACTATTGGGACTTCATCAAGATAAAAAGCTTTTGCACAGCAAAGGATACAGTCAACAAAACTAAAAGACAACCTACAGAATGGGAGAAGATATTTGCAAATGACGTATCAGATAAAGGGCTAGTTTCCAGGATCTATAAAGAACTTATTAAACTCAACACCCAAGAAACAAACAATCCAATCATGAAATGGGCAAAAGACATGAACAGAAATCTCACAGACGAAGACATGGACATGGCCAACAGGCACATGAGAAAATGCTCTGCATCACTTGCCATCAGGGAAATACAAATCAAAACTACAATGAGATACCACCTCACACCAGTGAGAATGGGGAACATTAACAAGGCAGGAAACCACAAATGTTGGAGAGGATGCGGAGAAAAGGGAACCCTCTTACACTGTTGGTGGGAATGTGAACTGGTGCAGCCACTCTGGAAAACTGTGTGGAGGTTCCTCAAAGAGTTAAAAATAGACCTGCCCTACGACCCAGCAATTGCACTGTTGGGGATTTACCCCAAAGATTCAGATGCAATGAAACGCCGGGACACCTGCACCCCGATGTTTATAGCAGCAATGTCCACAATACCCAAACTGTGGAAGGATCCTCGGTGTCCATCAAAAGATGAATGGATAAAGAAGATGTGGTTTATGTATACGATGGAATATTACTCAGCCATTAGAAATGACAAATACCCACCATTTGCATCAACGTGGATGGAACTGGAGGGTATTATGCCGAGTGAAATGAGTCAATCGGAGAAGGACAAACATTATATGTTCTCATTCATTTAAGGAATATAAAAAATAGTGAACGGGAATAAAGCGAAAAGGACAGAAAATGAGTGGCAAGTATCAGTGAGGGTGACAGAACATGAGAGACTTCTAACTCTGGGAAACGAAAAAGGGATAGTGGAAAGGGAGGTGGGGGGGTTGGGGTTACTGGGTGATGGGCACTGAGTGGGGCACTTGACAGGATGTGCACTGGGTGATATGCTATATTTTGGCAAATTGAACTCCAATAAAAAAATAATTTAAAAAAAGAAAGGCAATATATTAGGAAAAACACCATGCTAGAGGATAAGAGGTACTCTCGACTCACCCTTCAAAAGCATATAACCAAACCTCCACAAAAGAAAGGAAAACTGCCAGTAAAGTAAAAAACAGGAACATACATAATTGATTCCTTACAACGTGTCATCCAAAATATTTAGCAACATATCCAAAAAGAAAATGAAAACAATGTAGAAGGAAATTAAGATTCTAGAAATTTTAAATAAAAGATCTGAAATGAAACAATTCATTAAAAGAGCTTAAAAACAAACTGGAGTTAGCAGAAGAAGGGATTGTGGAGTTTGAAGACAAATTCATAGAAACCATCCAATTTGAAAAAAAGAGAGAAAAATATTGAAAAACAATTAAATGCCTCAGTAACTTGTGAGATAATTAAAAGCTCTCAAACATGCATGTAATTGGATCCCCAGAGGCAAGGAGAGAGAGAGAGACAGAATAGGGCAGAAAGATTTTTTTTGAAGAAATAATGTTCACACTTTATTAAATTTGTGAAAAACATTTCCAGGAGCTCAGCAAAACCCAGCAGGCTAATTATAATGAAAACCACACTCAAGTACATCATAGTCAAGTAGCTGAAAATCAAAGATAGAAATTCTTAAGAGCAGCTAGGGAATAATGATATATTACACAAAGAGAATAGCAACATGACATAAGGTCAATTTATAGTAAAACTAAATGTATTTCTATACACTAAGAATAAACTATTATAAAAATGAATTTTACATGTAACTCCATTTAATATTCATAAAACACTTCAGGATCAGCTTTCCAAAATATGTACTTGATCTGCATGCTGAAAATTATAAAGCATTTTTTAAAGTAAAGAAAATTTAAATAAATGAAGAGATATGCCATGCTCATGATTGGAAGACTCACATTTATAAAAGTATCAATTCTATCCAAATTAATCTATAGATTCAATGCAATTTCAGTCAAAAGTTCAACAAACTTTTTTTTGTGTAATGGACAAGCTTACGTTAACAATATGAAAATCCAAAGAACCTAAGAAAGCCAAAGCAATCTTCAAAAGGAAAATCAATGTTGGAAGGCTTATACCACTTCATCTCAAGTCTAACTATAAATCTACAGTAATCAGGAAGGTGTGATACTGGTGAAACGATATTCAAGTAAGATCAATGAAATAGAGTCCAAAAGTAGATTTATTCGTGCATTCTCATATGAGTCTTAACAATGGTTTCAATGTAGTTCAAAGTAGACATAATAGTCTTTTCATCAAATGGAACTTGATCACTAGATATCCAAACAGGGGAAAAATAAATTATTACCTCACACCATATACAAATTAACTTGAAATGGATCATATGCCTGAACATAAAAGCTAAAGTTATAGGGCAGCCTGGGTGGCTCAACAGTTTAGTGCCACCTTCAGCCCAGGGTGTGATCCTGGAGACCCGGGATCGAGTCCCACATTGGGCTCCCTGCATGGAGCCTGCTTCTCCCTCTGCCTGTGTCTCTGCCTCTCTCTCTCTCTCTCTCTCTCTCATGAATAAATAAATAAAGTCTTTTTTAAAAAAAGCTAAAGTTATAAAATTTCTAGAATAAATAAAAGAAAATCTTTGTGAACTTGATTTCTTAAGATAAAAACATACTTATCATAATAGAAAAATGCTAAGTTGGACTTTATGGAAATGAACTGCTTTTAAAAACACAGCAACAAAGAAAATAAAACTCAAGTCCTAGATTAGAAAAAATATTCACTATATGTATTTTGTCATCCAGAATATACAAAGGACTCTTCTAATTCAAGATTAAGAAGACAAGCAACCTAATAAAGGAGGGCATGCAAAAGGCTTTTGAAGACTTTACAGAAGAAAATATATGGAAGACCAATGAACTCATGAAAAGATGCTTAACATCTTTAGTCTTCAAGAAAATGTAAATTAAAACCCAAATCAGATAACCCACTAGAATGGCTACTAAATAACCCACATCCTAGCCCACTAGAATAGCTAAAATTAAAATTAATATTAAGGGGGCACCTGGGTGGCCTTAGTTGGTAAAGCATCTGACTCTAGATTTTGGCTCAAGTCATAAACTCAGGGTGGTGAGACCAAGCCGTGCATCAGACTCCACACTTGGCATGGAGACTACTTAAGATTCTCTCTCTCCCTCCCCCCTCCCCCCCCATATGTGTTCTCTAACAAATAAATAAAATTAATATTAATTGTTGGTGAGATTGTGGAATTGGAACTCTCATACATGGTTGGTAAACATGCAAAATGGCACAACCTCTTCAGAAAAAAAAAATTTTGGCAGTTTCTTATTGAGTTAAACATTTGCCTTGTGATCCCAGCAATTCCATACCTAGGTGTTTTGTGTGTGACCACAAGAAGATTTTCATTTTTTTGTAAGTTTTATTTATAATATCTAAAACCTGGAAACAACCCAAATGTTGAACAACAGAGAATAGATATATTGGGGTATATTCCATAAAGAAATATAAATTAGAAGGCAATAAAAAATGAACAATAAATAAAAATGAACAGAAATTAAAAACAAATTACTGATCTATTCAATAGCATGGGTGAATTTCCAGACTCCAGATTAGGTAAAACAGGACTGTATGATTTCGTATGTATAGAGTTCTAGAAAAGGGTTAACTCTTTTATAATGATAAAGACAGATTAGTGGCTGCCAGAAGGTTGGGGTTTCAATGAAGGTTTTGACTTCAAAGGGGAAGGAGGGAACTTTCTGGGAGGATGTTCCATTTTATATCTCAATAGGAGTAATGTTACTCAAGTGTATATATTTGTCAAAAGCCTTGAACTGTACATTTAAAATGGGGGCATTTTATTTGATGTAAATTTTACCTCAGTAAAGTTGATTTAAGAAAGAAAAAGCAGAGATGTCAGGGTGGCTCAGCAGTTGGGCGTTGCCTTCAGCTCAGGGCATGATCTCAGAGTCCTGGGATCCAGTCAAGAGTCGGGGTCCCTGCGGGGAGCCTCCTTCTCCCTCTGCATGTGTCTCTGCCTCTCTCTCTCTCTCTCTCTCTCTGTGTGTGTGTGTGTGTGTGTGTGTGTCTCTGCCTGTGTCTCTGCCTCTGTGTGTGTGTGTGTGTGTGTATCACGAATAAGTGAATAGAATCTTAAAAAGAAGGAAAAAGCATTCTAGGTTTGAGAAATATGTATTTTCCTCTCTCTTCCCTGGAGCAGCTTGAGTAGATTTTAAGGCTGAAAGGTGATAGCTTTATTTGTAAACAAATGTCAGCATTTACCCTTGATGCCAAAGATGAAGGAGTACACCCTCAAGGTACTTGACAGATGGGGTGAGCCCCTGTCAATCAGAGGAGCAAAGGATATTAAAGGAGCAGGAGAAAAATAAGAAAAGAGTAGGGTGGGGTAATAAGGATTTGAAGAGGGAATTTTTTTAAAAAAAAATTATTTACTTATTCATGAGAGACACAGAGGCACAGGCAGAGGGAGAAGCAGTCTCCTGCCAGGAGCCTGATGTGAGGCTCGATCCCAGGACCCCAGGAGCAGATCCCTGAGCCCAGAGCAGATGCTCAACCACTGAGCCACCCAAGTGCCCAAGATTTGAGGGGGGATTTAAGCATTCCAGGCCAGATCACAGACCTGGAAGTGGTTACTCCCATGCATAATCCATTAAGAAGATAATCTGAGGGTGTGGACAGGTAGGAGACAATCAGGAGGAAGCAGTTAGCACTGACGCAGAGACTTTGCCACGAAACGCCTTGGATGGTGGAGTCTGCTAAAAAGCTGACCCTGAAGCCCCCTGAATTTGTATAAACCCTTTAAAGAGGTTCCTGAAGTGTAAGAATCCCTTAGTTCAGGCCTGTGGAGGAGTCTTTACCTCAAGGAGAGAGGTAAATAAGGCTGAATTTACAGACTCCGAGCTTGAGGTGAATCCACTGCTATCTCTGACCTAATTAGGAGAGAGCGCTGCTATTTGAACATAATGTTCAGAAACAAAAATTGCAGAATTTCTTCCCCTCTTGACCAGTGACTCCTGCTTTGACCCAGTGTAAGTTACAGACCTTCTCGCTGGAGCATCTTCCAGCCCAAACGAGTGCCAGTTACCCTTGGATTCTTTCAGCTTCAGATTCATCCTATCTTGTAAATGACACTTTCTCTTCCTTCCCAAATCTCTGCTGCTCTCTCTAGTAAGTTCTTTATTCTCAATACCTACATGAGATGAAAAGAAAGATATTAAAATCCTCTTGGCCACAGGGATATCAGGAGGGGTACTGAAATAAGATAGGAAAAGCAGCTGAAATGTCTGGTTGAAGTGAGGTTTGGGGATTTTCTGACTTTCTCTTACACTCAAACTCCCCAGCCCCTATATACAATTCCATATATGATTGACAATTTCACAGAATTCGTTCTTGGCATGTTCCTTCCTGCGAAGCAACTAGAGGTGATTGACAGTACAGCAATGGGGTAGTTAAGCCATTGGAAAGAGCATCAGCTGGAGACAGGGCTCAAATCCTGACTCTGCCACTCTGCCATTCATACCAGCTATGCAACCTAAAATAAGTCAATTAATGCCTCTGAATCTCAGTTTTGTCCCCTCTCAAGGGAAATGATACCAGTTCAAACGGCTGTTACAATGATTAAATGAAGTAATGTCCAATACATGAAACAGTGCCTCTCACAGGATAAGCACTTGACATGGTAGTCTATTGTTATTTATTATTACTTATTATTACCCTCCTTGACTTCCTGGAAGCATTTTATCCTATTATCCTATTTTATCCTATCCTATCCATTTCCTGGATTCCAGATTCCTCTCCCTCATCTAAATCACTTACCATGGGGCACTGGGTTGCTCAGTCAGTGAAGCATCTACCTTCAGCTCAGGGCATGATCTCAGGGTCCTGGGATGGAGCCCCACATCGGGTTCCCCCTTCAGCAGGAAGTCTGCTTCTCCTTCTCCCTCTGCCCCCCACACTGCCCCCTGGCTCATGCTCTCTTTCTCTCAATAAATAAATAAAACCTTTTTTAAAAATCACTTACCATGGTGTCTTGCACATTAGTAAGCCTTCAGCCAATGGTACTTACTACTAAATCTCAGTATTATTAAATTGGATTTCTGAACATGGGGTACAAAACAGGCATTAGGACATTGGTGGCTTGAGAGATACCTCATGTGACTATGTTTTTCCAAGTGTGAATCTGGAAATCTCGAATATTTCTTTGAGGACTGAGTCAAAGACCCCAAGTCTTATCTCAGAATCTAGGCCCAAAAGTAGATTTTCCCTGAGCCTGGACTCCGTAACTCAGAGTTTTGATAAATAGTCAGCAAAAGAAGGGTTCTATCCCTACCTTTTATCTCAAAGCAAGTTTCCATGTTAATCCCTGTTGATCTCTCTCACTGTGACTCACTCATGTTCTCTGACATCTTACTCTTTGCCTCACCTGATCCTGTCTTGACCTGCTCCTTTGCTCTCAAGGATATCCCTTCACACCTTACTCTTGGCATCTGTCTTCTTCCCCAGCAACAGATACAACTCTTCCATCAAATTGTATTTTCCATCCTTTCTAAATTGCTCTTATCTAAAAAAAATGGCTCTTATCTAACAGTTTTGCCCACCCAAATCTTACAATGCCCAGTTCAGGTCTCTTGTGGATTCGGGATCATGCTAAGTGCTGGAGAGATTACGGCAAATGAAATGTCTAAGGAAGTCCTTGTCCACAAAAAGTTGACAATTACTTTAGAGAAATGGTACAAACATGACAAATGAATTCCATAGACAAGAAGTGATTCAGCACCTCCTGTGTACAGGATACTTTACCACCACCGCCCCTACCCCCCACTCCTCTACCCCCTGCCACGAGAAGACAGAATGGACCCAGTAACAAAAACAAAGCAACATCACTTATAACCTGTCAAATCCAGAGCGATATTATTGACTCAGAGTGCAGGAACAATCACCAAGGGTGACTGAGCAAGGAATACTTCCTGGAAGAAGAAGAGCCTGATTTGAACTTGAAAGAGGGTATAGTTTAGGGAAATGGCAAAGAGGAGGAGGGCGTGTTGGGCATTCCAGACTGGGGAGCAGTGTGAACAAAGGTGTGGTGTCAGGAATGTTGTAGGTTGTTTGGGGACAATGAGTGCTCTATTAAGCAGCAGTTGAGAGGTAAGATTTTACATGGCCTTGAATGCATATCTAAGAAGCTGACATTTGATTCTATGGCTGTGTTTCAGAGAGCCCTAGGGCTCTTCAGAAGAGATCTCACATTTAAAAATTCAATTGGTGCAGCTCAGGAAGAGGGAAGGCGACAACTGGGGAAGCTGAGCAGGCAGAAATTTAGGTCCTCCATTTCCATTGAAAACTGATCCCACTTTTTCTGTTTGATATATTGAGGGATCGTGTAAGATTTTATTTTGAAGAAAGTCTTCTGCTTAAAAAATGGAAAATCTCTGTTGTAGATAATAAAAGGCATTAAGGAGTTTTGAGCATAGAATATTAAGAGTTTCTCTCATCCAGTATATAACCAAAGCAGGAATCCTACTTACACATCCCTGACAATATTTCTTTAAAAACTATGCCTGTGACAGGAGAACCACAACTTTGCGTGACTTTTCATCCCACTATTGGATATCTCTAATTCAGATCATAACATGGAATCCACAAATTCCTTAGAGGTACCATGAACTTGATGGGAAAAAATGTTTACCTTTATTTTCCCTAATCACCACTTGAAATTGACCATTTCTTCTTTTATGAAAATAGGCAACAAACCTTAGTAGTATGATTATCAATAACCAAAAAACCTCATATTTCCAAACCACTCCAAAATCATTGCAGATATCTTCATTTTTTTAAGATTTTAAGAATTACATTTCAATATAATTCATTTCCTGTGTAATCTTATGCATTTTATTTTCCACACTTAAAAGCATTATTCTAAAAAGAGTTCATAGGCTTTGCCAAATTTCCAAAAGGGTCTAAGGCACAAGATAATGTTATGAAACTACATTATGTTTATGAAGTTGTTTTCTGTTGATCCAGAATTATTTCCCCCTAATGTTTCCCCATTGTTCCAACATTTCTCCTCAATAGCTACATAAAATAAGTCCAATGCTATTTCCACATGACAGCCTATCAAATATTTGAAGACAGCTATTACTTGTCAATAGGCTTTTCCTCAAACTAATCATCCCACATTTCTCATCTGTCCCTCAGAAAATCTGCTAGAGGGTCCCTTTGTCATTCTGACCCATTTCAACAACATGCTCCACATAACCCATCTTCTTCATGCCTTCCTCTTTTTTTTTTTTTCATGCCTTCCTCTTAAAGCATGGTGGTTGCACTTGAGCAAACATGTAGACAGGCAAGTTCTTTTGTGGGGGTGGGCCAGAGGGAGAGGGAGAGAGAGAGAATCTTAAACAGGCTCCACGCCCAGCACGGAGGCCAACATGGGGCTTAATCTCACAACCCTGAGATCACAACCTGAGCCAAAATCAAGAGTCAGACACTGAGTCACCCAGGTGCCCCTAGATGCAAGTTTTAAAGGCAGGACTTGGAGTCTGTCTCAATAATCTCAATACTTCCTGTGCCCCTCTCCCGATTATAATAATTTGAGCCCATGGACTGAGATATAACCAGATGTGGCCATTTACTCTTCCCGAGTATGAATACCCTGGGACCCAGATAAAGTAAATCAATTTGAGGAGGTATACTGAAATGGTTAAGTGGGGCTATGCAGGCCTGCTTTTACATCCTATTTCTTCTGTGTATTAGCTGGGTGACTTTAGGAAAATCGTTTAATCTCTGAAATTGTATAAAAATAGTACTTATCTTATAAATATGTGTTAATTAAATGATGTCACACATACAAAGTGCTTAGCATAGTGTCTGGTGTATGCTTGCTAATGTCAAGCAACATAAGATAAGCGTTACCCTTCTCCTTATGTCAGCAGAGCCCTGGGCAATTCCTTTTTTTTAAAGATTTTAATTTATTTATTCATGAGAGACACACACACACACAGAGAGGCAGAGACACAGGCAGAGGGAGAAGTAGGCTCCATGCAGGGAGCCCGATGTGGTACTCGATCCTGGGTCTCCAGGATCAGGCCCTGGGCTGAAGGCGGCACTAAATCGCTGAGCTACGTGGGCTGCCCTGGGCAACTCCTTCTAACCTCCATTCTCCATGGTTTCACTTCCTCTTTCTGGATCCATAATTTAAATGTGTTCCCCACCTGAGTGAGAAAAATCAGAGAGGGAGACAAGCCACGAGAGACTCCTAACTCTGGGAAACAAAGGGTTGCAGAAGGGGGATGGGGTGACTGGGTGATAGGCACTGAGGAGGGCACTTGATGGGATGAGCACTGGGTGTTATACTATATGTTGGCAAATTGAATTTAAATTAAACATGTAAAAAAATAATAACAAATGTATTTCCCATCAACTCTCACTTTTTTCATTGCATGGCTTGGCAAAGACCCACCTCCTCCTTAGAGGCTCACTCTATCTTGAATCCCTATAGGAATTTTAAAGAAATAAGCCACTAAGACAGAAAGTGATTCCTAACTAAGGTTTCTGTGGAAATGTATTCCCACTGGTTATTAGCTTTAAGAGATTAGGGCTATATCCCAAATGATTAACTTCCTCTTATTTTTGTCAGTATGAAATCACCCTTTTAAATCTATTTATTGAAACTGTTTATCAGTCCATTTTACCCTTGGCATAGAAAGAGTCCTAGCAAAGTTATCAGAAGGAAAATAGAGGAAGAGGTAAGAGGAGAAGGTCTGCATGGAAATCCTATAATCCATCGAGTTATCTTGACTGGGCTTTGGTTATTTCCACATCCAGGGTTTACTCTTCCAAATAGAACTGTCACAATCATTTTATTCTCTCCTAGGTTGTATATCTTCTGCAATGCCTGACACAGTGCTGAGGGCATCCTCCATGTTCATTAAAGCTTTGAATAGCCTCTATAATCAATCAATCAATAATTGAATGTCTCCTCTGGTCTAAGGCTTGGTTAGGTGTTGAGATGAGGATACAAAAGCCCCTAACCTCCCAAATGCTTCCAGCTTCATTAGGAAAATAAACAAGGCAAATAAAATATTAAAAATGAATATTATACATAATCATAGGCAGTTTTCTTTCCAACCTGAGTTATTTCTGTGGGTTTTCTCTTCAAGTCCTAAACATAAATCAAATTTGAATTAAAGTGAAGATCTTTATGTCCCTTTCTACCAAAAATGCTTTCTTCAGATCACTCTCTCATGAGTTGTCACATTCTCATGTACTCTTTCCCTCCTTCCTGCCCCCTTCTCCACCTCCCTCCCTCCTTCCCTCTCTTTCCTCCTCTCTCTCTCTCTCTCTATCTCTCTCTCTCAAACCCACAGGCATATGCTCTTACCTTAGATCCTCCTCTGCCTCCTAACTTCAACTCACCTAAACAACAAGCAGCTCTGATATATCATAAAATAAGTCTATGGTGTGTACCCTTTCCAAATTGTCCTTATTTTCTTACCATTCCTATTGAAACACATGTCCCCCTTAGTGTGCAAAATTCAGTGAGCTAGTAGGAAGACAGAAAATTTCAGGATTTAAAATTTTACTTCTAGAGGACACCTGGTTGGTTCAGTCAGTGGACTGTGCAACTCTTGATCTCTAGTCGTGAGTTCAGATGTAATAGCTCATGTCATTTAGTCTATATTTATAACCATTTATTTAGTATCCAATGGGTCCAAAGTTTTATGGTTTGGTTCATGCTGGGCATTGAACCTATTTATTTTTTTTTAAATGGGACACCTCGGTGGCATAGTCAGTTAAGCATGGACTCTTGGTTTTGGCCCAAGTCATGATCTCAGGGTCATGGGATCAGGCCACGTGGGATCCCCACTCAACACAGTCTGCTTGACACTCTCTTTCTGTCTCCCTTCCCTCTGCTCCTTCGCTAAAGTGCCATCACATGCATGCACTTTCTCTCTCTCTCAAATAAATAAATCTTTTTTTAAAAAAATTAAATTATAAATAAAATTTCACTTCTATATATTAAGAGCCACTTACCCTTTTAAATAGACTTATTAATTCAAACAAATGGCTCTGATACTTTTGGAGAAGACTTCTTAAAGACTTTCAGATCTCATCATCAAGGGGCTTCCTCCTCATGTAGGACCATTCCAATCCCTATTCTAGGATATGTCTTACTTGAGGATTATTAACCAAGGTTATGTTTAGTCTTCTCTATGGGTTGTATCATTACTTCCATGTAAGACTGTGTAATGTAAGACTGTGTCGATGTAGGTATTCAACCATAAAATTTTGGACCCATTGGATACTAAATAAATGGTTATAAATATAGACTAAATGACATGAGCTATTACATCTGAACAAAATAAACCTTCAGCAAACACGAGTAGAAATATACATAAGCAGAAGATTAAAGAATGGGGAGTCTTGAAAGTTGTATGTTACCCAGGAAGGTTCAGGAGGCATTTGGTATGTTCCTTCTAGCCACCCAGGAATGACTTCTTGAAAAAGGTAGGCCTCTCAGGAGCTGCAGACTTGCAGACTGAAGAGCCCTGGGAACATTCCAGGCATATGGTGCAGCTTGGGAAGAAGGCTCAGGGGTGAAAGTAACATATTTGGGTTTGAAAAAAAAATGAGAAGCATTTTGCCAAACATGTTTTTCCCCTCAGTGTTCAAAGTAAGAAAAGGAAATGCAATCCATATGGTTTGGATTCATTTATGCTCAATTACGAAGAGCTTCAAGACATTTTCTAACCTCTTAAGTCTTTAGGCCCTTTTTCTCCCTGAAGAACAGGAAGTCTTAATTTTCCTAGCTTAAGGGAACTTGAAAACTAAACGATTTATGTTGGACTTAAATATGAGAGTTCATGAGTTTAAATTCAGACAGACTCAGTAGAATCCAAAGTCCAAACTGTTGTTGGTGATGCTTTCTCTACTCAGAACCCACAGTGTGGTATCTTTCAGAGCAATTCTGACTCAGTTTTTGTCTTTAAATGGGGGAGAACATACTTTGAAATAAGAAAATACAGGGGGTTCCAAATTTATAACTGGGTTACTGATGGCTCCAACCCAGTTGTGCATCTGAACAAATTACCTCCATATGCTAGCATAGCCCTGTTTTTTTTTTTTTTCATTTCTTACATCTGCAGGGGGAAAAAGAACTCAGAATAAGTTAGTAAACAAGCATACCATTTGATTTGAAGTCTTCTGTGATCACTTGGATCCAAGAGAACTCTTCCACACAGAAACAGCATTTTTACTGACTTACCTCTGACATGCCCCAATTTTTTGATTTTTATTTTGTTCAATACTAAGAATTGCCTTATACATTGAAATACACAGTTCATTATTTCTGCTATCAATTCTACAAAAGGTACCATTTTAGGAAGGTGACAAAAAGGGAAAAATCAATCAAAGTGGAGACTCAGACCAGTGATCAGTGTTTTATTTTTGCCAGAATACTCAACTCTAGATCTTAAGCTTCAGCTATGCTGTTCCATCCTTTAACCTGCTCTCTAAAGAGATATTTGGCTTTCTAATTTGTTCCTACATCTCCTCAATTTCCATTCTGTTATGACTCTTTCCAGTGTGGAATTTACAGTCAGCAACATGCTAATCAACCTTGGGCCATCGTGACCACAGGAAACATAGTGGCCTATTCCTTCTGTGTGAAACATTCTATTGCCCGAACTATACTTCTTTTTTTTTAATAAATTAATTTTTATTGGTGTTCAATTTACCAACATACAGAAAAACACCCAGTGCTCATCCCGTCAAGTGTCCCCCTCAGTGCCCGTCACTCATTCCCCCCCACTCCCCGCCCTCCTCCCCTTCCACCACCCCTAGTTCATTTCCCAGAGTTAGGAGTCTTTATGTTCTGTCTCCCTTCCTGATATTTCCCACACATTTCTTCTCCCTTCCCTTATATTCCCTTTCACTATTATTTATATTCCCCAAATGAATGAGAACATACACTGTTTGTCCTTCTCCGATTGACTTACTTCACTCAGCATAATACTCTCCAGTTCCATCCACATTGAAGCAAATGGTGGGTATTTGTCGTTTCTAATGGCTGAGTAATATTCCATTGTACACATAAACCACATGTTCTTTATCCATTCATCTTTCGATGGACACCGAGGCTCCTTCCACAGTTTGGCTATTGTGGACATTGCTGCTAGAAACATCGGGGTGCAGGTGTCCCGGCATTTCATTGCATCTGAATCTTTGGGGTAAATCCCCAGCAGTGCAATTGCTGGGTCGTAGGGCAGGTCTATTTTTAACTCTTTGAGGAACCTCCACACAGTTTTCCAGAGTGGCTGCACCAGCTCACATTCCCACCAACAGTGTAAGAGGGTTCCCTTTTCTCCGCATCCTCTCCAACATTTGTGGTTTCCTGCCTTGTTAATGTTCCCCATTCCCACTGGTGTGAGGTGGTATCTCATTGTGGTTTTGATTTGTATTTCCCTGATGGCAAGTGATGCAGAGCATTTTCTCATGTGCATGTTGGCCATGTCCATGTCTTCCTCTGTGAGATTTCTGTTCATGTCTTTTGCCCATTTCATGATTGGATTGTTTGTTTCTTGGGTGTTGAGTTTAATAAGTTCTTTATAGATCTTGGAAACTAGCCCTTTATCTGATACGTCATTTGCAAATACCTTCTCCCATTCTGTAGGTTGTCTTTTAGTTTTGTTGACTGTATCCTTTGCTGTGCAAAAGCTTCTTATCTTGATGAAGTCCCAATAGTTCATTTTTGTTTTTGTTTCTTTTGCCTTCGTGGATGTATCTTGCAAGAAGTTACTGTGGCCAAGTTCAAAAAGGGTGTTGCCTGTGTTCTCCTCTAGGATTTTTATAGAATCTTGTCTCACATTTAGATCTCTCATCCATTTTGAGTTTATCTTTGTGTATGGTGAATGAGAGTCGTCCAGTTTCATTCTTCTGCATGTGGATGTCCAATTTTCCCAGCACCATTTATTGAAGAGACTGCCTTTCTTCCAATGGATAGTCTTTCCTCCTTTATCGAATATTAGTTGACCATAAACTTGAGGGTCCACTTCTGGATTCTCTATTCTGTTCCATTGATCTATGTGTCTGTTTTTGTGCCAGTACCACACTGTCTTGATGACCACAGCTTTGTAGTACAACCTGAAATCTGGCATTGTGATGCCCCCAGCTATGGTTTTCTTTTTTAAAATTCCCCTGGCTATTCGGGGTCTTTTCTGATTCCACACAAATCTTAAAATAATTTGTTCTAACTCTCTGAAGAAAGTCCATGGTATTTTGATAGGGAAGAACTATACTTCTATATTCTTCACTGGCTCCTCAGTAATTCCCATGTTCAAAGACCTTTAATTTCAAGTTTCAAGACCCTTGACCTGGTACAATTCACTCATCTCAAAAGATGACTTTTTCCCTTTCCCACTAGAGTAGCTGGGTCCAACTTGTCTTTCTGTCTGGTATCATTCTCCTTGTCTAGTAATAAACAGCAAGAATGCTTAGATGTAGGCCTCCTGGCACCCAGATATTGTCTATCATAATTAAGTCAACTGCCACAGTTTACCATGAGTGTTATCTGCTTACATTGGCCAAAGGGACTGTTTTCTTAGAACAGTCATAGCTCTGCCTTTTCAGTGAGACTGGGCTTGCTAGAGGGGTGGGGTAGCATGCAGCATGCTGTGGAGTCTGGTTGTGGTCAAAGAGAGTATGACCAGTATTAAAAGAAAGGTAACTAGGGGTGCTTGGGTGGCTAAGTCAGAATTCAATCAAGAGGGATGCCTGGGTGGCTCAGAGGTTTGTCCCATGCCTTTGGTCCAGGGTGTGACCCCAGGGTCCCAGGATCGAGTCCCACATCAGGCTCCCTGCATGGAGCCTGCCTCTCCCTCTGCCTGTGTCTCTGCCTCTCTCTCTCTCTCTCTCTCTCTCATAAATAAATAAAATCTTAAAAAAAAAACAAAAACAAAAAAGAATTCAATCAAGAATCCAACTCTTGATTTCAGCTCAGGTCATGATCTCAGGGTCATGAGATCAAGCCCTATATTGGGCTCCACACTGGGCATGGAGCATGCTTAAGATTCTCTCTCTCCCTCACCTCTGCTCCTCCCACCCTACCTCACCCCCTTTCTCTCTCTAAATAAATAAAAAGAAAGGTAACTAGATCAGTGGCTTTGCACTGAACCGAGGTGAGTTGTAATATCTCATATGAGTAGAAGTACATTAAGCATTGTTAAAATGTGATTTAATTCATTTGATTCTAGGAACAACCCTGAAAAGTAATTCCTGCTTTTGTCTCCAGTTTAACAACGAGGAAATGGAAGCTCAGAGTGGGGCAGTTGCCTGCTCAGGTTGCATTGTTGGTAAGGTATAGATGTGGGAATCAAGTCCAGTGTTCTTTGTTTTGTTCTACAAGACACCTGCAGTGATGACTGGTTCCAGGTGCTTTGAGGGGTGATACAGGAAAAGAAAAGAGCTTTATTCCTTTTTCTACTCCCTTCCTTCAGGACATGGTTCTCTTTTGCTAGATGTAAGGTTTTCCTTTCTTAGTGAAATATTCCACTTTTTAAAGACTTTTTCACACTTTTGGAACAAATGCTTCCCAAAATTGTGCATTTGTCGATCTCATACTCATTTGTGGGTAGAATTTAGTTTAAAAAGATCATGTTGCTTATAAGGAAGGTAAGTGAGGGATAGCAACCACAAGTCCTGAAGAGCACTATGAAATATGCCATTTTAGGAATACTTATAGTTTATCTCATGAGAAATAATTATAGGAAAAGAAATGCACAAGGGAATATTTGGAACCTCATATCTTTTTTTTTTTTTCAGTTCCCAGAGCTATGGAATGCCATCCTCCTGCTTGGTCCCGGTAGAACTCTTAAGGGGAGGGAAGGAGGCAAAAAACTTTGGATGGGATTCTCAAGGATGATCTAGTTCAATTCATTCTTGTAAAATAGGTAAGGGAATGTGGTGTAATGGTTAAAACACAGGCCATCCAAGATCAGATCCAAGTTTAAGTCCAGTCTCTAGCACTTCAAGCTGTACAGCCTTGAACGAGTTATTTAACCTCTGCGTTTCTTCAACTACAAAATATGGATCATAATAGTAACTATCTCATAGGATGTTTGTGAGTATTAAATAAGATACCATGTGTATGTGTGTTTACATATATGATGAAATAAAGTGGTCCTAGATGAGCTTGAATAGAGATCAGGGCCAACGATCACCCAGGTATCATCTGTTTTAAATGACTGATATAGGAGAAGACCTAGGAGGAATGATAGATCTAGCAAACATTGGAAGGTATAAAGCAAAAAATAGGAGGAGGTTGTTTTTGCTTCAGCATTGCCGAGAGTATTATTCCAATTGCTGTTTATTTATAAAATCTTGAATTAAGAAGAAACTTGACAGAACATTTAAATTCATCCTTTCTCAAGAAAGGACCACACCCAGCTCAGCCCAGAAGCCTGAGGACAGTTGAACAACTGGTTTTTTTGTTGCAACTCCAAGGTCAGAAAGAGCCCTTTAAGTTAGGAAATATAACAATTATTCACTTAAACAACATTCCCGAATACATACTATGTATGTAGTGCTGAGGGAAGAAGGCATGGGGGGTGGAGAGTGGGTCAGTCATAGTTCTAACATTCAAGAAACTCACATACAGGTTGCAGAGATCAATGTATAAACAGATATTTATGATGCAACAATGAAGTACCATAATGCAGGTATATGCAAAAGAGAAAACAAGTAATAATGGAGGATGAGTTAGGGAAAGATTCACTGAGAAGCTGAGATTTGAGTTAAGTCTTACAGGATGGAAAAAAGTACAACTAGAGGTCAGAAGCAGGTAGGCAAGAGGAACATGTGCAAAGATACAGAGATGTATAGAACAAAGCCCAAAACAGCACACTTATGGATCTGCAAGTATTTCAGGAGGGTTAGAGCTTAAAGTGGAAGATGGGGGTAGGGAGTGGTAGGGGATGAAGCTGAAGAGCTAGGTGGGAGGCAAATCATGAAGAGCTTTTTTTTTTTTTTTTAAGCATGCCAAAAGGCTTAGATATTATCGTGAAGACACGGAAGCGTTTTAAATACAGTGGGGGGTACATAATCAAACTTGTGTTTTAGATCAATCACTCTGGTTGCAGTGTGGAGAATGGATTGTAAACAATGAAAGACCAAGCCAGGGAAACCAGTTAGGAGGATGTTGCAATACTGTAGGTGTGAGATGCTGGCAATCTGGATTAAGGTGTTAGCAGTGGACACGTAGAACAGCATAACGCACTGCCCAGGTGCCAAGGCTTCTTATATTAGTGGAAAGACAGAAAGAGGGTAGAGAAATAGTCTCAGAAAGCACACCAGTAAATTCCCAAACCCCTCACTGTATGTGTGAATGCAAATCACACCCGTTTTGTCTAACTTCCCTTGAGTAACCAGAACAAGTATGTTGCCAGAGCCTCAACCATTTTGGTTTATCAAATATGACTAATAGTGTATCTCTTCCCTCAAGAACACATACCCGAGGTCATAGAACTCGAAAGAAAAACAAGACGGGATTAATGTGACTTTGCTTCTCACTTTTGAAATCATGCAAGCCACTGTGTTCAATTTCTCACCAGTATGGTTTACACAGCAGATCGAGAGGTGCAGAGATTTCCATATTCTTTTCCTGAGAATCTCCCTTCATTCACCTACTGTTGACATCAAGAGTAAAGGATGTAAGGCAAATCAAAACACCAGTATTTCCAGAGTGCCTCCTGGGTACCCAGCCCCACATAAGTACTAGCAGAAGTTAAGGGGCTGATGAGGGTGTGGGTTGGAGGGTATGGAATCATAAGACAGACTTCTTGTCCTCAGGAAGCTCACACTCTGACTGGGAAGGCCTACCTGATATACAACCAGTACCCCGTGATAGCAGAGTGCAAAGCTTGGCAACATAAACTGGAGGTGTCCCAGCAGCCTAGGAGAAGACTAAGCTCGGTGGGGCTGACAAATCCAAGGAAGGCTTTCTGGGGGAGATCTTGTTCTTTCCCTAACTTCTTGCCACCCCAGAGCTGAATGGTTCTCTAGCTATGGACAGCACACCAGGCTTGTTTGCACTCTAAAGAGCCTAGTTCAAGATTTAGCTCTGCTATTTACTACCTGTAAACATTAATCACAGGCATATATTCGCATTGACTCATGTATTCACATATTCATATATATATGAAAGGCAAGGAATTATCTACCCCACTCAGTCCACAGGATTGTTATAAAAGTTATATGAGATAATACACATGAAGGCAGTTTGCAGAGTGTAAAAACTACACAAGTATACATCCTCTTGTGATTCATGGAAACAGTAAATCCTTAACTCTGCCTTTTACTGTCTGTGCAACCTTCAGGTAGCCACAGCTTCCTCCTGACATTCTCTACAGGGATGTAAAGATGAAAAAGCTTACCAAAACCCATCCATCTACTCCTCTATAAATGTTTACTGATCATTTACTCTCTGCCAGGCACTGGGCTTAAAGCTCAGTATGAAGAGATTGCCCCATTTTCAAGGAACTGCCAATCAAGTTGGAGATACAGGCTTGGAAACATATAAACATAATAAAGTAAGACTTGTTTTTATGAGGGGTGTATATGCACAGACTGCAGCGGAGTTTAGAAAAGTAAGCCCTAACAATGATTAAGGGAGTCAGAGAGAGTCACAATGTATATGTTTAACCAAGGCTTCTCAAAAGAGAAAGGATTTCCCTGGGGGGGGGGGGGGGGCCAAGAGGCAGGAAGGTAGGAGAACTCACCCAGCTACAGTGAATAGGATAAGAAGAGCCTGAGCCAAAGGTGAAATTCCAAAATTCAAGAGATGGAAATACAAGACTCTAAAGTAGACTGAGAAAAAAGTAGAACACAAAGAAAGAGCAGTATCATGCTACCCAAAAAAAGGGAAGAGTAAGCAAGAGTCAGGAAAGATGAAACCATTACATTGTATGCCTGAAACTAATATAACACTGTATGTTGGTTATACATGAATGAATGAATGAATGAATGAATGAATGAATAAATGTTTTTTAAAGAGTCTAATAAAATTAGACTTGAAAAACATCCACTGAATTTTGCAGCAAAGGGGTCGTTGGTGACCTCGACAAGATCTTGTTAGTGAAATGGTTGTGCTGGGTTCCCTATTGAAGAGGATTAGAAAGTGAGTGGGAATTGAGAAAGTGGAGGTTGCAGGTGTCGTGTACTGTTATTCTACAAATTTTGCCAATAAAAACAGCTAAAGATAGAAAGTCACGTAGGATTTGGAGAAGTGTTCGTTTATTGTTTTGTTTTCTTGGAAGTCACAGAGCCTTAAGCGTAGTATCTTGAAGGCAAGTATCTAACGGAGAGGGCCATTGAGAATATAGGGGAAATAAAAGACACGTGATAGATCGAGGTTCACTGGAAGCAAGGGTATAAATAAGAATGCAGGAAGAAAGGGGGTGCCTGGATAGCTCAGTCGGTTCTGTGTCTGCCTTCAACTCAAGTCATGATCCCAGGATCCTGGGATCGAGCCCTGTGTTGGGCTCCCTGCTCAGCAAGGAGTCTGCTTCTCCTTCTCCCACTGTCCCTCCCCTTCCCCCTGCTCATGCTCTCTCTCTCTCTCTCTGTCAAATGAATAAATAAAATCTTTTAAAAGATAAAGAATGTAGGAAGAAATAGTTATTTTTGACAGGAGAAGAGATGATACCTCTTCACCTGAAGTCAGATGAAGGAAAGTAGAGTACAGAATAACTGTCCCTATGGCCCCCACCATGTGCATATGCTGCTCTCTCTGCTCCAGATGTTCTTTTCCCATTTTCATGAGGCCAAATCCTTACTCATCTCTCAGACTTCAGCTCAACTGTCATTTCTGCGAGGAAGTCTTCTCCTCAGAGACAAGACTCAGTCCCCCAGTTGCATGCTTTCACAGCACTCTTTCTTTCTCCCTCCTGGCACTTTTGACAGTTTGAAAAATGCATTCATTAATGTGATCATTTGAATATCGGTCTCACCCACCAGACTGGGAGCTCCATGAGGAAAGGAGTCAAGTTTTTTTCTTTTTGCTCACTTTGTTATCTCCACTATGTAGTACATAGGGCTGAGCGTAGAGTAGGTATTTAATGCATACATGTTAAATCATCTTAAATGTGTACAATTAATTGCACTAGGTGCTGACAAAGTAGGAAGTCCTTATTTTGTATCCTACAGGGAATGTCAGTCTAGCAGAGAAGATAAACCCCATATCCAAATGATTACAAGGCAGAGACAGCACTTGGTTCAAATAACACTTCTTCCATAAAATGGAACGCTCATCTTGACCAGAATCAATCACAACTTCCTCTTAATTTTCGCTGAACTTTCCTTGTACTGACACTCTAGTACGATCTTCAGTTTACAATTTATTAGCTTAGTTCCCCCATCTTCCTATCCATTCTGTGCATTTGTCTTCTGTTAAAATCAATGCAGAGTCAGTATTAGCCCCTTTCAACTGAGAATCCTAATATGTGTGATCATTTTCACTAAAACATGGAGCCATTTCCCAATTAAGTTTTCTCTCTAGTTGTTTCTTTAATCAAATGCACTTTGGGGACACATTTGATTTAAAAAAAAAACTTCTTTTAAGATTTTATTTATTTATTTATTTGAGAGAGAAAGAGCAGGGGGAGGAGCAAAGGGGGTGGGAAGGAGAAAGAATCTCAAGCAGACTCTGCATTCAACACAGGGCTCAATCTCATGACCCTGAGATCAAGTCCTGAGCCAAAATCAAGAGTCAGACGCTTAACTAACTGACCCACCCATGTGCCCCTGATATAAATTTTAAAATTTGGTCAAACAATTGATCTTTTTGGCCTTTGCTTTTGCCAATCCAATGGCATATTCGATTTTTGCTGGATACTTAGGTAAGTCAACGATTCACTTTGCTTCAACAACTGGCTGGCTGACTGGCATAGTTACAGGAGCTTAAGATTATGCTTGATGATTTCCTTTCTCTTTTCTTTAAAGATACCACTAGACCCAAAAGCAAAAAAGTAGCTATACTTTCATGTGTGGGGTTTCTTTTGCCAGTTCAAACGAGTTATGACTTCCCATAATGGCACAAATTCTAGCATACTTTGAGGCAATTAGGAAAAGCAACAAAGAAGGTCTAGGAATCCTGAAAGGTCTCTCCAATACCCTAGGAACCAAAAGAGGCATTATCGTGCTTCTGGGAAATATTTTAGGGTATTTTGGGAAGCACTGGGCTAGAAATCAGAATTTGCAACATTTGGCTGAGAAACCTAAGTATAACATGGTATTCAGCACCTCCTGTCTTTACCAAAATCATGACAGAACATGGTCATTGCCAACAATTTCCTTAGAGTCTTTGAGTCAAATTTTGTGGATGTCACAATGCTATTTAGTCTTATGGTCTGATCTGGTGCATAAAATATTGTCAATGGGGCTTAAGAGGTAGTATCTGTATTTTCATCAAAATTGCCAAAAAAATGATATATGACATGATAGCTGATTGTAGTTGATAAATTATAGCCAATAAAGCCAGAAACTTCCAATTTCATCTAAACTATGTAAAAAAAAATATTCCCCCTCTTACATTCCATTTTTCTAACCTGATAAAGAAAGAGAATGGGCTTTGAAGGCAGACACTCTTGGGCTCAAATTCTAGTTCCACCACTTGGTAGCCACCTTCAGGTCTCATTAATCCTTAGTTTCTTTATCTGTCAAATGGGAATCATGCTACCTTCCTCATGGGATTTTTGTAAGGATTAAGTAAAATAACATATGAAATGTCCCTGGAACACAGTGTCTGGCTCATAGGATACACTCTTAAAATATTACTGTTCCTTTCATTTTTTTCAGTAATGGGGATGTAATTTAAAGCTTTATTTTCCATTTACTTTTATACCAAAATTAATTTCATTTTGGGAGCAATTTATTTTGTTCTTTTGCTATGAAATGAACTGTCTTTTGAAAAATGTGTTCATATTTCATACGGTGAAATCTAATGCATATGACTTTGCATTTTCAAAAATCATATAATGAGGGCTTCTATCTCTTAGAAGAGTGTACAAACCGTAGACAAGACCAAGATTTGAGAAGTATATAAATAAAAACTACTTCTGTTGCTTTGTCAGCACATTATCAGAAAATAGTACAAAAAAGTACTTGAGAAGCAGTCTAGCAACATGGCCTGGAGAGTTATATGATAAGAAGGATCTCCTTGTATTTAAGAAACAAAACAAACAACGGAAAAAGACAAAGAAAGAAACAGACTCTTAACTGTAGAGAACAAACTGACAGTTACCAGCAGGGTGATAGTGAGGGGGAGGGGTGAACCAGGTGATGGGGATTAAGAGTTCACTTATTATCATGAGCACTGAGTAATGTATGGAAGTGTCGAATCCCTATGCTCTACACCTGAAATGAATGTAACACTGTATGTTAACTACACTGCAATCAAAATTTTTAAAAATTTGAGATGATTTATGTTTAAGAATAAATTATCCAGTTTGGAAAAAAAAAAAAAAAGATCTCCTTGTGATGAAGTGATCTGGGAAAGAACAGAGGTTTGAATCCAAAATTAGCTTTGGGAGAAATTGGCTAATGCTTTATAAAATGGAGATTTAGTGTTTTTCTAAAAATTTTCTAAGCATTATTCTTTGCATTGAATAGTAAAATCATCTGAAGATATTTGGGTTTTGGGTGTCAGTTTTTAACATAATCTTAATATTTTACACTTCCAATTCTGAAGCTAGCTGAAAATAAATGTGATCATAATCTGAAATTTTCTACATGAACTTTTCCTTCTGCTCACCTTGACTTAGTTTATGGAAACATATATTTTTTTAATTTGAGGATGGTACCATGGCTGATAATAAAAGTATGTTAATCCATTTGGACTTTTATTATGCCTTATGTTTTTATTTACATGGTTTTTTTCTTTCTTTCTTTCTTTAGTAATTAGGAAGAAAGAGGAGGTGAGATATTTACTGGAAAAAAAGTTATGTTAGGAACACTTTACAAGTTCTGATGTTCCTGTTTTGCAAAGTGATCTTAGTTTACTAGGGACCTTTTTCTGAGTCCTTATGCTGCCAGTGGGCAGGTGGACACACTTGACTGCTAATTTGGGAACCATAACTAGGCATGATTGGCTTGATTTTGCCTATTTCTCCTCTTGGGGGTAAACCTTCCTATGGACAGTGTAAGTTCTCTACACCACACATGGAACTTGAACTCACAACTCCAAGATCAAGAGTCACATGTTCCACCAACTGAGCCAGCCAGGTGCCCCATCCAGTTCTGTCTAAGACTGAATGGATGTATTTGCCTAATTCTGAAGATCAGTGAGCAGACCTAAATACAAATGGTCACATTGGACCTTCCCTATAATAAAGGTGATATCTAGGTGCTTATATTATAATCTTTGTTTTGGTTCTTTTTTTTTCTTTGTTTTGTTTCTCAAAAATATCTTTAACCTGGCATAGAAGAGAGTTGGTATTATTGGGTGCCTTTTCTCCCTTTCCCTGAGGAGCACACCGTGTACAAAAAATGTTTTGTCTAAATATTAACAAATAATGCTGAACAAAAGTCCTATATATATAAAGTAGCATGTTGCATTTTTAATATTTGCTCTTTTAGCATGTGTTGCAACATTGTATCTACTAATTTTCTCCACATTTATTGGCAGAAAATTGGGATTTGAAACTTGAAAGTGCTTCACAATGACTAATGTTAACCCTTTACTCAGCGAATTGTGGAAAGAAAGCCAAATCAATGAAACAGCTTAGGAAAGGTTAGTATACAAGCAAGATTAACATTCACAATTTGGAAAGAGTCTGGAATAGCATATGATATCTGGCATCCAAAAACAATTCTCCATTTCATGATTAAAGGAACATTTTTGAACCATAACCAAACACAAATGCAGCGTTAAATAGAATTCAGATGGTCACCTTTCAACCTTAAAGGGAGTAAAAGGCAGTGCTTTACTTTTTTTAATTACTGGGAAAATAAAGGCAATCAATGAGATGGAAATGCTTAAAAATGTTTCTTGAGTTCTTTAGCACTGGGCATTAAACTAGTTAACAGCCACTGCTCAGTATTTTACAAAGGCCAAAGTAAGTTCCTAGATCATCATATTCTGATATTGCCACCAAAGGTATACTTGATTTTATTTCTTGGATTATATACTGTGGATAGGACTTAACAGGAGTGACCATAAAGTAATATGCCTGTCTCTAATAAACATGCCAGAACAACCAGAACAACTATGATTATATTAATATTGTCTCCTTAAAGTAGCACCTCAAGTATTTATCTCAGTGATGCTGCCATTCGACAAAGTATACTTGGACTCCTCTTTTCAATTGACGAACAACCACAGCCAAGTGCACAAATCTTAAGCATACAAATCAATTAATTTTATGTATGTTTATACCCAGGTAACCAGGACCTAGATCAAGTTGGCAAACATTTCAAAAACCTCAGAGAGCTCCTTTATGCTTACTACCAGTCATCACTCTTCCCAGAAAAACATCATTTTTCTAAGCAGTATAAACATAAACTAGTTTTGACACTTGAACTTTATATAAGTAGAGGCATACATTATGTATTCATGGATATGCTGGCTTCTTTTGATCAGCATTATGGTTTTTTTTTATTGTAACAATTTATTTTATTAATGCCTTACATCGTGTTTTATCTTTATTTTACGTATCATTTCACACACACACACACACACACAGAGCCACTTTCCTTATCTTTTTAGGATTTGAGCAGTTCATTCATCACCATCCCCCCTCACTGATTTGGAAGCTACTGAATTCCCCACCCACTTCTGGTAGTTATCTTACTTTTTCTGCCACTTTCTCTACTGTTATGGGAAAATGAGCTTCCAAATATTTCTCCTTCATGAAGATTCTATTGGCTTATTGTCTTCCCCTCCATCTCAATACGACTCAGAATCCTTTTACATTTTATCTCTAAGTGCTCAACTGCTACATTTTGTTGATAGTTTAGTATTTTGAATTTCAGACTGTTGTAGGTTTTTCCCTTGAAGTATTTCTCTCCCATTGTAAGTCTTTGCCCTAACACTCTGCTTCCACCACACATGTTCAGCATTGCTTTTAAAGTTATCCACATTCTTGTGTTTATTGCTATATATTATTGCATTGTGTGAATATACCAGTTTTTGTACGCACTCTACTACTGAAGGATGTTTGCATTGTTTCTAATATGGAGCTATTATGAGTAACACCACTATGCACACTATTTATTATACAGATTTTCTTATGGGTATAGCATTCCTTATCCAAAAGTGGAGTTGTCAAGGTATTTAAAAGTATTTAGCTTGTAAAAAAAAAAATACTACCAACCCAAAAGCCCTAAAGCAGGGTCTTGAACAGATATTTGTATAACCATGTTCATAGCCACATTATTTCCAGGAGCCAAAGAGAGTTGGTATTATTGGGTGCCTTTTCAATTGGGTGCCTTCAGCCAAAGGGTGGAAGGAACTCAAATGTTCATCAATAGATGAATGGATAAACAAAATGTCATATATACATGCAATTGCATATTAATCAGCCTTAAAAAGAAATTCTGACATGAAAAAACATGCATGAACCTTAAGGATATTATGCTAAATGAAATAAGCAAATCGCAAAAAGACAAATACTGTATTATTCCATTTATATGAGGTACCTAGAGTAGTCAACTTCATAGAGACAAAACATAGAATGTTAATTGCCAGGGACTGGCAGGCGGAGTCATGGAGAGCTGCTGTTTAATGGTCCAGAGTTTCAGTTTTGCCAGATGAAAAGAGTTCTGGGGATGCATGGTGGAGACAGTGGCACAATATGAATGTGCTTAATACCACTAAAGTGTACTTTTAAAAATGGTTAAGATAGTAAGTTTTATGTTGTGTGCATGTTACCATGATTAAAAGTTTAAGATTTTATTTATTTATTTATTTATTTATTTATTTATTTATTTATTTATTTAATAGAGAGAGCACAAGCAGGTGAGGTTAAGGGGGAAGGACAAGGGGAGAAGCAAACTCCCCACTGAACAGAGAGCCCGACACAGGACTCAATCCCAGGACCCTGAGATCATGACCTGAGCTGAAGGCAGACCGTAACCAACTGAGCCACCCAGGCATCCCTATATTTTTTTTAAATACTATAAAATGCTTTTTGAATGTAATTGTAGTAGTTTATACTTCCATCAGTAAAATAGGGGAGTTCCAATTGTTCCACATTCTCACCAAGACCTAGTGTTGTTCATCCATTTAATTTTCACTGTGATAGTGAGTGTGTATTAGTACTTCATTATGGTTTTATTTTGCATTTTCCTAATGACCAATGATGGTGAACATCCTTGAGTATTGTTTATTGGTTACCTGGATACCTTCTTTTGTCAAGTGACTGTTCAGCAGTTTTGCCCAAGTCTTTTTGTTGGTTTGTCTTCCTTTTCTTTTTTATTTGTAAGATCTTTATATATATTCCAGATATATATTGTTTGTCAGATTGATGTGGTACAAGTATCTTCTCCCACACTGTAGCTTGGCTTTTCACTCACGTAATGGTATCATTTGATGAATAGTTCTTTTAGCATATCCTTTTGAATTTCCTAAATATGAAAATTTTTCATATAATCCAGGGTGAGGGGATTTGATCACCAGAAAAAAAATTTTCATCTTTAAAGCTGAGATGCTGCTGCTGACGATGGTGGTGGTAGTGATATACCACCACTCCAAGTCTGATCAAGGCAATATAAGGACTGTGAAGTCAGCACATTGATAAGGGTGGAAGTTATGATAAGTGGTAGACTTAGAAATTGCTTAAGAGGAGCTAATCTTTCAAGTGTGACTTGTTTATATATCTTGGCTTCCTTCTTGGGGCTGAGAGGAATCTTAAAGGGGCTTAACTGTCAAACAGTACTGAATTTGATGAAGAATATTAGTAAAGTAACTAACCTAGCCATGTGTTACCATTTGGACTTTAAAACTATTCGAGGTCATGAAATAACATCTATGTGTGGGTATATGTGCATGCATGTGCAAAAGGAAAAGGGAGAAGTAGAAATTGTGCCTTATGACAATCCAAAAGGACAAGTTCTAAAAATGATTGGGATGATGGCAGAGCACTGAACTATGAATACAGTTTTCCAAAGGGATAACATTCACTTGGATATATGTCTCATTACTTTTTAGTCATAAGTACAGTTGGGCAAATATCCACTAGGCCCCTTGGACATGGATGAGTAAACATGTATGGCCTTTGTGAAGAGAGTTGTCTCACCTCTCACACGCCCCACCCACTCAAAGACATTGCAATCTTTAAGCCAGAAATGGAGTGAAACAGGGATGCCTGGGTGGCTCAGCGGTTGAGTGTCTGCCTTCAGCCCAGGGTGTGATCCTGGAGTCCCGGAATCAAGTCCCACATCGGGCTCCCTGCATGGAGCCTGCTTCTCTCTTTGCCTATGTCTCTGCCTCTCTCTGTGTCTCTCATGAATAAATAAATAAAATCTTAAAAAAAAAAAAAAAAGAAATGGAGTGGAACAACTTCCTGAGCCTAAAAGGAAATTAGACATAGCCCTAGCATTTGAAATGTCACAGTTATTGACTGTTAAAACTTCTAAGAGCCATCATGGAAGTTCACAGGTTGATCCAAGTTTAGACTTAAGTTAGTACACAGAACTATCTTCCCTGTTTTCTTCTTTTTTCTTTTGCTTTTATTCATTTAATAAGGGAATTTATAAAATAAAATAGATAGTAATTGTAGTGTATTGTATAGAGAAATGGGCCTGTTTAGGCCAAACACAGAAAGGCTCAGTGAAAAGCCAAGGAGCCCTCATGAGCAAGACAAAGCCCACAT
This sequence comes from Vulpes vulpes, assembly GCF_048418805.1. Classification (NCBI taxonomy): domain Eukaryota; kingdom Metazoa; phylum Chordata; class Mammalia; order Carnivora; family Canidae; genus Vulpes; species Vulpes vulpes. The sequence continues at coordinate 85,637,500 of NC_132796.1, read as the reverse complement.
GTGCATTCTTACTATAAGCAAATATAAACATCTCTTTGAGCACTTGTTTTCCAGGTACTGGGATAAGTTCTTTATATTAATTTTCTCATAGTACCCTTACAACATTATGAGTCAGAAACTGTGATTGTTTCAAATTTATAGTTGAAATAACTGAAATATATATGGAGATTAAGTAAGTTACCTGAGGAGGCAACATGGATAGCATATGGTAGAACCAGAATTCAAACCTGATCTGTCTGACCTTAGAGCTACAGTATTCCATTGCTTCTACCACTGAGGCCTAGCTAGCATGAGTCCTCTAAGGGGCTTAAGTGCCAACTAGTTTATTTAGTCAAATGTGCTAGTCCCTTGTATACTGGCCGGAGTTGTTCAATATAGACAACTGAATCCACTCCAGCTAGTTTTAAGGAGAAAAAGATTTAGTAAAATAGTTTGGGTGCCCCTATAGAATCTCTGGGAGTGCCAGGAACTGGGCTTGGATGCCAAATAACCAAGAGCAATGAAAATGAATGAGCAATGAAAAAGGCTCAACCGTACCTCAGGTTGGTTATAGGAGAAGGACTACTGCTGTGATCTCCTGTTTTGCTTGGGCCTGAGCCACAAACTCTGCCACAGCTGTTTCAGAAGAAACAGATGCTTCAGATCTCTGCTTGACAGAACATCCATCTCCCCAAATGCAGTTTCTGCCCAACCGGGTCATATGCCAATACTCTAGCTGCAAGGGAACCTGAAAAATGAAATTTTAGCTTTTTAGACACCAAATACAGAAAGACAAGCTAGCAGGGAGATAATATGCATGTTGAACGACTTAGCCTATGGTATCACCAATATATATAATGGAGATTTTCACTTTGGCCTTTTTCTAGCAGGAACCTTTCTGTACGTGATCAGTTAGTGACTGACTGCATTGGGTATCTCGACTCAGGAAGATTGAATGATAATTTTAAACAGAAATTCTGACTTTCTTCAAACAAATCCATGTAGAGAAGTACCTAAACTGCCTAAATAAAGACACAGACAAGAGTTATGCTCTAAATCCCTCTCTCTATGTCTACCTCCAGATTTATATCTAGGTATATAATACCCCTGCCAAGTAGCCAGGCCAAAAAACAAAACAAGAAAATCAGAAGCCATCCTTAATTTATTGCTCCTTTCTGCCTTCATCTCAACTAATCAGTTACCAGGACCTGTGATCTCTGTCTCCTAAATCTTTCTCAAAATCTCTCTCCTTTCCATCATTGCTGTTTCTACATTGGAGTTCATATGAAAATTATACAGTCTCTCACAGCACAGTCTATTTTCTGTGGCTGGGATGTTCTTTATTCTGCAGTCCAACACAAAAACTCACCCTTCAAAGACAAATTCAGGAGTTATCTTCCCTTTATACCTTCCCTCAGTTATGATTCCCAAAATTCTCTGGTCATACTCTTAGTATAACAGCAATAACATTCTTTTTTGTTAGTGCTGTTCCTGGGTCCCCCTCTCTCAACTAGATTCCAGGTTATTAGTGGGCAAAAACCATCTTCTTATTCCTGTCTGTATCTATGGCACCTAGACTTCTGTCATATACATAAAAGACAGGAAGTGTCTACCAAAACAACCTAAGTCCATATAGGGGATATGATTTTATCCATACTCTGATTTTGATTTATCATTCTGCAGCAGGGTTGTATTACTAGTTGAGTTGCACTATTGCCATTATTAGGTTCAACCAGCTTATTGTATTATTTTTAAATGTGGTAAAATGCACATAACCTAAAATTTACCATCTCTACCTTTTGTAAGTGTACAATTTGGTAGTGTTAAGTATATTTGTGTTGTCATGCAACCAGCCTCCATAAGTTTTCATCTCGCAAAACTGAAACCCTACGCTCATTAAGAAACAATTTCCCATTCCTAGCTCCCCGTAGCCCCTGGCCACCACCATTCTGTTTTCTGTTTCTATGAATTTGACTACTCTAGATAACTCATATAAGTGAACCATTGAAAACTTGTCTTTTTGTGTTCCACTGCTTTGTTTTAAACTCTTAAAATGTTACATTACCAATTGTCACCAAAGCAGGAAAACTTTGAAGTGGAAGTTTTCTTATTTTAATAATGTCCTCAGTCTCAAAAGGGTTCATCCTATCAGGACATCTCTAAGCTTATCAGAATTCTCTGTTTCCTGTTTTTGAGGGACTAATGTGCGTTTACTTATTGTACATTTTCAGATCCCTTGGTGGAAAGACAAGATAGAAGTTGCCATTACCTAGGAGAAGAAATTCCTGTTAAGGGCTGTAAGCTTTTCAGTGTGTGCTGTACAGTGGGAAAAGATAAACAAGTGTCAGAAAAGACAGTGATCAAATTAAATAAATACCAGAAACATGACAGCAATCAATCTAGGGAAAATAGTATCTGTTTCATTCACTCTTGACAAATGATTGGGCTAGCTGAAAGTTAAACATGAGATTTGCCTAAAGTTGTCCTGGGGAAAAGAATAACAATGGGAAACCTCTGATGTTGAAATTTTCAGAATTTAATGCCATGAATGACATAGTATCCATACATAATATCAAACCATCTAAATTAAAATGACAAATTCAAGCCATCTTCCAATCGTCATTTTTTTGTATTGTTCAAATTTCATCTTGTTCACAATAAAAGCCAAAGTCCTCCTAACTCGGGGAAACAAACTAGGGGTGGTGGAAGGGGGGAGGAGGGCGGGTGTTGGAGGGGAATGGGTGACGGGCACTGAGGTGGACACTTGACGGGATGAGCACTGGGTGTTTTTCTGTATGTTGGTAAATTGAACACCAATAAAAATTAATTTAAAAAAAAAAAAAAAGCCAAAGTCCTTATGATAGCCTTGCAAGGCTCTAGGTGTGTTGGCTTCTATTAATTCATGTTTTCATTCACTGTTCAGCCTTCACCAGCCACAGTGATCTACACACTGTTTATTAAACAGTCTAAGCAGACCTCGGGGCCTGTCCCTCTACCTGGAAAGCTTAACCCTAAGGCATTCTCTTATCTTGCCTTTTTACTCAGTTCAGATCTCTACTCTGTCTCTTCCTCAAAGAGGCTTCCCTTGGCCATCTTTTTAAAAATAGTATCCCACCTCTGTTATTTTCTATCCCCTTATTTGGTTTTATTGTTCTTCATAGAAGCTATCATTATCTGATACGTTTCAATATTTTTTGTTGTCACCTTCTACTAGAATGAAAAACCTATGAGATTCACTTATTTCATCTAATTTGCTTATACTTGTATGTCTGGGATCTAGCACCATACTTGGCACATAGTGGATATCAAATAAATATTCACTGAACTGATATATATTTTTAAATTATTTTTATTTTTGAACTGATATATGCTTTATTTTTTATTTATAAATTAATTTTTATTGGTGTTCAATTTACCAACATACAGAAAAACACCCAGTGCTCATCCCATCAAGTGTCCCCCTCAGTGCCCGTCACCCATTCCCCCCCATCCCCCGCCCTCCTCCCCTTCCACCACCTCTAGTTCGTTTCCCAGAGTTAGGAGTCTTTATGTTCTGTCTCCCTTCCTGATATTTCCCACACATTTCTTTTCCCTTCCTTTATATTCCCTTTCACTATTATTTATATTCCCCAAATGAATGAGAACATACACTGTTTGTCCTTCTCCGATTGACTTACTCCACTCAGCATAATACCCTCCAGTTCCATCCACGTTGAAGCAAATGGTGGGTATTTGTCGTTTCTAATGGCTGAGTAATATTCCATTGTATACATTATGCTTTATTTTTTATTGATTTTTTTAAGATTTTATTTTTAAGTAATCATCTCACACCCAATGTGGGCCTCAACTTACAACCCTGAGATCGAGAGTGGCATGCTCCACCGACTGAGCCAGCTTGGTGCCCGTTGAGCTGATAGATACTTTGAAGTCTCATTTGCCAAGTCATTATGTGACAGGGGGAAGCGCAGTCTCCATGCTATAGGTGAATAAAAATTAGGTTCTGTCCCCTAATCAACTATAAATACAAAATCTCTGTGACCCTTCCTTATTTGGATGCAAGTGTTCTCCAAGTATGGTTTCCAAACCAACAATATCAGTATCATCTAGAAACTTGTTAGTAGTTCCCAAATGAATCAGAAATTCTGGGGCCAAGGCCCAGCAATTGGAATTTTAACAAGCTCTCCAGTTATGCTTAAAGGACCATCAGTCTGAGGCATCTGGGTTGCTCAGTCAGTTGAGCATCTGCCTTCAGCTCAGGTCATGATCCCAGGGTCCTGGGATCAACATTTGCTCTCTGCTCAGCAAAGAGTCTGCTTCTCCCTCTACTCCCAGTTCATGCTCTCTCTCACTATCTCTGTTGCTATCTCTGTCCCTTTCTCTCTAAAATAAGTAAATAAAATCTTCCTAAAAATTACAATAAAATAGGGATCCCTGGGTGGCTCAATGGTTTGGTGCCTGCCTTTGGCCCACGACGCGATCTTGGAGTCCCGGGATCCAGTTCCGTGATGGGCTCCTAGCATGGAGCCTGCTTCTCCCTCTGCCTGTGTCTCTGCCTCTCTCTCTCTCTCTCTCTCTCTGTATATCATGAATAAATAAATAAAATCTTTTTTAAAACTTACAATAAAATAAAACATCCCTTAAAAAAAAAAAAACCATCAGTCAGTCTTTTTCCACAAGTGAAATCTCTAAGAAGTGTATGCTAGAAAGGAGTCTTCCTAAAGGTAAAAATGAAAAAGCATACATGAATAAAACCTAAGTCGATAAAAGGCAAGTATAGAAAGATAACTGCTGCCTTTCTAGATTTTGTTTTGATATTCCCAGGGCATTTTTGGTTAGATCTGGGTCAGTATAGCTTGATGCAGATGCCATTTAAGGAGATCCTTATTTTTGCTTCCTCACAATGAACCTAAGTATCTGCTATTGAGGCTGAAGTCGAGCATTTCCCTTCTTAAAAACCTCTTGATTCTAATTTATTTTTACTTTTTTCAGAAACATTAAGAATACTTCAAGGATATATAGTCCTATATTCTGGATAATAACATGTGAGCTCAGTGGTCGCGATTCTAAAACTATATGTTGCAATTTGATAACCATTGAGTAGAAAGGCCAAGATTTCATTGGACCAAACTAGAAACAGAAAGGATGGACATCCAGAATGGGGGTAGGGGAGCTATCAACATGGTGACCATTCCATTTGGGAAAAAGTACCAACCCTTCTTGAAATCTCTCTTTGGTTCTGACTTTTTCCAGTATTATACGACATTTGAATCAAATAACATTTGCAAGAACTTAAAAAACTATAAAGCACTATATAAGTGATACAAACAGTAGCTAATCATTAACTGGATACCTTTGTGTTGCCAGGCACTTTGCAAAGCATTGTGCATATATTATCACAATCTCTCAGCAATCCTTCAAGGTAGGTATTATTATCTTCATTTTAGAATGAAGTTAGATAACCTGCCTAAGGCCATGTAATGAATAACTAGTACAGATGAAATATGAACCGAGATCCATCATATTTAAAATCCAATGCTGCTAACCCCTACACTCATTGACTCAGTGTCACTTTACCCACATCCATAACTATATCTACATATATATTTAAATATCAAATATAGCACATTCTTATTGTAGAAATTAAAACATAAAAGAAGAATTTAAAATGAAGAGTTAAACTCCCCTGTGCCATCATCCAACTGCAATCCCACTTTTATTCATATTTGAAATGAACAAAATCTGTATTTACTTCAACAGAATATTTTCCTACTGAAAGTTAAGGAGAAATGTTCCAAGAAATATGTTGATTTTAATAGCTCCCTGTATAAATAAAAAGAGGTTTGTTTTAATTACAATAAATGGAATAGTTATTACATTTCTTAAAAATGATTCAGTGAAGTGCACTTCAATTTTTAAAGCAAACGTTTGCACAATTAAGATAGTACCAATTCAACTTGTTACTTGCAAAACAAATGCTTCAGTTAGTTGAGTTGTCAATGTGGACACAGCCCAGTATCTCTGTCTTCCCATGCTGCTAACATTCCTTCTCTGTCAACTCTGCTACGTGATAAATTAGTCAGAAGCCCAGCAATCCATCCAGATTTGCTTCGTCCTCCAGCAGGACAGGTGTATTTATTTAACAACGTTTTGGCTGTAGCACAGAATTTTTTTAAGATTTAATTTATTTATTCATGAGAGACAGAGAGAGAGAGAGGCACAGACACAGGCAGAGGGAGAAGCAGCCTCCATTCCATGCAGGGAGCGTGACTTGGGACTCGATCCTGGGTCTCCAGGACCACGCCCTGGGCTGAAGGCAGCGCTAACCCCCTGAGCCACCCAGGCTGCCCACAGATTTTTTTTTAGACTGCTGGAAAAAAAAAGAACGTTTGATTCTACAATTGTCTTTAATGAATGCTGGCTTGATCCTAGATTAAAAGACTCTCGCTGTATCTCCAAGTACCACATGTCAGCCTGAACAATCCATTTCCATGCCCACTACACTGATCCCGCCCACTAAGACTCACAATAACGTGGCAGAGAATGAATTGGGTGAAATATTGTCTTCTCCACTCTTTTTTTTTAAGATTTTATTTATTTATTCATGAGAATACACAGAGAGGAGAGAGAGAGAGAGGCAGAGACACACGCAGAGGGAGAAGCAGGCTCCATGCAGGGAGCCCGACGTGGGACTCGATCCCGGGTCTCCAGGATCAGGCCCTGGGCTATAGGCGGGGCTAAACCGCTGAGCCACCAGCACTGCCCGTCTTCTCCACTCTTTTGGGCAATTCCTACTCAGTAAGTTCCAAGCTGGATCTGTAATATTTAATTATTCTTTGATGCTTTTCTCTGCCAATGGGAAAAGAAGGGTAGCATGCTGCCACCACCACCACCACTTTACTGCAATAAATGAATGCCTCAGCTCACATATATTGTGACCTGTGCTTTCACTCTTTCCACTCAGCTTCAGTGCTCAACTTCCCAAAAGTTGGCTTGAAAACCTGGTGTGTTCTCATTGAGTCATCCTGTTGCAGTGCTACTCAGAGTTTCTTGATGATCCCATTTTGATCCTTCTTTGTCCAGAGGCAATAGAACTCTCTGACTCATTCCTGGGGGAGTTGATATTCTAGCTAAGGATCACCTGAGTACATATTCACCTGTCTGTGCCATTTGCTATGGCTGCATTGGGACCACTCTATTCAGTGTGAAGAGAGACAGTGCCAGACTCCTAGGATAAAAACCTATCAGCTCAAGTATTAGTATCAAGTTGGAGGTAGCCCCTTCTTACAGCCCCTCCCACCAAGATTTCTGCAGTTAAGTACAGAATGTTTAGACTCCAAAAGTATGGATGGAAGTTAGGCGGAGGCACTCCATCAACTAGGCTGTCTGCTAATTCATCATCCCTTTGGTTTTTTCCCCACCCTTGCCTTAATACTTTCTACTAATAGACATTCTCCCTTTTGCATTGCAAAAGGATTCTCCATCTTGGAGAATCCAGATCCCAACATTAATTGAAATTCCCCCTAGATACAACTATGGAATATGCTACAGTAGAGTGGATGGAATAAGATAGAAGGTTGGAATAAGAAGTCAGAGATGATATTTGGATAATGACTTTGAATCTATATAAAATGTCAAATAACCATATTTCCACAAGATAAAGCTGAAGAAGACAGAGGTGGCTTCAGCATATCAGACATAGCCAGGCGCACCAAAGATGAGAAGAAAGGAAAAAACAAAGCAAAACAACCCCCCCCCCCAAAAAAACAAAGCTTTCTTGAGAACTTTTGTAAGCCGATCAGGTAGGAGTCATGGACATTACAAAAAGGTTAGTGGAGCACCAGCCAGGGAGTTCCAGGCAGTCTGCCATTCAAAGTTTAGGGAAAGGTGCCATATGTATTCAAGTGCTGGCTCATCTGTGAATACCTGCCATACTTCTGCTTTTTATACAATGTATACTGCAAGACAGGGCAAGATATTGAAAAGTCCCAATGTCAGTGGCCAGGACGTTAGCCTTAAGAAGGTGAACTGTCTCTATTGCTATTTCTTAACATAATAGGATCACAAAAGGGAAAGGTGGAAAAATCTCTCATTTCAAAAAGACAGTCAACTTACATCCACGACAGATCTAGGAAGATGCCTCACTGATCCCTTAAGCAAAAAGACCTGTAAGTACAAAGGAACTTTATTGTTTGACATGACCCAGGCCTGGCTGTCTGCCAGTATTAACAAATGAATGGATAGGTATGGTCAGGAAAGTCAGGAAAAGACAGAGAGGGCTAAGAGGAGGAGAATATCAGCAGTTACTGAAGAATGACCATTTGTTCCACTACTGACTTGGAGAGGAAAGAAAACTACTGAGCAGCCATATTTTATGAGACGTGTGGCTTTGGACAAGGTTGTAAGCCCTCTGAGCCTCAGCTTCTCATGAAAAAAGGAGAGCTTCTTTCACCCTATGCAAACAGCACTGTGATATGGATCATTTATGGTCCTCTGTGAAAACATTGCTCCTGGAAATGTAAGTTATCTTTTTGTTCTTTGTAGAATCCAGAAAGTTGTACACCCAGCTATGTCTGTAACTACAAAGGAGAGAAGCAGATCAGTTTCGTGTAGACCTTCCCTCCTCCTCACACCCACCAAAACAAACACAGAAATGCATACCCTCTATTTTGAAAAATGCTTTTCTTTTCCATTTTGGAAATAATTCTAGCACTAGCTGTCATGTCTCAGAAAGAGAGGATTTTTTAGAAGCATTTCGATACGTGTAATGACGTAAATACTTGTCATTAACACAAATTGGTTAGCGCAGCTGTAGACCATGGGCAAAAACAAGCACAGAAGAAACTGTCTTGGAAATTTCACCTCACATTTCAGTTCATCTGTATCCATCTGACACTAAGGTCAGGGATGGAAAGAGGGGATGGTTTAGAGTGAAGATTGGTGACATTAACAGGAGAATGTCAATCAAAACAGACACCGGTGTGAATTGAGAACTGAGGTTAAACAATGACATGTGGATCACCTCATTTCGGAGTCTGGGGGAGAGACCCAGATAGACCTACTTCTATGAGTCCAAACTCTTCAAAGGTGAAAATGGAAACTAACCAACTCAACAGGATACATGTTCCCCAAACCCACCCTGAAAGGATCATCTATCTGATATTGATTATATTCGTTTGCCAAATAATGACTGTTTCATTTTTTCAAGGGTAACCCACAGGGATTAATGAAGATTGTTTTTTAGCCACCCTTCTTTATTTTGTGTGTATGTGTATTATCTTGATTTGAATTTTTATTTATTTTTTTCATTTAAATTTTAGTTAACACATAGTGCAATATTGGTTTCTAGGGTAGAATTCAGTAATTCATCACTTACATACAACATTTAGTGCTCATCACAAAGGCCCTCTTTAATACCCAGCATTCATCTAGCCCATCCCCCCCAAACCCCCAGCACCCTTCAGTTTGTTTTCTATCGTTAAGAGTCTCTTATGATTTGTTTCCCTCTCTCTTTTCCCCCTTCCCTTATGTTCATCTCCCTTATGTTCTTAAAATCCACATATGAGTGAAATCATATGGTATTTGTCTTTCTCTGACTGACATTTCATTTAGCGTAATACTCTCTAGCTCCATCCATGTCATTGCAAATGGCAAGATTTCATTATTTTTGATGGCTGAGTAATATTCTATATATACACACAGCACATCTTCTTCATCCATTCATCTGTCGATGGACATTTGAGCTCTCTAGATAGTTTGGCTATTGCTGATAATTCTGGAATAAACATCGGGGTGCATGTACCCCTTCAAATATATATTTTTGTAGCCTTTGGGTAAATACCTAGTAGTGTAATTGCTGGATGGTAGGATAGTGCTATTTTTAACTGTTCTCCAGAGCAGCCACCAGTTCTTTAGATAAGGGACACCAATACATCATAGCATGCAACCAATTGAGCTAATTTGACATCCCCTTGAAACTATTTCTTTCCTTTTAACATTTGAGCACTTATTCAATGTAGGTGCCTACTGTATGTAGGCACTATGGTAGGCCCTGGAGATACCCTCTTCCTACACATAAGTGAGAGTGAAAAAACACTAGGAGGAAGTGAGAGAAGTGGATAAGGAGGAACATATATTACGAAATTCCACCTTTCAGGACTGCCAGAAAAAAATACAACATGCTCATTCATTTTTAAAATTAAATTTGAATTTCAGGTGAACAATGAATATTTTACTGTTAAGTAGGTCCCATGTAATATTTGGGACATATGTGTATTTTTCTTTACTAAAACTGGCAACTCTGAAATAGGTTCATATATCTAAACCCTTCAACAGAAGCATGGAAAAAGGGACACCTGGGTGGCTGAGTGGTTGTGCATCTGCCTTTGGCTCGGTGCATGATCCCAGAGTCCCAGAATCAAGTCCCACATTGGGCTGCCTGCATGGAGCCTGCTTCTCCCTCCGCCTGTGTCTCTGCCTCTCTCTCTCTCTCTGTGACTATCATAAATAAAAAAAAAATTTTAAAAAAAACCCTCATTCCACCATCATACTATATCCACAATTGTATGCTTTCATATTATAAAACATTAGTCATATGATCTTGAGAAAGTCATACACTTCTCTGAATCTCAGGTTCCTTGGCTGTAAAATATGACTAGTAATCATGATGATGAAATGTGATGTCTATGGAAGCTGCTACCACAAGTCTTAACATATAGTAAATTTTAATTAATAATGATTATCTTCCATTACCACCGCTCCCCGCCCCCATCCATCTCATCATATGACTGGGACAAGATATCATTGAGGAGACAATAATTGGACTAGCACTTCAACAGAGCTGACCATATTACGAAACAACAGACCTCACCCTTCGAGAACAGGGCTCTCCATATCAACAGAAGGAGGTGTGCCAACTTTATAAATTCCAATATGGCGAAAACTTCCTTCCTTAAAGTATGACAGGAGAAACTACTCCTTATAGAACTGGTTATGGGACTTTCAAGTACTTATGACTAAACTTTTTCTGTCTCTTAAGGAAGCACCATTTAGCGTAACTGTGACCAGAGGGCTTACCAGTAGAGAGTGGTTGGTTTCCCAGTACCAGGTTAATCACTCCATCAGGAGGCAGCTCAAGAGGCAACCCAGGCTTCTCCTATGTAGGGCCTCTACAAGACGTGACTCATTGAGAGCAAAGACTACTAGAGAACTGACTTCTCACTAGGCACATTTTAAAATATTTTACTTATATTAACTGCTAATCATTTTACATTTGAGGAAAATTAAGGCTTGAAAAGGTCAAATAACTTACACTAAGTTTACACAGAGATGGGATATAAATATATAAATAGGGATCCCTGGGTGGCGCAGCGGTTTGGTGCCTGCCTTAGGCCCAGGGCGCGATCCTGGAGACCGGGGATCAAATCCCACATCGGGCTCCTGGTGCATGGAGCCTGCTTCTCCCTCTGCTTATGTCTCTGCCTTTCTCTCTCTCTCTCTCTCTCTCTCTCTCTCTGTGACTATCATAAATAAATTTAAAAATTTTTTTAAAAATTAAAAGTAAAATATACTTCTCACTCACAAAGACGTCATTTAATTAAAAAAAAAAAACATGCAAAGATACAGACTATGCCATACATTAAAGGCACAGTTAAATGCCAAAAGGGAGTGATTTGGACAGCAGATGTTGGTAGGAATTCAGAGGAAATGAGAAAGAACTTCATAGAATAGGCTGATCATAAAGGAACAATGTTTTGTGCCTGATCGACATTTCTAAAATGGCTCTCCTCTCACAGTTTGGCTCTCTTAATGATTGATGCCATTTGCTGAACCATTGATTAAACAACCAAGATGAGCATCATTGCTGGAATGATCAATTTGCCGTAATGAAGCCTGGATTTCTCATCCGAACTATACATTTCCATTCTTCTCCAAGATCCTGGCGCATCTTTATAAAATTCGTGCTTTCTATTGTTTGATTTTGCTTTAATAAACTTTGCCCGGGACTTTTCTTGGCTGACAATACCATCCTCCCAATAACTTCGAAGATCTATATGCCAGGATAAATCTTGGCGGTCTATAAATTTAATGATAAAGTTTTATGTACCATGTTTTTAAAAATATATTTGTATACTGTTAGAAGCAATATTCGTAATCCACTTTGTACTTTGTGAAAGCAAAGAAAGGATTTCTGCACAACACTGCCTACGCCTATGCCATATTCGAATGACAGTTGCTTAGCTGCCATCTTGTGGCAAACAACATACACTGTAAAAAAAAAAAAGTATCCAACATTTTATAGTGAGTCAAAATTTCCATTTTAATGCCCTCTTAATGGATGGTTTTGTATCCCTTTCACCTGTCTTTGAAGGAAAGCAATTTTTCTATTTTTTTCTCATCTGACATTTGTTGGACACAAGTCATTTCAACATTTATACTTAAGTAGTTCTTTTATGATGCCAATTATGCTTTAAATGAAAAAAAAAAAAGATGTTCCACAGGTTAGATGAGTGTCTATAAATGCATAAGAATTTAATATTGCCCTATTTTGAGACAAATTATAAAGAAGTAGTTGACTGTCACACACACACAGAATTTTTTTAAAATCTCAACACTATACTTCATTCTGAAAGACCGCCCATTAGAGACAGTAAAACGAGATCTACTTTTTACATTTGATTTCCAGTTAGCTCATTCACTATTTCTTAAGTCAATCAATTCAACTTTTGAGCCTTATCTGTGTTGAGAACAGCTTAGCTCCCACTTCTGACACACTTTGGGTCTGCTTACTTATTCCAGCCCTTAAATTAGGGCTTACATGCTTAGGCCCTATCTATAACCTTGGCTACAGAATATATAAAGAATTTGTTTCAGAATCTACTTTGCTTTGCTATCTGTGTTGCTGTGCAACCAAGGAAGGCAATAAGCATTAGTAATTAAGTGTACTGTGGGTGGACTCAGACTATTCTAGGTTGATATCCTGAATCCAGGCTTTCCCTTTTAATAGCTGTTTGACCTTGGGTAAATCACATTTTTATACTGTAGCTTCCACAAAGTTAAAATGGAGATCATAATAGCATCTTCCTCATAGGGCTGTTGAAAGGCTTAGATGAATTACCACGTATGCATTCTTTGAATGGTGCCAAACAGAGTAAATGTCCCAAAAGTATGAGCTAACATGACTGTTTTTTTTATTGTTCTACATTGTATATTGTTAAACAATATTATTATTGTTTATACCTTTTTTCTCCCTAGTGCTTGGTCACTCTGCCGATGTCAGACTCTCAGTGTTCAATCATCTTGCTCTTTTAATTGGTTGAACAAATGCTTATTGACTCCCTAACATGTGCTACACATAATTCTAGGTACTAAGGCTGTGAGAGCTGCCTTTCTCGAGTCGGGCAACGTCTCAGTTCTTACATGGCTCACAACGGAAAAGGTACTAGATGGCAAATAGATTCACGAACAGCATAATTTCAGAAAGTAGTATGTACCAGAAAAAAAAAATGAGACAGAGCAATGGAACAAAGAGTAACAGAAAATGTAAAGACTCCAAAAGCAGTAGTCCAAATTGTCCACAAAGTCAGAGGAATACAAACTCCGTGAGAGGAAGTAAAGTTAGAGAAGTGGGTGGGAACCGGTAACAGGGAGAGGCAGAGCATGGTAAGGACTTTAGATGTTATGCTAAGTACAATGGGAATCTATCAGGTTTTAAAGTAGGGAGTTTCAAGATCAAATATATGTTTGCTTCAAAAAAAAAACACATAGTTTCTATTCCATCAATTTAAAAGCTGAGAAGCCTTATCTTCAGAGAATGAAACAGATGTATAGATAGAAACAAATATGAGAGATGACAAGACAATCCCTCCCTCAAGATGGGCTGCATTTACACCTGTGGGTTCCAGGAGATATCTCTTTCTAACAAATTCTCCCTTATTTTGTTAAGATATTCCTGATTGTTTTCTATTAATCTCTAACCAAGCAAAACCCTTCTACCTACTTCATGCCTCTAAACTTGCAAAATTCCTTATCTTTGCCTTTATCATAATACTGATCTCACCTTTATTTCCCTTATAATCATCTGCCAAGGGAAAACACTAAGGTCTTCTAATATCCAAATTCACAGCATCTGAAACTACAGTCTTTTGACAATGCTCCTGTGTATCATTTTGTCTTTTACTGTGACAGAACTGGGATCCAAAAAATTAACAAAAACAGGACACATTGGGGTGCTGCAGACTGTGGGAAATCAATTAAATGCCAAGTAATGATGATCCCAGGGTCCTGAGATCGAGTCCCACATTGGGCTCCCTGGGGGGAGCCTGCTTCTCCCTCTGCCTATGTCTCTGCCTCTCTCTGTGTGTCTCTCATGAATAAATAAATAAAATCTTTAAGTAAGTAAGTAAATAAATAAATAAACAAATAAATAAATAAATGTCAAGTAATGGGAATAGACCCTGCCAGAAAAAAGAAATGTGGTCTTCAAGGAAGTACAAGAATCACATGGTATAGAAAAGCTTTCGACATAGTGACAGCTGTGGACAAAAGAATTTCCCAACAAGTGTACGGAGCATAACCACAAAGGGTTTAGGAGTACAGCATTCAAAGATCTAAGCCGACAGGCAGCACCAAGGAAAATCTGGTAGCTGGGAAGAGGGCTCCAGTCACACGAATGTAGCTTGGCATTAAAACTGGTGAGAACGTGGCAGGGTCCCCATCCTTCAAGCCTTGGTGTCTTAACAGTACAGCAAAGTCTCAGGGACCAGCTAAAATGAGGATAAAAAGATGAAGAACTACAATCGAGTTTGCCTTGATAATTAAAGTCCTCCTGGCTCCTATTGCAGCTCCATATATCTGCCCTAAAGAAGGGGGACATGTGTGAATATGCAATTGGTAGGGGTTTGAGATCAAAGACCCCAAAGGTAGGACACCCTATATTGCCTTCATTCATGAGTTACCCATTGAGGCAGGGAGTTGCTTAAAGTGGTAACTACTCAGCTTATTTGTCTCTTCAACTATCATTCTCCTTGGAAAAGGTCAGATTTTTGAGATGCAGGCCTATTCCCTAACAACTCAAGTGAGACCCCCAAAAAATAGCTTCTCGGAGGCACGAAGCACTTGTTATTTGATAATGTTTTTGGTCTTAAGTCATGGAAATGAATTACTTCATAGCAAAGCTAGAAAGAAGGCATGTGTGCATAGGGAATCAGGCAGGTCACTGAGCGCATTGCTGGCCAAACAGCTAACTGCATAATAAAGCAGTTCAGAGTAACATCACTGAGAAATTGCGTTTTTACACCCCTATCTTCCCAATCTAAAGAGACTGTGGGTGAAGTGAAATAAATACATGGCCTCAAAGAAAAAGCAAAGACTGATGTCAGCTTGCAAGGCCCAAATTAATGTTTATACTTACCTCCTCTCAAAATGCTGCTGCTTCAGTCAAGCAAGGAAACTTTGTGATCTTTAGTGGAGCTTTCCAGCTTAAGATGAAAAGAAAGATGTATGTTTCAAATGAGTCATTGCCCTTTCTGGACCAGAGAAAATCTTTCTGATCTTAAGATGGTTGGGCTTCTTTCCTGGGTCTTTGGGAAAGGGATTGAAATTTGCTGTGAAATGCTGTTTTTATTTTCAATTATGCCTCATACAAAATCTCTGATAGTGCCTAAACAAATAATACCAAAGTCAGAACAGAATCTATATCATCCATTACCCTGCCATCAGGGAGGGTCAAACAGAGATGATGAACTGTCTAAATCATATGAGCAGGGTGCCTGGGTGGCTCCATGGGTTAAATGTCTGATTTCAGCTCAGGTCATGATCCCAGGGTCCTGGGATCGAGACCCACGTTGGGCTCCCTGCTCAGCAGGGAGTCTGCTTCTCTCTCTTTCCCTCTGCCCCTTCCCCCTGATTGTGTTCTCTCCCTCAAATAAATAAAATCATTTTTTAAAAAATTATAAACCACATGAGCTAAATGTTTCCTGCCTGAATACTGCAGAAGTTTGAGGATTCTCACTTTCTGCTCTAGGATCAACACTTTCAAAGAATTGCTTTGTGGTTCTTCCTTTAAAAAGCCTTGTTAATCACATCAGGCTCCTTCCATGATTTCAGTACCATATTTCTATCACATTCACCCTAAAATCACCAGTAATGTATAAATTGTGCTGAATGCTTCTAGAGAGATGACACACGGCAGTGGAAATCAGTGCCAATCCAAATTCATGAACATTGCTTGGAGATCCTATTACATACTCCATCTCCCATTCCAGTAAGGCATTATTCCAAACCTCTTCTGTCCTTCTCGTGTCCCCTGATCAGGGCCAGCTACATAATCTGCAGGGCCCAGTGCAAAATGAAAATGCAGGGCCTCTTATTCAGAAATGGAAGATAAAATATTTTTCTTTCTTTTGCAGTCTCTGTCTCCATTTGTCCTGGTGTTCTTTGAATTACTATACAATGCAATATACTTCTTTAGGTGTGGGGGGATACTCCTGGGACAAATGCAGACCCTCAGAGTTACCCAGGCCCCTGCCCCACCACTTAAGGAGTGGGATGTGAACATCTGACCCCCCTCCAAGGTGCTCATACCCAGGCCTCTGCCCTAGGGGTGGGGGGCAGGGGAGTGGACAGCCAAGAATCAGTCCCAAGGAGGCAACCACGCATGGGCTGAGGCATGTGTGATCCAGTGATCTAAGACCAGAGCAAATGCTCCATTTTCCCATCGGACTTCACTGAACAAAAAAAAATTCAAAGGCAAAATGATTCAGAGCTTCAAGACAGCAGTCTTGGAGTTTTAAAACCCCTGTGAAGCCCCCTTTTGAGTGACTGCATTGATCCCTCTCCCCTGACATGGGCCCTGCCCCCAAGGCACCTCTGCCCCCACTACAAAGAAGATAGCATGGATGTCTCACCTTCCTAATCTTCCATCTACATACATAGCAATATCCTATACCCATTCTTTGCTTTTTTTTTCATCAAAGGAGATGTGCTTCCTTCTTGTCAAAGCTAATGCATTCAAGTGTGCTCTGTATCCCAATTCCCATTATTGTTTTCTCTGATACTTTCCTCTCTCAAGTG
Organism: Vulpes vulpes; assembly: GCF_048418805.1. NCBI lineage: Eukaryota > Metazoa > Chordata > Mammalia > Carnivora > Canidae > Vulpes > Vulpes vulpes. The sequence goes on along the minus strand of NC_132796.1, from coordinate 85,620,451 downwards.
TATTGACTCTCTCCTGATCTTCAACATCTGCCTCTTTGTGGGCTCTTTTCTTCAGGTTATAAGTTATTCAAATCTTTACCACATCTTTAAAACTCTCTGAGCCGTCTAACTATCCCATTTCCTTAATGACCCACACAGCCAAGGCTTTCAAAATAGTCATCTATCTTCAAAATGTACCCCAAATCTGACCTCCTTTAACCACCTCAATTATTCTCCTTATCCAAACCAGAATCAACCCCTTAAATTACTACAATGTTCAGCTAAATAGTCTATCTGCTTCCAACTTTTGCCCTTCTAGTCTGCATTCCTCACAAAGCAGTCGCAGTGATCTTTCACAACACAAGATGAGCCCTAGCATTCTTCCACTCCAAACCCAGGACAGAAACTATCTATCGTGTATTTTGTGCATACACAGGGTTTTCATTTTTATGTAGTTTCATTTATCAATCTTTTCCTTTGTGGTTTCTCCCATTCATTTATACTCAGAAAGTTCCTTCTCAGAGTTAAATAAATATTCACCTTTATTTATTTCTGGTCTTTAAAACATTTCTGTTTCTTTTTTTTAAGGTTTTATTTATTTATTCATGAGAGACACAGAGAGAGAGAGGCAGAGACATAGGCAGAGGGATAAGTAGGCTCCCCGCAGGGAACCCAATATGGGACTCGATCCCAGAACCCCAGGATCACGCCCTGAGCAGAAGGCAGATGCTCAACCGCTAAGCCACCCAGGCGTCCCAAAACATGTCTGTTTCTCATGTTTAGATATTTCATGAATTTGATGTAAGAAATATAATGGGGGAATAAATTTATTTTCCAAATATCTAAACTTACCGAGTAATTCTTCTATCGCCCCAACTAATTTGTCTTTTTTTTAAGGTTTATTTATTTATTTCAGAGGAAGAGAGAGTGCACATGAGTACAAGCTGGGGGAGGAGCAGAGGGAGAGAATCCCCAGCAGACTCCCTGCTGAGTGTGGAGCCCAACATGGGGTTCATTCTCACAATCTGAGATCAGGCCCTGAGCTGAAATCAAGAATCTCAACTGATTGAGACACCCAGGCACCCAGGCCCCCATCCCCCACTAATTTATAACATCATATGGGTTACATCCTAAATTCTTTATAAAGTCAAGTTGCTGCTGGTGGTTGCAGTGGTGATGGTGGTGGTTGTTTTTCTACCACAGTTTCGTTCCATTGATCCAGATATTGATTCTTGAAACAGCTCCACATTTTCTTGGTTATTGCAATTTTGAGGGAGGCAGGGGATAGAGTGAGAATATGCAATGTGACAAGGCTTCTCTAATTACTCTTCCTTTTCCAAATTTGCTTGGCTGGTCTCACTGTTTATTCCTCCAGCTGATCCTTAGACTCTTCCCATAATATTCCAATATAAATTCTTCAGGAGTTGAAATAAAAGTAACATTGGACTCATTAATCATTTAGGAAATAATTTAACAATTTACAACTATTCACTGCTGCTGTCCAGAATTAAGATCTGCCTCTGCATTTGTCTTCTTTCATGGCTTTCAATTTTTTTGCTTTTCTTTACAGAAAACCCAAGTCTTATGCAGTGAGTTTATTTCTAGTTTTTTTTTTTTCCAGATCCTGGAAAATGAACTTTCCTGGTCACATTGTCTAATGAGATTTTGTAATTTAAATACAAGCTGTTGATTTTGTATGTATACATGTCCATCATTTTTATCTAAGAATTCTTCAATTAAACTCCATGGGATTTTTCAGGAAATGATTGTGCAATCTTCCAATAATGAAAACACTTTCTCCTTTTTTTTCAATAGCTAGAGTTGTCATTTGTGCTTCATGATGTACCATTCTTACTAGATCTTCTATAATATGATAATAATAATAACAATAAACAATAATAATAACAACAACATCAAAGACAGAGGCATTCTCTTATTATTTGGCATTAACGACTTTAGTATTTTTCCTTCAGAATCATTGCTGCAAAGTTTTCTGGCCTCATAATTTACTATTCCTGCACCAACGTATTTCCATCATAAGCCCACCAGTCTATTAACTAAGGACAGCAATATATAGTACATATATTTCTCAAACAATAACTTTTTATTGATATATATGTACCATAAAATTCACATCTTAAGTGAAAAATTCAGTTATTTTTAGTATATTCACAAAGCCATGCAATGATGAATACTAATTCCAGAACATTTTCATCACCTTCATAAGGAATCCCAGACACAGGGTGCCTGGGTGGCTCAGTCACTGGAGCATCTGATTCTTGGTTTTGGCTCAGGTTGTGATCTCAAAGGCATGAGATCAAGACCCACATCGGGCTCCACACTCAGCAGGGAGTCTACTTCTATCTATCTATCTATCTATCTATCTATCTATCTATCTATCTATCTCTATCTCTCCCTCTGCCCTTCCCCCCCACTTGAGTTCTCTTTCTCTCTCAAATAAATAAATAAATCTTAAAAAAAAGAAAAAGAAATCCCATACACATTGGCAGTCTCTCCCAACTCCCCCTCACCCCAACTCTGCAATCATTTGTCAACACTCTGCCTCTGTGGATTTTCCTATTCTGGACATTTTGTATAAATGCAATTATATACTATGAGGCCTTTTGTTTCTACCTTCTTTCACTTGGCATGTTTACAAGGTTCAACAATATTATAGAATGTATCAGTATTGCATATCATTTTATTGCTGAATAATAGTCCACTTGTGGTTTTACCAAATTTTATTTATTTATCAATTGATGGATATTCAGGTTGTTTCCACTTATTGGTGATTATGAGCAATGTTGCTACCAACATTCATGTACAAGTTTTTGTATGACTTTATGTTTTCAGTTCTTTCAGGTATACACTAAGTAATGGATTTGCTGGGTCATATATTAACTCTATATTTCACTTGTTGAGGAAGTGCCAAGTTGTCTTCCAGCAGCTATATCATTTTCCATATGTAAGTATTCACAAATTCATGAGCGATTCAGCAAAGTATGAGCATTCCAGTTTCTCCACATCATTGCCAACACCTGTTACTATTTTTCACTGCAGACATCCTAGGGGGTGTGACCTGGCATCTCATTTTGGTTTTGATTTGTATTTCCCTAATAATAAATGATATTAAGCACCATGTGGTATGCTTCATGACCAATAGTGTATCATCTTTGGGGAAATGTTGATTAATTATCTTGCCCGCTTTTTAATTATTTGTCTTTAGGTTGTATAGTTTTCAATGTTCTTTACACACTCCAGATACATGTTCCTGACCACATGTATGATTTGGAAATATGTTCTCCTGTTCTGTGGGTTGTTTTTTCACTTTCTTGATCCTGTTCTCTGAATCACAAAAATGTTATTTGTTTAAATGTCAATGAAATCCAACTTATCAAGTTTTTGTTCTTCTTCCTTATGTTCATGATGTCGTGTCTGAGAATCCATAGTCATATCAAAGGTCATGAAGTTTTATGTCCAAGGTTTTTTCTAACAGTTTTATAGTTTGGGCTTTTACATTTAAATATTTGGTCCATTTTTAAAAAGATTTTACTCATTTGAGAGAGAAAGAGTGAGTGACAGCAAGAGACAGCACAAACCAAGAGGAGGGGAAGAGGGAGAAGTAGACTCCCTGTGGGGAGCCTGATGTGGGGCTCTATCCCAGGACCCTGGGATCATGACACAAGCTGAAGACAGACACTTTTTTTTAAGATTTTATTTATTTATTCATGAGAGAGAGAGAGGAGGAGGCAGAGACACAGGCAGAGGGAGAAGCAGGCTCTATGCAGGGACCCCAACGTGGGACTCAATCCCTGGTCTCCAGGATCAGGCCCTGGGCTGAAGGCAGTGCTAAACTGCTGAGCCACCCGGGCTGCCCTGAAGACAGACACTTAATGGACTGAGACACCCAGGCGCTCCATGTTTGCTCGATTTTGAGTTAATTTTTGTGTATGGCATGATGTAAGAGTCTGATTTCATTGTTTTGTATGTAGATATATGGTTGTTCCAATGCCATTCTTTGAAACAACTATCCTTTGACCATTAAATTGTCTTGGCACCCTGGTAGAAAATCAGTATGAATGTGATTTGTTTCTATACTCTCAAATCTATTCCAATGTCCTATATGTCTATTATTATCTAGTACTACACTACCTCGATTATCATGGCTATGTATCAAATTTCAGAATGGGGAATTGTGAGTTCTCCCATCTGGTTCTTCTTTTTAATGTTATTTGGCTATTCTGAGTTCTTAACATTTCCATAAAAATTTTAGAATCAGTTTGTCAATTTCTGCAAAAACAGTAGGTGTGATTTGGGGAAGGTTGTATTAAATCATTAAATCAATTTGAGGAGTTGTGCCGTTTTAACAATATTAAGTCCTTCAACCCATGAGCATGATATAATTTTCCATCTATTTAGGTCTTTTTAATTTCTTTCAGTGACGATTTGTATTTGTCAGTTACAAGTCTTGCACTTACTTTGTTAATTTATTGCTACGAAATTTATTCTTTCTATTATAAACGGAGTTTTCTTAATTTCATTTTCAGGTTGTTAATTGCTACCACAGAGAAATATAATTGATTTTTGTAAATTGATCTTGGGTCCTGCATAACCTGCCAAAGTTTTGTTGTTGTTTTGGCTTTATTAGAGACTTATTGAATTCCTCACGATTTTATAAGATTATGCTGCCTGTAAGTAGAGATAGTTTTACTCCCTTCTTTACAATATGAATGCTTTTCCTTTATTTTTCTTGTCCTGTTTTTTCTTTCTAGAACCACCAGTAAAATAAGAGTGGAAGAATAGTCATCCTTGTCTTATTCCTGATATTAGGGGCAATGCTCTCAGTCTCTTATCTTTAAGTTCAATATTAGCTGTGGGAATTTTGTAGTTGCCCTTTATCAGGTCTAGGGAGTGCCCTTGTATTCCTAGTTTTTATCATGAGAGGATTTAAGTTTTGTCAAATGCTTTTTCTGTCTATTGAGATGCTTGTGAGATTTTTATCTTTTATTCTGTTTATGTGGCATGTTCCATTGATTTGGGAATATTAAACCAATCATCCAACCAATCAATCCTGTCTTAGATAAATCCTCATTGGATCAGTGTATAAGCCTCATAATTATTATATTATGTCATATTATATATAACCACATAATACATAAGTGTATGTAATATAAAATATATGTAATCTTTATATTTTTCTGGATCCAGTTTGCTAGTACATTGTTGAAGATTTCTGTGTCTATATTCATAAGATATATTAGTTTGTAGTTTTTTCACATGATTTTGCTATCTGGGTAATACTGGATTTATAGACTAAGTTGACACATCCGCTCCATTCTTCTATTTTTGAAAGAGTTTGTGAAGGATTAGTGCTAATTTTTCCTTAAACATTTGGTAGGAATCACCGGTGAAGCTTTCTGGTTCTGGGTTTTTCTTTGTGGAAAATTTTTTATTACTAATTCAGTTGCTTTACTTATTATAGGTTTATACACATTTTCTATTTCTTCTTGAGTTAGTTTCAATAATTTGTGTCTCAGAAAATGTCCATTTCATTGAAGTTATCTAATTTGTTGGCCGAAAATTGGGTAGCATTCCCTTATGATCTTTTTTATTTCTCAAAGGTCAGTGGGAATTTCCCTCTCTTTCATTCTTGGTTTGGGTAATTTGAGTACTTTTATTTTTCTTGGTCAGTATATCTAAAGTTCCGTCAGTATTGTTGATCTTTCAATCAAGTTTTGGTTTCTTTGATTTTCTATCTTGTTTTTTATTCTTTATTTCCTTTATTTCTATTCATAACCATTTTTCTATTTATTTTGGATTTAATTTGTTCTTTTTCTAGCTTCCAAAGGTGAATACTTAGGTTAGGTTATTGATTTAGAAAAGTTTCCCTCTAAGCATTACTTGAGCAAAATCCCATAGGTTTTGGTATATTGTTTTTAACGTTTAATTTACCTCAAAGTAATCTCAAATTCCCCTTGTGCTTTCCACTGTGACCCATTGGTTACTTAGAAGTGTGCTGTTTAATTTGTACATATTTGTGATCATTCCAAATTTCCTTTTGTTATTGATTCATAATTTCACTCCACTGTGATTAAAGAACATTGTATTATATCAAAAATCAAAATTTACTGTGGTTTGTTCTATGGACCTCTCTGCAGATTTGCTGCTATTTGTTAGCAGTGGTGTGTTACATGTTTACTGACATTTCTAAACTAATTCTGTAAAATCTGTATTCTTTATAACGTGCAACCACTGAAGACTCTGGTTAGTAAATGTGCTGCCAAAATGAGCGAGCACCTGAAGACTCTGGATAGCTTAGTATGTCCTCTAATGATTGGACAAATAGGCAAATGTGAGTCTCCTCACTCACATTTGCCAGGGACTCTGTGTGCATGTTGAGGAACAATTTCAACACTCCATGAGGCAGCTATTTTTTTCATATAAATTTATTTTTTATTGGTGTTCAATTTGCCAACATATAGAATAATACTCAGTGCTCATCCCATCAAGTGCCCCCCTCCATGAGGCAGTTTTGAATTCTGCTTTAGCTTTTGTTCCCTGCTTATACAGAACCTCAAGATCAGCCAGTGTTGAAGGCTTAATGGTTTCTCAAGTCTTTCTGAGCATGTACACAGCTGCACACAGCCTTGGGCATGCACACAGCCTTCTAAATTTCCAGGATTGTGTCAAAGCTTTTCAAAGCCCCTATCGATCTCATTCCCCAGATTTCTTTTTTTAAATCTTGTAGTTAGTCTATTGTTTGTCTCAACCATTATCCACAACCTCAGGCAGCTGCAAAGTTAATTACTTCCCTGTAATTGGTTTCAGCAATTACCCTGGAGGAAAAGGCTTTTCACACAGGGTTAGCTCCGGGTCAGGTCAAGTAAAGATAATTCTTGAAACTGGGGTTATCCTTGGAATTGTCAGACAAGTCAAATAATAGCAATTGGCTGAAAGGGGAGTTTTGAAGAGTTCCAATCTCAGTCCGACTCCTCAATGGCTGTTACACTGTCAGTTTTCACAATGGTATGGGCTTTGGGATTTCAAAGCTAATGATGAAGATTGGACCGGGGCATAAGAGTAGAGCATGTTAATATGTCATATAACAGGATTTTACAGTGCAATACATTTCCAGAAAATGCACATATCATAAATGTACACCCCAATAATTTTATCAGACGAAACACATCCATGTAACTAGCCCCCAGATCAAGAATCATAGCATTACATGGGGCCCAGAAGCACTATTAAAGCATCCTCTGAGTCACTATCCCCCTACCAATGTTATCCACCATTTTGACTTCTAATACTGTAGTTTATTGTACTTTATATTAATAGAATCATGCACCATATACTTTTCTGTATCTTGTTTTCCTTCACGCAACATTCTGATTAAGTTCCCTCATATTGTCTGTAGCTGTTGCCAAACTTTTCCAAAAATGGTTGTACAATGTGTACTCTCAGCAGAAAAATAGGAGAGTTCCATTTGCCCCAAATTCTTGACAAAACTTTTTTCTGATATCACAATATCATTTAATTTGAATTTTTCTAATGACAAATAAACTTGAACTTTCCATTTATTTATTTTTATTAAGAACACATTTATCCACTGTTGGATATGGCTTTATTTTTTTAAGATTTTATTTATCTGAGAGAAAGAGCAAGCACAAGGCATGTAGGGGCAGAGGGAGAAGGAGAAGCAGACCCTACCACTGAGCATGGAGCCTGATGCAGGGCTCCATCCCAGGACCCTGGGATCATGACCTGAGCCCAAGGCAGATAGATGCTTAACCAACTGAGCCACTCAGGCACCTCTCCATTTATTTTTTGACCATTTAGTTATATTCTATTGGGAAATGCCTGTTTAAAGTATTTTGTATGTTTTTAATTTGAGTTGAATGTTATCATTTTTATTGACTTCTGCTTATTTACATACTCTGAATACAAATACTTTCAAGACAAATGCATAAATTGTAAAATATTACAAATATTATCTTTCATATCGGCTTGTTTTTTCACCCTTTTGTGTTTTTTGATGAAAAAAATCTTCCCAATTAAAATAAAACCCAGTTTGTTACTTGTCATTTTTTTCTTTTATACCTACCAGTTTTTGTGTCCTGTGTAAGAAATCTTTGAAAACTCCAAGGTCACAAAAGGCCTGTGGCTTCTTCTACAAAAAATTATTTTGTAACCTCTCACTATTAGATCTTAAACTTATCTGCAATTGATATTTGATATTTATGTATGATGTAAGGTAGAAATCAAAGTACAGGGGTGGGTGGGTAGCTCAGTCTGTTAAGCATCTGACTCTTGATTACAGCTCAGATCAGGATCTCAGGGTCATGAGATCGAGCACTGTGCCAGGCTCCACACTCAGCAGGGAGTTTTCTTGAGATTCTGTCTCTGCCCTCACTCTCTGTAAAAAAATTAAATAAATAAATAAATAAGTAAATCTTTAAAAAAAAGAACTCAAAATACACTATTTCCATATGGACATCCAATTTATCCAGTAATATCTGTTGTAGAATGGAAATTTTGAATATTTTTAAAAGACATTTTCCTGATGAACATAGATGCAAAAATCCTCAACAAAATATTAGCAAACTGAATTTAACAATACATTAAAAGCAACATACACCATGATCAAGTGGGATTGATTCCAGGGATGCAAGAATGGCTCAATATTCACAAATTAATCAATGTGATATACCACATTAGCAAAATGAAATATAAAAATCATATGATCATCTCAATAGATACAGAAAAAGCATTTGAAAAAATTCAACATCTGTTCATGAAAAAAAAATATGAAAGGGAACATACCTCAGCATAACAAAGGTTTATATGACAAGCCCCCAACTAATATACTCAACAGTAAAAATCTGAAAGCTTTTCCTCGAAGATCAAAAACAAGACAAGGATCCCCTCTTTTATGCAACATAGTACTGGAAGTTCTAACCACAGCAATTAAGCAAAAAAAAAAAGGAAATAAAAGGCCTCCAAATTGAAAAGAAAGAAGTAAAACTGTCACCATTTGCAGATGACATGACACTATATATAGACAATCCTAAAGGCTCCATCAAAAAATTGTTAGAGCTAATAAATTAATTCAATAGAGTTACAGAATCCAAAATTCATATATGACAATCTGTTGTGGTTTTATACATTAATAAACTATCAGAAAGAGAAATCAAGGGAGCGATTCTATTTACAATTGCATCAAAAAGGATAGAATACTAAAAAAAACAGAATAAGGTTTTTGCAACTTCCTATGCTTTCAGCTGTCCCCCACCCCCACCCCCAGTCTGCCAGTTCTGTTAGTACTTCAAGTCAGGCTGGAAACTACTGGCCCCTCTGGTAGATCTCTAAAAAGCCAGAACCTTGGGTGCCTATTTCACTCTTCTCTTCATCCCCCCACCATCCCTTGACGGAGAAACCAGGAACCAAGCTGAGGTACACCTGCCAAGGTGGGGAAAGGGGAGCAGGGGTGATTGTCACAGTCTCATATTTATTTCAGTGAAACTGTGTCAACATTTCATTCACCGAGGGTTAATACAATGCCTTAGCTGCTTTATGGAGTTTTCATGAAGGTATTTTGGTTCATGTGCTGCTAAGATGAGGTCTGTATAAGGAAACAAGGGCAAGGACCTCTATTCTTTCATCTTGCTGGTCTCGCTATCATGTTTGTGGTTTGTTTTATTTATTTATTTGAGAGAGAGAGAGAGAGTGTATGTGTGCGTGCACAAGCTGGGGGAGGGGCAGCAGGAGAGGGACAAACATGCTCCCCCTGGGCAGGGAGCCAACCTGATGTGGGATTCTATCCCAGGAACCTGAGATAATGACCTGTACTGAAGGCAGCTGCTTAACCAACAAACTGAGCCACCTAGACACACCAATGTTCATGTTTTATTAACCTGTATTAAAGGTATGATTAATTTAAGGTGAAATTACAACATTATGAGTGTCTTTTATACTCTAAAAATAGAGAATGCCTTTAAATCTATTCAATAATTATTTTTGTGGTCATCATTAATATTTTAAAGTTGTCTTGTAAAGTTCAGGTATTCTTGTTAAATTAATTTGTAGGCATTTAATTTTTGTTGCCATTCTAGTTTTTTGTATATTTTTATTGGATTTCGAAATACCAACATATATTATAGTACCCAATGCTCATCCCGTCAAGTGCCCCCTCAATGCCCGACACCCAGTCACCCCAGCCCCCCGCCCACCTCCAGTTCCACTACCCCTTGATCATTCCCCAGACCCTCTCATGTTCTGTCTCTGTCTCTGTCATTTTCTGTCACCCTCTCTGATATTTCCCACTCATTTTCTCTCCTTTCCCCTTTATTCCCTTTCACTATTTTTTATATTCCCCATATGAGTGCAAGCATATAGTGATTGTCCTTCTTCAACTGACTTACTTCACTCAGCATAATACTCTCCAGTTCCATCCACGTCAAAGCAAATAGTGGGTATTTGTCATTTCTAATGGCTGAGTAATATTCCATTGTATACATAAACCACATCTTCTTTATCCATTCATCTTTCGATGGCCACCGAGGCTCCTTCCACAGTTTGGCTATTGTGGACAATACTGCTACAAACATCGAGGTGCAGGTGTCCCAGCGATTCATTGCATCTGTATCTTTGGGGTAAATCCCCAGCAGTGTAATTGCTGGGTCGTAGGGCAGGTCTATTTTTAACTCTTTGAGGAATCTCCACACAGTTTTCCAGAGTGGGTGCACCAGTTCACATTCCCACCAACAGTGCAAGAGGGTTCCCCTTTCTCCACATCCTCCCCAACACTTGTTGTTTCCTATCTTGTTAATTTTCCCCATTCTCACTGGTGTGAGGTGGTATCTCATTGTGGTTTTGATTTGTATTTCCCTGATGGCCAGTGATGCGGAGCATTTTCTCATGTGCCTGTTGGCCATGTCTATATCTTCCTCTGTGAGATTTCTGTTCCTGTCTTTTGCCCATTTCATGATTGGATTGTTTGTTTCTTTGCTGTTGAGTTTAATAAGTTCTTTATAGATCTTGGATACTAGCCCTCTATCTGATAGGTCATTTGCAAATATCTTCTCCCATTCTGTAGGTTGTCTTTTAGTTTTGTTGACTGTTTCTTTTGCTGGGCAGAAGCTTTTTATCTTGATGAAGTCCCAATAGTTCATTTTTTCTTTTGTTTCCCTTGCCTTCGTGGATGTATCTTGCAAGAAGTTGCTATGGCCAAGTTCAAAAAGGGTGTTGCCTGTGTTCTCCTCTAGCATTCTGATGGGTGCTTGTCTCACATTCAGATCTTTCATCCATATTTTAGTTTATCTTTGTGTATGGTGTCAGAGAATGGTCTAGTTTCATTCTTCTGCATGTGGATGTCCAATTTTCCCAGCACCATTTATTGAAGAGACTGTCTTTCTTCCAATGCATAGTCTTTCCTCCTTTATCGAATATTAGTTGACCATAAAGTTCAGGGTCCACTTCTGGGTTCTCTATTCTGTTCCATTGATCTATGTGTCTGTTTTTGTGCCAGTACCACACTGTCTTGATGACCACAGCTTTGTGGTCAACCTGAAATCTGGCATTGTGATGCCCCCAGATATGGTTTTCTTTTTTAAAATTCCCTTGGCTATTCGGGGTCTTTTCTGATTCCACACAAATCTTAAAATAATTTGTTCTAACTCTCTGAAGAAAGTCCATGGTATTTTGATAGGGATTGCATTAAATGTATAAATTGCCCTGGGTAACATTGACATTTTCACAATATTAATTCTTCCAATCCATGAGCATGGAATATTTTTCCATCTCTTTGTGTCTTCCTCAATTTCTTTCAGAAGTGTTCTATAGCTTTTAGGGTATAGATCCTTTACTACTTTGGTTAGGTTTATTCCTAGGTATCTTATCCTTTTGGGTGCAATTGTAAATGGGATTGACTCCTTAATTTATCTTCCTTCAGGCTCATTGTTAGTGTATAGAAATGCCACTGATTTCTGGGCATTGGTTGTGTATCCTGCCACACTGCCGAATTGCTGTATGAGTTCCAGCAATCTTGGGGTGGAGTCTTTTGGGTTTTCTATGTACAGTATCAAGTCATCTGCAAAGAGGGAGAGTTTGACTTCTTCTTTGCCAATTTGAATGCCTTCGATTTCTTTTTGTTGTCTGATTGCTGAGGCTAGGACTTCTAGTATAGCAGTGGTGAGAGTATTGAATAGTAGTGGTGAGAGTGGGCATTCTTGTGTTCCTGATCTTAGGGGAAAGGCTCTAAGTGTTTCCCCATTGAGAATGATTTTTGCTGTGGGCTTTTCATAGATGGCTTTTAAGATACTGAGGAATGTTCCCTCTAGCCCTACATCCTGAAGAGTTTTTTTTTCATCCTGAAGAGTTTTGATCAGGAATGGATGCTATATTTTGTCAAATGCTTTCTCTGCATCTATTGAGAGGATCATATGGTTCTTGTTTTTTCTCTTCCTGGTGTGATCTATCATGTTGATTGTTTTACAAGTGTTGAACCAGCCTTGTATCCCAGGGATAAATCCCACTCAGTCATGGTGAATAATCTTCTTAATGTACTGTTGGGTCCTATTGGCTAGTATCTTGTCGAGAATTTTTGCATCTGTGTTCATCAGGGATATTGGTCTATAATTCTCCTTTTCGATGGGGTCTTTGGTTTTGGAATTAAGGTGATGTTGGCCTCATAAAACAAGTTTGGAAGTATTATGTTCCTTTCCATCCCTCAGAACAGCTTTAGTAGAATAGGTATTATTTCTTCTTTAAAAGTTTGATAGAATTCCCCTGTGAAGCCATCTGGCCCTGGACTTTTGTGTTTTGGGAGGTTTTTGATGACTGCTTCAATTTCCTCCCTGGTTATTGGCCTGTTCAGGTTTTCTATTTCTTCCTGTTCCATCATCGTCTCTATTATAAATGAGATTTGTTTTCCAAATACATTCTAGCGGTTGTTGTTTTACTTTTGCGTACTGATTCATTGTCCAGTCACCTTTCTCAATTCTCTAATCTGATTTGTTAAATTTCAACAATTTTTTCCATACTCAGTTTTTTCCTTTTTCAGAGAACCCTGAACAGCATTTTGAACAAAGGAACTCAAGTATTTCTAACATTAAGTTTTTTCGTTTTTAAAAAGTTTTATTTATTTATTCCTGAAGGATAAAGAGAGAGAGGCAGAGACATAGGCAGAGGGAGAAGCAGGCTCCCTTCTGGGAGCCTGATGTGGTACTCTATCCCAGGACTCCAGGATCACAACCTGAGCCAAAGGTAGATGCTCAACTGCTGAGCCACCCAGGTGCCCCTTTAAGTTTTTATTTTAATTCGTCAGTTAATGTACAGTGTAATATTAGTTTCAGGTACACAATTAGTGATACAACACTTCCATACAACCCCTGATGGACATCACAACAAGTGCCCTCCTTAATCCCCATCACCTATTCCCCCCCCCATCCCTCCCACCCACCTCCCCTCTGATGGCCATCGGTTTGTTCCGTATAGTTAAGAATCTTTCTTGTTTAGTGTCTCTCTCTCTCTCTCTTTCTCTCTCTCTTATTTTTCCTTTTGATTGTTTTGTTTCTTAAATGTCACATGAGTGAAATGATATGATGTTTGTCTTTCTTCAACTGGCTTATTTCACTTAGCATTGCATTCTTTAGTTCCATCCATATCATTGCAAATGGCAAGATTTCATTCTTTTTATGGCCAAATAATATTCCATTACATATATATAACATCTTTATCCAGTCATCAGTTGACACTTGGACTGCTTCCATATCTTGGCTATTGTAAATAATGCTACAATAAACATAGGGGTACATGTATCTCTTTGAATTAGTGTTCCTTTATTCCTTGGGTATACCCAGTAATGAGATTGCTGAATCATAAGGTAGTTCTATTTTTAACTTTTTGAAGAACGTTTATACTGTTTTCCACAGTGGCTGCACCAGTTTGCAGTCCCACCAAGGATGTGAGAGGGTTCCTTTTTCTCCACATCCTCACCAACACCTGGTTTCTTATATTTTTGATTTTAGCCATTCTCACACATTTTAGTGTGAGGTGATGTTTCATTGTAGTTTTGATTTACATTTCCCTGACTGTAAGTGATGATGAGCATCTTCTCATGTGTCTGTTGGCCATTTGGATGTCTTCTTTGGAGAAATGTCCATGCATGTCTTCTGCCCATTTCTTTAAAGGTTTTATTTATTTATTCATGAGAGACACACAGAGAGAGGCAGAGACATAGGCAGAGGGAGAAGCAGGGTCCTCATGGGAAGCCTGATGCAGGACTCCATCCCAGGACCCCATCCCAGGACCCCCAGATCATGATGTGAGCCAAAAGCTCAACCACTGAGCCACCCAGGTGCCCCTGCCCATTTTTTAAAAATAGGCTCCACAGCCAGCATGGAGTCCAACAGAAGGCTTGGACTCATGACCCTGAGATCGAAACGTGAGCTGAGATCAAGAGTCGGAAGCTTAACTGACTGAACCATTCAGGCACCCCTCTTCTGCCCATTTTTATTGGATTATTCATTTTGAGGCTGTTGAGTTTTATAAGTTCTTTTTAAATTTTGAATATTAACCCTTTATCAGATATGTCATTTGCAAATACTTTCTCCCATTCCTCAAGTTGCCTTTTAGTCTTGTTGATTGTTTTCTTTGCTGTGCAGAAGCTTTTTATTTTGATGTAGTCCCAATAGTTTATTTTTGCTTTTGTTTCCTTTGCCTCAAGAGACTATCTATAAAGTTGCTACAACCAGTATAAAAGAAGTTGCTGTCTGTGTTCTCTTCTAGGATTTTTATGACTTCAGGTCTCACATTTAAGTCTTTAATATAATATAGTATTATTAGCTATAGAATGTATATTAGATCCCTAGGTCTTTAATATAATATTTCATTAGATCCCCATTTAGGTCTTTAATATAGTATTATTAACAATAATCTATAGATTAGATACCTAAAACTTACTCATCTTTTATTTGAAAGTTTATATCTTTTGACCAATATATGCCTGTTTCTCCCAATCCCTAGCCCATGGCAATCACAATTCTGTTTCTATGAGTTTGACTTTTTTTCGATTCCACATTTAAACAGATCATACAGTATTTGTCGTTCTCTCTCTAGCTTATTTTACTTAACATGACAGGTGTTAAATAATTGTATTGTGGTAACCATTTCACAATATAGGCATATATCAAATCATCATGTTGTGAACTTTAAGTATACACATTGTAATCTTGTCAGAATAACATATGAAAAGCAGGGAGAAAGAACACATCAAAGCTATTAAATATTCCTATTTATTTTTTATCTATGTTCTATATTATTTGTTTCCTTAGGATCCTGCTTCTTAGTTTTTGTTGAATTTAGTTCCTCCTTTTCATGCCATTTCTTTTCCTCAAACGTTTAGTCACTTCTTAATTGTCTGTTTATATTTGTAGATGCAACTCTAAATTAAATTAAATTAATTGCTAGAGTGTATTTCCTCAGGCTGAGAACCCTTGTCCTCTTGTTCTATTAATACAAATTTCAGTTGTAGGAACCAGCATTCCAATAGTTGTGATGTGGAGAGGAAAAGGTTTATGCATCTGGCAGGCTTTCCTAAGGAATGTAAAAGAAGATTGTTTTCTACATGGGGGTTTCCCATCCACTTGGATCTTAAACATTACCTAGAATAACCCTTTTTCTCTGAAATCAGCACTTATTCTGAGCGTTTTTTGCATCTCAATGCTCTCTTTACAGAACTGTATTCATGGCATTAGCCTGTAAGCAAATTCCTGGATCACTCCTTCTCAGAGCCAAGATTGGCACAGGTGTTCTACTCTAAAATCAACTAATTGACCCATTATCCATGAACTCCTTTTTTCCAGCCTGAACTTCCTTTGATCTTGGGGATAGTTGGAGTTCTGAGGATCATCAACTTTTGGATGTCTACTTATCGACCACTTTGGATCCATTGCTCCTCTATTTCCATCCAATTTATACCTTCCAAATATCTCTCTCTAGTGATAGCATATCTCCTGGATTTCCAGGGGCAATAGATTTTATTTTTGTATCCACTTTTCATTGCATTGGGATATGAGGATAAACAGTCTATAAATGAGTGGGTTTAAGAAATCCTCTGGAGCTGGAAATCTTTTCATCTACCTCACCATCTGATCATCAGAATACTTCAAAAAACAGACTCATGGTCAATATTGATCTCAATAGAAACAAATTTTGGCATCTTCTACAAATCATCTAAATTTATTTTATTTTTTAGAAGCATTTGTGTATTTGTTTAAGAAAGAGTGAGCAGAGAGAACATGCAGACAAGCTGGGAGGAGGGGCCGAGCGAGAAGCAGGCTCCCTGCTGAGCAGGAAGCCCATCACCCCAGTTGGATCCCAGGGCCCTGAGATTATGACCTGAGCTAAAGGCAGAGGCTTAACCAACTGAGTCACCTAGGAGCCCCTATTTTAATCAAGAATGAGGCAAAAGTAGTTTCTTTTCCATGAGGGGGATCACCAAAATGTAAAGAATATTTGTTAAAAGCAGTGGCCACCCATGTTGGCTAAAAAATAAAAATAAAAAAACATAAATTTATAGGATGGGGCAAGCCAAAGTTTAGAGCAGATAAATTAGAGAAAAGCTTTAAATTTGTGTATTTCGAGCAACATGCACTTTCCTAAACTTCTGGTCTGAACATAAATTCATATATATTTTGTGGTGGTCAATGTGGCAAATTATTCCAAAAAAGAAAATAATAAGAATAATAATAACCTAATCCCTTTGGCATAGCAATTCCATTCTTAAAATGTATTATTTAAAAAACTGAACAAGGGAATATGTAAAAATTTTAACCACAAGGATGTCAATCATACTATTATTCATTAAAGTAAAAAATTCAAAATAATGTTGATTTAATAATTAGGTATTTATTTTGTTTTCTTTAACCTTAATAAGCTCCAGGTTTTTTAAAAGATTTTTAATTTATTTATTTGAGAGAGAGAGAGCAAAGAAGAGGAAGAAGGAGAAGCAGACTCTCTGCTGAGCAGGGGCTCATGACCTGAACTGAAGGCAAATGCTTAACCGACTGAGCCACCCAGGTGCTCCTAAACTTCAGTTTTTACAGCAGTTTTATATTCACAGCAAAGTTAATCAAAACATAGAGAGTTCTTGGATTAGAAACTGCTGTGTAAAATATTGCAGTGATAGGTAAGACATTCTGTAAGTCCATAGATGGCAATTATGGTCGAAGCATTTCATGCAAGGAAGGAAAATCCATATCCACAGTGTTTATTCCAGTAAGAACAAAGCATTGCCCTTTCCATCATGGAAGCACTACAATATAATTAACCTGCCACCAGATAACTGGCCAATTATGCCAGGGAATGATACCATATTAAAATTCATCATTGGTCTCTGCTGGTAGCACATCAGGGACCAAGGACTGGCTTTAGCCAGGTTGTCTTTGGTGAATGCAAGTCCATGTTGCTCAGCCTATGAATAATATTTATCCTTGCCACCACGGCTACTTCATTTATGAGCCCATTGGTTAACGCCAGGGGTTGCTAAGGAAAGAAGCTGACATGTATCCACAGAAAGGGTGACCCTATTCATTCGATTATTAAAATTCTCCTCTGCTGAGTTCCTCCCTTGGTGAACACTCATATGGGACACAAATATTTTCACTTTTTCTGTGTATTCAGAGACCTCTTTTTTTTTATTTTTTTTTTATTCAGAGACTTCTATCCACATATCTCTTTCCCAAACTTCTTTATCATCAATTTTTCAATCATTCCTTCCAAGTCCCTGACCATTCAGCTAAACCACTGGCCACAGACAATAAATTGGTATGCAGTGACACATCTGGTCCTTTCTTCTGAGCAAAGTGAACAACCAAGTGTATTACCTGAAGTTCTTCCCAGTGGGAAGATTTCCCCTCACCACTATCCTTCAGGAATGTCCCAGAGAGAGGTTGCAGTGGTACAGCTGTCCACTTTTGGGTGGTGCCTGAATATGGTACAGAACCATCTGTGAACAAAAGCCCAAATCTTTTGTTCCTGTCAGCCAATTCTAGGTAACTCCCAATGGGGTGTGTTGTTCCTGTCAGCCAATTCTAGGTAACTCCCAATGGGGTGTCTTTTGTTCCTGTCAGCCAATTCTAGGTAAATCCCAACGGGGCTATAGGTGCAGGATGGAAGAGAGAAGGTTGTGTAACAGGAATATGGGCCAATAACATTTGGACCCCTTGTTCATGCAACTTATATCTTCAGGGCCTGCTTGTGTCCAATCATGTATACAACAATTCTAATTGGTGATGGAATGCTGCTATGCACATGCGACTTTATGGCTTAGTGGATCAGATAACACCTAGTTCATGATGGGCAGCTTAGATCCTATGCTAAACATTGTGGCCAGTGTCTGTTTGATCCCTACCAAGGCCCAGTAGCAGGCCAGGAGCAGTTTCTCAAAAGGGACAAAGGTATATGCAAAGAATGGCAGGGCTCCGCTCCCAAACCCTAATGACCTGTGCTGCATATTGATTCTGTTAGATAATAGGACTGATGTGACAGAGCAGATTGCACAGCAATCCAGACCCATTGCGGAGCCTTGTCTCATTCTGGACCTCACTCAAAAAGAGAGGCTTGGGAGCCTTTCCCCTAAGATCAGGAACACAACAAGAATGTCCACTCTCACCACTACTATTCAATACTCTCACCACTGCTATACTAGAAGTCCTAGCCTCAGCAATCAGACAACAAAAAGAAATCGAAGGCATTCAAATTGGCAAAGAAGAAGTCAAACTCTCCCTCTTTGCAGATGACTTGATACTGTACATAGAAAACCCAAAAGACTCCACCCCAAGATTGCTGGAACTCATACAGCAATTCGGCAGTGTGGCAGGATACACAACCAATGCCCAGAAATCAGTGGCATTTCTATACACTAACAATGAGCCTGAAGGAAGATAAATTAAGGAGTCAATCCCATTTACAATTGCACCCAAAAGGATAAGATACCTAGGAATAAACCTAACCAAAGTAGTAAAGGATCTATACCCTAAAAGCTATAGAACACTTCTGAAAGAAATTGAGGAAGACACAAAGAGATGGAAAAATATTCCATGCTCATGGATTGGAAGAATTAATATTGTGAAAATGTCAATGTTACCCAGGGCAATTTATACATTTAATGCAATCCCTATCAAAATACCATGGACTTTCTTCAGAGAGTTAGAACAAATTATTTTAAGATTTGTGTGGAATCAGAAAAGACCCCGAATAGCCAAGGGAATTTTAAAAAAGAAAACCATATCTGGGGGCATCACAATGCCAGATTTCAGGTTGACCACAAAGCTGTGGTCATCAAGACAGTGTGGTACTGGCACAAAAACAGACACATAGATCAATGGAACAGAATAGAGAACCCAGAAGTGGACCCTGAACTTTATGGTCAACTAATATTCGATAAAGGAGGAAAGACTATGCATTGGAAGAAAGACAGTCTCTTCAATAAATGGTGCTGGGAAAATTGGACATCCACATGCAGAAGAATGAAACTAGACCATTCTCTGACACCATACACAAAGATAAACTAAAATATGGATGAAAGATCTGAATGTGAGACAAGCACCCATCAGAATGCTAGAGGAGAACACAGGCAACACCCTTTTTGAACTTGGCCATAGCAACTTCTTGCAAGATACATCCACGAAGGCAAGGGAAACAAAAGAAAAAATGAACTATTGGGACTTCATCAAGATAAAAAGCTTCTGCCCAGCAAAAGAAACAGTCAACAAAACTAAAAGACAACCTACAGAATGGGAGAAGATATTTGCAAATGACCTATCAGATAGAGGGCTAGTATCCAAGATCTATAAAGAACTTATTAAACTCAACAGCAAAGAAACAAACAATCCAATCATGAAATGGGCAAAAGACAGGAACAGAAATCTCACAGAGGAAGATATAGACATGGCCAACAGGCACATGAGAAAATGCTCCGCATCACTGGCCATCAGGGAAATACAAATCAAAACCACAATGAGATACCACCTCACACCAGTGAGAATGGGGAAAATTAACAAGATAGGAAACAACAAGTGTTGGGGAGGATGTGGAGAAAAGGGAACCCTCTTGCACTGTTGGTGGGAATGTGAACTGGTGCAGCCACTCTGGAAAACTGTGTGGAGGTTCCTCAAAGACTTAAAAATAGATCTGCCCTATGACCCACCAATTGCACTGCTGGGGATTTACCCCAAAGATACAGATGCAGTGAAACAGTAGGACACCTGCACCCCAATGTTTATAGCAGCAATGTCCACAATAGCCAAACTGTGGAAGGAGCCTCGGTGCCCAGTGAAAGATGAATGGATAAAGACGATGTGGTCTATGTATACAATGGAATATTACTCAGCCATTAGAAACGACAAATACCCACTATTTGCTTTGACGTGGATGGAACTGGAGGGTATTATGCTGAGTGAAGTAAGTCAATCGGAGAAGGACAAACATTATATGGTCTCGTCCATTTGGGGAATATAAAAAAATAGTGAAAGGTTACTCAGCCATTAGAAACGACAAATTCCCACCATTTGCTTCAACGTGGATGGAACTGGAGGGTATTATGCTGAGTGAAGTAAGTCAATCAGAGAAGGAAAAACAGTGTATGTTCTCATTCATTTGGGGAATATAAATAATAGTCAAAGGGAATATAAAGGAAGGGAAAAGAAATGTGTGGGAAATATCAGGGAGACAGAACATAAAGACTCCTAACTCTGGGAAACGAACTAGGGGTGATGGAAGGGGAAGAGGGCGGGGGGGGGGGAATGGGTGACGGGCACTGAGGCGGACACTTGACGGGATGAGCACTGGGTGTTTTTCTGTATGTTGGTAAATTGAACACCAATAAAAATTAATTTATAAAAAATAAAAAATAAAAAAATAGTGAAAGGGAATAAAGGGGAAAGGAGAGAAAATGAGTGGGAAATATCAGTGAGGGTGACAGAACATGAAAGACCTCTAACTCTGGGAAACAAACAAGGCGTAGTGGAAGGGGAGGTGGGCAGGGGGCTGGGGTGACTGGGTGACGGGCACTGAGGGGGGCACTTGACAGGATGAGCACTGGGTGTTATGCTATATGTTGGCAAATTGAACTCAATAAAAAAAATATACAAAAAAAACTAATCAGATTAGAGAGCCAATTCAGAAAACTCCTCCTTAAAATTCTGTTCCTCTAGAACCACTCTCAGGATCAAACCTATGGCAGTCTGCTGGCGGTGCCATAACAAAAGATTATAGACTTGGTGGTTTAAACAACGGAAGTTTATTTTCTCATTGTTCTGTAGGCTATAAGTCCAAGATCAGCATACCAGTATGGCTGAGTCTGATGAGCACTCTCTTCCTGGCTTGTAGACAGCTGTCTTTCCGCTGTATGTTCACACGACTTTTTCATGTGGAAAGAAAAAGAGATACCTACCTCTTCTTAGAAGGCACAGAGACACCATCCTTATGACTTTATTTAACCTTAAATATTTCCTGGAAGCTCTATCTCCAAATATAATCACATTTCATTTCAACATATGAATTTTGGGGAGTAACAATTCAATACACTACAAGAGATATTAAATATTATATTTAGATGTTAAATATAATATAGATATACCTAGAGGGACCATTTCAAATTATTATCTATAAATATTTTGTTTTGTTAAGACATCAAGAAACTTGATTTTTTTGTTATGGGAATGATCACTTCAGTGGTAATGAATGCAGAGTCAGTAGGGATCCATTATTCAAAGAGAAGGCTAGAACTGGAAATTTGGATATTTGGCAATGGTCTGGTGATTCCAACTTTTCAGGCAAACGGAGCTATGTCAACAATATCTCATACATATTCGTGTATTCAGCTTGGGGATTTTGAAGAAGAAGCAATTGGCAAAAGGGCCTTTTGAGAAAAAGGAAAATAAGTACTAGATCCTATTTTTCTACGAAGTTCAAAGTTATTATGGTATATCTTATGCACTGAGGTGTCCCTTACTACTGTCATCAATCAAGAAGCAACAACATCAGCCCTACTACCCATTCTCTCTCCCAACCAGGAATACTTGTTTTTATTGAGAAGGAGTTTCAACTGTGATCAGCTACACAGAAGAACTTCATTTAAGAAGGAAAAGGACTGGTTCCTGGTATAACATGTTCCATCTGCTTAATTTTTGCTGATCCCTCCTTCTCCATGGAGATGCCAAAACTAATAAAGATGTGTTTGAGACCTCATCTACTGTGGCATGCACCACACTAGGTGAGTGTAGCACTGGAGAGAAAAGCCTTCTCTTACACTCTATCAGATGTTTTGTGCATAAATCACTTAGAAACTCCTTGAAGTGGAAAGGAGTCTGTACCAGACGACTGAACCATCTGTTCTCATGTGCACCAACTGATAAATAATGCAGCAGCAACAACTGCAGAATGTGAGCCACTGGTCTTATCGGATTTTCCAATATTTTCCCCCCACTAGGCAACAGTAACCAGGTGTAATCTCTTGGATCACTTAAAGCTCTGAGGATTTGGGACTTATTATAGGAAAAGAGGACCTAATGACAGGAGAAAGAATATTTTCTAGTAAACCAAATGGGAATTTGGGATCAGAATATTTTAAATATTAAAAGACATGTACCACGGGGTGATGAAAGCTTCATTCAATAGATAATACATGAAAAGAGAAAGAAATATGGATAAAGAGATAAAAAACAAATAGTGTATATGTGTCTGTGTCTATATTAATAGCTGTAATCTTATCCCATACTACTAACAGTGATTATCTCTATGGCTAATTTTTAATCTATATAGTTACATTTTTCAATAATGAAAAAATATCAATTATTAATAAGACATACATACCAATTATTTCTCATTTTGTAAAGAATTCTTTCATCCCAGAAGAATTTTCTTTCTGAGGATGTTAACCCTTTGTAGGTTTGTTTGTGTAAGTGAACACAAATGTGTAGAAGGCTGGTAAACTATATGCCACTGGTCTTTTGCAGGGGAAGTGATTACTTTTAGTGATAGCATATGAATTTCTGTTATTTTACGTGAGTCATCATCACTGATATAGTTTATCTAGGAATTAACAGCTAATAAAGTGCTATACTTTCCTTAGGACCTCAACTCTTTCTTGCTCCAGTCAACATATGTGGTTAATTCAACTTGTTGGGTTTGGATTTTTCTTTTGTTGATATGTGAGGTCACGAAACAGTTTCCCACTCTGGCGTCCTTATGGGAAAAAAAAAAGAAGAAACATCAAAATACAATGTGCTTTCCTTCAGAATGTCTCTCATTTAGATAAAGACCTCAAAAGACCAGGAAAAAAAAAGAAATTTTTCTAAGACATTCTATTTAGCAGATCTAATTTGGGGACATAAAATGTAGAAAGAACTAATACTTCCCTTTCCATAATAAAAATGCATATTCCTTCTGCAAATTTCAAAAGATTAATTTCTCTGGTAACCCTATATAATCTCATTTCACAGAGTTTCAGTATTTTTGTTGCTCAAAAGAAATGTTTAAAGTGACTGGTTTGCTTTGTGGTATGGGATAGTGGGGACAGCAAGGGGTAGTGGTTACTACATATAATTCTGTACAGCATTGAGCACAAGAAAGGAGCAGTGGAGGACAAGAGAGACAGCCTCACCCATCTGCCTCCTCTCCTTTTCTCCATAGTTGCAAATATGCCACCTGCCCAGAGTTCTTATATTGCTGTTGTCAGGCATGTGCAAGCAATGAAATTTAGAGGGATGGTTTAAGACCATCTCTGAAGTACGTGATTGGTAGCTTAAGATCCATATTTAAACTACTAAATACTGCTGTTAGGATTACTCAGATCAGCTGTCAGAGCCAAATTTAAAGATTAGTAGGGACTCATTTGTGCCTCAGTGTCCTCATTTATAAAATGAGGATAATTGAGTCATTGTGGGAATAAAATGGGATAATTCATATAAAATACATATAATAGTATAGAGCATATAATGTTCACCTAATAGTAGCTATTGTTGTTATTACTAAGTGGCTCTTGGGCTTGTGTAGGTGAGGTGAATAAAGAAGGACCCATAGAAAAAGGAAGGGGATTAGGTAATACCTGGAAATATGGTCAAATTAGAAGAATAGTTTCATTTGCCATCTGAGAAACTTACCTGAAACTTACATTTGCAAAGAGAAAAGAGGGCCTTTATACCTGTGTACATTTCTGCAGTCAGAGTTTGCATGCCCACCTTTTCAACTGACATTTCTCCTTAGTCCCGGAAAAGACCACTGTGGTCCAAGCTTCAGAGAACCACTCTAGGCTCAATACTGGCCTCCTATGGAAGTGGAAGCAGGCTTAACATCCCAAGAACTAGAGAAACAATTCTCTTTATTGAGGGAGCTCCTAGGGGAGGTGGAGCAATGTATTATAATTAGTATAATAAATATTATTGTGGTAAAGGAATTGACATGAGCAGAATGATAAAAGCTGAGTAGGTGTTCATTGATTAAATGAAGGATCCTGGGTGTGAGGATGATTGGAGGAATGTTCAAGAAGACAAAATTGTGTGAACAAAAGCAAAGGAGCCTGAAAGAACATTAGGCCTTAAAAAAGCAGTAGGTCTTTTTGTGACACTTGAACTTAGAGTATAAGAGAGAGAGAGAAAGCCAGGGAGTCTGGGAACAATCAGATCTCTTATGGTCTTGCTGATAGACAATCTGGACTTTCTTCTCATAATTAATAAGAAATTATGGTTGGAGACTCAAGAGATAGGGACTTAATACATAAAGAAGCCAGATAAGGAATGACAGGGACTGAAACTATAAAGTATCAGTAGGGATTTTAAGGAAGATACAACAAAAGGTAAGAATCTATACTTGGGAATAGTCGAATTTTTTTTAAAATAAGTACAGGGTGATGGCGTGGCTTAGTCACTTAAGCATCCAACTCTTGGTTTCGACTCAGGTCATGATCTCAGGGTCTGAGATGGAGCCCTGAGTTGGGCTCCATGCTTAGCATGGAGTCTGCTTGGGAATTTCTCCCTCTCCCCCTGCCCCTCCTCCCCATTCTCTCTCTCTCAAATAAATAAATGAATATTTTTTAAAACAAAAGTAAGTACACATGATCGTTCAGTTAAACATTTTATTTATATGCAATGTTTTACAAAATCATTTAAAATATGAAGTCAGAGTCAGTTACACATTTAGCTATTTGTTTTGTTGATAATAATAGATTACATGAAATTAGACATTTCCCGGAATGTAGGGTGAGAGAATTCTTCATCTAGAGCCCTGGAACTGGCAGAAATACTAAGTCTTTGAAACTATTTCTACCTTAGAGGTCAGCATTGCTCTAGGATGGTCCTAGATAACCTGGTATAATGCGGGGCTGGCGCAAAATGAAATGTCTAACTTCTAAAATTAGAACTCACACTCTAAGTCAACTCTAGGTAACTCAATTTTAGCTACACGTCTGATGGGAGTTCTAACAGTGTGAAAAAGGAGATCTATGGACCAGCAATTGATTTAAGAGAGCGCCACAGAATCCTATAAAATGTGAAAGAAACAGAATCCAGAGGTATTGGTTCAGACTACCCCATGGTCTCCACCTTCAAAGACACATTGCACTGCCCAGACAGGTAGATATTTTGTGCGTGTGTGACACCAAAGTTGTCATTTGCCAGATCTCTTTGTCTCCCTGGGTATCAAAACTCCATTCTGGCATAACTTTTTCCCATGCCAGTTAAAGGTTCATTACAAACTAAAGAGTTAAAGAAGCCCTCCAGATATTTTGGGAAGCAACCCAGAATCAAAGCATCAATAATAAAAGTCAAGTCAACTTCCTATATATCAAAGCACCAAAAGGTCAAGGATGTAAAAAGTGACCTTTACGTTTTATAACACAACTAAACACAGTGTTTAGTTATTATTTTCAAAAAATTGTCAGAGAACATAGAAATCTTCAAACAATAGTTAAAATGGATAGAAAGCTCTAAAAAGTGTGTATTCAAAGTTTAATGAACACTCAAATATTTGTTAATCTCAAATCTATGTTATTATATATTTTGCTTCCTATAACTGTAAAAATAAGATAAATGTAGCACAGGTGATCTACTCTATATTCCTAGCCCTACTAGATATGTAGCTATATCTTAAATATCAACCTGTGCTCAAGTAAAATGTAAAAGGCTATTATTTATAATATTTTTAAAAGTAGAAGGCACATGCCTAAAGCCTGAATAGTCCAGTACCAATCTACTATAGTATACTTCGCTTAGAAATGCTCACGTTTCTTAGCATGATGTTTTGTAAATAATGCAATGAGTTAAAGAATTGGCCTTGGTTCAAGAGGAAAGCCTGATGAAAATGAATACAAAACCAATTTTAAAACAATTCAGCATCTGTCAAGGAGAAATCTGAAACCCCAAGTCACCATTCACAATTTGTTATTAATTATAGTTTGAGATAAATCCTCAGTGACTTCTAGGTTATGGTTATGCCTTCCCAACGACAGTCTAGTACCGATAAATTGAAGGAAATGGGCCATTCCTGAAAGTCACTGGAAAGCACTTCGAGTTACATTTGGTTTCCTGTTCTAGAAGAGTGAGAAAAGGTTACATTAAGGAAGAAACTCATTACTTGACTAAAGGCATTGAAAGATAATTCAAGGGGACCTCAAACCAAGTAGCCGAGGTTGCTAACATGCATCCCACTCTCATGTTTAAGACACAAAAGTCTCCATCTCTCTAAGGGAACTGCTTTTGCGGCACGACACACTCTCTCGCTTGCCTTGGAGCCAAGTAATTGGAACCCGAAACACACGGCGGAGCTTCTGTTGGAAGCGGTTACCAACAAAACAATACAGAAAGGGATTAATGCAGCTGTTGGTGAATCCCAGGAGGATGGCAAAAGGAAGTGCCAGGTCAATGACTGCTATAACTTCACAGCTATTAATGACACCCATCCAGGCCAGAGCATCCAAGAAGGTCAGAACATGGAAGGGAAGCCAGCAAATGATGAACGCCAGAACAACAGCAGCCGCCATCTTCAGGACTTGGTCACGAGTTATTCTGTTCTTCCCATAGCTGTTGGTCTTCAGTAAGTGTTTTCTGATGCCAAAATAGCATGTTGCTATGAATATCAAAGGGATAATAAAACCAAGGATATTTTTCATTAAGGCAATCCCAGCTGACCATTGGGCATATTTCTCAGGTGGGAAAGCCATAATGCAAGCATTCACTCCCAAATACTCAATGGTTCTGACATCTCGGAAATAGAATGTTGGCAATGAGGACAGACAGGCCATACACCAAACGAGGGGAACTATATAAGATGCTTGCCAGGGATTTCTTCTTTGAGACAGAAAAGGATAGATAACAGATTGGTACCTATCAACACTCATGCAGGTGATAAAAAAAATGCTAGCAAACATGTTCAGGGTCAGGAAAGAACCAAAAACTTTGCACATCACAGGTCCAAAGAGCCAGTCATATCTGTAAGAGTAATAGCTTGCCCAGAGAGGAAGAGTAGCCAAAAGCAGCAAGTCAGCCACAGCCAGGTTGAAGATGTAAATGCTGGAAACCTTTTTAGGACCCTTTTGACAACAGAACAGTGTAACCACAATAGTATTGACAAGAAATCCAATCACAAAAATAATATAGTAGAGGACAGGAATTGCATCTAAGTGCTTATCTGACGGCTTATGCGAGCAGTTAAAGGTAGACTCGTTGCCAATGATGTTCACAAGTCCGAAGTGAAGGCTGTTGGTAATGTTTTTGCTGATGGTGGCAAGGGTGATGTTGCTCTTCATATTGAAAGGTCAGTGGCTCCTAATTCTTATGCCTTCTGTGAAAATTTTTAAAAAAAGAGGGACTCTCAGAACACACACAGAGTGTAGGACATCATTAAATCATTAGCATTCTGAAAGTTTGTCAAAAGCAAAAAAAGGTGGGTAATTATAAAAAACACCAGGAAGCACATCCATGCCTTGTGAAGTAAGAGTGGATTTTGCTTCTCGAGGAAGAAAAGGGAATTTCCTCAACAGCACCAAGCACTTCAGCAACAGACTGAAAATTCTGAACAGAACTATATTTTGCCCATCATTTCTATCATATTTTCAAAAGGCTTAAAGAAAATCAATAGTCCTAAAGGTTAGCCTGGACAAGCAATATGGGAAACAAATAAGAAGGAATCAAGAAATAAGAAAAGTTAATATTTCAAAAACACGTGAATACATATCTCAGTCTGTATACTTTCTAGAAACCACACTGCTGCCTGCTCTTGCATAGAGAAATGCCTTATTCAAGTAACTAATTATGTACAAATCATTACAGCTGTGGAAAATATAAGTAACATAAGCTATGAAAAAAATAAGTGAGTGCACAAAAGACTGAAAGAGAATATGCAAAAGAAACATATTGAGATGGCGGGGTTAGGATTGGGTTTCACTAATTTAAAAAGAATTCCTTCACTTCTACTTTTCCATTGTTTTCACAATAATAATATCATTAAGAGGGAGCTATGGAGTAGGTACAGATTTCTAAAAGCCCCCTCTTCACATTTCGATAGAGACTATTAGTTTTCGATCTAGATGTTTAATCTGCTTAAAAAGAAATCCATTTTCTTTTTCAATTAGGAAAAGAACAAGACAAAATAGCCAAATCTGATTTAGAGGCAAATAGAAATAGTTTTGATTGCTCAATGAAAGAACTGAACATCAATGATGAATCATGAGATAATTGTATCATCTTTCCTTTGCTATCATTTCAGTTTTAACACAACAAAATAGGAACAGTGCTACATGGCTCTTAAATGTTATAATCCATGCTCGGGTTCTTGTGATACTGGGTTTTGTTGTGGTGGTGAGGTTTTTTTTTTTTTTTAGGAGCAACATTAAAACAAAAGAAAATTAGCTGAAGTAAACATAGTAAAGGAAAGGCTATTACTTGTGACAGTTTCAAAATACATACAAACTACTCAATGAAAACCAAAATCACCAAAGAATCTCCTAGTAAACAGCAAAGTTATCATTTTTGTCTAAAGCTCATTCTCTCATAATCTTAACCTAACAAAGTAACATGAAAGAATCTCAAATAAACTCACTTGAAGACTTACTGGTTGCTGGAGTTTAAAAGTTAGTTATCATAAATCAGCTTGCCTAGTTCCTAAGTGCACCCCTGTAAGAGAAACAGCAGTTAAAGAATTTAGGAGTTTTTGCAAAATACAGTGCTAAAATACAGGAGAAAGGGAAAGTTCATCCATAAAAAATATTTTCATTTAATGTATGTTCTACTCTCCAAATACAGTATGTAGAAATTGTGCAGACCTACCTTAAAAATTCAGGCTGAAGAATGCTTTTAATTCTGTGCTTATTCGTTCCCTTAGACTCGGGGACGTAATAGCACCAGATCTCTGGTTTCCTTCTTATATGTTCGGTCTGTCCACTGGGAGCCTTCAACCTACATAATTCTAGGGCTGACTTATGAACACTTGCCAGCTTTCCAGAGAGGTTTTTTTTTTTTTTTTTTGGCTGCAAAACATTAATCTGAAATTCTCACTGTCTCCAATCATAACAGCTCATTCAAATAAATCTCAAACAAAAAAAATGAAGTTTCCACAAATGTGTTAGAGAATTTTGAAATCAGTGGCTTACTTTAAAAGAAGAATATAATTATTTGCAGAATTTTCTCTTTCTTTTTTCCCTGATACTGGCATTCTAAGACGAGTTAAGGAGTGGAGAATAGGGAATTTATTCTAGTAGAAGAGCCTTTGTCCACCAACGGCTTCTACCACCTTCATTTCTTTTTGAGATTTTTTTTTTTACCTCTGTGCCTTAAAAAACAGTAGCGACTTTACTCGAAGTCTAAACTTTCTAAAACTTCTCCCTTGCTTCAAGCAATTTTTGTTGGCTCGTTGCTGGAGAGGTGGTGACAGAAGGGTTATAATTCTCATGTCTTCGAAAAGAGGTATTAGCAAATATAGTGCCTCCTTCCACAGGTCCCTGTCCTGTTTGCGGTTTAAACAGAGCTCACAAGGTGAAGAAGGGTCGGGCAACCACCAAAGCTCAGGTCAATGTTGATTTTTCTTTTTGTTGGCAGTGGGGCTGACCAACCTTACAATCAGTCCCATAGCAGCAAGAGTGACAAAAGAAAGAAAGATCTGAACAGGTGACAGTAGTGACACTAACAGCCAACAGTCAACTCTAAGTACCAGACACTGGTACTGAGTGCTTAATAATTTTAGAGGGACCCAGTAGAACGTACTAGTCTGTCCATGGCCTCTAGGATACAACTACCTGGCTCCACAAGCTCAGCTATACCCACTTCCTTATCCTATGACCTTAGCCAAGTTACTTTCCTTCTCGGTGTTGTGGTTTTCTCATCTGAGAAATGGGGATGATGTTAATTACCCACATCTCAGAGTTATGAAAATTAAATGAGCTAATATACTGGAGAGGGGTTGTGGGGCTGGGGCCTCGCTTCCCCTCCGCTGCCCGCCCCCACCCTGGTCCCCATCCCTGGCGCCGTTTGTTTCAAAAGAATAATAAAAGGATTGAGAACTATAAAAAAATGTCAAATAAATAAATGAGCTAATAGACTGAAAGTGCCTGAAACCACGCTTCGCATACAGTAGATGCAATTATGAAGTATTGTTATTACCTCCGCTTTCCAAATCAGGAAGCTAGGGCTCACAGAGTTTAAACGACTTTTCTGAGGTCACATAGCTATTAAATGAGGACATCTGAATTTTAACCGAGGCAATCGAAGGGCAGAGTCTGTGCCCTTAACCTCCACATTACAGGAGGGAACACTCGCTGCCCCTTTCCTCTCATTCTTTGTCCTGGCAAAAAGAAAACATGCAACATTTACAAAAAGCCACAGCCAATCATGCCTAAACTGTCACAAAAACACTAAAGATGGGGGAAAGAGTTTGCCATGTGGGAGAAAATATTTTCCTTAATTTTATTCGCCACATTGCAGTCCATCCTGTAGCATATAGGACCAGAAAGAAGAGGTCACCCTTGCCTGAAAACTACGGTAGGATTCAAAGGTTTGCACACCACCATTTCGGTGATTCTTTTGGTTATACCGAGTTGGGGCATTGAGGAAATGTTCCTAAGATATATATACACCATTGTATTTCATTTCAAAATGTTTATTTCCTATGCTCTGGACAGATTCAGGTGGAGGCTCTGTCCAACTGATGGAGAACTGATGTCTGGGAAACGAATGAGCGGGCACATGTGGTTATCGGCAGGAGAGATGAAATGGGAACTGGTTTCGCTCTTTGTTTAAGCCTAGTTTCTCCCTCCATTTCTAATGTTTGTTTTTTGCCACATCCAGGGGAATTTTCCAGGCCAGAGCCTCCTGAGTGGTCACGATGGGTCAGATTCCCACCCTGCTCTATTTCTAGCCCCCTCTCATGCTGGTTGCGAAGAAACAGCCAGGAGGTAAGCTATAAACGCTTGAGAACAAACTGCAGGCTCGCCTCTGGGAGACCTAGCCTTGAACACCCCCGAGGAGCAAGGGACCTTGTCTAGAGCTTTTGTCCTTCATTACAGTAACTTCTGACGTAAATAAAGTTTAAAGAGGCACACATTTCCCAGAAGATTAAAGAACATTTACTCTGCTTCCTCATAATTTTAGAAGCAAAAATTTTCACAAGTCAAAGAAAAACTTTGTAACTGCAGGGAATTAAGGAAAAAGTTTTTTAAAAAAGGAATAACAATAATATTGACACCACTTGAAGCAAGAAATACAGCATATTATTGATTCAGCAAAGTACTCCAAGTTAAGCCAACAATGTAAATACACTTGAGAGTCAAATAAATGTCAGCCATAGGAAGCAGTACAACACAAAAAAATTCACTCTCCTGAGGACAGGGGGGTAATTTTTCTGCTGGAAGATTGATTTTAAAAGCCTCAGGTCATTTGAATAAATTATGCAGCTCTTCAGGGCAAGTGCAGCTTGGCTAGCAGAGTTCAACAATGGTAAATCACTTTAATTTTTTTTCTGGTGAATACCTATTATTTATCATGAGATTACTTAACAGTAAAATTTAAATGATCAGGCTTAAAAAAAATGTTCCTGAGAGGATTTTCTCCTCTGTGAGAAGGATACAGGGTTCAGAAAAAAATCTTATTTGTCCCTCTCACCCCCACTCAGACACACAGATGAGGCTTTGCAAGAAAACAGGAATTATTAAATGCAAAAATCAGAATATAATGCCCTGATTATAAAGGCAAGGATTAGAGGTGCAGATCACAGAATAATAAAATGTGTGTGGGCTGTCTTTTTCAGTTTAAGTTTTTCAGTGTCATTTTAATTTTCCCCCACGCCAGCCACCTGGGTCCCTATCCAGACCAATAGCATTTCCACTTCTCCCAAGTTTCATAAAGCACAAGCATGGGCGCATGTACACACATACTTAACACCACACTTTCAATTCACTTACCCATATGGAAGCCTTACCTTAATTGCCATGTATTTTCCCAAACCTGGGTATCCCTGAAAGGAGGATAGTTAGGAAGATTGAAACGTCTTTCTAAATTCTCTTTGTGCATTTCTTTAGTTTCCAATATAATGAGAACAAGAACATCAGGATGAAAGCAAGTCAAAAAGAGCTAACAATCAGATTATTCATTTTGCAGAAACCAGCCTCAAAATTCAGTAAAATGGCCAATATGAGTGATTATTTACATCAAATTAACTGCTTAGGCGTCATATAGAGAGTAATTGAGAGGGATATTAAATCAGTTAACAGAGTGGAATCCATGTGGTGAAATGAGTAGATGTCTGATTCAGTACATTCCTGAGACCAGTTGTTTCCAGCTGAATCTGGTCCCAAGAACATAAGGAGAAGGAAGAGTTCCAACTTCCCTTTGCCCCGAAGGCATCTACAGGCCTGAGCATCACATTCAGCCCAGGATCTCACAGAAGGCACCTGAGTTCTACCAAATAGCATCTCAGTGCTGTGTAACCCAATTGGTAGAAAAATAGAAAATTGATAATTGTCCTTATTTTTGCTTCATGTTCATTTAATTGACCTGGCATTTGCTCCTACTTATCGGACTCAATTGATTATGTAGGGTATATGTCACTCGAAAATGTGCCACTTTGGCATTAAGGATTATTTTGAGCTAGAGACAATTGAGCAGAAACAGATATAAGAAAAACTCTCTGCCCTCCCCCATTTGCCTGAAAACAGGATATGAATTTATAAATGTGTCTTTCTTTTCCTTACTCCTGAAAGACAGAACTCTTAATGACCAGCAGAGAGCTCTAGACTCTTATCAGCTCAGAGATGGACACCAAGAGGAATCTACATAACAAAACTTTTACTAAATAATTCCTATCTTCTATTAGTTTCCTCCATATATTTACCTTCCTACAGTTTGCAACTCTAAAACCCTAACCCCCTTTTTTTGTCTCTTCTCTATAAATCTGATGTTCTTTTATTAAGATGCTATGTAACCCCAAGTTCTGAAACACCACTTTGAGTTACCCATCACTGAGGTTATTTTCCATGTGTATGCATAATGCACATGTTAATAAACTGACTCTATTTAACAAATCTTTGTCAATTAATTTCACACTGCCAGTTACTGGACCTAAGAGGACAGAGGAATTTTGTCCCTTCTTACAATTAGCTTATGTAAACTATCCAAAATGGCCAGTTAATTAAATGTATCAAATCAACCAGTTGTCTTAGCAATATTTGAACACCACTGTTAGGTAATGAGGATGTTTTGGGAGAAATGTCAGATTGGATCTCTCATTAGGCAGTGGGTCAACAAATCATTAATTCTAGAGTGAGGTCCTTAGGCTTGAGGTCCAGAATAAGAACTTTTCAAATAGCTCAGGCTTTCAGCAATTGACTCATGCCAACAAAATTCTCACAAAACTGGGGGCGCCCAGTTGGTTACGCATCTGGCACTTGATTTAGGTTCAGGTCATGACCTCAGGGTCATGAGATAAAGCCCTGCATAGAGCTCTGTGCTCAGCACAGAGTCTGCTTCAGATTCTCCTCATCCTCCCTCTCCTTTGGTTCCTCCCACCACTCATGCTCTCTCTGTCTCTAAAATAATTAATAAATAAATAAATAAATAAATAAATAAATAAATAAAGTCTTTAAAAGAATTCTCAAAAATCTGATATACCACCTTGACTGCTACTGTATTATTTTATAATTGGGATATACTACTTCTCAGTGACCATAAGCTGTGTTCCTTATTTAAAGCATCCTCTCCAACTCCTTCCCAATATCAATAGAGGAAATCTGGATTGGTGACTCTGCGGTCAGGCCAGGAAAACTGGTAACTGGGAGCATATTTCACTTCAGCTCTGGGAAATTCTATAGCACAGATAATCATTCTAGAAGCCAGATTGATGAATCTCCCAAATCATTCTCTCCACTAGTTTTGCCTCTCTGATCCCTAATTTCTAGTTGCCACGCAATTTTGTTGATACTTTATTTTACTGATGAAGCTATAGTCAAGTCCCTGCTCCAAGCAGCCTAGAAGCTTTTGTTTGATT
Organism: Vulpes vulpes; assembly: GCF_048418805.1. Lineage (NCBI taxonomy): Eukaryota > Metazoa > Chordata > Mammalia > Carnivora > Canidae > Vulpes > Vulpes vulpes. The sequence continues at coordinate 85,585,945 of NC_132796.1, read as the reverse complement.
AGTTCAAATAAGACTCTCAAACTCTCAAAGTTGGAGAATGGGGGTGGGGAAAAGTAATGCTTCATTGTTTGTGTCTACAACAAAGAGAGAGGGAAAGGGGCAAATAACATCTCTCCAAAACTAGCCATAAGTTCAGAGAAAATAATAAAAGCAAATGGTTATTTGGCTTTGTTTGAGGGACTCATCTGCTCAGCCTCTTCCTGAGGCCCCTAAAAAGACAGAAAAATAACAACACATTGTACAGCTTTGTTTATTTGTTTACTTATTTATTTTACAGGGAGAGTGCACATGCACACAAGTAGGGGGAGGGGCAGAGGGGGAGAGAGAGGGATAGAGAATCTGAAGCAAATTCTGCACTGAGCATGGAGCCAGATGCAGGGCTTGGTCTCACAAACCAGAGATCATGACTTGAGCTGAAACCAAGAGTTGAAGGCTTAACCAACTGAGCCACCCAGGCACTCCTATACAGTTTTGGATATATTTTGCTTTGGAAGTATAAAACAATTTAAGATTAGAAGATAGAGCAAAATGACAGGAGTCATTTTGAGGGTGAGATTCTTGAAGGATTATAGGGTCTTTACTCCAAGGAACTGAAAAACAGGACACTCATCACTGGGAATTCTGAGACTTCTTGAGATTTTAGATATTGATCCTATCAATATTTGGATTCACGGTGTTCAATACAAATTGGTAAAACCTACAACCAAAAGAATTTTTACTGTAAATAATTTGCAATGTGTCCCCACAGAAAATAGTTCATGTTCAGATATCTGGAAGTTGATACAATTCCATATAATTATGTTGTATCTTATTTCACTATTAACACAACTGTTTCATATTGGTCCTATTTTACATTGGTCTCCCAATCAAAATTATTCACCTTTTCAGAAAATTGAGATATAATTCACATGCCATAAAATGTATCTGTTTAAAATGTATAATTCAGTGGTCTTTAGCATATTCACAAAGTTGTACAACTATCACCACTATATAAGTGGAGAATATTTTCATTACCTCTAAAAGAAACCTAATACCCATTAGCAGCCACTCTCCTTCCCCTCCTCTCCCAGGCTCTATTGTCCTCTTATTTTAAGTTTGAAAGATGAACTGTAGGGGCGCCTGGGTGGCTCAGTTGGTTAAGTGTCTGCCTTTGGCTCAGGTCACGATCCAAGGGTCCTGGGATCGAGCCTCCTCGTGGGGCAGTCTGCTGGACAGGGAGCCTGCTTCTCCTTCTCCCTCTGCCTGCTGCTCTGCATGCTTGTGCTCTCGCTTTCTCTTTCTCTTTCTCTCTCTCTTTCATTCTCTGTCAAATAAATAAATAAATCTTTAAAAAAAAAAGATGAACTGTAGCCTCGAAATTCCACAAGAGATTGTCTAGAGAAAAAGATAACCAGTCAAAACATAAATGAATGAATTTTAAGAACAACACTGCATACTATTTTCATTCTGCTTTACTTATTTTCAATGGCATGAATCTGTGGCCCTGCAGACTGCAGGAAACTAAACACTCATTCAGTGAACATTTAGTACCGTTAGTATAAGACTACTTCCCCCCAACTGTATACATTCTTGTTGAGCTATTTGTACTGAACTCCCAGTTAGGTTTCTTTGGCGTTAATGCAAAAAATAAATGTCATATAAATAGCCTCTAGGGTTGATTCTATCTGAAGGTCCCCAACCTCTTTGTGAAGAGAAGCCACTTTTCATTTCCCCAGACGTGAAGTCTCCAGGGGTTGTTAGGGGGGTGCTGACATCAAAGACTGTGAACAGAGGAGGGAGCGGGGACCAGGCATTATGCTGGGCACTCAACAAGTGTGTCATAGGAACCTCTCAACAATCCTGACAGTCCTCATCCTCATTTTGTAAACAAGGAGAGGAGAAATTCAGACACTGAAGCACACTGAGGTTAAAGAACTTGCCCAAGATCAAGCAACTTGTAAAGTATAAAACTCAGGCTCAAACCCCAGCCATGATTTTCACTACACCCTTCTGGTAAATAGGAGGCACAAGATGAATCAACTTCCCCAATTCCAGAGGGACTTCTAAGCATTCTGGGAATTTCTGGGTTAAAGTCAATCAGAAAAATGCTTTTAAAATTATCAGGATAACTCAGGAAATGAGAATAATTGATAAATATGACATACTCAGAGCAAATCTCACAGGTAAATGTTGTAAAGAGATTTTTCTTTACCGACTCCTAACTCAAAAGAATGTCTGTAGCTAAGACAGAATCAATAAAGTGAAAAAAGCCTGAATTGCAACAGTTTAGGGCTTTGTTTACATAATTTAATTGCCTATACAAATCTTTCTGGAGTACTAAGAAAGCTTTCTAAAGTCATCTAAAACTCTATATGTATATAAAATAAAATGACAATGAATACATAACCTATCCTACACTTTCAAAATTAATGTATTTTTTTCCATCAGATTGTAAATTTCTATTTTTTCCCTTGACATTTTGCCAAATACTTTGAGAAGCTCCAGGCACTCCTACATAAGACTTAGGATAATAGAGTTAAAAAAAAAAGTGAGTTCTATTATGTAACCAGCTAGCTAACCTTATCTATACTGCCTTCCCACTGTGCAAGACAGCAAACTCCAGGCAGCACAGAACAGTAGAGGAGACAGGTGAAGGGGATCCAAGCTCATTGCTCCAGTTGTTAAAAAGTAAATCTTTGAGAATAATTCATTGATTTGGGCCAGTGAGTTAATTATGGCAGTTCTGTGCTTGTTTGGAGGTTCGAGCTTGGAAACTACAGAAGAGAATGGTCCTCCTGTCTCTGGGAAAGAAGTATATGGAAAACGAAAGAATAGAAGGAGTATCCCCTTTAACAGCCATTTGGGCCAAAACCAGTCAGTACTGGAAAAGTTGGATTCAACATTTTACAATGCTAACCCTCTGGGTGCTCATGTAGGATACTGTTGACAATTATCTACATCATCTTTAGAGCCTGAGCTTCACTGAGACACTCGTTTTTTTCAATAAACATTTTCTCAAGGCCTACCATGAACCAGGCCTTGGGCCAGGTGTTGAAAATACGGAGATAAATAAAATGTGCCTGCTAGTTTCCAGGAGATTCCAGTCTAATTTATTTCAAAGAAATAAACTTTTTATAACAATTCTTTCTTTCTTTGACTTTGTAAATATAAGCAAGCCTTAGGGGCAATTCTTACGATAAGGAGAGGGGAGTGAAAGCAGAATCTTTCAGAATCTACTGTAGACTGGTGGCTGTCAGAAGACTCATACTGGTAATATATTGTCAATTTGTCAGAGTCTCACCCTCTCTCTCTCTCCCCCCACCCCATCTGTCACATCCCCTTCCTTCTCACAGCCCTTCCTCTCCCCCTCTCATTTCTCTTCCAGCAATTCATTTTTGCATTTTGCCCTTGTTACCGTTTTTATAGCTTGCATTGAGCAGACAGAAATGAAAAATATATTTTTCCGCATGTTATATATTCAGAGAAAGAGGCATGCCATGGCCATCACTGGTCTCAGGGACCAGACAGTTTAGATGATTAGATAAACAACACAGTGATCAAGACTTATTGTCACAGAGACAGACCTAGAAGGAACAGTATATTTGTGCTACAGGTTTATAGGAACTTAGGTTATAGTACCACTCCAAAGGGATCTAAGCAACTGCTGATGGCTCTATGTTAACAGATTAAAGATAAAATAAAGAAGGTTTTGAAATATGTGACACCAAACATACTTCTAATGATTTGGGGGCACTTGGGTGGCTCAATAGTTGAGTGTCTGCCTTTGGCTCAGATAATGATCTCGGGGTCCTGGGATCGAGTCCCACATTAGGCTCCCCACAGGAGTCTGCTTCTCCCTCTGCCTACGTCTCTGCCTCCCTTTCTGTGTCTCTCATGAATAAAAAAATAAAATCTTAAAAACAAAAAAGATTCTGAGGGGGTGCCTGGGTAGCTCAGTTGGTTAACCATCTGTCTTCAGCTCCGGTCATGACCCCGAAGTCCCAGGATCAGCCCCACATTGAGCTCCCTGCTCAGCGGGGAAGTCTGCTTCTCTCTCTGCCCCTCACCCTGGTCATTCTCTCTCACTCTCTCTCAGTGTCTCTCAAATAAATAAATAAAATATTTTTTTAAAAAATCAAGATTTTAGTATACCATGGTCTAGTCTCACCCATATTTAGTCATAGAGCATACCAGCTAAAAATGCAAGCCCTGGACTCAGATGCACCTAAGTTTTGGTCCTTGTTCTACTATTTGCTAGCAGTGTGACCTTAGAGAAGTTACTTCACATCTCTGAGTTCCAGTTTCTTTGTCAAGGTTATTGTAAGGATTAAATGAGACAAGGCATAATAAAGCACTTAGTATGGTGCCTGGAATATAGTATATTCAATGAATTGTTTCCATTTGGATTAAACCACGATTATTACTTGTCAAAAGGAAGTAAGCTAAATAAATCAGTCATGCACTAGACTATTCTGTTGTTGCTTTATACCAAAACAAGATAAATGTAGTTTTGTATCAGATCCATTGCAGCATAAATAAAATATTCTCTGGAGAGCAAATGGCTCCTGTTCACATCTCTACAGATATAAAATAGGAAGAAGAGCAGTACGTCCTCACAGGTAATTATGAATTGTGCGAAATAATGTATGTAGAGAGTACACAGAGCAGGCACCAAATAAGTAGTAGCATTGAAGCACATTGTTGCTATTATTGCTGTTGTTGTTATGATGCTTCGAATTAATAACAAGTATTATTAATTAAATCTGATCATTATTATTAACAATTACCTAAAACTGTCAAAACAGCTCTAACCCCACTCTGACTTCTAAGCAAAGTTATGGACTAAAGTGTAGCTTAGCGGGGCACCTGGGTGGCTCAGCCAGTAAAGTGTCTGCCTTTGGCTCAAGGTCCTGGGATAGAGCCCCATGTCAGGCTCCCTGCTCAGTGGGGAGTCTGCTTCTCCCTCTCTGCTCTGCCCTGCTTGGCTCCTACTCTCTTTCTCTCTCTCAAATAAATAAATAAAATCTTTAAAAAAAAAAAGTGTGACTTAGCAAAGACTAATGAGTTTAGAATGAAAGACACAGCTTATGTAGACTATATGTAATCATTAAATAATGTCAATCCTCTGTTCGAGCATAAGGAGTGTCTTCTCCTCTCAACATGGCTTACAAGGCCTTATATGATGTAAACTGCATCCATCCTCCAACCCAATTACATACCACCATCACCACTACTCCTAAGACCTCAGATCCTACCTTCCTACCTCTTTCTTCCAGTTTGTGCCACTCCAGTCACACTAGCTTCCATGTTATGCCCCCTGTTCCCCAAGCACACTGGGCTGTCAAGGCCTTCACAAATGCTCTCCCCGTCTGATTCTCTTCCCCCAGCTAACCATGTGACCTACTTTCTCACATCTTTTTAGATCTCTGCTCAAATGTCATCTTGCTAACAAGGCTTCCCCATCCCTTTCTAACTTAAATACCCCCATATCCTGCTCTATGTTACACCATAGCCATTATCACCATCTAATATGACATTCACACACACTCACACGCACGCACACTCACACATGCACACATGCACACACGCACACCACAGAATCACATTTTGTTTACTGACTTTCTTCTCAGATAAAAAAGTAATCTCTGTTAACAGGAATTTTGCCTCTAGTTCACTGATGTGTCTTTAGGTCTCAGAGCCAAATTTGACACAAAATAGAAGCTCGATAAATATTTGTTGAATGAACGACTGTCACTTAAACAAATTTGTCCTTTAATCAGAAGAGCTCTTTGTTAGGTTGAAACAAAGAACCAGATGGAAAATTCTCGTATCAGTTACATCTAGATTTCTGACAACTCTCTATTCAAAAATGTATCCCGAATATGGATTTCATGAAACTGGTATGGATCTAAAGAGTTCTTTCCTGGGGATGCCTGGGTGGTTCAGTGGTTGAGCACCTGCCTTCAGCTCAGAGTATGATCTCAGAATCCGGGATCAAGTCCCACATCGAGCTCCCTGCAAGGAGCCCTCTGCCTGTGTCTCTGCTTCTCTCTTGCTGTGTCTCTCATGAATAAATAAATAAATAAATAAATCTTTTTTTAAAAAAAATAAAGATTTCTTTCCTGTCTGTTATCATTGCTGTTGTTCCTGAGCTCAAAACAATACACCATCATGACAAACATTTGTCATCATTGGGATTTGATACATTAACATTTCAAAGTCTATTTGAAGTCAGGTAATTGAAATGCAATCTGAACCTTTCCTTTGCTAAGTAAATTAATCAGCTGTAAGGCACAGAGCTTTATTTGTGCTATTCAGATTTTAGAAAATTTCATACCAAGTACAATATTCAAACTAGATTCACATTATTTAACTACTAATAAAAGAAATGAAATCTAATTCTGTGAACTGTTCAGCAAAATTCCTAATTGTTCTTACTAAGTAAAATTGCTGTTTATGTCCCAGGGCAGAATTCTAAACTAATTCTAAACTATGATATACATTTCATCTGATGGTGAATATAAAAATAAGACTTCTCCATCAACTCACTTATTTGTTCATTTGAAAAGCATTTCTTAAAAAAAATTAAAAGCATTTCTTGGGCATCTATCTGGCATCTACCTAACAAATTTATGCTGTATCAAGCTCCAAATGTCAAACAAAAATGACCAAGAGGATCTCAGCCCTTAGAGGAAAGTCTAAATTGATTGAGGAAGACCAATGCAAATATCAACATTCAACATGTATATAAAATGTGGAAGGAACACTAAATCTGCTTAGGCAAAAATTTCAAAGAGGTAGGAACCACAAGGCAGGTCATGAAGGATTGGTAGGTTAGTCAGGCTGAAAAAAGGGAAGAAAAGATTTTAAACAGAAAGACACAAAGGTAAAAAGCTGAGGTGGACTTTTGAGGGAATGAGAAGACATTTGGTGGAACATGGCTTAGGCCATTGTCTGTCAAACTGAGATCTGATTATCAACTGCATGACTCATTAAAAACTCCCTGGGCTGCTCAGCGGTTTAGGGCCTGCTTTTGGCCCAGGGCATGATCCTGGAGTCCCAGGCTCAAGTCCCTCCGTGGGCTCCCTGCATGGAGCCTGCTTCTCCCTCTGCCATTCTCTCTCTCTCTCTCATAAATAAATAAATAAATAAAATCTTAAAAAAAAAAACAAAAAACTCCAATTCCTAGAGGCCACTGCCAGATTTCAAGATGTGTCCCAAGGACCTGTAGTCTTTAGTGAGCTTTTGACCTGATTCTGATGCACACTATATGTAAGAGGCTGGGGTATGGCAGGGAGAGAATGAAAAGTAAATGTAGAGAACAATAAAAATATATTTTGGGGCAGCCCCGGTGGTGCAGTGGTTTAGCGCCACCTGCAGCCCAGGGCATGACCCTTGGGACCCTGGATCGAGTCCCACGTCAGGCTCTCTGTATGATGCCTGCTTCTCCTTCTGCCTGTGTCTCTGCCTCTCTCTCTCTCTCTCTCTCTCTCTGTCTGTCTGTCTCTATGAATAAATAAATAAAATCTTTAAAAATAAATAAATAAATAAAATGTTTTAAAATATATATTTTTTTAGGTGGAGGGCACCTGGGTACCTCAGTCAGTTAAGCATCCAACTATTCATTTGGGCTCAGGTCATAGTCTCAGGATCATGAGATGATTGAGCACCCCCCTCCCTTGCCATCAGGCTTCATGCTGGGTATGGAGCCTGCTTAGGGTTCTCTCTCTCCCTCTGCCCTTCCTCACTCCCCACTCACACTCTCACTTTCATATATATATATAAATCTGAAACAAACAAACAAATATATATATATATATATATATATATATATATCAAAGCATTATTATAGAGAGCCTTTATAACCCCACGTTGGAGTTTAGATTTAATCCGCTCATTTAAAAAAATACTTTATTTTTAAGTAATCTCTATACCCAACATGGCACTGGAACTCACAACCTCAAAAACAAGAATCGCATTCTCCACCACTGAGCCAGCCAGGTGCCCCTAATCTGCTCATAATAAGGAAGTTTTAGGCAGGAAACTGGCACTATTGGGTCCTCTTCTATTATTTTTTAAAGATTTTATTTATTTATTCATGAGAGACACAGAGAGAGAGAGAGAAGCAGAGACACAGGCAGAGGGAGAAGCAGTCTCCATGCAGGGAGCCTGATGTGGGACTCGATCCTGGGTCTCCAGAATCATGTCCTGGACTGAAGGTGGCGCTAAACCGCTGAGCCACCGGGGCTGCCCCAGGTCCTCTTCTAAAACAAATGTTTAGACGACAATGGGCAGGATCAGCAGGTATGAAAGAAATTAAGGCTATACAGATCTGTTAGGATGTTTGGTGTAAAAGTGCACTCTGTGTTCCTCACCAAACTTAAATATGACTCAAAACTCATCATAAAATAAGAGCTTGAAAAACACTATGGTCATGGCATGTATAGAGTCGGTTGTTTGGATTTTTTAAGATTTTATTTACTTATTTGACAGAGAGAGAGAGAGAGAGAGAGAGCACAAGTAGGCAGAGCAACAAGCAGAGGGAGAGGGAGAAGTAGGCTCCCCGCTGAGCAGGGAGTCCAATGCGGGAATCTATCTCAGGACCCTGGCATCACGACCCAAGCCAAAGGCAGGTACCCAACTGACTGAGCCACCCAGGCACCCCTGTTGTTTGGTTTGAAGGAAAGGCTGGTTAGCTGAATAATCCACTTGCTACCGTTTCCTAAAAATATCTGACATCTTCTCCTTTTATGCTGCAAACTATAGAAAATCAGTGTTGATCTGTGGAAATAAATTGATTTTAATTTGCACTTGGATTTATTCTGTGAACACAGTTGATCAAATCTCTTTGTAATTTTTCTGAATTACCTCAAGCTTACCATATTCCTAACCAAATATCCATTTGTAACTAACTTTCATTCTTCCTGAATTTCTGGAGCTTCATGCTTCCTATCTGTGTGAAGGTACCTCTGTGAAGTTGGAGAGAAACAGTTTACTTTTCCCCTCTAGGTTGATCTATTTCAACCTGCTAAAGTTCTCAGACTTTGCATTTGAGGTTCCCTTTAAAGAGTATTGTTCAGGGCAGCATTACTCAGTAAAAGAGGTAACCGAAGTGGTTACTTCTATTCACACAAACATGTGTAAACATTTTATTATGATAATTAACTGAGACATGAATACTACCACTAATAATAACTGTGTTAATAATAGCTACCATTTCTTTAGTACTTACTATGTGTTAGGAACTGTACTAAGAAAACAGGTTATAAGCACCATGATCTCTCATTTACCCCTCATAGCAACACTTTGAGGTAAGAACTGTAAGTCCCACTTTACAGGAACTGAAACAATTTGGCCAAAATCATTCAGCTGCTATGTGATAAACACAAGATTGGCATCCACATCTGCTTACCTCAAAAAAATGACATTCTTGAGTCTCTTGCTCTACCATCTTGGCTCAGTTTAACTATACCTAGTTTTCTTTATGGTTATATTACTGTCACTATGCTTCTTTTATTCTATTGCTCTAAGACATCAAAAGATCCCATGATCTTGACTTACAGAGATTCAGGGATTAGGGATTTCCCATGGGACCATTTTAGCTTATTGAGTTATTTTCCTTAAAAATATGCAAAGTTCAATTTCCTATAAGTCTCCTAAATTGCTTCGTGTGTTTTTTTTTCTAGGGATACCCTATGTCAAAATGAAAGCATGCTCCCCTCCTCCCTTTAAATCACTGATAACATGGAGAGTTCTCAAAGGGAAACAGTCCACACTGACAGCATCTCAGATTCAGAATATTAGGGAATGGGATGGTAGATTTTGGATGACGCCCTTAGCTATAGGGATTTTGAGCATCCTATTTTCCTTATCCTAATAGTCATAGTAAAAATATTTTACATTAGGGGCATTTGGGTGGCTCAGCAGGTTGGACATCCAGCTCTTGATTTCAGCTCAGGTCATAATCTCAGGGTTTTGGGATTGAGCCCCACATCTGGCTCCACACTAAGTGGGGAATCTGCTTGAGATTCTCTCTCTCCTTCTACCCCTTCCCCCATTGGCACTCATGTTCTCACTCACTCTTTCTGAAACAAATAAATCTTTAAAAAAAATACTTGATATTAATGTTTTCCAACTTCTATCACATCTGTTATCTTCTTCAATCTTCACAAAAATGAAGTGGGTTCTTATCTCTATTGTTACATAGAAATTAATACTCAAGAGTAGTTAAGTGATTTGGTCAAGGTCTTATGGCTAGTAAGGACCCTGTCCTTATTTGAGTTTTTAACCAGCCTCTTTAGTATTGCTGCATAATGTAATTTTTTACAAAGAATATGATAGATAGAGGCATCTGAGTGGCTCATTGATTGAGCGCCTGCCATCAACCCAGGTCGTGATGCTGGTTTCCTGGGATTGACCCCATGTGGGGTTCCCTGCTCAGCGGGGGTCTGTTCCTCCCTCTCCCTCTGCTACCCCTGCTTAGTGCTCGCTCGCTCTCTCAAATAAATAAATAAAATCTAAAAAAATAATATGATAGACAATTCACACAAGGGGAAACAATAATAGATGTTATTCCTTAAGTCAGTCCTTAAGTCAGGTTTTTTACATACCACATACATGACTCTCAAAAAAACCCTTACACAGCAGGTATTATTACACTCATTTTTCAGCCACAATACCAAAGCTAGTAACTGGAAGAGCTGAAATTTAAAACTAGATCTGTTTGGTTCCAAAGCCCATGGTCTTTCCACTAAGTGAAAAGAGTAAATGAACACGAAGAAAAAAAAAAAGTGTTCATACCTCCAAAATTAAGTAAATTCCAATTAAAACAATCTTGGATTTCCTTTTTTTTAGCCTAATAAAATAGTCAAAAAATACCTTCAAACTGATGAGACTTTATTAATTAATGGTGCATTGATAACTAGCCAATATAATCATACTTAGCAAAACTTATTCTACTCCTAATCGTATATCCCAGAAAAACAATTTATCAGAAATAAAAGATACACGAAGAAGACCATTGTAGCATAATGTATAATGACAAAAGTTGGAAACTACTAAGTTTTTCAATATATTACTACTACAGTATTGATATAATGAAATATGATTACTAAGAAGCTATGTAGGAAATAGTAAAATGTTTAAATATTTAGTTAAAATAGCATAACCCAAAATTGGGCCTACTGGGTAGCCACCTGAAAAAATAATACTAAATCAAGTTGGATCCCTAATTCCCAATTTATACCAAAATAAATTCCAGATGAATCAAAAATTTAAACATAAGAAGCAAAAATATAAAAACAGTAATGAAAGGCATTTCTAAGCATAACGCAAAATCCAGAAGCCATGAAATGAAAAGCTAATAAATTTAACCACCCTAAATGTTTCTAAAATTCTGTATAGCACTGGGTGATGTATGGAATTATTGACTCACTATATTGTATACCTGAAACTAATATAACACTGTAAAAAATAAATAAACTAATGGAAGAATTTAAAATATAATTAAATAAAATAAAATTCTGTGTAGCAAGAAAATACAGTTTAAAAATCAAAAGAAAATCTCTGTGAAAATAGATATATGCAAGACACATGATAAAACACTAATTTCCTTAATATAAAAAGAGTTCCTACAAATCAATAATAAAAAATAAACAAACCAATAGAAACTTGGGCAAAAACATGACCAGAAAATTCAAAGCAAAGGGGAAAATAAATTACAAATGAAAAAATGATCAAATTCACTCATTATTAAAGAAATCCAAATCAAAACTACAATGAGATGCCATTTCTCAAATATACCATTTGAGATTTTTTTAATTATTGAAAATATGCTACATTAGTAAGAACATACCTAATTGGGCACTCACATACATTGTTAGTGAGAGTCTAACTTGGTACAATTTCTACAAAGGAAGATTTAAGAATGATGTCCACATCCTTTGTACCAAGAATTTACCCTATGAATTTATTTGCATAGATGTGCAAAGAAGTACACAGATATTTATTACAGAATTGTTTATAACAAAAACATCAAAAATAACCTAAGTATTCATCTGTAGGGGAATGTTAAATGATAAGATATTCTCAAAAAATGAAATGTTACACACCAGTTACAAAGAACAGAGGTGCTCTATGTTGTAATGTGAAACAACTTCCAAGATAAACTATTACCTGAAAAATACATGATAGAGATATTTTTTGTAAGAGAAGGAGAGAGACAGAGCAGAGGGGGAGAGGGAGAAAGAAAATCTTAAGCAGGCTCTATGCCCAGCACAAAGCCCAACATGGGGCTCAATCTCACAACCCTGAGATCATGACCTGAGCCAAAAATCCAGAGTCAGACACTTAACCGACCAAACCACCCAGGCACCCTGGTACAAGTCTCTGGTCTGGCATGTAAGGACTTGGAAATTTTCACTTCATCCTATCAACAAGGAGAAAGCTAAACAAAATGAAAATTTAACAACTTTTCTTGGATATGTCAGATAAGTAAGGGCAAAATACTGTCCTCCAAATTGCAGCAGCAGATAGATATAGAGAATCACAACTCACTGGAGCAGAAATCCCCAAGGGAACCAGTACCCAGAGCAGGAAAATTTAAACTATAAGCGACAAATTGCTGGAGGCTCAGTGTGGATATGTCTGAGAGTTAAAAACTCCAGAGAGAACCAAGTCATAAGGAGGTCTCCACATTTTTTGTGAGTTTTGCCACTAGGAGTTCTCCCAGGTTCTCACAGTAAATATTAAAGAAAAATCCCCTTGAAAGGAGAGAAAATGAGTGGGAAATATCAGAGAGGGTGACAACATGAGAGACTCCTAACTCTGGAAAACAAACAAGGGGTGGTGGAAAGGGAGGCAGTCAGGGGGTTGGGATGACTGGGTGATGGGCACTGAGGGGGGCACTTGATGGGATGAGCACTGGGTGTTATGCTATATGTTGGCAAATTGAATTCCAATAAAAAGAAATTAAAAATAAAAAAAAGAAAAATCCCCTTGTGTTTCCCTCAGTGGGAGGGAAAATGAAATACACCAGAGTATTTTGTTATTTTATCAGAGTCTAACCTCCTAGGATTTTACCAGAGCATAACTGACCTGGAGGAAGGGAAATACTCAACTCCGGGCTCCTCTAGCCATCCTGTCCCATCTGAGGAAGATAAAACTGAAAAACACTTATAATATTTACAGCCCAGGAGCACTGGCTCATGAAAAGACTGAAACTTAATCATAGAGCTATAGAATGCTTCCTCTTCTGCCCACATCTTACCACCATATCACTGAAGATCTACTTATCAGAGTTTCTTGCACAGTGTATTATGTCCAGCTTTCAATAAAAAATTACAAGGCATACTAAAAGGCAAAAAACTCAGTGTGAAGAAACAGAGCAAATACCAGAGTTAGGGTCAGTTATGGCAGGAATGTTGGAATTATCAGACTGGGAATTGAAAGCAACTCTGATTAATATGCTAAGAGCTCTAATTCAAAATGGGGACAACATGTAAGAACAGATGGGCAATGTAAGCAGAAAGATGGATATTCTACGTAAGAAACAAAAAGAAATGCAAGAGATCAAAAACACTATAACAAAAAATGAAGAATGCCTTTGATGGATTTGTTAGTAGAGTGGACACAGCTGAAGAAATAATTTCTGAGCTCAAAGCTATGTTGATAGAAACCTCCAAAACTGAAAAGCAAAGAGGAAAAAAAGACTGAAAAAAAAACAGAAAATAACATCCAAGAATATTGGGACAACAATAAAAGGTATAACTTATGCATAATGGGAGTATCAGAAGGAGAAGAGAGAAAGGAACAAAAGGAATATTTGAAAAAACAAGACAGAATTTTCTCCAAGGCAATGTCCAACACCAAACCACAGATCCAGGAAGCTCAGAAAACAATAAGCAGGATAAATGCAAAGACAAACAAACACCAAAGAAAACACTGTACTGAGTCATATCCTATTCAACCTTCAGAAAATCAGAGGTAAAGAAAAAATCTTGAAAGAAATTAGGAAAAAAAATAGAAAAAAGAAAGAAATTAGAGGAAAAACACTTTAACAATAGAGAGGCAAAAATAAATATTATGTCTGATTTCTCAGAGTCATGGAAACAAGAGGAGAGTGGATTGAGATATTTAAAGTTTTAAGAGAAAAATGCCACAAACCTAGAATTCTGTAACGTGCAAAATTATCCTTCAAAAATAAAGGTGAAATAAGGACTTTCTCAGACAAACAAAATTGAAGGAATTTCTTGCCAGAAAACCTACCTTGCAAAATGTTAAAACTTCATCAAAGAAGGAAAATGATATGTTAGAAATTCAAATCTACATACAAAAGAAAAAGCAGTGGAGAAGAAATAATTGAAGGTAAAATAAAAACTTTTTATTCCTAATTGATCTAATAGATAATAGTTCATTTGAGATAATAGCAACAATGTATTAAGTTATATATACTTATATATAAATGAAATAAGGGACATCTGGGTGTCTCAGTGGTTGAGCATCTGCCTTCAACTCAGGGCGTGATCCTGGGGTCCTGGGAGAGAGTCCCTCATCAGATTTCGTGCAGGAAGCCTGCTTCTCCTTCTGCCTATGTCTCTGCCTCTCTCTGCTTGTCTCTCATGAATAAGTGAAATAAATGACAGCAATAATGTAAGGGATAGGAGGGAGGAATTAGGATTATTCTGTTATTACAAGGTGTGTGCACTATCCATGAAGTGGTATAGTATGACTTGAAAGTGGACTTCAATTAGGTATAAGCATATATGACAAACTCTTGGGTAACCACTAAGAAAAAGTAAAGAAAGAAATATTAATAGATATGCTAAGAAAGGAAAGAAAATGGAATCATACAAAATGCTTAATTAGAGCAACATAGGAAGAAAAAGTGTGGAAGACAAAAACAGAAACAAGGAACAAAGGCAACTAACAGAAAACAAAAATAAATTTAGCAGAAATTAATCCAACCGTTTTAATAGATCATATGCCATATAATTTATCTATATAAGTGCATAATTCAATGTTTTGGGATATGTTACATTATTTTTTTTAATTTTGGTTAAATATATATAACAAAATTTGACATTGAAAAAATACATGCCTTTTGCTAAGAATAGTATAAAAGGTAGATATTTTTAAACTTTTTAAAATAAAAATAAAAGGTAGAGACTTATACAAAAATGCTTTTAAAAGTATAGGCTGTCTCTGAAAGAAATTGCAACAATAGTTGCCTTTAAGAAGTGGTACTTGGGGATTGAGTGAGAAGAATAGAAGGGAAAATAATTTTTCATGTATTCTCCTGTGTTGTTTTCATGATTTATCACATTAATATATCACCTATTCACAAAAACAAAACATAGAAAAAATAAATGTATCTGTTGTATTACATAATTGGCATTTTTTTACTGCTTTCACTTTTTACACTAATGCCCAAATCACTAATCACTCAGGGTACTCTTTCCTACTTAGAACCCTAATGAAACTTCAGAATCCTTCTTAACACAGTGTTTCAGGCTTTCTCTACTACTGAACCAAAGCAACTCCCAGTGAAAAATATAATTGAAATTATGTAAAGAGATGTACCCACTGAAAATATGTTGCGTTAGAGATCTCTCTATATACAAGTCTTTCCAGATAACTTGGCTATTACACTAAATAATGTATTTTTTAAATAGTACTTTCCCAGAAAATATAATTAAAACAAAGATGAATAAATATGCTAAATATGAACCATGCTGCTACAGTTTTCTGATTGTATGTTTATACTTCTTTGCCAGATTAAAGACAAGAAAAACAGCATTTAAGGACTTATATACTTACCCATATGTGGAATATTCCAAACTATGTACCATTTCAACATATCCTGGCAGGTTATCTAACAATGCTGCAACATTTTTAAAGCAATCCGACTGCCAAGTCTCACAGTGTGGGATCCAGATGTGGAAGGTATTTGGAAGCGTGTATTTGCTTCTAGGCAAACCCAGGATCAGTCCATGTGAAAGAATTCCAACCTCCTCACCCCTAGAGTGTGGGTTAGTAACCATGACTGGTACGCATTGTCGGTGGCTCTGGAACAAGAATGATCCTATCTCACATTTGCCACTAGCCAAAAACTTGCAGTGAGCCTTTTTTGGCAGGAAGTCATTTTCAATCTAAGTAGAATGCTCAAGTCCATGGCATTTCTTTATCAAAGCCAGTAGCAGTTACAGTTTTGCAATCTCCAACATGCACGTGCATATCCAAGGGTGCACGTACACACATGTCCCATTGCTCTAACCCCATCCACCCTCTAGAAGAAGCAGAGAGGGAACACTCTTCTCAGATGTCATTGGCTAGAGTTAAAATTTCCTTGATATGATTTTAATCTAGAAGGCTGACAATATTATATCCAGAAGGAAAAGACCTGTAGCATAATTCAACAATGGGTGTGCCATCAGTTTTCTCATCTGCAAAATGAAATAATTTCATTGGCCAATCTCTTTTGATCCTATCTAGTTCAGACATTCCTAAATAATAAGAATCATTTCAATATAAATAACTGTTCACAAAATATAGGAACGATAGTCCATTCCTGTCAATAATTAATATACCTTGAGGCTGGGATACAAGGCCTCACTGGCTCATCTGTCATTTCTTAAGGTCTGTTTCAACTCCAAGAATCTATGGGCACTTGGGGTGTCAGTTTTGTAAACTAACATATATTATGCATTTTATTTTTTTTAGAACACTGAAAATGAACAACTCATTTGAACTGAACGCTTCAGCTTTTGCTCTTGTCAACAAAACATGAATGGAAATCTCGTTACTTATATTAACAGTGGTAAACACTGAAGCTGTCTGCTGACAGTAATGTGTCCGTACATTCCTAATAAAAGCAAGCAGAGCTTCACCATGAGATAATCACAAAAATTTTTTAAAGATTTTATTTATTTATTTATTTATTTATTTATTTATTTATTTGAGAGAGAGAAAGTGAATGAGAGAGAGAGCATGAACAGAGAGAGGAGCAGAGGGAGAGAGAAAAGCAGACTGTCTAGGCAGGGCTGGATATCAGGACCCTAGGATCATGATCTGAGCCAAAGGCAGACACTCAACCAACTGAGCTACCCAGATAACTGGCCCTAATAATTGCAAAATTTATATTCCTGCCTCATCCAGATCAGGAATTACCTGGAGACCTTTGGCATCCTTGAGAGTCAGATGGGTAACCAGCTGTCCCAGGGTGACCTAAACCAAGAAAGTCATATAAAATAACGGAGAGAGAGAAAAAAAAAAAAGAATAAAAAAAAAATAATAACGGAGAGAACAAATAGTTTGTCTGATTTGATCAAAATTCACAAATCATCTTTATTATGGGAGGCAACAAAATAGCCTTTTAAAAAAATATTTATGTATTTATTTGAAAGGGAGAGAGAGAAAAAGAGCAGGGAAAGGAGCAAAGGGAGACAAGCAGACCCTGCACTGAGAGTAGAGCCCAAGGCAGGGCTCCATCTCCTGACCCTGAGATCACAACCTGAGTGGAAATCAAGAGTGGGTGGCTTAACTGACTGAGCCCCCCAGGTGCACTGCAATAAAATAGCTTTAAAGGAAGAACAATGAGGTTCAGCTTCCAGATCTACCCTTTACTAGCTGCATCGTCCTGGATACGGTATATAATGTTTCTATGCTTCAATTTCCTCATTAATTCACTGAGGATAATACTACTTTATTCTTTTTTTAAGATTTTATTTATTTATTCATGAGAGACACACAGAGAGAGGCAGAGACATAGGCAGAGGGAGAAGGAGGCTCCCTGCAAGGAGCCCGATATGGGGCTCTGATCCCAGGACTCTGGGGATCACACCCTGAGCTGATGGCAGACGCTCAACCACTAAGCCACCCAGGTGCCCCAATAATACCTTATTCTTAAGATTAATGTTCTTGCAACCCTGAAGGCACTAAAGAAATAGTAGCTATTATAACAATCAATGTGTCCTTCTTGATTCTAGATCATATCTTGTCCCACCATAGCAAGTCTCTGGATTTCACTCAAGCCTCTGTCTGCCTCTCTCTCCTCTTCCCTTCCCCTCTCATCAACTCTTCCTCATTTGCGTTATTGCAACTTACTCAGCTTAGAGAATATTTCGTAAATCACTTCTACTTTGCTAAATCATGAAGCCTAATCCCTCTGACCAGTCCATGGCCCCAGACTGACACTAATAGAGAAGTCCAAAATATCCACTATACCACTTCTTCCATCTGAGATGAGTGTATGTTATTTTATTTTTAATTTTAATTCCGGTACAGTTTATTTTTTCAATCGATATTCTGATCACTGCTCCCTAAGCAACACAAAAATTTATCAGTCAGAACACAAATATTTATAGAGGAAACCTAAGACAGTGTAGGACATTTATTCTAATGAGTCAGTCTATCAGCTGCACCAAAAGAAACCAGATCTGATGCCTAGAACGAAGATTAAAACTTACAAATTGTGTGTAAGAAAACATCTGCCTTTACTCCAGCATCAAATCTTTTGTGGCAAAAGAAGTATTTATAAACCTGAATCCTACGGTTTTATTTGGAATTGTAGACTTTGGTTTTGGAAAGTTGGAAGGATGTAAGTGGTGAGCTTTGGAAGTGCAAGCTTTGTACAGAGGAGAAAACAACCCTCTTCTAAAATCTTGCCCTGTTCTAAAGAATCTGTACCCATTCTAGAAATCAGTTGATTAGAGCAAAAGCTTATTTTTAGAAATAAGCATAAAAACAATGACAGGATTTTAAAAACACCATGATGCAGAAACTATCTGACAACTATACTTCTCTCTTGGTGACTCTGCCATTGCTTTATAAAGAGAAGGCTGAAAAGCCGAAGGAGAGATTCTACTCTAGTTCACAGGGGGATAGGTAACATCAGCCACAACTAAAACTCCATGAAAACTGGCTAACTTGTAGCTAGAAAACGTTTAAATAGGCTCCGAGGACAAGTCCATTTTAAGATATGTATGTTGCAAATATTTTGTTCCTGGTCTGTCATTGACCATTGACAGACTGCCTCTTTTTTTTTTAATGTTTATAGCAGCTTTATTTTTATTTTTGGGGTATACTTGGCACACAATATTACATTAGTTTCAGGTATACAACTTAGTGATTTGACAAATTTATACCTTATACTCTATTCATTGCAAGTGTAGCTCCCATCAGTCCCATTACATAGCTATTTCAGTATCTTTGATTGTATTCCTTATGCTGTGCCTACTGTCCCCATGATTTATTCATTCCATAACTGAAAGCCTGTATCTCTCTCTCGCCTTCATCCATTTTGCCCAAACCCCCACCCCCGTTCCCTCTGGCAACCATCAGTTTGCTCTCTGTATTTATAGGTCTTAGTCTGTTGTTTGTTTATTCATTTATTTTGTTTTGTATTTTAGATTTCACTTGTGGGTGGAATCACATGGTATTTGTCTTTCTAAGCCTGACTTATTTCACTTAGCACGATATCCTCTAGGTCCATCCATGTTATCTCAAATGGCATGATGGCATCCTTTTCATGGCTGTGTAGTATTCCATTATATTTATATACCACATTTTCCTTATCCATTCATCCATTGATGGACATCTAATAGAATCTCTCAAAGAAGTTTTGCTATTCATGTTATTGTGTTGATATTATGGTTGGAGTCCAACTTACCTTTTTCCCCTTGTCCTAGCTAAAGTTTTTTATAATCTAAGATATATTTGCCTAACCTATGGTTACAAAAATCTTTTCTGTTTTCTCATAAAAACGTTACAACTTTATCTTTTACTTTTAGCTCCATATTCCATTTTGTTAGTTTTGGTGTGTGGTAAGTGGTAAGGTCAGTAGTAAATTTCTTCCTAACAGATATCCACTTAGTGCAACACAATTATTTATAAAGTCTGCCCATTTGTCATTGATTACTTAGCACATTTGTATAAAATCAACTAGACTTATACATCCTGTTCAATTTCTAAAGTCTCTATAAAGTATTTTTACAATAAGTGTTGTAGTTTGGAGGGCCACCTGGGTACCTCAGTGGTTAAGCATCTGCCTTTGGTTCAGGGCATGGTCCTGGGGTCCTGGGATCGAGTCCCACATTGGGCTCCCTGTGGGAAGACTGCATCTCCTTCTGCCTATATCTCTGTGTCTCATTAATAAATAAATAAAATCTTAAAAAAGAAAAGTGTTGTAGCTTGGAGACATAAGTTCACCAGTGCTCTTCTTTTTCAAAATTGTTTTGAGTATCATGGGATCCTGGCATTTCTATAAGGGATTTATAATCATCTTGTTAATTCCTACAAAAAAAATGTCCCCTGTGATTTTGTTTGTGTTGAATTTATAGGTCAATTTTAAGACAGCTGACACCTCAACAAAATTGACTACCGCATATGAATACAGCATATATTCCCATTCCTTAAGGGTTTTTTAAAAAATAATTTCTTTCAATACTGTTTTATAGATTTGGTGTATAGATTTGGAACATTTTGGCTGAATTTATCTTATATATATCATGGGTTTTTTTCAAATAAATGGTCATTTGAAATTTCATTTTTCAATTGTTTATTTCTAGTATATAGAAATACATTCAATCTTTTCCTGCTGGCCGTATATTCAACATTCTTGTTAAATTTACTTAGGATTTCCAGTAGGGTTTTTAAATATACATATTCTATGAGAGTTTCTATGTATACAATCCTGTTTTCTGTAAATAATGAGTATACTTTTTGTTTTTAATGTTATGTCTTTTGTTTTTCTGGCCTGATTGCATTGTTGTACACCATCAAATACAATATTAAGTAGGAATAGTGAAGGCACACCTACTTGCCTTACTCCCAGTCTTACCAGGAAAGCATTCAGTCTCTCAAGATTAGGCGAGGTATTAACTAAAGGGGTTAGGTTTGCTTTTGTTTTGTTTTATCTTATTTTGTTTTAAATGCTTTTATCTTGTGGAAGAAGATCCCTTCTATTCTTTAAAAACAGAGAATATTTATCATGAATGTGTGCTGAACTTTGTGAAATGCTTTTTCTGCACCTTTTCTAAACATGACCTCTTTGATTAGTTTCATATGGTAGACTTAATGGATTTTTTTATTCTGATAAAAAACGTATAACATAAAATTTACTATTTTGGGGACACCTGGGTGGCTCAGCGGCTGGGCATCTGCCTTCTGCTCAGGGCGTGATCCCAGGGTCCCGGGATGGAGGCCCGCATCGGGCTCCCTGCATGGAGCCTGTTTCTCCCTTTGCTTTTGTCTCTGCCTTTCTCTCTCTGTGTCTCTCAGGAATAAATAAATAAAATCATTTTAAAAATTATTTACCATTTTGAACATTTTTAACTTTATAATTTAGTAACATTATGTATATTCACACTGTTATTCAACCACCATGACCATCCACATTCAGAACTTTTTCATCTTCACAAGCTAAAATTCTGTACCCATTAATCATTAACTGCCCATTCTTCCTCTGCCTAATCCCCAGCAACCAGTATTCTACTTCCCATCTCTATGAGTTTGACTGTAGTAGGTACTTCATATGTAGAATCATATTTAGCCTTTTGTGCCTGGCTTGTTTTGCATAGCATAATGCCTTTAGGGCTCAATCCATTTTGTAGTATTTGTAAAATTTTCCTTCCCTTTTTAAAGCTGAATAATATTGCATTGCATGTGTATACCACGTTTTGTTTATCAATCCATCTATTGATAAACATTTCCATTGTTTCCACCTTCTGGCTATTGTGAATAATGTTACTTTGGACATGCATGTAAAATACTAGTTCGAATTTCTGCTTTCGGATCTTTTGGGCATATACCCAGAAGTGAATTGCTTGATTGTATGGTAATTTTAGTTTTAATTTTTTTAAGGAATTACTACAATACTGTTTTCTACAATGGCTGCACCATTTCACACTCCCATCAGTGCACAAGCATTCTGATTTTACCACATCCTAACACTTATTTTCTATTTTTTTTATATTTTCTATTTTTATGACAATAGCCCTCATAATGGGTGAGAAGTGGTGTCTCATGGCTTTGATTTGCATTTCCCTGGTGATTAGTGATACTGAGTGTTTTTTCATGGACTCTTTGGCCATCTGCATATCTTCTTTGGAAAAATGACTGCTCAAGTCCTTGCCTGCTTTTAAATTGGGTTGTTGGGCTTTCTGTTGCTTAGTTGTAAGACTTCTTTATTCTGATATTAATCCTTTATCATATATGTGATTTATAAATACTTTCACCCATCCCATGAGTTGTCTTTTCACTCTGTCGATAATGTCCTTTGATGCACAAAAGTCTTAATTTTGATGAAGTCCAATTTATCTATTTGTTTCTGTTACCTATGCTTTTGTGGTGTCATATCCAAGAAATCACTGCCAAATCCAATGTCATAAAGCATTTCCCTATGTTTTCTTCAAAGAGTTATACGGTTTTACCAGTTAAATTTAGTTCTTCAATCCATTTTGAATTAATTTTATATGGTATAAGGTAAGGGCCCAGGTTCATTTTTTTTCATATGGAGAAACAATTTTCCTATCAGCGTTGTTGAAACATTTGTCTTTTCCCTACTGAATGGTCTTGAAATTTTTGTCAAAAAATAATTTGACCACATATATGGGCATTTATTTTGGGGCTTTTCAGTCTATTCCTTTGGTCTGTATTCTGTATTTTATACCAGTACCACACTGTTTTGATTATTGTGGCCATGCAGTATATTTTGAAATCAGAAAATATGAGACTTCCAACCTGTGCTCTTTTATTTGGCTATTTGGGCTCCCTTGAGATTCTACATAAATTCTAAGATGGATTTTTTCATTTCTTAAAAAAAACCATTGTTGTAATTCTGGTAGGGATTGCATTGAATCTGTAGATTCACTTTGGGTACCAATGAAGTCTTAATGATATGAAGTCTTCTGATACATGATCACAGGATGTCTTTCCACTTATTTGTGCCTTCGTTAATTTCTTTCAGCAGCATTTTGTACATTTCAGTGTACAAGTCTTTCACCTCCTTGATTAAGTTCATTCCTAAGGATTTGATTTTTTTTCAAGTTATTCTAAGTGAAATTGTTTTAAAATTTCCTTTTCAGATTACTCATTGATAACGTATAGAAATGCCACTGATTTTTTGCATTTTGTATCCTCGGGTTTTTCTGAAATTGTTTATTAGTTCAAAGGTTTTTTTGTATGTGGACTCATTAGGGTTTTCTTCATATAAGATCATGTCATCTGTGAACAGAGATAATTTGACTTTTTCATTTCCAATTTGGATACCTTTTATTTCTTTCTTTTGCTCTGGGTAGAACTTCCAATACAATATTCACAAGAAGTTGTGGAAGCAAGCATCCTTGCCTTGTTCCTGATCTTAGAGGAGGATCTTTTAGTCTTTCACTATGGAGTATGATGTCAGCTGTGGGTTTTTTTTATATATGGCCTTTATTATGTGGAGGTACATTTTAACTATTCCTAGTTTGTTGAGTTTTTAAATTATGAAAGGAAGTTGAATTTTGTCAAATGTTTTTTCTGCATTGATTGAGATGATCATGTGGGGTTTCCTTTCCTTCCTTCTGTTAATGTGGTATATCACATTCATTGATTTTCGGATGTTGAACCATACTTTCATCCTAGAAATAAATACCATTTGGTCATGTTGTGTAATCCTTTATTTTTTTTAAATTATTTTTTTAGAGAGGGGGGAAGAGGGAGAGGGAGAGGGAGAGTCTCAAGCTCTCCCTACTGAGAGTCCATACTGGGCATGGAGCCTGACATGGAGCTCAATCTCATGACCCTGAGATCATGACCTGAGCCAAAATCAAGAGTCAGATGCTTAACTTACTGAGCTACCCAGGCATCCCAAAGAGATAATCTGATGTTGTATAATCCTGTAAGTGTTCTGTTGAATTTGGTTTCCTAGTATTTTGTTAAGAATTTTTGTATCAGTACTCATAAGGGATATTGGTCTGTAGTTTTTTCTTGTAGTGTATTTGTCTGGCTTTAATATCAACATAATGCTGGCCTCATAGAATGAATTTGGAAGTGTTTCCTCCTTTTCAAATTTTTGGAAACTCTTGAGAAAGATTTTGGTGTTAACTCTTCTTTAAATATTTGGTAGAATTCACTAGTGACACCACTAGTCCAGGGCCTTCTTTTGGAACACTTGATTCTTGATCCATCTCTTTACTAATTATAGATCAACTCATATTTTTTATTTCTTTATGATTTAGTCTCAGTAGGTTGCATGCTCCTAGATATGTGTCCATTTCATATACATCATCCAATTTATTGGCATACATTTGTTAATAGGTACTCTCTTATCCTTTTTATTTCTATAAAATCAAGAGTAATATTCTCACTTTCTGAGTTTAATTTGAGGCTTCTCTCTTGTGTTGTCATTTTAGTAAAAATTTGTCAATGTTGTTGATCTTTTCTAAGAACCAACTATTGGTTTTATTTATTTTTATGTTGTTTTTTCATTCACTATTTTATTTGTCTCTGTTCTAAATTTTATTATTTCCTTCCTTTTATAGCTTTGAGTTTAGGCTAATGATTTGAGAACTTTCTTCTTTTTTGAATGTTAGCATTTACAGTCATAAACTTTCTTCTGGAAACTGCTTTCCCTATATCTCATGAATTTGGGTATATTGTGTTCTCATTTTCATTTTTCTCCATATGTTTTCTAATTTAACTTGTGATTTCTTCTTCAACCCATTGATTGTTTAAAAGTTAAATTGAGGAGCAGTGTGAAGAAGAAGAGGCGAGAACGACCCCCGGACCGGCCAAAGCCCACGTGCTGCCGCATCCCCGGGTCCAGCGCTTACGTCCCGCCGCCGTTGCCACCATGTCCAAGAGAAAGGCTGAAGGGGATGCTAAAGGAGATAAAGCCAAGGTGAAGGATGAGCCACAGAGAAGATCTGCAAGGTTATCTGCTAAACCTGCTCCTCCAAAGCCAGAGCCCAAGCCTAAAAAGGCCCCTGCAAAGAAGGGAGAGAAGGTACCCAAAGGGAAAAAGGGGAAAGCTGATGCTGGCAAGGATGGAAATAACCCTGCAGAAAATGGAGATGCCAAAACAGACCAGGCACAGAAAGCTGAAAGTGCTGGAGATGCCAAGTGAAGTGTGTGCATTTTTTATAACTGTGTACTTCTGGTGACTGTACAGTTTGAAATACTATTTTTTATCAAGTTTTATAAAAATGCAGAATTTTGTTTTCCTTTTTTTTTGTTTTTTTTTGTTTGTTTGTTTGTTTTCCTTTTTTTTTTAAGCTATGTTGTTAGCACACAGAACACTTCATTGTTGTTTTGGGGGAAGGGCATATGTCACTAATAGAATATTTCCGAAGCTAGATTGATAACAAGAGGGAAAAACACCTTCCCCTTCTAGTTTTGAGAAACTTCCTCTTGGCTCCCAAGAGGAGGGATTCCTTGATGTTGAGACACATGAGCCACCTTGGTGGTGTGGAAAAACTAAAATTCATTTTTTTATGTCCTCTTCTCCCTCTCTGCCTTCAACATAGACTTGACTCCCTTAAACCCAGAGACCTGTTGGAACCTGACCCCATGAAATGGTTCCCAGTGTGTCAGGCAATCTGGACTTTACAGTGTCACCACTGAGATGGCGTCCCTCAAAAGAGTTCCTTTTTTTAGCTTGTGGATCTTCAGATTGATAATTCTGCCATTTTCATTTCATTTCCTGAAAGTCAGGGTCAGCTTGTGAAAAGTTGTTAAACAACATGCTAAATGTGAACTGTCAACCCTCACTCTAAACTTTCCCTGTTCAGAGCATCACATGAAAACTTCATTGGGTTTTATGGTGGCTTTCTGATTTTGGTAGTCCATTGAAGAAGGGAGTTTGAAAGTTGTTGTATACTGTTAACGATCGTCCCCCCATGTCCTGCTTGAAATACCATGATTGTTTATGAAAAGTATCTTTAATAAAGCTGGATACAGTTTGGCTTGGAAAAATAAAAAATTAAAAATAAAAGTTAAATTGATTATTTTTCCAATGAAAACCTAACTAGAATTCCTGGGGTAAATTCCACTTGACTTGATTATGATACATTATCCTTACATATAGCTAGATTCTATTTGATAATATCCTTCAAGAATTTTTGCACCTATATTTATGAGATATGTTGTTCTGAGGCTTATTCTCATCTCTTTGGGGGGTTTTTTCTTTGTTATTTTTATGCCTTTTCAGTTGAGGTCTAATTGATATACAATAAATGTACATATTTAAATTATAAAAAATGGTACTTGATATATGTATATATTTATGAAATCATCACCACAATCACAACAGTGAATATATCTATTACATGCAAATGTTTCCATGTTCACTTCTATTATTCCCACCTTCTTGCCTTTCCCTGGTCCCTCTCATCCTCAAGCTACAGCTGATCTGTTTTCTATTATGATAGATTAGCTTGCATTTTTATAATTTTATATACATAGATTCATAAAATATGTACTTTTTCTCTTGTTATTTTACTCAGTATGCATATTTATTCATCCATCTTACTGCATATATTGACAATGCATTTCTTTTATGACCGAATAATATACTAGTGTATAGATATACCACAAACTGTATGTCCATTTCCTGTTCATGGACAATTGAGTTGTTTCCAGCTTCTGACTATCAAAAATAACAGTTATGAACATTAGTGTGCACATTTTTGTGTGGGTATACATTTTTGTTTTTCTTGGATTGGAATGGCTGGATAATAGGTATGTGTATAATTGCCTTTTTTAGAAACTGCTAAACAATTTTTGAAAGTGATTGTGTCATTTTACATTTCCACTGGCAGTGTTTGAGAATTTTAGTTTCTCTATGTCTTCACCACTTGGTATGGTCAGCCATGCTAATACATGTGCTGTGATAACTCACTTGGGTTTTAATTTGCATTTCCCCAATGAATAATGATGTTGAGCACCTTTTGACGTGTTTTTTCACCTGTATATTGCTATTGTGTGGGTTTAAAATGTTTGATTCTTTTTTAAATTAGATTGTTCATTTTCTTATTACTGTGTCTTGAAAATTCTTTATATATATTCTGAATACAAGTATTCAGCCAAAGGCCCCAGGAGACCACCACTGAAGATCTTGAGAGTTTGTTTTTTGTAATGGCTCCCTCTTCTCCAGCACTCTAGCTTGCAAATTAGTCAGATCAACATCCCCAGACTCTAATCTCTATCTGTTCAGCTCAGCAAGATGCCCTGCTCTGTTTGGGAGACCCTCCACACAAAGTGCAGAAAATACATTCAGGCAGAAAGGCTCACCTGTTTGTTTTCTTTCTTTCTAGGCTCACTGTCCTGTACTGCATATTCCTCAATATATTAAAATGATTCATTCATATATTTTCTCTAGTCTTCTAGTTGTTTACAGAGGCAAGACAAGTCTGTTACCAAGTGTAAATTTGTTTCACCTATTTTCTTTTATCCCATTTCTCTATTACCACTTTGTATTCAAGGTAAAAGTTTTAGCTACATCTTTAATCTTTTGTCTATTCCAGCATTTCCATTAGTTCAGAGGTCTTTGTATGATACCCAAGTAATTTCACTCTTATCCCTTTGCCTCCTCCTTCCTCACCCATCCCCTTTAGAATTATTTTTTCCACCTTTGCATATAAATTCACTTTCCCAGTACATTCACACATATGGTACTAGAGTTTTCTGCAACTATACAGTTAAAGATCAGGTGTTTCTTCCTTTTTTAAAAAAAGATCTTATATATTATTTTAAGAGAGAGAGAGAGCAGGAGGAGGGATAGAGGGAAAGGGAGAGAGAATCTCAAGCAGACTCCCCACTGAGCACAGAGCCTAACATGGGGCTCTATCTCATGACCCTGAGATTACGACTTGAGTCAAAACCAAGAGTCAGATGCTTAACTAACTGTGCCACTGGGGCACCCTAAGTGTCTCTTCTTTCCCCCCTTGCCTCACCTTTTATCTTGAGTGATTTAAATCTCATAACTTTCATTTTGGCTTCAAATGATAATTTGCTCTACATTTCATTATGGTTTATAATTGTGAAGTTTCAATTATTCTTAATCTCATGAAATATTTCTTTATGCATATGGTGTCTACTGCTGTTTTTCAAGATGTCTTTTATTGAAGAATGTTTTTCTCACTTGAAATTCCATATCACTTGCTGATATCTCTTATTTTGAGACAGTCCTTTTAGGGATGTCCACCAAGTAAAGTTAAAAAAAAAATCTGTATTTATAATTTCGAAGCCCCCTTTTTCAGTGGGTATTTTACTTACCTTCCACTTATAGTGTCTCAATGGATTCCACAATAAATGGTGACATTAATAACAATATGCACTCTGCTGGTGGAAATCAGAAATAACAAACAGAAAGGAAACAACTTCCTTAGCTTCATCTCTTAGATCATGGCCTAGCTCATAGTAAGCACTCAGTAAATGTCATCAAATTGTTTTATTACTATTGCTAGCAATATGCTAATCCATAATATTTCCCCTCTTATTTATTTTTATTTCTGATTCATCTTTGTGCAATGCCATGGAAAAAGCCAAACAGATCTGCATTTGAGGGCAGCCTGGGTGGCTCAGTGGTTGAGCGTCTGCCTTCGGCCCAGGGCATGATCCTGGAGACCCGGGATTGAGTTCCACATCAGGCTCCCTGCATGGAGCCTGCTTCTCCCTCTCCCTCTGCCTGTGTCTCTACCTATCTGTCTCATTGTTTCTCATGAATAGATAAACAAAATCTTTAAAAAAAAAGATCTGCATTTGAAGTCAGATTTGTGGTTGCTTTCTCTCACTGAGCTTTAAAATGGGATTAAAACATGCATTATAAGATTTTTGTGTGTCTAGCATGAGCCTCAGCATATAGTAGGCATTGAAGAAATGTCAAAAATTTTAAATGTAAATTTCCCCCCAAAAAGTCTAATTTTTTATATCTTTCCTTCAGAATAAATAAACAGAAATTACACTGTCTAGTCCTCATTATTTCCCCCCAACACACACACACAATTTCAACTTCTTCAGTGCCTCATCTTTCTTTCTTTGCATCTTCAACTTTAAGTGGATGAATAGATGTGTAAACTAAATTGGTACTCATGAAATCATTTATTTTCACAATTGCTACTATAATGTGTACAGTAAAATGAAAATAAGCAAAATAATCTGGAGTATAAAGAAATAGCAAAATGTTTGATGTAGTTGAAGCAAGGACGCAAGGAATGGGGCAGTAAGTGATTTTAAAATGTCTGCAGCAATATAAGGAGATCAAATTTCAAGTGGTTTCATATTCCAAGCTATTTTGTATTTTAACCCATAGGAGAGCATTCCCCAAAATGTGTTTCCATTAACACTAACTTGAGAGGGTTTTAATAAACATTCTATGAAAAAAATTCCATGAGCAAATACATATGGGAAAACTCTGTATCAAATGACAAGAGAAGGAATTCTCAGACCTTGAATGTAATAATATATGAATGTCTTAGAAGAAAACATATTGTGCAAGTTATTTGACCTCAGAATTCTTTACTTCAGGTGGATTATGCAGTGCTGCGCTTAATCAGAACAACAGACCTTCTATGTAAGGGAATGGCATAGATTAATTTTAAGAAGATAACTCTGTCATGGTGAGGCTGATATGTAGGGAAGAGAGTTTGATTCGTATATCAGTGAGGGGGCTATTATAACAGCATGAACTGATGATAGCCTGGACTAAAGCAATGACAGGAGTGTAGAGCAACTGGCAATTCTTCAAATATGGTAGAAGGGGTGTCTGGGTGGCTCAGTCGGTTAAGTGGCTGCCTTCAGCTCACATCATGATGTCAGAGTCCTGGGATCAAGCCCTGCATCAGGCTCCCTGCTCAGTGGGGAGTCTGCTTCTCCCTCTCCCTCTGCCTCTCCTTCTTGCTTGAGTATTCTCTCAAATAAAATTTTTTAATGTAGTAGTAGAAGACGATTGAAGAGGATTTTCAGTTTGAACCAAATAGATAGTGATATCATTAACAAGAATAGGGTAACTCTGGAAAACGAACAAGGGGTAGTAGAAAGGGAGGTGGGCGGGGGGTTGGGGTGACTAGGTGACAGGCACTGAGGGGGGCACTTGACAGGATGAGCACTGGGTGTTATGCTATATGTTGGCAAATTGAACTCCAATAAAAAAAATAAAACAAGAATAGGGGAAAAAGGAGCAATGGCTAAGTGGGGAAAGATAATTAATGAGAGACTCACAAAACTATATATACAACCCCAACCTGTATTCCCAGTCCAGATTCATATTTTCAATTGTCCTTCTGATAATCTACAGGCACTTTAATCTTAGCATGTTATAAACCACCTTCATCCACATGGGGAATAGTCTATTCCTTCAGAGGTCCCACGTATTCAAGGCATTATTTTTATCCTACTTACTTAATCAACTTCATCCAAAGAGAGAATTTCTGTCCCTTCAGGGGTCCTGTATATATTCTACTTTCTTATGCCTCTAGGGGATGTTTTTCCCAGAACAAAAAGTAACAGATTTGAAAGAAGTCCCCCTCTCTTGGCAACTGTCCAACATGAATCCATGTTACCTTCTAATAATCACACAACCTCCTACCAAAAAAAATTTCTTAGTACATGTAACGTAGGTTCTTAAACATGAGTTGAAATCACATTGGAGCCATTTGTTGGCCTGTGCTCACCATTTTGGAAGACATGTCTCACTAATCAAAATTATTCTATCTGTCTGAGCCTAGGGCTGCTTGAAAATCAGCAACGTACACCCTCCTGATAAGATTAAGAGACCTCTCTATCCATGCAAAAATTTCCAAGTGGGCAGATTCCCCAAGTCCCAGAACTAATATCTGTACATCATGAGCTCTGGAATATCCTCTGATAAAGTGAATCTTCTCTTAGGAAGTTAAGGTTCCCTTAGAAGTTCCATGGATAGACTGAAAGAGTCTTCACATCCCCGGAATAACTTCTAAAAATGAAAATACATGTAGAAAATGTATAATTTTCCCAGAACATCCATAATTTTCACCAAATTCTTGCCAAGAATAACGATCCTTCTAAAACTGATACCTATGAAAGCTAGGTAGTTCTAAGCGCTTCCCTCTGTCCTAAAATATCACATTTTTGGATCAAATAAAAATACTTTCAAAATACCACTTGAGAAATCTTAGCTTATAGATTACAGAATTGGGTTATTCTTGAGTGTGAGGTGCAGGAGATGCACTACAAAGATCCCAGTATTTTCTTAAAGAGAAATCAGGACCAACTTTCTAGCTATTTCAAGGCATTACTTTTTGTCTTTAGGTCCTTTTCATCTAAGACTGGCATCTGGTAAGCTTTGTACCACAATGTCCTCTGGCTGCTCCCTGAAATTCAAGTTTTCCCCCAGTATTACTAGTACAGTGTTAATGCCAAATCAAGTACTCAATAATAAATATTTGTTGAATGACTAACAGTTTATCAGCTTCTTATTGCTTTCCTTGCAGTAAGGAAAGCATTTTTTACTTTCTTGCACTGGTGAGTCCCACCATATTTGCTACCCTAAAATACTTTCAAACATACACTTCTAGAGTTAACTTAATATAGCAGTAGCATATACGTTTGTGATCCAGATTCACGGATCGACACATGTATCAATTATGGAAAGTTAGAATTTCCAGAAGGTTATGTGTAATTTTCAGTGGCTTTGTTGTGCCCTTTAGAGGCTCATGTCTCCCAACAGCACATCCCACTGAAAACACCCTCAGTTTTCATTAATAAATTTCTTGTTCACATACAACATTTTCCAACGTCTTGAGTCTTCAGTTTCCCTTTTGAGATATTATAGGAATTAGAAACATGACCTACATTCTTACATTTGCCATATGTGAATACCAAGTAGTCCCCCTATTGCTCACTAAGAAAAGGTGTGCTTTACCTCATGCCTCTTTCTAGGCCCTCTTAGACTCAAAACTAGATTAAGACCTTTGTTTCAGAAGGCATGCATAATTTTTTATGTTCAGGAGACTTCCTGTCTTTTTAAAATTATTTCCCATTCAGTTCTGTCTTCCCCTGTAAAGATTATTCCTAAACCCTCAGCTAAAATAGAGTAATGCCATCCTCTCAAGTAAACTGAGGTGAATTTCCATTTGCTTCATGGAAGAATGTTGTTACTAGTACTACTATTAATCTCATCACATAATGCAACACTTGAAGTGTTTTTAAATCTCAAGAGACTATTTGTGATGGAGAGGAGAGCAAGCCAGGAGAGTAGCTTCCCAACCAGAGGCCTAGCCTGGAAGTGCCATGGTCTTCTAGCTTCAGTTTACAATGACTCAGATTCCCAAGCATTCCACACATGACATATATTTCTTTTCCTCTCTGAAATAAACAACGTATGTTTCAAAGTGAAATCCTCTAGCCCCCACACTCAGCTTTGAAGAATACAGTAATCAAATGTGGATAAAAGACAGAAAAAACTAGGGAATTGTTTGTTTCCATATAAATAATTGCCTCTCTGAGCACAAGTAGAAATTTTCATGGCTTTGTTTTGTCTTCTATCTGCCTCCTGCAGCAGGAATGGGAAGAAAAGACAAAATCTTTGACTTCAGTTGGTGGCTGGCTGGATGCCATGAACACCCTGATTATTGAAGGTGAATAGATGGGGTATTTGTGATCATCCAGGGTAGGCTCCACATCCTCCACCTCAGAACATTAAAACCTACAGGTTGAGAAATAGAAGCTGTCTTTGGGAAACCAAAATAGAACTTATTTTTATGCGGTTTCTAATTGTTGCTAAAATCCAAGGTATTGAAACAAAATTAGACCCATGAAATAAACATCTTTTTAAGCACCAGTCCCGTTTTCACAAATTGTCTCTTAATGAGTGTCATCTATGAAGTGTGACATTTAGTTTGGGGATTCAAATGAGATATAATATTTGTCACTATTTATTTCTAATGAAATGAAACATATGCCAGGCATATGGTCATTTATTCAGCATTCATATTTGCATCATGATAGCAATATATTATGCCCCCCCTCCACATACCCCAAAACAATGTATTTGTGTATCCATAGGTAATATACTGTAACTTCACTTTAATGCTATCTTGCAGGCAATAACAAGACAGACCTATCTGGCATCACTTGCAATAAAGTCTTACTATTGTCCTGAAATAGCACCATCTTTGGAAGCTTGAACACCAAAACACCTTCATAGAAAGTAGCAGTGCAGCAAAGCCAATAGCTGAATATCTGGGAAAGCAGAATGGGAGAGTTGGAGTTCTGGTGTCAGAGTGAATGGTGTTCAAATTCATACTCCATCACTCACGAACTATGAAAATTTGGACAAGTTACCAAACCTCCTTGAGCCTTAGTTACCCCATCCATTAAAAAATATCAGTCTTATACAAATAAAGGAACAGGATGTATGTAGAGCACCTAAGCACCATTTCTTACACACAATAGAAACAAAAAGGGGGGTACCTCCCCTCCATTTGCCTTTGTGCAATCAGATCAAAATACAAATCTTATGTTAATGTACTAACATGCAAATGTATTTTTCATAAGTTAAGATGATTTGTCTACTTGCATCACTGAATGTGAATATTTGGGGGCCTGAAGGATTCTAAAACAGGAGTGATATAATTGCAGAGATTTTATTTGTGAATCAGGCTATTTATTAAAACAAAATCCTAGACGGAATAATTCTGTGATTATATAACTGAGAGGGGTCAATTATAAAAGAGAAGCAACAATCCTCCCTTAATGCCAGGTATATAATAAATTACCACTTTAAGGTTTTAGCATTTGAGTCCCAAAAGCATCAAAAGTGCAAGTCTCTTTAATGAATGTTTCTTTATTATTAACAAAAATACTAATAGCCAATATTTACTGAATGCTTATAATAAGGCAAATCCTGAGCTAAGTGTTCTTTTTTTAATATTTTATTTATTTATTCATGAAAGACACAGAGGAGAGAGAGAGGCAGAGACACGGGCAGAGGAAGAAGCAGGCTCCATGCAGGGAGCCCGATGTGGGACTCGATCCCGGGTCTCCAGGATCACGCCCTGGGCTGAAGGCAGGTGTTAAACCACTGAGCCACCCAGGGATCCCCTGAGCTAAGTGTTCTACATGAATTATTTCTTGTAATTTTTCCAACAGTCCTGTGAGATATACATGATCTACATTTTGCATGTTATCAAGTCATCAAAGGCTAGGATTTAAAATAAATTAGTACTGGGGCTCCTGGGTGGCTAGTTAGTTAAGCATCTGCCTTCAGCTCAAGTCATGATTCTGGAGTCCTGGGATGGAGCCCTCCATCAGGGTCCCTACTCAGCAGGGAGTCTGTTACTTCCTTTCCTGTTCCCCCTGCTTGTGCTCTCTCTCTCTCTGTCAAATAAATAAATAAAATCTTGAAAGCAAATAAAATTTAAAAAATAAAATAAAATAGAGTAGTACTGGGGGTGCCTGAGCAGCTCAGTCAGTTAAATGCCCAACTCTTGACTTTGGCTCAGGTCATGATCTCAGGGTTGTGAGATCAAGCCCCATGTCAGGCTCTGCACTGGGCATGAAGCCTTCTTGGGATTCTCTTTCTCCCTCTCCCTTAGCCCCTCCCCTGCTAAAAAATAAAAATAAAATAGAGTAGTATTAACAGTTTTGACTATAGTATTTTGACACTCTTTGCAGTCCTGAAAATCTCCTCTCAATATTTATGACTATTTCTAATAATAAAAGCTTATCATGTGCCAGGCATTATTTTAAATACTTCACACTCATTATATCTTATAATGCTCATTATTTCCTGAGGAAATAAAGGTTCTTATCCCAATGTTACAGAGTAAGAAATTCTAGCAGAAGGCAAGATCAAAATTAAACCCAAATGTTTTTGACCCCTAAGCACTTGTTCCTAACCACTATCTTTTGTCTTTAGATATATCTGTGACTGTTAGAAAGGGGAGGGGGAGGTGATAAAATCACATTGTTGATGGCCTGTCTCTCAAAGGATCTGTACAAAAGAGACAACATCACAATAGCCAAGGACAAAAAACAGAATCATGGCCCAAACATATACAAGCAGTATCAACAAACTGAATCTGTGTGAGCTAGAGCTAAAAACCATGTTTAAAAAAAAAAAAGAATCTCCTTAATTTGTTTAGCTACATTTGAGACAAAAAGAACAAGAATCAGCAAGGTAACTACTTGGATCAAATGGTATAATATTACCAAATGACAAAAAGTAAGCAATGTGACTCTACTTTTCTTCTTCCTTTTCCATGAAAAAGAAGAGACTTCAACTTGAAAGAGAGAAATGTGGTTGAAAAGGGTGTCCCATGGGACGCCTGGGTGGCTCAGTGGTTAAGGGTCTGCCTTCCGTTCAGGGCATGATCCTGGAGTCCCGAGATTGAGTCCCACATCAGGCTCCCTGCATGGATCCTGCTTTTCCCTCTGCGTATGTCTCTGCCTCTCTGTGTGTGTGTCTCTCTCATGAATAAATAAAATCTTTTTTTAAAAAAAGATAAGGGTGTCCTAAGATAAATAGTAAGAGAACTCTGTGCTACTTCAAATTTGGTAAAATGAGAGAAGCTGGCTGGCTCAGTCAGTAGAACATGGGACTCTTAATCTCACGGTTGAGTTCAAGCCCCATGTTACATGCAGGGTTACTTAATATAAAATAAGTATATTTATATAAATAAATTTTGTAAAATGTATGGACTCAAAAGAATTCCATCTTGGGGTGCCTGGGTGGCTCAGTGGTTAAGATAAGGAGTAGGAGGTATACTCTGCAAAAGTTGCTGAAGATTATTTTGCAGGTTATTGCCCCATAATAAATATTACGATTTACCTCATCTGGGTGGCTCAGTGGTTGAACATCTGCCTTTGGCTCAGGGCGTGACCCCAGGGTCCTGGGATTGAGTCCGGAATAGGGCTTCCCACAGGGAGCCAGCTTCTCTCTCTGCCTTGTCTCTGCCTCTCTATGTGTGTTTCTCATGAATAAATAAATAAAATCTTTTTTTAAGATTCCATCTCAGTGTGACAAAAATCTTATGGATATAAACATGGGACTATTCTAGAAATCTCTCAATTTGATTGAACAAGTATACATGTACCAGGCAGGCATTGTACAGAAATTTGTTTGGTAATACAAAAGGTGAATAAAACAGTCTCTTCTCTCTAGGGCTCATAATCTGATTGAGATATTTTCAAAACTACAAAGCAATGTGTAATATATAATAGGTTATAATTGCTAGCTTTGAGTCAGGGGAGAGAGATATCAATTCCTCCTATAAAATCTCAAGAGGGCATATCGTGAATGTTTTATTGAATCTGGACTTTCAAAATGAATAAGATTTCAACAAGGAGAAATAGGATGGAAGGATACCCTAAGTTGGTGAGACTGCCCCAGTTGTGTCATTGAAGTATTGGAGTGGAACAGCACTGGGTTTACTTAGGGAATGGTGTAAATGGTGTAAATGGTATGGTTTTGGAGAAATCAAGATAAATGACAGAGATTATACAGGTCACATAGTAAAATAGAGATTTGTCTTTTATTTATCACTGTATATCTAGCATGGTGCCTAGTAAAGATTAGTACCCAATAAATAAAATAAAGGACAAAAAATACAAATTTGAATATAGACAAACATTGCCTCGATTTTTAAAACTGGAGAAAAATTGGATTGTAGAACAGTTATAACAGACTGATTTTCAAACTCTTAAAAGTAGTATTCATGAGGAACCAGAATGGATTTATCAGCTGCTAACCCCACTAGAGAGTCCTCGCTTCTTTTATTTCCCAACTTTTTTATTTTGAAAAATTACAGTTATAGAAAAGTTGGAAGAATAAATTCTATGAACATACATTTATGCTTCACTTAGATTTTCCAAATGTTAATATTTTGCCATATTTGTACTAGCCTTCTCTCCCTCTCCTTTCCCCCCTGCTCTTCCCTCCCCCTTTCTCCCTCCCTTTCTCCTTCCCTCTCTCTCTATTAATCCCTTTTATCCATAATTTTGTGTACCCTGGTTTCAATCAACAGCAGGCCAGAAGCAGATGATCCTCCTTCCAACATAGAATCAAAAAGTCAATAACAGCCTAAGTCACAATGTCTATGTCATTCCCCTCACTTCTCATCACATAGGCATTTTATCACCTCACATCATCCCAGGAAGGAGAAAGGTGAATACAGCACTATTTAAGAGACCACATTCACATAGCTTCTGTTACACTTTGTTGTTATAATCGTTCTATTTTATTTAGTTACTGTTATTTATCTCTCACTGTGCCCAATTTATAAATTAAATTTTATCATAGGTATGTAAAACATAGTAACACAGTAAACATAAAACAGAGAAAAGTTTAAAAACAGGCACTAGTTGTGGTTTCAGGCATCCACAGGGAGGTGTTAGAATGCATCCCCCATAGAAAAGGGGGGCTACTGTATATACACAAATATATGTATATACATATATATACACACACAAATATAGTTTATATATATGTAAAGTTTTCTCTTTTTTCTGAACCATCTGAAAACAAGGTTCAGATATCATCACTTCATTTTAAAATAAGGTTGCCAAAGTAGTATTAACAAATATAATGTATCTGGGCTTTCAAAAGTATTTGGCAAAATATTTCTTCTTTTGTTGTTTTGAGGGGTTTTTGCAAAGTTCTTACTGGCTTCATGAATTCAGTCGAAAAATAGGAGTCAAATGATATGACCAGGTGAGTTCACTGAGTTAAATTAACATACTGAAGCGTGTTGATTAATCGATCAGTTTCACCCTGGAGGGAAGTCACTAGCACTGTCCTAAGAGATTCTGTACTTAATACAGTTAAGTAAACATGTTATCTCCTACTGAGAGTTTATCCCTGGATAATATCTAATTCAACTCTTTCCAGCTGTAGTTCATACAAATCACATTTAGGATTTTTAAAAATATACTTATTCTTGCCCACCCGCAAAGATTCTGGCTTGGTATGACTGGGGAAGGGCTCCAGATATCTGTGGCAAGACATCTATAACTGACAATCATTGATTTAGGATAACTGTCCTCCTTTCATTAAATCTCTAGCTACCCCTACCTCATTGAAGATCATTTAGATCTAAAAACCTTCAGACCCTTCTAATACAAAAAATTGCCTGAGCACAGTGGATGTCCACCAGAATGAAATAGATTTGCCAATTTCAGGTCATCTTATTCAACCTGCAGCTACAGTTTCAATTAAGACTAAAAAAAATTCATAGTTGTACCTCCTAGAAAAAGTAGAGACACCCCCCCCTTTTTTAAATACAACTTCTAATAGCTAAGATCTTACTCCTGGAATGTGGCTAAACTGGACCTCAAAACATAAAAGTTATAACTTGTGAGCTCTCTCCTGAGTTCTAGTATCAGATATTTGAAAGAGACCTGTATTTTATAATAAAATCTGCATTTTCAAGGCTTTTAGGCATTTTACTTTCTACATATAAGAAGAAAATATGTTAATAGAGGACCACACACTAAGCTTAGTGTCTGAGGACATTAAGGAGAGACATCATGGACTCAAATAGGAAGAATCTTTCCTTTCTGTGTCAATATTTGTCTCCAAAATAAGAAATATAATTTAGGGCTTTTGTCTTCTAAGGACCACGCTGTTTTTAAAGACCTGAATACAGTTTGAAAATCCTTTAATCTCTATGAACTCTTTGTAAATTATAAGATAATAATCAGATGACTTCAATGTTGTGGTGGGTGGGAGGTTATCAAGACCTTGCACATGGACTCTCTATGGACTGGGAGGTTGATTTCCCTATAAATCCGTCATCTAGGGCTTGCTGTGTAAATCAGAATGGGATAAGAAAAAAAAGACCTTCTCATTTTAATACTTTTAAAAGACAGTTTATGGAATAAATCTGGAACAAATTGCACACTTATCTGTATGCATCAGGTCAGTATTGTTGGACTACAACTTGCTTTTCCCTGCCATGGTAAGAAAAGTAAACCACAATGGGAATAAATTGTGTAAACAAAACAAAACCAAATCTTAAATCTATTATGCTATTGAGAAAGGGAACTTATGTTAACAAGAATATGTGAAAGGTAGTTTTCATTCCAGATAACTTTCCAATTTTGTTTATAAAAATTTAAGAAAACTATCACCCCAACTTCGGAAACTGATAAT
The DNA here is from genome assembly GCF_048418805.1 of Vulpes vulpes. NCBI lineage: Eukaryota > Metazoa > Chordata > Mammalia > Carnivora > Canidae > Vulpes > Vulpes vulpes. The sequence goes on along the minus strand of NC_132796.1, from coordinate 85,546,860 downwards.
AACTAACACCTACCAAATGCTTGATATTTGCCAGGTGCTCTTATAATTACTTTGGATCTGGGGTTTTTAACCTTGACTACAAATTAGAATCATCTGGGGAGCTATAAAATTCCAGATGACCAGACCTCAATGGAAACAAATTAAATTAGAATATTGGGGAGTGATATCAGTCCAAGCATTAGTAGTTTTTTTAAGCTGACTGGGTGATTGCAATATGCAGCTGAGGTTGAGAACTATTGTTTCTGATATGCCAATTTATTTAATCTTTACAACATCCTCTTGATGTGGGGTGCTTTTTTTATCACTGCCACTCTCACCATTTCTAAATTACAAGTAAGAAGACTATGACAGAAAAAATGTGAAGTTAATGTCCCAAGGCCATCAGCTCATAAGCATCAGAATTGGATTTTAATCCAGGCAGTGTGACTCTATTATCCTATTATTAAGTTATTGTCACTCAAAAACCACAGATTAACACAATTCTGTCAACCTTCAAAGTACCAATTATAAATGTTGCTTTAGTAGTAGCCCTTACATACTACTAATTTGTTTAGTTGAAAGTTAAATATAAAGAAAATAATGTCTGCTGAGAAAATTCCTATTTGTCAACGTTATATTACAACCAAACTATCTGGTCTCTAAAGCATGTATCTATTGCCATTCAGCAGTGTTGGGCCCTCACCCTTTAATACATTCTCACCGAATGCTATAGGGTTCCTATTTTTAAAACACCACAGAAAAGTTGTATTTATAGAAGACTGAAGCAAGATCCATTCTTCCAGACATTCTATGTTATAGCCTTCAATTAAGTGAATCCAGATGAAAGCTTACTATTTAGTTAATGTTATTTTAGCATTTTGAAAGATGCTTCAAAATTTTTGAGACATGGTTATAAATAAGACATGGTTATAAATAAGTGATCAAACATACTGCTTATAGATAGGTTGATGACTTGGGTGAAGGCATACAAGGGTTATTATGAATCACATGAATTCAGAAAATATATCTTAAATGCTGTATCACAGAATCTGAACCAAAAACATTCAGATTTCAGCCATGTGCTGAAGCAAGTAAGATTAAAATTTAACAAAACTATGTTTAGTGTCTTGCACTTGGTTTTAACAAAAATGCAAGACAGAGATACTTTGAGTCAATTCACCCCATACTCAGAACTGGCTGTGACAAAGTGTCTTCTTGTCTTGAAATGACACCACATCTTGTAACTTTTATCCAATGGTCTTGGCTTTTTTTACTCAAGCATTCAGAAAAACACCACATGACTTTGCAATATTCTGCAAATCATTCTGAGTGATAACACATATTTGAATATATTCTTTCAGGGAAATAATAAAATGCAGTAATTAAGAACCAGAGTTCAGGCAGGTCTCAGTAGGATAACAAACCATCCCAGTTTGCCCATGAACAAAAGATTTCCTAGGATACAATACTTTTGGCAGGTACGATGTGATCAAGTCCCAGGAAAAAACCCAGACACCAAAAGCCCAAGTCAGCTTCCCGAGCTAGCAGTATTCTTTGAATATTGTCATACATTGATGCCAGGAAGGTAACATGCCCCCAAGGAGATGAAAGCTTCATAATTGGAACCCTCTCAGGCTTCACCTTATCCCTCTCTTTCTTTGACTGGATCTAACTTGTATCCTTTTGCTCTAACAAAACTGTAATCCTAAGTATGGTATTTTTGTGAGTTCTGGAGTCATTCTAGTGAATTACTAAAGCTGAGAATGCTCATGGGAACCCCCAAACCTGTAGGCCTCAGGATTCCTGAACTTGGGGCTAGTATCTGAAGTCAGGGCAATCTTTGGGCACTGTTCCCTAAATTTGTACATATCTGTTCATTCTTTATACACCCTGTAACAGAGTTTCAAAATACAAAATGCAAACACTGAGAAAAATAAAAATCGACAAGTTCACAAACATCATTGTTGAATATGTTGAATACTATAATGCATCTTTGAAAACAGCTCAGTGGAACAAGCAGGAAAAAAAACTATAAAGATATAGAAAATATAAAAACACAATTAACAAATTTGTCCTAATATATAGATTTTATGTGAAAAATTATTTTACACTACATAAAAACTACAATAGAATATACAGTTGACCCTTGAACAACATGGGTTTAAGCTGCATGGGTCCAGTTATACATGGATTTTGTTACAGTACAGTACTGCAAATGTGTTTTCGCTTCCTTATAATTTTCTTAATAATATCTTTTTTCTCTAGCTTACTTCATCATAAGAATACAGAATACAGTACATATGACATAGAAAATACGTGTTAATCAACTGTTAATGTTGTTGGTGAGGTTTCCAGTCAAGAGTAGGCTATCAGTAGTTATGTGGACAGTCAAAAGTTATACACAGATTTTTGACTGCATGGGGGGTTGACACCCCTAACCCCCACACTGCTCAAGGGTCAAATGTACCTTGTTTTTAAGTACACATGGACTATTTTCTGAAATTGAACCAATGTGACTATAAAATGAACCTCAGCAAGTATAAAATGTTTGAAATAATTCAGAATATATTCTTTGAACACAGTGCAATCAAAATAAAAACAGGGCATCCGGGATGGCTCAGCGGTTTAGCGCCACCTTCAGCCCAGGGTGTGATCCTGGAGACCCAGGATCAAGTCCCACATTGGGCTCCCTGCATGGAGCCTGCTTCTCCCTCTGCCTGTGTCTCTGCCTCCCTCTCTCTCTGTGTGTCTCTCATGAATAAATAAATAAAATCTTTTTTAAAAAAGTAAAAACAATGAGAGGTCTAACTAGAATACTATCAAATATTTGGAAATTAAGGAATACACTTTTAAATATCTCATGGGTCAAGAAAGAATTGGAATGAAGATTAGAAAATATTTTAAGTGGAAGGATAATAAAAATATGAGGAAAAAGTTTGAGGTATGCAGCTAAACAAGTGTTTAGAAAGAAATATATAGCTTTATTTTTTTATAGCTTTATTTTTTTAAGATTTTATTTTTAAGTAATCTCCACACCCAGCACAGTGCTCAAACCCATGACCCTGAGATCAAGAGTCACATGCTATACTGACCAACCCAGTCAGGCGACCCAGAAATATATAGCTTTAAATGTGTATGTTAGAAAAGAAGAAAGATTGAACTTAGGTATCTGTGTTACCATCTCAAGATAGTTGCAAAAGCACTAAATCAAAACATAAAAGAAAATAGAAAGAAATAATAAAGAAAAGAACGGAGATGAATAAAATAGAAAATGTTTATGTGATAGAGGAAATCAACAAAATCTAAAGTTCAATCTTTAAAGGAATAATAAATGTATATACTCTAGGGTGAACAAGGGGAAAAAAAGAAACAACAAATTACCAACATCAGGAAAGAAATGGGAGAAACTAATACAGAAACCAAACTTTAAAATGATAAGGGGACACTTCTACTTCCAGAATTCCAGCATGTGGGGGATAAAAACATTACTGGCAAAAAAAAATTATTTTAAAAAACAATCATTTAGTCTCTGGAAATTGTACTAAGGGTATATATCAAATGAAGAAGCATTGATTCATGAGAATCTATCAATATCCATAGAACAGTGAGAGTCTGTGGCAGTTCAGCTACAACTCACTCCCCTTCTCCCCCTCCCCAGATCTGCCTGGCAGAAGCTTCACACAAAGAAGGTGTAGCCAAGAAGATGGGGCTCCATCTCCTACAGCTCCCAGTCTAGGGCTTGCAGTATGCCCCCAGGAGAAGCAGGCCACCAGCATTTCTTACCCTCTCCAACTCTGAGTTGAGGAGGCTAAATTTGGTAAGTGTAGCTGAGAGGCTGGGGGCTCCCACACTTCAAGCAGCCCCCACTCATGGGCAGAAACTATAACCCAGGCATAGCAGGCCAATAACATTGGGTTACAGTAGAAAGACTTAATACTACCCAAAGTGAACTAACAGCAGGTTCAACACAATTCCTATCAAAACCCTAATAGCCTTTTTGTAAAAATGGAAAAGATGATCATTAAATTCAAATGGGATTCCAAGGGGCACTGAAAAGCTAAAACAATATTTAAAAAGAAGAATAAAAAAATAAATAAATAAATAAAAATAAAATAAAAAGAAGAAGAAAGTCAGAGGACTTACACTTCTCAAATTAAAAGCTAACTGCAAAGCTATAGTATCAAAACTGTGTGGTGCTGGCATAATGATAGACATACAGACAAATGGGATAAAATAGCAGGTGCAGAAATAAACCCATACATCTACAGCCAATTAGCTTTTGACAAGGTTGCCACATCCACTCAATGGGGAAAGAGCAGTCTCTTTACAACTGGATGTCCACATGCAAAACAATGATTTTATATCCCTACCTCACATCATATATAAAAATGAACTCAAATGTAAATGTAAAACTGACACCATAAAAGTCTTAGAAGCAAACATGGGAGTGAAAATTCATGACCTTGGATTGGGCAAGGAATTTTTAAATATGACCCCAAAAACATGAGCAACAAAAGAAAAGAAATGGATAAACTGTGCTTCACCAAAATTAAAAACTTTTCTATATCAAAGGATATTATAAAGAAAATGAGAAGACAAATGTATGCATTTGGGAAAATATATGCAAATCATATATCTGACAAAGGATTATCAGAATCCATAACAAACTTCTGCAACTCAACAACAAAAACCCAAACAACCCAAATAAAACATGTAAAAAAAACTTAGACATTTCTCTAGAGAAGACATTCAAATGGCTAAGAAAAGATGCTCTATAGGTTTAGTCATTAGAGAAATGCAAATTACACTACAATGAGATCCCACTTTGCACCTGTTAGGATGACTACAATCAAAATTACAAATAATAACAGATATTGGCAAGGATATGGAAAAAATGAGATTTTTATACATTGCTAGTAGGAATATAAGATGAGATGGTACAATCACTGTGGAGAAACAATTTGGTAGTTCCTCAAAAATCTAAACATAGAATTGCCATATGACCTAGCAAAGCCACTACTAGGTATATACTCAAAAGACTTGAAATCAGGGACTCAAACAAACATTTGGATGTCAATGTTCATAACAGTATTATTCACAGTAGCCAAAAGATGGAAACAACCTGAGTGTTCACCAACAGATGAATAGATAAATAAAATGTAGTATTCTAGTAGTCCAACAACATATTCAGCCATAAAGGAAAGAATAAAGTTCTAATACATGTTTCAATATGGGTCAGCCTTGATACAAACATTTTTTAAAGAAATTTAAAAAGACCTAAATAACTAAAAAGACATTCTATATTAATGGTACTGGAATGCTTAATACTGTCAAGATGGCAATACTACCCAAATTCATATACAGTGTTGATAAAATCCCTATCAAAATCCTACCTCCCTTCCTTGCAGAAATTAAAAAGCTGATCCTAAAGTTCATATGCAAATTCTAGAGCTCAAAATAGCTAAAAATACCTTGGAAAAGCACAAAGCTGAAGGACTTACACTTTTTGATGTCAAAACTTACTACAAAGCTATAGTAATCAAGACATTATGGTATTGGCATAAAGAGAAACATTAAGTCAATGAAACAGAATTGAAAGCCAAGAAATAAACTCTTAAATTTATGGTCAAATTTTTTTTTGACAAGGATACCAAAACAACTCAATGATGAAAGAATATTCTTTCAACAAATGATTCTGGTTCAACTGGATGTCCAGATGCAAAAAAAAATGAACCACATACAAACAGTAATTCATAATTAAAAGCCATAAATGTAAGGAGATGAAACTATTAAATTCTTACCAGAGGGGTACCTGGGTGGCTCAGTTGGTTAAGCGTCTGCATTCAGCTCAGGTCATGATGTTGGGATCCTGGGAGTGAGCCTCAAGTTGGGCTCCCTGCTCAGCAGGGCATCTGCTTCTCCCTCTCCTTCTGCTCCCTCCACTCATGCTCTCTCTCTCTCTTCCCTCAAATAAATAAATAACATTTTAAAAATAAATAAAATTCTTACCATAAAACATAGATATAAATTGTCATAACTGCATTGTGCAAAGGTTTTCCAAATATGACACCAAAAGCTCAAGTAAAGGAAAAATAAATTGAACACTTAAAATTCAATAAAAAGATAAATAATTTAAAAATTGCCAAAAGATCTGAATAGGCATTTCTCCAAAGAAGGTATACAAATGATCAATAAGCACATGAAAATATACATCATTAACTATCTGGAGAATGCAAATCATATACACAATGAGATAGTATTTTACCCACAGGATAATGACTATTAACAAAAAGACATAATACCAAGTTTCAGCAAGTATGTGGAGAAATTAGAGCCCCATACACTGCTAATTGCACTGTAAAGTGGTACAGCCCCTTAATGCTACTTAAAACTTATAAATCATAAGGTAAGTAAATGTCACAATATCTCTAAGTCAAGGATCTTAGGGTATTAACACACAGTAAGTCCATCTTTCTGTTTGATTTCCTTTATTGTCAAGTATCTCCAGCGATGCCTTTTACCTGACTATCTCCACTGCTATTGTTCTGCAATCCTCCTTTACTCTTGGTACCCCTTAATAGACTGAGATAGGAATTTCAGTTCCAGTTCTGCCACTCTCTAACTTTAGACAGTGTATATTCCCTCTGAATCTCACCTTATTAATAAGGAAAATAAGCATAAAACACTTCCCTTATCTATCTTACAGGCTTATTTTGAAAATCAAATATAAATATATATGATAATATCTTATACATTCTAAACCAACATACAAATTTAAGTCATTATTAAATGTGAGAAATGCGCTAACAATAATGTAGAACTGAAACATTTTTATTGGAAGTTGTACTGATTGTATAAAAATATGTATTCTCTGTTATTGTTGGGTTAAAGTTTTATAATTTTTTTATAAAAAAATTTTTTATAATTTTCTTCTTATATGAAGGCACAATTTACATTTTTACATATGCAGTCCTGAATTGATTTTTTTCCTGCCTGTGGATCAATGAGCTTTGATAGGCAAATCAGTTACCATTCTTTTTTTATTAATATTTTATTTATTTATGAGAGACAGAGAGAGAAAGGCAGAAGTAGGCTCCTTGAGGAGAGTCTGATGTGGGACTCAATCTGGGGACTCTGGGATCACACCCTGAGCCAAAGGCAGGCGCTCTACCACTGAGCCACCCAGGCGTCCCACTCAGCACCCAGGCATCCCACCATTCTTGATCTATGAAATACATCAGCAAGTAAAAGTGAACTTTTCCCCCAAATGTTTAAAAATGTAACTATTATCTATCTGGAAAGTGCTTCCTTCAGCTTCTTCATGGTCTAATACTCAACTGAAACTTCATGTACACTCTCTCAGTTAATATATGTACTACTTCAGTGTTATCAAAAACATGTAAATTAAAAGTTTTTATTTTTTATTTTTTTTAAATAAAACCTTTTTTATTTTTACTTTTTATTTATGATAGTCACACACACACAGAGAGAGAGAGAGAGGCAGAGACATAGGCAGAGGGAGAAGCAGGCTCCATGCACCGGGAGCCCGATGTGGGACTCGATCCCGGGTCTCTAGGATCGCGCCCTGGGCCAAAGGCAGGCGCTAAACCGCTACGCCACCCAGGGATCCCTTAAAAGTTTTTAAAGACAGCAGAAACACTCCCATTGAAAGCATCAAAACAAAGGAAGAAAAATGAACTGTCCCTGAGAAAAACTATCTCTCACTATATTCTCTGTCAATGTCACAATGACTTGGTGGTTTCACTGTCAAAACTCAAGGATTAAATTGGCATATATATAATGATCCAAAAAGCAAACCATTGAAAAGAAGCTGCTGAGATTCAGAGGTACTTCGAGGTTTCCGAGAGCAGATTGCCTTGACGTCATTTATGCTTCAAGTTTTAAGTGAGTCTGCCTGAAGGGTTACCTTAGGAAGAGCTAAAGAGGAAGGAAGACTCCAAGTACATCCATTTTTTTCCTGCCTGGAGAAGTCTTGTCACATTTTACAACTGCCCTCTGTGTATGGTGCTCAAGATGAACCAACCTAAAAGAGTTAAATATGTTCTTTCCAATTTATGATTAATGATCTGACATAGCAGAGATAAAGCGAAAGAGGTAGCAGCTCAAAAACTCTGATTATAGGGACACACTGTTACAAAGGGATTTTTAAGAACAGAAAAATACTAATATATAGGACAAATATCAACATGACCTAAAGGTAGGGAAGAGTCTCTTAAAGCACCAACCAGAAGATTGATACAAAGGAATGTACTTTAAAACAACTATAAATACAGATAAACAATAGACTAAGAAAAGATATTTGTATTATATGTGTCTGAAAAGTTAGTATACAGAATGTATGAAGAGCCTGCACAAATGAATTGGAAAAAGTCAAACAACCAAAGGAAAAGCAGTCAAAAATTACAGACAGGCAATTCAAATGAGAAGAATATTAAAAATAAAATAAACATATGAAAAAATATTCAATCACAATCAGGGAAATACAGCCTGGTTCATGAAAAGTGCCTGTTATCAAGGGATATGTGTATGAAATTTTCTCTGCCTGTCTTTTGTTATTATTATTGTTATTATTATTTGGCCTGTATATTTTTGTTTATTCTTTATTATTTTAATAACAGCTTTGTTGAGATATAATTTACATGTAATCAAATATATTGTATAAAAGTGTACATTACAATGAGTTTTAGTTTACCTACAAAATTGTGCAAGCATCATCACTATCTAATTTCAGAATATTTTTAGCACTCCAGAAAGAAATCTCACACCCATTAGTTGTCACTCCCTATCTTGCTGCCACCCTCAGCCCATGGTAACCACTAAACCACTTTCTTTCTGTATGAATTTGCCTATTCTAGACATTGCATGTAAATATAATCACACATTATATAGCCTTTTGTATCAGACTTTTTCATGTAGCAAAGTGTATTCAATGTTAATACATATTGTAGCATGTATCATTACTTCATTCCTTTTTATTACCAACTAATATATGATTTATGGATGTGCCACATTTTATTGATCTACTTATCAGCTGATTGACATTTGGCTAGTTTCCAATATTAAAAATTTATCTTTGAGGCACCTGGGTGGCTCAGTGGTTGAGCGTCTGCTTTCAGGTCAGGTCGTGATCCTGGGGTCCTGGGATCAAGCCCCGCATCAGGTTCCCTACAGGGAGTCTGCTTCTCTCTTTGCCTATGTCTCTACCTCACTCTGTGTGTCTCTGATGAATAAATAAATAAAGTCTTTAAGAAAAATTCATCTTTGAATTTTTAAATAAATATCCCTGGAGTAAAAGCTGCTCAATGACCAAGTTCTGAGTCAGGTCAAATAAAAATAAACTCTGTGACTGGGTGTTTTCAGAGATCTTCCACACAGGTCAAATAATTACAGTTAGTATCACAGAAATAAAAAAGATCATAAGGCACTGGTATGAATGTGCCAATACACCAACAAACTGGGTAACCTAGAAGAAATGGATAAACTCCAAAAAACATACAATGCACCAAAACTGAATTATGAAGAAACAGAAAACCTAAACAGAACAATAATGAGTAAAGGGATTAAATCAGTATTCAAAATTTTCCCAGCAAAGAAAAATCCAAGACTAGATTCGTTCAGGGATGAATTCTACCTAACAAACGTATAGCAATCCTTCTCAAACTGTTCCCCAAAACTGATGATCAGGGAACACTTCCAAACTAATTTTACAAGGCCAGAATTACACTCACACCAAAGCCAGGCAAGTATACAAGAAGAGAAAATTAGACCAATATACCTGATGGACAAAGATACAAAAATTCTCCACAAAAATATCAGCAAACCAAAGTCAATAGCACTTTAATAGGATCATGCACCATGATCAAATGCAGTTTATCCCAGGGATGCAAGAATGGTTCAACATATACAAATCAATAAATGTGATACATCATAGTAACAGAATGAAAGATAAAAGTTATATGATCATCTTAAAAGACACAGAAAAATTATTTGACAAAATTCAACATCCTTTCATGATAAAAACTGTCAAATTAGGTATAGGAGGAATGTACCTCAAAAAAATAAACGCCATATATGACAAGCCCACAGCTAACATCATACTCAAAAGCAGAACACTTTCCTATAATATCAGGAACAAGATCAGGGTGCCCATTTTCACCACTTCTACTCAACATAGTACTGGAAGTCCTAGCCAGAGCAATTAGGCCAAAAAAAAAAAAATACATTCAAATCAGAAAGGAAGAAGTAAAATTATCTCTGTTTGCAGGTGACATAATCTTCTCTATAGAAATGTTAAAGAGTCCCTCAAGAAACTTTTAAAACTAGTAAAGGGAAATTTCATGATAAAAAAATCATAATACAAAAATTAGTAGCAGTTCTATAAACTAACAACAAGCTATCTGAAAAATAAGTTAAGGAAACTCCATTTATAAAAGCACCAAAAAATAAAATAAAATACTTAGGAATACATTTAACCAGAAGGAGAAAGATTTGTACACTGAAACTATAAAATATTAATGAAAGAAATTGAAGAAGACACAAATAAATAGAAAAGATAGTCTGTATTCATACATTGGAAGAATTAATATTGTTTAAATGTCCATTCTACCCAAACTAATCTGTAGACTCAATATAATCCCTGTTGAAATTCTAATGGACTTTTTCACAGAGATAGAAAAAACAATCCTAAAATTCATATGGAACCACTAAAGACCCCAAATTGCCAAAGCAATCCTGAAAAAGAACAAAACTGGAGATATGACACTTGCTGATTTCAAATTATATTACAAAGCTACAGTAATCAGAGTAGTATGATACTGGCATAAAAATAGACATATGGGCCAGTGGAACAAAATAGAGAGCCCAGAAATACGCTCATGCATATACTGTCAACTAATCTATGACAAGGGCACAACAATTCTATGCACAAAAGCATAGAATCTTCAACAAATGGTGTTGAAATAACAATATCTACATGCAAAATAATGAAAATGGTCCCTTATCTTACAACATATGCAGAAAACAGCTCAACATTTATTAAAGACTTGAATGTAAGACCTGAAGCCATAAAACTTCTAAAAGAAAATGTAGTGAAAAAGTTTCTTGACCTTGGTTTTGGCAAAAAACATTTGGATTTGACACCAAAACCATGAGCAACAAAAGTGAAAAGGAGTGGGACACATCAAACTTAAAGCTTCTGGACAGCAAAGGAAACTATCAACAAAATGAAAAGAGAACCTGTGGAATACAAGAAAACATTTGCAAACCATATATCTGACAAGAGTTTAATATCCAAAATATCTAACAAACTCAATACAACTCAGTAGCTGAAAGACAAACAACCAGATGCAAAAAAGTAGGCAAAAAACCTGAATAGACATTTTTCCAAAGAGTACATATGAATGCCCATCAGGTATATGAAAAGATGCTCAACATCATTAATCATCAGGGAAATGCAAATAAAAACCACGATGAGATTTCACCTCATAGCTGTTAGGACAGCTATTATAAAAATGTCAAGCGATAACAAGTACTGACAAGTGTGTGGAGAAAAGGGACTCCTGGGACACCTGGGTGGCTCAGTCAGTTAAGAGTCTGCCTATGGCTCAGGTCATGATCCCCAAGGTCCCAGGATCAAGTCCTACATCAGGCTCCCTGCTCAACAGGGAGTCTGCTTCTCCCTCTCCCTCTGTACCTCCTTCCTACTCGTGCTCTCCCTGTCAAATAAATAAAATCTTAAAAACAAAGAAAGAAAAGGGAACCCTTACACCCCGATGGTGGAAATGTCAATTGGAACAATCACTATGGAAAATTGTATTGTGGTTCCTCACAAAATTAAAAGTAGAACTACAATATGATCCAGCAATCCCCCTTCTGAGTATAGAGGAAAAATCTGCACTTCTAGGTTTATTGCACTGTTACTCACAGTAGCCAAGATATATAAACATGTCCGTTGACAAATTGATAGGTAAAGAAAATGTGGTATATTTTCTTTGTATGCTGCATTTCTTACATACCACATTTGCCTTTATCTGTTAATCTGTCAACAGACACTTCAGTTGTTTATAGTTTATATATATAGTGTTTATATATAAGGTTTATGATATATAATAATATATACACATATACAATGGAATATTATTCAGCCTTAAATAAGAAGGAAATTCTGCTATTTGCAACAACATGGATTAAACTTGAGGTCATTATACTAAATTAAATAAGCTAGAGACAGTAAAATAAATATCACATGATCTCATTAATATATGAAATATTTTTTAAAAGTTGAACTCATAGTAACAGAGTAGAATAGTGGTTACCAGAGAGACTGGAGGGTGGATGAGGGGAGATATTGAACAGAGTGTACAAACTTTCACTTGTAAGATGAATAAATCCTGGGGATCTAATGTACAGCATGGTGAATATACCCAGGAATGTACTGCACACTTGAAATTTGCTGAAGAGTAGATTTTAAGCGTCCTTAGCACAAAAATTATGATAGTTCTGTGATATGACAGATATATTAGTTACTTTGATTGTGGTGATCATTTCACAAGTATACCTACACCAAAATATCACATTGTGCACCTTAAATATATACAATTTTTGTTTGTTAATCATATTTCAGTAAAGCTGGATAAATAAATTAATTCGGTAAAATGGGAAGAAAAGACATATAAGGCAGACTTCATTAAAAGCCACATTACCAGGGCAAAATTCAGTCTCAGTAACAGAGTATCTTTGTTGGCACCTTAGCTCCATTCTAGCCTGGCACCGCTAGGTGACCTTGGCTTGCAAAGGTGAAACTCAAAGTTTTAGCTGATGTTGAAATGTAACTCTCATTCCCAACTAGATAAAGTGCTATGGACTGAATATTTGTGTTCCTCAAAAATTCATATGTTGAAGCCTAATCCCCAATGTGATGGCATTGGAGATGGGGCGACCTGGGAAGTAATTAGGTCATGAGGGTAGAATCCTCATGACTGGGATTAGTGCTCTTATAAGAAAAGACATGGAGAGCTTGCTTCCTCTCTCTTTGCTCCTTGCCATGTAAAGATATCAAAAGACAACTATCTACAAACAGGAAGTGGGCCCTCATCAAACACCAGATTTGTCAACACCTTGATATTGGACTTCCCAGCCTGCAGAACTATGAAAAATAAATGTTGCTGAAGCCACCAGTGTGTGGTATTTTTGTTAAAACAGCCCAAACTGATTAAGACAGCAAACTTTCATCAGTTCTGGAATATAGCTCTTCCTTACTCTAAACATGTGACAAGAAAATGGTTTATTTGAAAGGTACACATTGTAAAACCTACTCAAACATATAAATCAAAATGACTCTGTACCATTGAGCAAGGACCACTCCATAGAAATGGAAAACTCAGCATGGCCTAGCATTGATTGTCATGGCATCATTCAGTGTCAAATGATCAATTATTAAGAACCAAACCTGTTTTTGTACGTTGTACACTATCCATCACATAGAACATGTTATCAGTAAGAATAACCTGGCCTTGGCAACACTGGCGATGACATCTGGGAATATGAATGCTGGGTTTGTGGTATTCTTTTGAGATAGCTATCCTGTTCTGGCCGGCAATGAAAAGAAAACATTCCTTACAGTAAAAGCTACTTTTGCCTCAAAGGAAAAGCTATTCCTGATGTCAATCATACAAGCTCTAGGTGAGTAAAGAAAATAACTCTGCTTCTCTTCATCTGAATTTTTATTATATTTCCAGGCAAGAAATACCCACGACACTATCTGACATTTGAAAAAAGTTCGGGAGCTAGGTCTGAAGTAAGTAAAATCTCTTCTTCTTAGAGTTCCCTGAAAGAAGGGCTATATTGTTGAACTGAATAAGAATGATAGTGACATCTATTGAAACCTATGTACTTGCTACATGCTGATCCAAGTGACTTAGGTTCCAACAAACCTGTGAGATAAATACTATGTTACCTTCACATAACTAATAGAAATGATCCACGGAGAGATTAAGTTAATTGTCCCAAGTCACAAAGCTCATAACGATTAGAGTTGGAAATAGAATCCAGACAGATGAGCCTTAGAAATTATGATATTTCACCATGACACTGTGCTTATTTTAGTAGAGAAACTATTCCATGACACTCAGATTTTCTGGCTTCGGCACTCTATTTTTATTTCTCTTTGGTTACTCTAGGGTCATAAGTAAGGTTGTGTTTTATTCTGCCAAACCAGGTTGAATCAGATGATTAAAAGGGGAGTGGGATTGCACTGCCTACATGATGGTGGCAGCAATGATTAGTGGGAAATGCCAAGGGGAAATGAAAAACTCAGAAAGACTTTTTAGAAGGTTCTCCTTTTTTTCTGCAAATGTTGCGCTTCTAAGGAAGGATGGTTTTATTTATAGAATTTTTATATCTCTGGTCAGTGCCTTGAAACATCTCCTTTAAGAATTGAATGTCTACATGTTAAAATAGGCCTGATATATTTATTCAGACTAAAGATTCAGACTAAGATTTTAGTGATGGACTTTTTTACCATTTTTTAAAAGGGCCAAAAATGGGGGAAAGGCAATGCTTCACTTAAAGAAATGAATCTTTGGAACACAAATAAAGATATTGTAATGGACCCCTCAAGCCATACCTGTTAGGGACCAGACTGCAAGTCCTATGGGTAAGGCTGTCTCTTGGTGCAGAATACACTGCAAATTTAGAAGAAAGGAAGCCTTCCAATGGCACACAATACTTGAGTTACAAATGCTTCCAGAATTCAGTGGAATAAACCTCCATATGATGATCAAAGGGGACTTGTCCATTCAACGGAACTTATTAACCAAATGCATGCCACCAAACCACCTGGAATGCTTTTGAAAATACACATGTGGTTGAAAAAATGCTCCACATCACTTGCCATCAGGGAAATACAAATCAAAACCACAATGAGATACCACTTTACACCGGTGAGAATGGCTAAAATTAAGAAGACAGGAAACAACAAATGTTGATGAGGATGTAGATAAAGGGAAAACCTCTTGTACTGTTGGTGGGAATGCAAACTGGTACAGCCACTCTGGAATACAGTGTAGAGGTTCCTCAAAAACTTAAAAATAGAGCTACCCTATGACCCAACAATGCTCTACTGGATATTGACCCCAAAGTTACAGATAGAGTGAAACGACAGACACTTGCACCCCAATATTCATAGCAGCAATGTTCACAATAGCCAAACTGTGGAAGGAGCCACAATGCCCTTTGACAGATGAATGGATAAAGAAGATATATAGATAGATAGATAGATGATAGATAGATAGATAGATAGATAGAGATAGAGATAGAGATAGAGATAGATAGAGATAGAGGAGAAGGGGCAAGACGGCGGAAGAGTAGGGTCCCCAAATCACCTGTCCCCAACAAATTACCTAGATAACCTTCAAATCATCCTGAAAATCTATGAATTCGGCCTGAGATTTAAAGAGAGACCAGCTGGAATGCTACAGAGAGAAGAGTTCGCGCTTCTATCAAGGTAGGAAGACGGAGAAAAAAGAAATAAAGAAACAAAAGGCCTCCAAGGGGGAGGGGCCCCGCGAGGAGCCCGGCTGAGGCCGGAGCGAGTGTCCCCAGGACAGGAGAGCCCTGTCCCGGAGGAGCAGGAGCTGCACCAACCTTCTCGGGAGGAAAGGGGCTCGTAGGGAGTTGGAGCAGGACCCCAGGAGGGCGGGGATGCCCTCGGGCTCCCTGGGACACTAACAGACACCTGCGCCCCGGGAGATGCGCCGAGCTCCCTAAGGGCTGCAGAGCGCAGGGCGGGACCCGGAGCAGCTCGGAGGGGCTCGGGCGGCGGCTCCGCGGAGAGGCGGCTGAGCGGCGGGGAGCGCGAATCCAACAGCGCAGGCCCTGGAGCACAGGGCACCGGGACACAGCCCAGGATCCGGCCTCCCCTGGAACAGACAGAGACCGGGAGGGCCCAGGACAGCAAGGACGCTCCTGCCCCGAGCTGAGCAGATCAGCGGCCCCGACCCGGAGCCTCCAGGCCCTGCAGACGGAGAGCCCTGGAATTACTGCGGGGGCTGACTCCAGGTTCCCAGAGCTGCAGTAGCCACTGTGGCTTCCTCCCGGGGCCTCACGGGGTAAACAACCCCCACTGAGCCCTGCACCAGGCAGGGGGCAGAGCAGCTCCCCCAAGTGCTAACACCTGAGAATCAGCACAACAGGCCCCTCCCCCAGAAGACCACCTAGACGGACAAGATCCAGGGGAAGTCAAGGGACTTAAAGTATACAGAATCAGAAGATACTCCCCCGTGGTTTTTTTTTTTTCTTCTTCTTTCTTTTTGTTTCTGATTCCTTCCTCCACCCCTTTTTTTTCACCTTTCTTTCTTTTTCTTTCTCTTTTTCTTCTTTTTTCCTTTTTTATTCTTCTTTCTCTTTTTTCTTTTTCTCTTTGATTTCCTTCTTTCTCTCTCTCTTTTCTCCTTTTCCCAATACAACTTGTTTTTGGCCACTCTGCACTGAGCAAAATGACTAGAAGGAAAACCTCACCTCAAAAGAAAGAATCAGAAACAGTCCTCTCTCCCACAGTTACAAAATCTGGATTACAATTCAGTGTCAGAAAGCCAATTCAGAAGCACTATTATACAGCTACTGGTGGCTCTAGAAAAAAGCATAAAGGACTCAAGAGACTTCATGACTGCAGAATTTAGATCCAATCAGGCAGAAATTAAAAATCAATTGAATGAGATGCAATCCAAACTAGAAGTCCTAACGACGAAGGTTAACGAGGTGGAAGAACGAGTGAGTGACATAGAAGACAAGTTGATGGCAAAGAGGGAAACTGAGGAAAAAAGAGACAGACAATTAAAAGACCATGAAGACAGATTAAGGGAAATAAACGACAGCCCGAGGAAGAAAAACCTACGTTTAATTGGCGTTCCCGAGGGCGCCGAAAGGGACAGAGGGCCAGAATATGTATTTGAACAAATCCTAGCTGAAAACTTTCCTATTCTGGGAAGGGAAACAGGCATTCAGATCCAGGAAATAGAGAGATCCCCCCCTAAAATCAATAAAAACCGTTCAACACCTCGACATTTAATAGTGAAGCTTGCGAATTCCAAAGATAAAGAGAAGATCCTAAAAGCAGCAAGAGACAAAAAGTCCCTGACTTTTATGGGGAGGAGTTTTAGGGTAACAGCAGATCTCTCCACAGAGACCTGGCAGGACAGAAAGGGCTGGCAGGATATATTCAGGGTCCTAAATGAGAAGAACATGCAACCAAGAATACTTTATCCAGCAAGGCTCTCATTCAAAATGGAAGGAGAGATAAAGAGCTTCCAAGACGACAGGCAGGAACTGAAAGAATATGTGACCTCAAACCAGCTCTGCAAGAAATTTTAACGGGGACTCTTAAAATTCCCCTTTAAGAAGAAGTTCAGTGGAACAATCCACAAAAACAAGGACTGAATAGATATCATGATGACACTAAACTCATATCTGTCAATAGTAACTCTGAACCTGAACGGGCTTAATGACCCCATCAAAAGGCGCAGGGTTAGAGACTGGATAAAAAAGCAGGACCCATCTATTTGCTGTCTATCAGAGACTCATTTTAGACATAAGGACACATACAGCCTGAAAATAAAAGGTTGGAGAACCATTTACCATTCAAATGGTCCTCAAAAGAAAGCAGGGGTAGCCATCCTTACATCAGATAAACTAAAATTTACCCCGAAGACTATAGTGAGAGATGAAGAGGGACACTATATCATACTCAAAGGATCTATCCAACAAGAGGACTTAACAATCCTCAATATATATGCCCCAAATGTGGGAACTGCCAAATATTTAAACCAATTAATAACCAAACTGAAGAAATACTTTAAAAATAATACACTTATACTTGGTGACTTCAATCTAGCTCTTTCTACCCTCGATATGTCTTCTAAGCACAACATCTCCAAAGAAATGAGAGCTTTAAATGATACACTGGACCAGATGGATTTCACAGATATCCACAGAACTTTACATCCAAACTCAACTGAATACACATTCTTCTCAAGTGCACATGGAACTTTCTCGAGAATAGACCACATACTGGGTCACAAATCGGGTCTGAACCGAAACCAAAAGATCGGGATAGTCCCCTGTATACTCTCAGACCATAATGCCTTGAAATTAGAACTTAATCACAACAAGAAGTTTGGAAGGACCACAAACACGTGGAGGTTAAGGACCATCCTGCTAAAAGATGAAAAGGTCAACAAGGAAATTAAGGAAGAATTAAAAAGATTCATGTAAACTAAAGAGAATGAAGATACAACCGTTCAAAATCTTTGGGATACAGCAAAAGCAGTCCTGAGGGGGAAATACGTCGCAATACAAGCATCCACTCAAAAACTGGAAAGAACTCAAATACAAAAGCTCACCTTACACATAACGGAGCTGGAGAAAAAACAGCAAATGGACCACACGCCCAGCAGAAGAAGAGAGTTAATTAAAATTCGAGCAGAACTCAATGAAATCGAGACCAAAAGAACTGTGGAACAGATCAACATAACCAGGAGTTGGTTCTTTGAAAGAATTAATAAGATAGATAAACCATTCCCAACCTTATTAAAAAGAAGAGAAAGAAGACTCAAATTAATGAAATCATGAATGAGAAAGGAGAGATCACTACCAACACCAAGGAAATACAAACAATTTTAAAAACATATTATGAACAGCTATACACCAATAAATTAGGCAATCTAGAAGAAATGGACGCATTCCTGGAAAGCCACAAACTACCAAAACTGGAACAGGAAGAAATAGAAAACCTGAACAGGCCAATAACCAGGGAGGAAATTGAAGCAGTCATCAAAAACCTCCCAAGACACAAAAGCCCAGGGCCAGATGGCTTCCCAGGGGAATTCTATCAAACGTTTAAAGAAGAAATCATACCTATTCTACTAAAGCTGTAGGAAAGATAGAAAGAGATGGAGTACTTCCAAATTCGTTCTATGAGGCCAGCATCACCTTAATTCCGAAACCAGTCAAAGACCCCACCGAAAAGGAGAATTACAGACCAATATCCCTGATGAACATGGATGCAAACATTCTCAACAAGATACTAGCCAATAGGATCCAACAACACATTAAGAAAATTATTCACCATGACCAAGTAGGATTTATCCCCGGGACACAAGGCTGGTTCAACACTCGTAAAACCATCAATGTGATTCATCATATCAGCAAGAGAAAAACCAAGAACCATATGATCCTCTCATTAGATGCAGAGAAAACATTTGACAAAATACAGCATCCATTCCTGATCAAAACTCTTCACAGTGTTAGGATAGAGGGAACATTCCTCAACATCTTAAAAGCCATCTACAAAAAGCCCACAGCAAATATCATTCTCAATGGGGAAGCACTGGGAGCCTTTCCCCTAAGATCAGGAACAAGACAGGGATGTCCACTCTCACCACTGCTATTCAACATAGTACTGGAAGTCCTAGCCTCAGCAATCAGACAACAAAAAGACATTAAAGGCATTCAAATTGGCAAAGAAGAAGTCAAACTCTCCCTCTTCACCGATGACATGATACTCTACATAGAAAACCCAAAAGCCTCCACCCCAAGATTGCTAGAACTCATACAGCAATTTGGCAGTGTGGCAGGATACAAAATCAATGCCCAGAAATCAATGGCATTTCTATACACTAACAATGAGACTGAAGAAAGAGAAATTAAGAGTCAATCCCATTTACAATTGCACCCAAAAGCATAAAATACATAGGAATAAACCTAACCAAAGAGGTAAAGGATCTATACCCTAGAAACTATAGAACACTTCTGAAAGAAATTGAGGAAGACACAAAGAGATGGAAAAATATTCCATGCTCATGGATTGGCAAAATTAAAATTGTGAAAATGTCAATGTTACCCAGGGCAATTTACACGTTTAATGCAATCCCTATCAAAATACCATGGACTTTCTTCAGAGAGTTAGAACAAATTATTTAAAGATTTGTGTGGAATCAGAAAAGACCCCGAATAGCCAGGGGAATTTTAAAAAAGAAAACCATAGCTGGGGGCATTACAATGCCAGATTTCAGGTTGTTCTACAAAGCTGTGGTCATCAAGACAGTGTGGTACTGGCACAAAAACAGACACATAGATCAATGGAACAGAATAGAGAATCCAGAAGTGGACCCTGAACTTTATGGTCAACTAATATTCGATAAAGGAGGAAAGACTATCCACTGGAAGAAAGACAGTCTCTTCAATAAATGGTGTTGGGAAAATTGGACATCCACATGCAGAAGAATGAAACTGGACCACTCTCTTTCACCATACACAAAGATAAACTCAAAATGGATGAGAGATCTAAATGTGAGACAAGAGTCCATCAAAATCCTAGAGGAGAACACAGGCAACACCCTTTTTGAACTCGGCCACAGTAACTTCTTGCAAGATACATCCACGACGGCAAAAGAAACAAAAGCAAAAATGAACTATTGGGACTTCATCAAGATAAGAAGCTTTTGCACAGCAAAGGATACAGTCAACAAAACTAAAAGACAACCTACAGAATGGGAGAAGATATTTGCAAATGACATATCAGATAAAGGGCTAGTTTCCAAAATCTATAAAGAACTTATTAAAGTCAACACCAAGGAAACAAACAATCCAATCATGAAATGGGCAAAAGACATGAACAGAAATCTCACAGACAAAGACATGGACATGGCCAACATGCACATGAGAAAATGCTCTGCATCACTTGCCATCAGGGAAATACAAATCAAAACCACAATGAGATACCACCTCACACCAGTGAGAATGGGGAACATTAACAAGGCAGGAAACAACAAATGTTGGAGAGGATGTGGAGAAAAGGGACCCCTCTTACACTGTTGGTGGGACTGTGAACTGGTGCAGCCACTCTGGAAAACTGTGTGGAGGTTCCTCAAAGAGTTAAAAATAGACCTGCCCTACGACCCAGCAATTGCACTGTTGGGGATTTACCCCAAAGATTCAGATACAATGAAACGCCGGGACACCTGCACCCCGATGTTTCTAGCAGCAATGTCCACAATAGCCAAACTGTGGAAGGAGCCTCGGTGTCCATCGAAAGATGAATGGATAAAGAAGATGTGGTTTATGTATACAATGGGATATTACTCAGCCATTAGAAACGACAAATAGCCACCATTTGCTTCAACGTGGATGGAACTGGAGGGTATTATGCTGAGTGAGGTAAGTCAATCGGAGAAGGACAGTGTATGTTCTAATTCATTTGGGGAATATAAATAATAGTGAAAGGGAATATAGAGGAAGGGAGAAAAAATGTGTGGGAAATATCAGAAAAGGAGACAGAACATAAAGACTCCTAACTCTGGGAAACGAAATAGGGGTGGTGGAAGGGGAGGAGGGCGGGGGGTCGGGGGGAATGGGTGACGGGCACTGAGGGGGGCACTTGACGGGATGAGCACTGGGTGTTATTCTGTATGTTGGCAAATTGAACACCAATAAAAAATAAATTTATTATTAAAAAAACAGCTCTATTTTTCTTTTTTTTTAAATATTGGTGGACAGACTATTTTTATTAAGACTATGTTTTAAGCCTTTAGCATCTTTATTTTCCTTTCTAGGCATTACTGTATTTCTTTGTTTTTAAACAAAGTTGCTGCAATAGACACTTTACACAGAGTAATTTGCACCAGCATTGACCTTGAACCCAGTAGGGCACACCTCCTGGGTTTCCCTATGAACTCACTTTTCTACTTTCCAAGACAATGACTCATATCTTTTCGCCTTATCTTCCCACTGACACACCTACCTCCTTCCTGTGGCTGTATCACTGAGCACTGGGTGTTATTCTGTATGATGGTAAATTGAACACCAATAAAAATTAATTTATTTAAAAAAAAGAGATAGAGATAGATATGCCATGGAATATTACTCAGCCATCAAAAGGACGAATACTTACCATTTACATTGATGTGGTTGGAACTGGAGGGTATTATGCTGAGTAAAATAAGTCAATCAGAGAAAGACAATTATAATATGGTTTCACTGGTATGTGGAATATAAGAAATAGTGAAAGGGACCATAAGGGAAGGGGTGGGGGGAACTGAGTGGTGAAAACTTAGGAAGATAAAACATGAGAGACTTCTAACTCTGGGAAACAAACAAAGGGTTGCAGAAGGGGTGATGGGTGGGGGGATAGGGTAAGTGAGTGATGGGCATTAAGGAAGGCACGTGATGAGATGAGCACTGGTGTTATACTATATGTGGCAAATAGAATTTAAATAAATTTTTAAAAAAATAAAACCAAAGAAAAAAGAAAAAGATACACATGTGCTGATGGTCCAATTCATTGATTCATTGGTCTTATAACCATACTGAAGAGTGTGGATTATTGGATATTAACCTAGATGGAAGTCATTAGTTCTATGTCATAAAGATTTGCAAATTGTCTGTCACAGTCACTATTAATGTGCTCTAATAAAGGCTAATAAAGGCTAATAGATCCATCCTCAGATTTCCCTGAATAGATTTCCCCCAATTCTGCTTTCTCTGAATATAATTTGTAGCAATATTTCTTATTATGATATGCATATCACAATTAACTGTGATAACTTTTTAGAATGTACATGCCTAGGAATTCAAAGTCAGTAGCAGTATTATTTTTGAAATTCCCACAATGATTTGAATGCATGCCTCTCAATTGAAGGTCATTATCACAGAATTTCATATGTATTCTTTATTTTAACAAGCATTACCATTTTGAGTTTATTTTGGATATGGTGTATACATATGTTTCATTCTTTTGCATGTAGCTGTCCAAATTTCCCAATATCATGTACTGAAGAGACTGTTCCACATTGTATATTCTTGCCTCCTTTGTCATAGATTAATTGGACATATAAGCATGCATTTCTGAGCTCTGTATTCTGTTCCGTTCCATCGACATGTCTATTTTTTTTTCTAGCCAGTACCATACTGTTTTGATTACTACAGCTTTGTAGTAATAGTTTGAAATCTGAAGTTGTGATACCTCCAGCTTTATTCTTCTCTCCTGAAATTGTTGTGACTATCTGAGGTCTTTTGTGGTTCCGTGCAAATTTTAGGATTATTTTGTCAAGTTCTGTGAAAAATGCTATTGGTATTTTGATAGGGTTGATAGGGATTGTATTGTATCTGTAGATTACTTTGGGCAATATGGACATTTTAATGATATTAATTCTTCCAAATCATGAGTATGGTATACCTTTCCATTTATTTGTGTCTTCAATTTCTTTCATCAATGTCTTATAGTTTTCAGAATACAGGTCTTTACCTCCTTAGTTAAATTTATTCTTAGGTATTTTAGTCTTTCTGATGCAATTGTAAATGGGATTGTTTTCTCAATTTATCTTTCTTCTCACATATTATTAGTATATAGATACACAACAGAATTCTGCATATTATTTTTATCCTATGGTTTTATTAAATTCATTTATTAGTTTGAATAGCTTTTTGGTGCAGTTTTTAGGGTTTTCAATTTTTAGTATCATATCATCTACAAATAGTTACAGTTTTAATTCTTCCTTACCAATTTGGATGCCTTTTTATTTCTTTTTCTTGTAGATTGCTGTGGCTAGTAATATGTTCAATAAAAGTGGTGAGAGTGGGCATCATTGTCTTGTTTCTGATTTTAGAGAAGCTTTTAGTTTTTCATCATTGAGCATGGTATTAGCTGTGGATTTGTCATATATGGTCTTTATTATGTTGAGGTATATTCCTGCAATAGCCACTTCATTAAGAGTTCTTATGAATGGATATGAATTTTGTGAAATGCTTTTTCTGCATCTATTGAGATGATTATTTGATTCTGTCCTACATTTTGTTAATGTGGTATGTCACCTTGATTGATTTGTGGATATTGAATCATTCTTGCATCCTTGAAATAAGTCCCATATGGTTATGATGAACTACCCTTATTTTAATGCATTGTTGTGTTCAGTGTGCTAATATTTTGTTGAGAATTTTTGCTTCTATATTCATCAGGGATATTTGCCTGCAATTTTCTTATTTAGTAGTATCTTTTTCTGGTTTTAGTATCAGGGTAATACTGACCTTGTAGAATGCATTTGGAATCATTCCTTCCTCTTCAGATTTTTTGAATAGTTTGAGAAGGCTAGGTATTACTCTTCTTTAAATGTTTGGTAGAATTCAGCTGTGAAGCCATCTGGTTCTGGACGTTTGTTGGGAATTTTTTTATTACTGAACCAATTTCATTGCTAATAATCTGTTCAAATTTTCTGTTTCATCCTGATTCAGTCTTGAAAGATTGTGTTTTTAGTGATTTATCCATTTCTTCCAGGTTGTCCAATTTGTTGGCATATAAGTTTTCATAGTAGTCTCTTATAATCCTTTATATTTCTGTGGTGTCAGTTGTACCTTCCCCTTCATTTCTGTTTTATTTGAGTTCTCTTTTTTTTGTTGATGAGTGTGACTAAAGCTATATCAGCTTTGTTTATCATTTTAAAGAATGAGCTCTTTGATATTTTCTATTGTTTCCTTAGTCCCTATTTCATTTATTTACACTCTGACCTTTATTATTTCTTTCCTTCTACCACCGTTGGGTTTTGATTATTCTTCTTTTAAAAGTTCCTTTAGGTGTAAGGTTGGATTGTTTATTTAAGATTTTTCTTGTTTCTTGAGGGAGGCTTGTATAGCTATAAGCTTCCTGCTTAGAAGCTTAGAACTCCTTTTGCTGCATCCCAAAGATTTCAGAGTGTTGTGTTTTCGTTTTCATTTGTCTCTTGGTGTTTTTCTATTTCCTTTTTGATTTATTTTTTGACTCATTGGTTGTTTAATACAATGTTGTTTAAACCTCAATGTGTTTGTGTTTATTCCAGTTTTTTTCCTTGTAATTGATTTCTAGTTTCATATTGTGGTCAGGAAAGATGCTTGATATGGTTCAGTCTTCTTAAATTTATTGAGACTTCTTTTGTGGCCAAATATGATCTGTCCTGGAGAATGTTCCATGTGCACTTAAGAAGAATGTGTATTCTGCTGTTTTTAGATGGAATATTCTGTATATATCTGTTAAGTTCATCTGGTCTAATATGTTATTCAAAGCCATTGTTTTCTTATTGATTTTCTGTCTGGATGATCTATTCATTGATATAAGTGGGGGTGGAAAATTCCCTACTATTATTACATTACTGTCAATTTCTCCTCTTGTGTATGTTAATATTTGCCTTAGGTTTAGGTGCCCTATGTTGTGTGCATTGATTTACTTAAAAATTTTATTTATTTTTTGATGAGAGACACACACGGAGAGAGAGAGAGAGAGAGAGAGAGACAGACAGAGAGAGAGAGAGAGAGGCAGACACACAGGCAGAGAGAGAAGCAGGCTCTATGCAGGGAGCCTGATGTGGGACTCAATTCCGGGTCTCCAGGATCAGGCCCTGGGCTGGAGGCAGTGCTAAACCACTGAGCCACTGGGGCTACCCCTTCTTTCTTTTACAGAGTTCTCCTTAATATTTCTTGCAGAGCTGGTTTGGTGGTCACATATTCTTTCAGTTTCTGCCTGTCTTGGAAGCTCTTTATCTCTCTTTCTATTCTGAATGAGAGCCTTGCTGGATAAAGTATTCTTGGCTGCAGGTGCTTCTCATTTAGGACCCTGAATATATTCTGCCAGCCCTTTCTGGCCTGCCAGGTCTCTGTGGAGAGGTCTGCTGTTAATCTAATACTTCTCCCCATATAGGTTAGGGATCTCTTGTCTCTTGCTGCTTTAAGGATTTTCTCTTTATCTTTGGAATTTGCAAGTTTCACTATTAAATGTCGGGGTGTTGAACGGTTTTTATTGATTTTAAGGGAGTATCTCTCTATCTCCTGGATCTGAATGCTTGTTTCCCTCCCCAAATTAGGGAAGTTCTCAACTATGATTTGTTCAAATACACTTTCTGGTCCTCTGTCCCTTTCGGCACCCTCTAGAACCCCAATTAAACGTAGAATTTTCCTTCTGAGGCTGTCATTTATTTCCCTTTACCTATCCTCATGGTCTCTTCATTGTTTGTCTCTTTTTTCCTCAGCTTCCTTCCTTGCCATCAACTTGTCTTGTGTGTCACTCACTCTTTCTTCTACCTCGTTAATCCTCATCTTAGGACCTCCAGTTTGGATTGTATCTCATTTAATTGATTTTCAATTTTGGCCTGATTAGATCTAAATTCTGTAGTCATGAAGTCCCTTGAATCCATTATGCTTTTTTCCAGAGCCACAAGTAGCTTTATAATTGTGCTTCTGAATTGGCTTTCAGACATCGAATTGTAATCGAAATTCTGTAACTCTGTGGGAGAGAGTACAGTTTCTGATTCTTTCTTTTGTAGGGAGTTCTTTCTAGTCATTTTGCTCAGTGCAGAGTGGCTAAAAAGGAGTTGTACTGGAAAAAGGGGAAAAAAATAGAAAAAAAGAAATAACAAACAAAACAAGGAGGGGTATCCTCTGGTTCTATATACTGTAAATCCCTCGCCTTCCCCTAGAGCTTTCCAGAGCTGCTTGGCCAAGAACTTTCTCTTCCCCTGTCCTTCCAGCTGGTCTTCTGGGGGAGGGGCTGCTGTGATGATTCTCAGGTGTGTGCACCTGGGGAGCTGCCCCCAACCTCCGCCAGGTGCCGGGCTCATTGGGAGCTGTTTATGCTGTGAGGCCTCTGTTCCCTGACGGCCCTGCCTTTCCCAGGCACAGGGGACACCAGGAGGGACAACCCCACTGGCAGCAGCCAGCTCTCCAGCCCTGGAGTCAGCTCCCACAGTAACTACCGCAGCTCCCAGTCCACACTGGTCTGGATGCTCCGGGGGGCAAAGGGTGCTGGTCTGCACAGCTGGGGGCACCCGGCGGCAGGAGTGTCCTCACTGTCCTGTGTCCTCCCGGCCTCCGCCTGTCCCGGGGGGAGCACAGGATCCTGGGCTGTGTACCCCGGTGCCCTGGGCTTGGGGGCCTGTGCCGCTGGAATCAGGCCCCCGGGGCCACACAGCCCCCTCCACAGGAGCCGCCACCTGAGTTGCTCCCAAGGCCCCACCGGGTGCGTGCCCCAGCCCTTTAGGGATCTCGGCCCATGGGGTGTGGTGCTCTCTCCCAGGCGCCCCTCCTCTGTTAGTGACCCGGAGAACCAGGAGGCTCCACTGCCCCTCCTGGGATCCTGCCCGAGTTTCCAGCTGAGCGCCTTTCCATGCAGGAAGAATCTGGTGCGGATTTTTTTTTTTAGATTTTATTTATTCATGAGAGGCATACAGAGACAGAGAGAGGCAGAGACACGGGGAGAAGCAGGCTCCATGCAGGGAGCATGATATGGGACTCGATCCCAGGTCTCCAGGATCACACCCCAGGCTGAAGGTGGGCGCTAAACCGCTGAGCCACCGGGGCTGCCCCCGGTGCGGATTTTTAAAGTTCCCTCCTCTCCCGGGCTGGGCTATCTTGTCCTAGAGGCTCTCGCTGCTCCACCTTAGCCCGGCTCCTCGCGGGGCCCCTCCCCCACTGGATGCTTTTTTATTTATTTATTTTTCCTGTCTTTCTACCTTGTTAGAAGCACAAACTCTTCTCTCTGTAGCATTCCAGCTGTTCTCCCTTTAAATCTCAGGTCGAATCCGTAGGTGTTCAGGATGATTTGAAAGTTAACTAGGTAAATTGGTGAGGCCGGGTGAGGTTAGGACCCTACTCCTCCACCATCTTGCCCGCCCCCCTTTATTGCCATTTTCTTAATTGTTTTCTGAATGTTTTTGTAACTCTTCTCTGTGCCTTTCTTCTCTTCTTCTCTTTCCTTGTGATCTGATGGCCTTCTTTAGTGTTATGCTTGGATCCCTTTCACTTTCTTTTTTAGTTTATCTAGTATAGATTTTGTTTTGTGAGTATCATAGGGTTCATATATAACATCCTATGTATATAGGAGTCTATTTTAGATGGTCATATTAGTTTAAATATATTGTAGGGACACCTGGGTGGCTCAGTGGTTGAGCATCTGCCTTTGGCTCAGGGCATGATCCCAGGATCCTGAGATTGAGTCCTATATCAGGATCCCTAAGGGGAGCCTGCTTCTCCCTCTGCCTATGTCTCTGCCTCTCTCTCTGGGTCTCTAATGAATAAATAAACAAAATCTTTTTAAAAAATAAAAAATAAATATATTGTAAAAGTGCTACACTTTTAGTCCCCCTTCCACATGTTATGTATTTGACAACATATTTTGCAACTTTTTATTTTGTGTACCCCTTAACTAATTATTGTAGGTATAATTGATTTGACTACTTCTGTCTTTTAACTTTCATACCAATTTTATAAGTGATTGATGTTCTAACTTTCCTATATATATATGCTGTTACTAGTAAATTTTTTCATAATATTCTTATTTGAACATAAGGCATTTTCTGCTTAAAGAAATCCCTTTAACATTTCTTAAAAGGCTGATTTAGTGGTAATGAACTCCTCCAACTTGTTTTATCTGGGAAATTCATTATTTCTCCTTCAGTTCTGAAAGATAACTTTCCCATATAGAGTACCTTTGGTTATATGTTTTTTTCCTTTCAGCACTTTGAATATATCATGCCACTGTCTTCTGGCTTGCAAACTTTCTGCTGAAAAATCAGCTGATAGTTTTATGGGTTGTCCCTTGTATGGAACTGGTTTTTTTTCTTTGTTGCTTTTAAGATTCCCTCTTTATCTTTAATTTCTGACATTTTAATTATGTCTTTTTTTAATTTTTTTTTATTTATTTATGATAGTCACACAGAGAGAGAGAGGCAGAGACACAGGCAGAGGGAGAAGCAGGCTCCATGCACCGGGAGCCTGACGTGGGACTCGATCCCGGGTCTCCAGGATCACGCCCTGGGCCAAAGGCAGGCGCCAAACCGCTGCGCCACCCAGGGATCCCCAATTATTATGTCTTAATGTGGACCTCTTGTGTTCATTCTGTTTGGAGCTATCTTTGCTTCCTAGACTTGGATATCTGTTTCCTTTCCCAGGTTAGAGAAGCTTTCAGGTATTATTTCTTCAAATACAATTTCTGCCCTTTTTTCTCTCTCCTCCTTCTGGGACCCCTATAATGTGACTATTAATATGCTTATTGCTGTTAATATGTAGAAGTCCCTTACCCTATCCTCATTTTTAAATTCTTTTTTCTTTTTGCTTTCTAGCTTAGATTATTTCTACTACCCTGTCTTCCAGATCACTGATCTACTCTACTGCATCCTCAAATCTGCTGTTGAGTCTCTCTACTGTATACTCCAATTCAGTTATTATATCTTTCAGCTCTGATAGTTTGTTTTATATCTTCTCTTTGTTGAAGTTCTCGTGAGTTCATCTACTCTTCTCTCATATCTAGTGAGCATCTTTATGACCATTACTTTGAACTCTTTATTAGGTAAATTGCTTACCTCTGTTTCATTTAGTTCTTAGGTTTTATCTTTTTGTTTTGAATTCTAAATATGTTTAGAACATATTCCTCTGTCTCTGCATTTTTTTTTTTACTCTCTGTGTTTGCTTCTATGTGATAGGTAGGTCAGTTACATCTCCTGGTTTTGAAGGTGGTGGCCTTAATGTAGAAAGAATTCTATGGAGCCCAGTAGCATAATCCCCATGGTCACCAGAACCAGGTGTTGCAGGTGTGTCCCCTGTGTGGTCTGCATGCACTCTCCTGTTCTAACTGGGCCACTCATACAGGTATGCTATTGGCGGGGCTGGCCTCCAATGCAGCTGGCTAAGAAGCCAGGCTACAGCTGCTGCAGATATGCTGGTTGGGTGGGTTATCCCCTCACCACAGCATGGTTGCCTGTGACTTTTGCAGGTGTTCCACAGTGACTTTTGCAGGTGCACTGCTGGCTGGGGCTGGCTCTCCCTTTTCCCTGGAGCAGTAGTCACTTTACAAGGGGTGCCTGGCCCAGCCAGAACAGCCAACAGATTGTGGTGGTACAGTAGTTATGTTATGGGAATGCCATTCCTGGCCAACGCTACCCACCAGGTGTGGAAAGGCAGGAATCACTTTAGAGGGACACCTGCCAGGGCAAATGAAACAAACAAGCAAAAACCTGAAATTAATAAAATATTTTTTAAGATTTTATTTATTTATTCATGAGAGACACACAGAGAGAGGCAGAGACACTGGCAGAGGGAGAAGCAGGCTCCCCCTAGGGAGCCCGATGTGGGACTCAATCCCAGGGCCCCAGGATCATGCCCTGAGCTGAAGACAGATGCTCAAACATTGAGCCACCCAGGCATCCTTAAAACTAATATAACATTGTATGTCCACTATAATTCAATTTTAAAAATAAATAAGTAAAAATTTAAGATTGAATTATATTTAAAAATAAGAAAAACACTTGTAAAGGGCTGAAATATCAACCCAGGATTCTATATTCAGTCAAAATATCATTCAGCAGTGAATGTAGGGGTACCTGTGTGGCTCAGTCAGTTAAGCATCTGCCTTTGGCTCAGGTCATGATCCCAGAGAGTCCTGGGATCAAGCCCCGAATCAGGCTCTCTGCTCAGTGGGGAACCTGCTTCTCCCTCTCCCTCTGCCTGCCACTCTGCCTACTTGTGTACCTTCTCTCTCTCTCAAATAAATAAAGTCTTTAAAGAAAAAGAAAAAAGGAAGTGAATGTAAAAATGAAGGCATTCTCAATAAAGGAAAACTAAGAATTTATTGCCAGAAGACATACTCTAAAAGAAAAGCTAAAGGAAGTTTAAGGCTGAAAGAAAATGATACCAAAAGGAAACTTGTAACCTCAGGAATGAAGAAAAAACAAGAAAAATAGTTAATATCTTGTTTAATATAGTAGCCTATTTTTTCCTCTTAAGTTCTTTACAATATGTATGACAGTTAAAAGGAGAGGTATAAAATTGTACTGTTTGGTCTTCAGTATACTTGGATATAACATTTTAAAATTATAACATAGGAGGTGGGTGGGGGGATGGAGTAACTGGATGATGGGCACTGAGGAGGGCACTTGATGGGATGAGCACTGAGTGTTATACTATATGTAGGCAAATTGAACTTAAAACAAATGTAAAATTAATTAATTAATTAAAATAAATAAACTAAGTTACTATTACCAAAATCTACTTGTCATATATAACAAAACTAATAAAAATCAATTTTTATACATCATTTAAAAAATAAAATTATAACATAAATGGGAGTGGGTGAGGGAACCTAGATAGTAAGATTTCTACATTTCACATAAAGAGATAAAATATTTTAAGTACACTATGATCAGTAACTTTAGAAAAGTATAAAAATATAGCCAAAATTCAATTAATAAACTAATGTGGAAACTAATAAATATTGTAATAATCCAAAAGAAACCAGAAAAAATTTAACAAAGGAACAAAAACCAAAAAAGATAAATAGAAAACAAATACTAAAATGATAGCCCTAAATACAAACATACCCATAATGATGTTAAATGTAAATGATTCCTAGATACCACTTAAAAGACAACATAGTCACATTAGATTTTAAAAGATTTTAAACTATCTATAAAACTCACTTGAAATATTATGATACAGAGAAGAGGAATAGGAAAGAAAAAAATGTACCTTGCAAAAGCAATCTTAAATGTATAAAGCACCTAAAAACAGGTCTTTAAAATAAATAAAGCAAAAACTGATGAAATGGAAAAGAAAAATAGAAAAATCCATAAATATAGTTGGAGAGATCATGCTGTTATATCATTAATTTATTAAACAAATGGAAAGAAAATCAGCAAGGACATAGATCTGACAAACACTATCAACCAATTTGACACAATTTACATTGATAGAATACTTGAAACCATAACTTAAGAGTAAACAGTATTTTCAAATACAAATGGATCATTCACTAAGGTAGACCATATTCTGGGCCATCAAAGCACTAAAAATTTAAAGGAATTAAAATCATATGAAGTATCTTCTTTCACTATAAATAAATTTTAATAAGAAATAACAGAAATATATCTAAAAACACTTCAAACATTTGGATATTAAGTAATACACTTCTAAATAAACCAGACATTAATAAAAAATACCTCAAGGAAAAATAAAAAATGCTTTTAGCTGAATGGACAAGAAAATTGGGATATACTAAATTTGTGCAATTTGCCTGAAGCAGTGATTAGATTGAAATATATAGCATTAAATGCTTATATTAGCTTATATTAGAAAAGAGGAAATGTCTCAAATCAATAATCTATAAAAATAAAATCAAATTCAATGCAAAGCAAGCAGATGTCAGAAAATTAGAGACAAAAGCAGAAGTTCATGAAGTTAAAAATGGAAAAACAAATAGAAAATCAATGAAACTGAAAGCTGGCTCTTTGAAAAGATCAATAAAATCAGTAAATGTCTATGCTGATCTAAACAAAAAGAGATAAGACACAAATTGCCAATAACAGGAATGAGAGGAGATAGCACTCTAGTTGTGACACACATTAAAAGCATAACAAAAGAATATTAACAGGAATACTATAGCCATAAATTGAACATCATAGGTAAAATCGACAATTCTTTACAAGAGACAAGGTACCAAACTCGTTCAGAAATAGATAAATTGAACATTTCTGTATCTGTCAAGGAAATTGAATTTATATTTTAAAACATTTCAACAAACAAAACTTTAGGCCAAGATGTTTTCACATGTGACTTCCAGAAAACCTTTAAGAAAGAAATAATACTAATTCTACACAAATTCTTTCATAGAATGGAAGAAGGAAGAAGTTTTAACAAATCATTTTATAAGCACAGATTAACTATAATATCAAAACCAGACAAAAACATAAGAAAAAAAACTAGAAACCAATAATCCTCATGAACATAGACACTAAATCAACAAAATATTAGCAAATAATAGTGGAGTGGAGTTTATTCTAGCAAAGTAAAGCCAATTTAATGTTCAAAAATAAACCAATTTGGGATGCCTGGGTGGCTCAGCAGTTAAGCACCTGCCTTCTGCCCAGGGCGTGATCCTGGAGTCCCGGGATTGAGTCCCACATCTCGCAGGGGATCCCTGCGAGAAGCCTGCTTCTCCCTCTGCCTATGTTTCTGCCTCTCTTTCTCTGTGTGTCTTTTATGAATAAGGAAATAAAATCTTAAAAATAAAAATAAACCAATTTAATGCACCATATTATCAGACCAACTTTAAAAAGATACAATCATCCTAATAGTTGCAAAAATAATATATGCAAATTCACCATCTATTCATAATAATGATTTTTAGCATACTCAAAGCAGATGAGAATTTCCTTAAATAGATAAAGGAAATAAAATTAAAACCCTATAGCTAACACCATACTTGTGCCTTTCCCCTAAG
Source organism: Vulpes vulpes (assembly GCF_048418805.1). Taxonomy (NCBI): domain Eukaryota; kingdom Metazoa; phylum Chordata; class Mammalia; order Carnivora; family Canidae; genus Vulpes; species Vulpes vulpes. The sequence continues at coordinate 85,513,580 of NC_132796.1, read as the reverse complement.
ATCATTAACAATGAAAGGATGTGTACTCATACCACTCCCATTCTAAAGTTTACTGGGAAGGATAACACCAAAAAATGGTGAGTTAGGGAACTCTAAAATCCAAGCTTCTACAAAAGTAATAAATAAACTGGCAAAAACTGTCAGGATCAACTTTTTCAGAACTCTGGAATCTAATAAAAAATTGACAATTATCAGAGGATCACTTAATGAAGAAAGAAGATTCTGGATCTTGGCAAGAAAAGTGCTGTGAAATTTTAACTTGCCAATTAACCACCCTTCACTCCCCAGCTTAGTGGCACCCACAAAACTAGCAGCTGCATTACTGGTGAAAGTTGTTGATATCAGAGCAATAAAGATTTTATTCTCAAAGAATTGTGAGTGTATGTTTTGGCCTGTCCTGTGGCTCCCTGACGAATCCTTTGAAGGGCTTGCCTTTGGTTCACCAAAGGCATTCTGGGAATGCAGAGTGTTCCCAGGCCCGAGGAAGCTTCCTGGGGCATGTTTGCTGAAAACACATCTAAAGGCACACATCTTGGCCATAGCAACCTGAGACAAGAGACAATGTCAAGACAATAGACCAACTGAAAATCCTAAGAAATAAGAGGCTGGAAAATGACCTAAGTGCAGAATAAGGGGTACTAAAAGCCCCAGGGAATCAAGATATCCATGCACATATCCAGAGTTGGCAGTATACTTAGAAAAGCCCTGATGAGACTTTTGGGCTAAATGGAAACAGAAAGTAAATGCTAAAGCAGAGTTGTAAATAGTCTGGCTAGTGTTGAAGGAGTATCCCCAGCACAAAGCCAGTCCATAAAAACAGAGATAGTTTTTCTTGGCCCCACTTGTTTAAGGAAGATCTTTCAAAACACTCTGTGTACATTAATGGAACAAAACACAAACTTTAGCTGCCACACATGTCAAAGAATACATACTTTACAAAAATAGTTTAAAATTCCCCCAAAATAAATAACAGTAATCCAAATGAGCCATATCAACAAATGAGGAAGGAGATCTGATCTCCAGAGGATATTCATTGTAATATTCAAAATGTCTAGTTAGCAACAAAAAATTATGAGTCACATAAAGAAATAAGAAAAATATGGCCCATTCACAGTAAAATAGGAAACATTTTCAAAAATACAAGAGAGGTAAATACTTCCTAACCCATTCAATGAGATCAGTATTATCCTGTTACCAAAACCAGGCAAAGACATTACAGGTAAATAAACTATAGAACAATATATTTTATTTATGAATATAGGTGCAAAAATCCTCAACAAAGTATAAGCAAACCAAATCCAACAGCATATAAAATGATTATACACCATGACCAAGGGGGACTTTTCTCAGGAATGCAAGGTTAGTTCAACACATGAAAATTAATCAGTGTACTACACCATATGAATAGAATAAAGAAAAAAAGCATGCTCATCCCAGTAGACACAGAAAAAGTTTTTTACAAAATCCAACATCTTTCATAGTAAAAACACTCAGAACACTAGAAATAGAACAGATTTTCCTAAACCTGATAAAGGGCCTCTTTAAACCCACAGCTAATACTCTTAGAAAAAAACCTAAGTGTAAATCTTCATTAACTTGCATTGGCCAACAGTTTCTGAGACATGACATAAAAAAGCACAAAAATATACATAAATTGGACTTCACCAAAACCAAAATCTTTTGTGTGTCAAAGGACACTATCAAGAATGAAAGACAACACACAGATTGGGAGAAAATATTTGAAAATTCTATGTTTGGTAAAGGTCTATATCCATAATACATAAAGATCAACAGTAAAAAGACAAACATCACAGAAGTGGGTAAAAAATTTCCTTCTTTTTTAAAGCTGAATAATATTACATTGCATGTATATACCAGAGTTTCTTCATCCATTTGTCCATTGGTGGATATTTAGGTTGTTTCCATGTCTTGGCTATTATGAATGATGCTGCAATGAACATGGGAGTGGAAATACCTCTTTGAGAACTTGTCTTAAAAAAACGCAATACTGTCATTTGAGACAGCATGGATAAGCCACTAAGTAAAATAAGCTAAACACAGAAGGACAAGTATTACATGATACAATTTATATGAGGAATCTAAAATAGACTCAAAGAAGCAAAGAGTAGAATGGTGGTTCCCAGGGGCTGAGGAAGGGAGAAAAGGGGAGATGTTAGTCAAGAAGTACAAAGTTTCAGTTATGCAAAACAAATAAGTCCTGGAGATCTAATGTACAGCAACATGACTATAATTACCAAAACCATATTGTATCCTGAAAATTTTAAGAGTGTAGACCTTACGTTAAATGTTCTTATCACAAACATTAGAAAAAGACAAAAAATATCAAAAACATAAAAATATAAGAAAGAGGGCAGGAGAAAGCTTTTCAAGATCATAAATATGTTTACGGTATAGATTATGGTGATTGTATCATGGAGGTATACTTATCTCCAAACTAATCAAATTGTATACCTTAAATATGTACAGCTTTGTATGTCAAGCATACCTCAATAGTTTTTTTAAAGTGTGCCAAGAGGGGCACCTGGGTGGCTCAGGTGGTTGAGCATCTGCTTTCAGTTCAAGTTATGATCCCAGGGTCCTGGGATTGAGCCCTGCCCTGGGCTCTCTACTCAGTGGGGAGCCTGCTTCTCCCTCTCCCTCTGCCTGCCCTGCCACTCTGCCTATTTGTGCAGTCTTTCTCTGTCAAATAAATAATCAAATATTTAAAAAATAAATAAATAAAAATAAAGTGTGCCAAGGGACCCCCAATGTTTACAGCAGCAATGTCCACAATAGCCAAACTATGGAAAGAGCCCAGATATCCATTCACAGTTGAATGGATAAAGAAGATGTCGGGACACCTGGGTTGCTCAGTGGTTGAGCATCTGCCTTAGGCTCAGGGTGTGATCCCAGGATCCGGGATCAAGTCCCGCATTGGGCTCCTTGTGGGAGGCCTGCTTCTCCCTAAGCCTGTGTCTCTGCCTCTCTCTTTCTCTGTCTGTGTCTCTCATGAATAAATAAATAAATCCTTTTTAAAAAAAAAGATGTGGTATATTATATACATAATGAAATACTACTCAGCCATCAAAAAATGAAATCTTACCATTTCCAATGACATGGATGGAACTAGAGGATACTATGCTAAGTGAAATAAGTCAATCAGAGAAAGAAAATTATCATATGATTTCACTCATATGAGGAATTTAAGAAACAAAATGGAAGAGCATAGGGAAGTGAGGGAAAAATAAAATAAAACAAAATCAGAGAGGGAAACAAACCATAAGGATTCTTAAACATAGAGAACAAACTGAGGGTTGCCGGAAGAGAGTGGGGTGGGGAAATAGGGTAACTGGGTGAAGGGCATGAAGGAGGATATGGGATGGAATGAACACTGGGTGTGATATGCAACTGATGAATCACTGACCTCTACTTCTGAAACTAATAATAAACTATATGTTAATTAAATTAAAAAAATAATGTGCCAAGGGATTTAATAGTTCTCCAAAAACAATATAGAAATGGCTGATAACATAAAAAAACTCAATATCCTTAGTATTTTGTGAAATACAAATCAAAACCACAAAAAGATACCACTTTACACCTACTACAATGGCTATAATTAAAAGGAAAAAAACATAATAGCCAGTGCTGATGAGGTTGCAAAGCAAACAGAACTCTTACACATTGCTGGTGGGAATGTAAAATTGTATAATAACTCTAGAAGCTAGTTTGGTAATTTCTTAAAAGTTAGACATTCATATGTTCCAGCCACTCCACCCCTATATATTTATTTACCCAAGAGACATGAAAACTTATATTCACACACAAAAAAAAACCTTTATATGAATATTTATAACACCTTTATTCATATTCACTAAAATTGAAAACAGTCTAAATGTCCTTCACATGGTGAATAGGCTGACAGACTGTGGTATACCCATACAATGGACTACTACTCAGCAGTAAATAGGAGCAAGTTATTGATACACTCAAGAACAGGAATAAAAGGGCAGCCCAGGTGGCTCAGCGGTTTAGTGCCACCTTCAGCTTAGGGTGTGATCTTGGAGACCTGGGATCGAGTCCCACATTGGGCTCCCTGCATGGAGCCTGCTTCTCCCTCGGCCTGTGTCTCTGCCTCTGTGTGTGTGTGTATGTCTCTCATGAATAAATAAATTCTTCAAAAAAAAGAACAGGAATAAAAGCCAAATGTTCTGTGCTAAGTGAAAGAAACTGGACTAATAGGCTACATATTATAGCCCTTTATATGACATTCTAGAAAAGAAAATACTATAGGGACAGATTAGTTAGTGTTGGGGAAAAGGTTTGATTATGAATGAACTCCACAAGGAAATTAGGTGGGTGGGTTATAGAACTATTCTGTAGCTTGGCTGTGGTGGTAGTAACATAATTTTATTTTATAATACTCACAGAACTTTACATGAAAAGGAGAAAACTTTATCGTACATGGTTTTTTTTTTACTTTTTATTTTTTAAGAGAGACTTAGGGACCATAGCAACCAACTATAAAATAGCAACCTATTTTTGGATCCTGATTTAACCTAACTATACAAAAATTATGAGCTTGATGGAAAATGGGAAATATGAATACCTACTGGATATTGCCTGAAATTAAGGAATTGGTGCTACTTTTAAAAGTATGATTATGGTATTGTAGTTATGTTTTATTTTAGCTCTTACCTTTTAGAAGTACTGAAATTTATAGATTCAATATATTAAAGATGCACTTCAAAATAATGGAGGTATGGTGAGTGAGAGGAGTTCAAATGAAACAAGATTGATTGTAAGTCTACCTTTGTATCTATTTGAATTGTTCCATAGTAAAAACATGGTTTTTAGATTTTTACCTATTTATTTTAGAGAGAGAGAGAGCTAGTGAGGGTAGAGGCAGAGGGAGATGGAGAGAGAGAATCTCAAGCAGACTGCGCTAAATGCAGAGCCCAATAAAGGGTTCAATCTGTTTCCCTAAAATAAATAAATTTTGGGGCACCTGGGTGGCTCAATGGTAGAGCATCTGCCTTTGGCCCAGGTTGTGATCCTGGGGTCCTGGTATCAAGTTCTGCATCAGGCTCACCACAAGGAGCCTGCTTCCAACCTCTGCCTGTGTATCTGCCTCTCTCTGTGTGTCTCTCGTGAATAAATAAATAAAATCTTTTAAAAATAAATTAATTTTTTTGAATGAGAACCAGCAACTATAGCCACATTTTGCTTGAGCTGATAACAGGTAAATAATCAACATAGTTCTTTTTGCTGTGAAAGGAAGAGAGAAAATCTTCCAGTGGAGAAGTAAGGAAAAGCAAACTATTATTGTGTAATAACAGCTTGGCAAACTTAATTTGATCACCTGCTTGCAAGAAGGGGGACTAGGTAGCTGGCTAGGGGACAGAAGTTATAGAGAAATTTCACTGTATAGTCTCTTGTGCGCTTTGAACTTTGAACTCTAAGAAACCATTTCTTGTTCAAAATTAAATAAAATTTCAAAAATGAAGAGCAAAAATAAGTCAGAGGCAGAAAGCATTGCAATGAGGTAAATTAAATATGCTGACATCTTCATCTTATATAGAATATAATAGAAAACTTTTTATTCTTAAAATTGACACTTAAGAATTATAGCTACAAATATGGTGTTATTGTTTTAAATAGGAATGAGAGCCTTTTTTTTTTTTTGGAATGAGAGCTCTTAACATAGTGATATAAAGACCAAAAGGAAACAAAAATATTCAAAAATATTTAACACATAGTAGAAAACTAAGATTTTTTTTAAAGAGAGGAAACATTAAACAATATAAAATTTCAGAAGCAAGGCTAATTGTAATAATCATGACAATAAAAGCAACGAGAAATTATTTAAACTTCTTTATTAAAGTCAAAGAAACACAGATTGGATCAAAACCCAAACCCAATAAAAGGACTCGTAAAAGAGATACACATTAAATAAAGGGATTTAGAATAAAACTGTGTCTATATCGACATCTTTATCTACATTTACATCCAAATCTATATCTATCTACAACCATACATACATGAAAAGAAACCAAAAATGTTTAAACAAGCCAAATGAAATCTTTGTCATACACTAAATATTAAATGTGGGGGGGGGGGGGAATGTGTGTGGGTTATGTGGAGCATTTTTTCTTCTGTATCATTTTTCTGCCTATCTATTTTAACACCAGCATATATGTATCATTGTAGCTTTGGGAATTTTGATCGGAATTGAATTAAATATGTATATGTATATCTATATCTGTATCTTTTGGGAGAGAATGGGCATCAGCACAATATTATCTTCCCACCCAAAACACAGAATCTGCATTTACTCATGTATCTTTCAATGTACATTCACAAAGTCTAAGAGCTTTCTTTATAAAACTTCCTGCACATTTCTTGCTATATTTATTGCTCTTGTGAATAGAATTTTTCCCATTATATGTGCTTATTTATTATTGTAGGTAGATAATAAAACTTACATTTTGTCCTATATTTTGCAGTGGGAAGCATTACTGAATTCCCTTGTTTATTTTTCAATAATTTTTCAGATGATTCTCTTGGTTTTACTAGGGAGCAATTTTACAATTGTAAATAATGATAATTTTGTGTTCTTTTTTCTGACATACATACTTTTCTCTCCTTTTGTCACATTAGCTAAAACTTCCAGAATAATGAAGAGAGAAAATGAAATGATGATAGTGATAATAGATTTTAATGAAAATGTCTTTAATTTTTCACTATCAGATGTAAAGTTAGGTATTGACTAGAGAAAATGTTATCATATTACATAAATATACTTGCATTCCTAAGCCTAGAGTTTAGGTTTTTTTGCTTCATTAAAATCAGGAGCAGGGACGCCTGAGTGGCTCAGTGTTGAGCACCTGCCTTCAGCCCAGGGTGTGATCCTGGAGATCGAGTCCCATGTCGGGTTCCCTGCATGGAGCCTGCTTCTCCCTCTGCCTGTGTCTCTGCCTCTCTCTGTGTGTCTCTCATGAGTAAATGAGTAAAATATTTTTAAAAAACAATAATAAATAAAATCAGGAGCAGATGTAAATTTTCAGCTATCTTTTTAATACATTTTGATATAATTATGATAAATGTTATTAATAGATTTCCTAACTCAAATACCAATGCCCTTCATAAATACAATCTCCTCAGTCACATGTGTCATGCTCTTCAAGTAACACTGGAAACCATTCACTGATAAATCATTTGGGATTTTTCCATATATACTCAATAAATAAGATTGGTAAATTGTTTTGTTCTGCTATCTTTGTCAGCATAAATTAAGAAGCTTTGGCTCTTGTTCTTAACCCTGAAATCACCTATTTAAGACAAGAATTATTTGTTCCATGGAAGTTTACGAGGGTTAGGAGAAAGCCATAAACCTGTGTCAGTCTTTTATGAACATGGTAACTTGACAGCTTATCAGTATTGTCAACCTATCTACTGTTACAGAGACAGCAGTGAGCGTTTATATTTGTTTACAACATTTTTTGTTTCACCAAGATTTTCAATTTTAAAATCTTTTCAGAAATACTTACCTAGGGATGACTGGCTGGCTCAGTGGGTAGAGTGAGTCCCATGATAAGTGTTGAGCCTAGATTTTTAAAATTATTTTATTTATTTATTTGAGAGAGAGAGAGAGAGCATGAGAGAGCAGGAGCAGTGGGGAGGAGCAGAGGGAGAGGGAGAAGCAGACTCCCTGCTGAGCAGACAGCCCAACGTGGGACCCTGAGATCATGACCTGAGCCAAAGGCAGATGCTTAACTGACTGAGCCATCCAGGTGCTCTGTGGAGCAGAGCAGATTTTACTTTAAAAAAATCAGGGCAGCCCTGGTGGCTCAGCAGTTTAGCGTCACCTTCAGCCCAGGGTGTGATCCTGGGCTCCCTGCATAGAGCCTGCTTCTTCCTCTGCCTGTGTCTCTGCCTCTCTCTCTCTGTGTGTGTCTCTCATGAATAAATAAATAAAATCATTTTTAAAAAATCAATAAAAATTTTTTAAAAAGAGAAGTATTTACCTATATTGATATGCCAATGATAATTCCTAATCTTATAAATTTCTTTTTTTCTTGATTTGATCTAGTTAAACTTTGTATGAGTGTGTGTGCATGTGTTTCCCTGCAAATGACTTTTGGCTATTTCCTAATCTTTTTTCTAAATATCAAGATGTTTTTCCTTTTTTTAAAAGATTTTATTTATTTATTCATGAGAGACATAGAGAGAGAGGCAGAGACACTGGCAGAGGGAGAACCAGGCTCTATGCAGGGAGCCTGACGTGGGACTCGATCCCAGGACCCCGGGATCAGGCCCTGATCTGAAGGTAGACCCTTAACCGCTAAGCCACCCAAGCGCCCTTTTCTTAATCAATCTTAACACTTGTTTTCTAAATTATAATTTCAAAGTTTAACTTGTTAACATTCTTTCTCCTACATTCCATACATTTGTTTTGTTCATCTCACTTTATGAGTTGAGTGCTTTATTCATCTATTTTCTTTCCTTTTCTGATTGAATCATTTATAATGATGAATTTGAGTTTGGCTTTCATGTTTCCCATAAATTGTGACATGCTGCATTCTCATTATTGGTATTTTCTAATCACTGTAATCTGTGATTACAGTTATAATTTTCTCTGTAATTTGAGGTTTATATATAAATAAGCAGTTATCATGTCTAATTTGTTGGGCAATGGAAAAATAAAAAGGGAGATGTGAGTTATATAATTTATTGCACAGTGATCAGAGAATGTGGGGGGCATAAAGTGTGCTATTTAGAATGTGCAGGGGTTTATTTGAAACCTACTATATCATCTCACTTTGTAAATGTCCCACGGACATTTAAATATTAGATTTAGTCCATGTAGCATATTAATATCATTATACCACATTACTACAAAATCATGCACTGCATAATACCACACTAATTATAATATGGCATATTACATATATTAATCAGAACTTCTTTATTTGTATTTTATTTTACTGTCATCAAGGTAGATCCGGGCTGGATGGCTAGGAAAATAAACATAAATTGTAGGTCATCAGCATGTAGTTAGTAATCAAAACCACATAGGTAAAAGAAGATGTATATAAATATGGTGATTATAATATTTATTTATAATAGCAAAATACTGGAAACAACCTGAGTGACAAGAGTAGGGAAAATAGCTAAATATGCTATATTCAAATAGTCTGCTTAAATAAACCACAGCATTTCCATACTGATAAACTAAAACTACAGCATATTACTACATAGGGCTTATGAAGAATAAGATAGATCTATGTGTTCTAACATCAAAGTGCATATGACATAATTGGGAGAAAAAGAGTAATTTGCCTAATTATATATATACATACATATATTATGATACCAGTTATGTGTACATATATAATCATAATACTGTATATTTTCTATGGTGATACATATAAATATTGATAAGGATAATTGCCAAATTGATAAATGTCGTCACCTCTAGGGAGAGAGAACAGCATCAGATTTTAGGGTGATGCCAAAAGGACTTTAGCCTTATCTTTCATGTTTAAATTTTGCCTGATTTGTAAGATTAAAATTAATTTTTAATATTAAAATACATTGGTTAATAAATATTTTTAATTTTTAATTGAAGTATAGTTGATACATAATGTTATGTTAGTTTCAGGTGTACAACATAGTGATTTGACAAGTCTATACATTATGAAATGGTAACCATGATAACTGTAGTTATCATCTGTCACCACTGCAAAGTTTTTACAGCATTATTGACTATATCCCTTACAATGTATTTTTCATCCCATGACTTACTTATTTTTTAATTGGAAATTTGTACCTATTAAACCCCTTCGGGGCGCCTGGGTGGCCCAGTTGGTTAAGTGTCCAATTCAACCTCAGCTCAGGTCTTGATATCAGGGTCGTGAGTCCAAGCCCCACATAGGCTCCATGCTGGGCTGCCCATCCCTCCACCCCCCTTCCCTCTGGCAACCACCAATTTGTTCTCTGTATTTAAGTGTCTGTTTCTGTTTGTTTGTTCATTTGTTATGTTGTTTATATTTCACATATAAGTGAAATCATATGGTATTTGCCTTTGTCTGATTCATTTCACTTAGCATAATACCCTCTAGGTCCAACCATGTTGTTGCAAAGGGCAAGATATTATTTTTTTATGGCTGAGTAATATGCCATTGTGTGTAAATATACCACATTTTTTAAGATTTTATGTATTTATTTACTTATTTATTTATTTATGAGAGACACAGAGAGAGAGAAACAGAGACACACACAGAGGGTCCTCAAAGGGAGCCTGCTGCAGGACTTGATCCCCAAACCAGGATCATGCCCTGAGCCAAAGGCAGATGTTCAGCCACTGTGCCACCCAGGCATCCCTATACCACATCTTCTTTATTTATTATCTATTAAAGACACATAGGTTGCTTCCATATCTTGGCTATTGTAAATAATGCTGCAATAAACATAGGGGTTCATATATTTTTTTCAAATATGTGTTTTTTGAGCAGCCCAGGTGGCTCAGCAGTTTAGTGCCGCCTTCAGCCCAGGGTGTGATCCTGGAGACCTGGGATTGAGTCCCATGTCAGGCTCCCTGCATGGAGTCTGCTTCTCCCTTTGCCTGTGTCTCTGCCTCTCTGTGTGTGTGTGTCTCTCATGAATAAATAGATAAAGATGTTTTTAAATGTGTTTTCATTTTCTTTGGGTAGATACCGAAGAATTACTGGATTGCATGGTATTTCTATTTTTAATTTTTTGAGGATACTCCATACTGTTTTCCATAGTGGCTGCACCAGCTTACATTCCCACCAACAGTGCTAAAGGGTTTCCTTTTCTCTATATTCTTGCCAAAACTTGTTATTTCTTATCTGTTTGATATTAGGCATTCTCAATGGTGTGAGGTGATATCTCATTGTGGTGTGAATTTCCATTTCTCTGATGATTAGCAATGTCGAACATCTTTTCATGTGTCTGTTGGCCATCTGTATGTCTTTGGAAAAATGTCTATTCAGCTCCTCTGCCCATTTTTTAATTGGATTGTTTGTTTCTCCATGTGTGTTGAGTTGTATGAGCTCTTTATATATTGTGGATTTTAATCTCTTATTGGATATCTGATTTGCAAACATCTTCTAAAATTCAGTAGGTTGGGCAGCCCCGGTGGCCCAGAGGTTTAGTGCCGCCTTCAGCCCAGGGTGTGATCCTGGATACCCGGGATCGAGTCCCGCGTCAGGCTCCCTGCATAGAGCCTGGTTCTCCCTCTGCCTGTGTCTCTGCCTCTGTGTGTGTGTGTGTGTGTGTGTCTGTCATGAATAAATAAATAAAATCTTTTTTAAAAAGTGGATTTAAAAAATAATAATAATAAAATAAAATTCAGTAGATTGCCTTTTCATTGTGTTGATCATTTCCTTTCTTGTGCAGAAGCTTTTTAGTCTAGTGCGGTCCCAATTGTTGAATTTTGCTTTTATTGCCCTTCCCTGAAGAGACAGACCCCAAAAAATATTGCTGAGATTGATGTATAAGGGTATACTGCCAATGTTTTCTTTTAGGAGTTTTATGGCTTCAGTCTTACATTTAAGTCTTTAATCTATTTTGAGTTTATTTGTATGTATGCTATAAGAAAGCAGTCCAGTTCCATTCCTTTGCATGTAGCTGTCCAGTCTTCCCAACACCAATCATTGAAGAGACTTTTTTTTTTTTTGCTTCAAAGGATGCCATGAAGAAATTTATTTATTTTTATTTTTTAAAAAATTTTTATTGGAGTTCAATTTGCCAACATATAGCATAACACCCAGTGCTCATCCCACCAAGTGCCCCCCTCAGTACCCATCATTCAGTCACCCCAACCCCCTCGCCCACTTCCCCTTCCACTACCCCTTGTTCATTTCCGAGAGTTAGGGGTCTCTCATGTTTTGTCCCCCTCACTGATATTTTCACTCATTTTATCTCCTTTCCCTTTATTCCCTTTCACTAATTTTTATATTCCCCAAATGAATGAGACCATATAATGTTTGTCCTTTTCCGATTGACTTATTTCACTCAGCATAATACCCTCCAGGTCCCTCCACATCAAAGCAAATAGTGGGTATTTGTCGTTTCTAATGGCTGAGTAATATTCCATTGTATACATATACCATATCTTCTTTATCCATTCATCTTTTGAAAGAGACTTTTTTTCTACATTGTATATTCTTGCCTCCATTTTTGTAGATTATAGTCAATAAATATTTTTTTTAATTTTGACAAAAATTCAACACTTCTCACGATAACAATGCTTGCAAAACTAAAAATAGAAGAGACCTTCCTCAACCTGATGGACATCTATGAAAAACCACAGCTATTGTCATACTAAAAGGTAAAAGCCTGAAAACAAGTCAAGTAAACTCAAATTAATACCAATATTTTAGCTTATAGAATTAACATGATATTAAAGTATGATATCCTATTTTGTAAGGGCAAGGGATATACAGGCATTTTAATACCTTGCTGGAGGAATGGAAATCTATACAATCTTTCTCTTCTAATTATATCAATTAAAATAATCACACAGTTTGACACATCAATTCTATTTCTTGAATTACCAAAAATAAACAGTTATAGACATGTCTAAAAATATATGTACCTAGATATTTATCTCAGTTTTATTTATACTAATAAATTAAGAAACCATCAAATATCTAAACTTGTGGATAGGTTAAATAAAATATAGTACACAATATAATGTATCTGTATAGAGCCATTAGAAAATAATGTTTCTGAAACTTTTAAAATATTTTATTTATTTTGTCTCTTAATTAGAGACATAGAGAGGCAGAGAAATAGGCAGAGGGACAGCAGGCTCCCCACTGGGAGCCTGATCAGGACTCGATCCCAGGATCCTGGGATCATGACCTGAGCCAAAGGCAGACGCTCAACCACTGAGCCACCCAGGTGCCCCTCTGAAGTCTTTTTAATGACTTTAGAAATGTAGAAATGTAGAAATATTTATGATGTATTTAGTAAAAAGGGCTATAAAATAGTATGCATATTATCCCAAATTTATTTACATGAGAGGAGAAAAATACTAGAATAATACTGATTATCTTTAGAATTATATATATTAATTTCATTCTATTCTGTTTGCTCTTCTGTGTTTTCCAAATTGTCTATAATGAATATGTATTAACTTTCCAATGAAAACAAACATGTTAACTCTAAAAAACAATTTCACCTAGAAGAATAAAAACAAAAAGTCTTGAAAATGTTCATACACTTTGACCCAACTGACCCAGTAGTTGAACATCTAAGAATATACCCCAATCAGAATTTAGGATCTGCTTATCTAATCAGAGTAGACCACAGTGATTTATGGACAAGGTTGATTATTACAGCATATTTTATAATGGAAATTTAGGTCTAACAATTTAAAGTCTAACCATTTAATGTCTAAATTTAAAGTCTAACAATACAGTATTGATTAAATTAATTATATTTTATCTTATTCATAAATTGTTACAAGCCATGTTGTGGAAAATATTTAATGCCATTGAAAAATATTCCTCTCATATTAAGTGAAAAAGTAGGTTCTGAACAATATATATCAAGAACAAAATCATTAATGTTAAAAAAATAGTTGACATTCAGTAAAGTTAGGTGGCTACCTACAGATAAATGTGAATGTTTTCAAGCTAAAGCTACTTTTGGGAATACAAGAGAAATACCATCTTACTCCCAGAATTGCCTGGCACATAAGAAGTACTCTGTAATCTTTATCAAATTAGATTACTTTCCATTCTTCTCCTCCCATCCCCATGTGCTAGTCCTTATAGATATCTATTGTTGGGAGTTTCTCATTTATATTTTTCAGAGAGTTAATGGCCAAGTTGAGGGCAGCACTCCCTGAAGAGGTTTAACATGTAAGAGACTCATTGATCATGGAATAAGGATTTAGAGGGCAAATTTGAAAACATTGGGGCAGGGTCAGCAATAGAAAGTGAAATGTAGGGGGATAAGTACAGCATAGTGAAAAGAGAGCTGGATATTTGCATTTGGAACAATGGTGGAAGATAAGATGGACTGATTTAAGTTGTCTCAACAGGTGAGGATTGTCAAAGACCTAATGAGGTTGGTACATTGTCATCTTTGAACAGCATTCAACTGGGATGTCGCAAAGTTCTGGGTTTTCCTCAAGGTTAAGCAGCAACCCTACTACATAAGAGGCCTCAGTTGAAACCTAGTGGAACTTAGAAATTGGAACATTTGAAAAAGACACTAAGGATGAGATCTTGAAACATAAGAAGATGTATAAGAGAAGATAGTGTCACAAAGGACAAGAAGATCTTCAAGGGAAGAGTGGTCAACTCCGTCAAAAACCACAGAAGTGGACTTGAATTGGGGCTAAAACTAGGCCACAGAAATAAGGACAGTAAAACTAGTTAGTAATATAAAATAAAAATTCCGAACTCTAGAGAATAAGCTATCACATCTAAAATTCTACGAAAACAGTGAATTCCCAAGATATTGAAGTCAGGAAGATGTGTTTTGTGTTTTTATGATTTCCCTATCTGTTTGAACCAAAGGCCTATCCAAAAGAGCAAATACAATTGTCAACCTTTTTTTAGAGGTTTGAAATTATTTGTATTTTTAAATGTGCTTAGTCTCATTTTTTCACTGAAGGTCAAACAAATAAAAGTCAAGCACTGACAAGGTTGAATTGTCCCATCTTGTAAGCAAACCTTTGCCTGGAATTTTACTTTGGCAAGCCAGAAGGTCTTCTTTTGCAAAGTCGTGGGTCCCCTTTCTAAAGAAGAGAGGGTCATCCTGAGTATGTTTCTCCCACGGTCATTTATTTCCTCTCAAGCCAACTGGATGCTTCTCTGTCAGAGGGCTCTGTATTTCCATCCAAAGGAATTATAAACACATTTTAGGGGTAAAGCAGATGTTACTTTGTATAAATGCAGATGTTACTTAAAATCAATGTGCTTATAATAATTATAACTTTCATTTGCATTCTCAAATTCTGGATCACAATTATTGAAAGTCCCATCAGAGATCACTTTATTCCTTTTATCATGGCCTTTCTACTTCTGCTGTTAATTTTACTATTTCTCATCAAATGCTAAGATTTGGACCAATAGACTTTTTATATGAAAAAAAAGGATAACTCTAATCTTTAACTAACAAAGTTTAGCATCAACCTTGCAAATAATTATACACAGATTATATTATTAAGGATACAGATTGGCCCTCAGTCCTCACACGTCCTTTCCAAAGAGATCAATCTCCAATTCTTTAATGACTTTAATATCTGTGTTTTGTACAACATAAAATGTCCATCTTCATACAGCCACCCAGTTCTGACCTTTCTCTTTAGTCTGATCCTGGCATCTATTACACGAGCATCTTACATCTCTCTCAAATGAAGCTACTTAAAGCTCCACAAGTATGATATTATCTCTCATTCCTCTAAACTTTAAACCAACTACTTTCTCAACCACAAATGCTCTTTCACAAGGTCTTCACCTGACTAATCTATACTCTTTTACTAAAAGTCTGTCAAGGTATCTTGGGAAATCAATCTCTCTCTCTCTCTCTCTGTCTCCCTCCCTTCCTCCCTCCCTCCCTCCTCTCCCTCATCCCTTAAATTGAATTGTATCCCCATGTGCTCCTATTGCATGTGTCATACTGCATTGGCATTTTTTAACCCACCCTATTGAGGTATTATTTACAGAAAATAAAAGACACTTTTTAAATATACGGTTTGATGAGTTTTGACAAGTGTATATGTCTGTGTAATCAACACCTTGATCAAGACATAAAACATTTCCATCAGCAAAGAAAATTCTCTCATGCTCATGTCCCTCTGCAGCCAATCCCACCCACATGGGCAGACACTAATCTTATTTCTGTAAACATAGCTTTTATTATTCTAGAACTTAGTATAAATGAAATCACATAGTATGTGCTTTCTTTGACATTGGCTTCTTTTGCTTAGCACAATGTTTTTAAGACATTCATATTATTGTATGATTGATGGTTCATTCCTTCATATTGCTTCAGGGATATACCATGCTTTGCTTATCCATTCGCTTATTGATGGAAATTAGGATTGTTCCCAGTTTGAGGCTATTATAAAAAAAAACTGCTCTCAACATTTGCACACAAATCTTTGTATAGATTATGTTTTTGTTTCTCTAGAATAAATAACTAGGAATAGAATTGCTGTGTCATATGGTAGATATATTCTTCATTTTATAAGAAACTGCCAAACTGTTTTACAAAATGTGCTCCACACTGGGTGTTATGCTAAATGTTGGCAAATTGAAGTCCAATAAAAAAAAATTTTTAAATATGCTCCACTGTACATTTCCACCAGCAGAGTATGAGCGTTTTATATCTGAAACAATACTTGGGATGGTCAGATCTTTCATTTTTGCCATTCTAATTAGTACGAAGGGTTATTTCTCTGTGGTTTTAATTTTCCTTTCCTTGATAACTAACAACATTCAACATCTTTTCATCTGCATTGGAATGTTTGGAGAGTCAGCACATTGTCTCTGAAAAAAATCTGATTTTGGAACCAAAAATCCACATTTGAATTCCAGACCTGCCATTTGCAGTTGTTTAATCCCGGGCCATTATTCAACCAGTCTGAGCCACAGTCAATTTATCTGTAAAACAGGGATAATGCTATCACACAGGTAAATAATGTATGTGAGATGCCTAGCACAGTGCCTTTTATGTAATAGATCTTAATAAGTGGTAATTATGATTATTCTTCTGGAAACTGGTTTAGAACCCTTATCAGTTTTCTTCTTAGGACATAGTCAAAGCTGCAGGAGGTTATAAACCTTACCTATTCTCGTGTTTCTGTAATTCAGGGACTTGCTCTATAGTCCCTTATCCCTTGATTTCCTCTACAGTTTTCTAACTTCGAGTTTTTAATTATTTCCCCAGCTACTGTCCCACTGCCTCACTAAAATGTAAGTTCCCTGAGGAAAGTAATATACGTGTATTATATTCCTCTGTATTCTGAGCAACTAGAATAGTGCAGTAAGTACTTGCCTGATGAAGAAAGGAATGAATACCTGCATCCTCCCTCTCTGCCTCACTTCTATGCATTGATGCACACATTGGTTGATCTGCCTGGCTTTCAATTTCAATTTCTCTCAGAAGGCATAAGATGCTTTCTTTTGTAATTACCCATGGATAAGTCTGCCTCACCACCACCCAGCCTCAAAACTCTTAAATGCTGCATGCTAGCCTAAATCAACCTCCCAGTTTTATGCTTACCTGGAAGAAGGTAAGATCTGTAGCCGCAATTCTCTGATCACCCAGTTCACAGTATCTTTTGCTCATTCCTATCACTGGGCTGCTGACCATCCACAAGCTATAGTAAACTCATAAGCATAATTAACCCAAGTGCAATATAGCTTTGTGGTTTGTTTGTGTTTTTTTAATGTAGGCTATGGTATAGGACAAACCTATGAAAGAGACCAAACTCTACTGTTTATTTTCTATGTGACTTTTGGCAAGTTACTTAATCCCTCTAAGTTTCAAATGTCTCCTGTTCTATGTAGGTAAAATAATTAGGTGATGCATATAAATAGCTTAGCTAGTTCCCAGGTCCTAAGTAAGCTGTCAATGAGTGTCAGGGATGACTTCTCTTAAGAAGAAGTGTTAGAGCTGAGATTTCAAAGATGAAGAATAATGTTTGAGCTGAAATTTGGAAGATGAGTAGGAGTTAGCCAAGAAAAGAGTTGAGGAAGAGTACTACAGGCAGGGGGAACAGAATGTGCAACAGTAAGTTTGGGGTGACTCTTCACCAGTATAGTCTTTTACCAGTGCTAAGTAATATTTGACAACAGGTAGTTAGGTATGTTGCCTATCCTAAAAGAGTTTCTTCAAATTGAGATGATAATAGCCATAGTATCTGGCAACTTTGTGAAGCAAGCCCCCAAGCCAGTATACCTGAATCAATCCAGTTATAAGTATTAAACCCTTTGGGTGCCTGGCTGGCTCAGTCAATGGAGCATGTGACTCTTGATCTCCAGGTCATGAATTTGAGCCTCACGTTGGGTGTGAAGATTACTATTTTTTAAAAAAGTATTAGACATTTACTAATAATGTCAGTAGAGTCCAGTCCCCTGAGAACACTTTGGTAGAGTATGACTTGGTAGTACTTTAAAGAACCTGAAGCTATCCATTACAAATTGCCTCTATTCTTAATTCTAACCTCTTTTAGCCAGATACTTATAGTCACTTCCTGAAAAACCTACACCTTCCACTCATATCAGAAATCTGTTACTAGTATAAACAATATTTCACAAATGACACCAACATTCTTGCCATCGCTAGGGCAAGGCTCCTGGGATCTTGGTGATGTATTCTCATATGTGAAGGTCAGAGAGTATCCCTAAATCATATGTATGATCATAATATCTCTCTAGTGCAAGAGCCCACACATTTGCCAAATGGGCCTATTCCATAGAACTGATTTCATGGCCAAGGCCCTTCACTAGTATATAGACACCAACTGTTCACAAGAATCGTAATCATGCCATAGGAAGGTCATTTTCTTCCAATATTATCTAGATTATCATGAAGTTATTATTTGAGAATGACAGCACTTCAGATGATTTATTCCCTCGTGTACAGCACTTTTATGAGTCTCTACAAAATTAGACTTCTGAAGTGTCTAGCCTTGCCAATATCTGGAAAGATGGCAAGTAGGAAATGGTCTTCCACACACACTTTGGTAATGTGAATATTCTATAGTGCCATTTTACATGTGCAAAGTCCCAGTCTTCTTTCAGAAATTAATCAAAACATTCATGTACAATCTCCTGGTCCAAGCAGGAGTTCTATCAAAAGAAGTGAGCCCCTGAAGATTTTACAGTTTTACTCTCTGAAGATGGGAAAACCTTGCTCAGGGAACTCAATATAGGTTTGCCAAATGAATCAGTGAATACAGGGTGAATGAATACATGGATGGATGAATCAATGAATGGAAAAGAGGAAAAATAATTAGAGTATGACTATAACCTGAAATGTTTAAGCTATCCATAAATCAAATCTCAAGTTATTTTTGAGCACTTATTATATGCAGGCACTATTGCAAGTACTTTATATGTATTATCTCATTTAATCCTCACCACTACCAAATGAGCTTAATGCTGGTACTAGTTATATAGCTAAGGAAACTGAGGCTCAGAAAGTAATTTTCTCAGTCACACAGATATTAAGTGGCAGAACCAGCATATGATCCCAGGTACTTTGGCAATAGGCTTTAATCTCTTCATTTCTAGTTCAACCCCCACTAATGCATAATACATTTGCAAGCATGTATTAATTTAGTAGGAGGAGGTAGTGTATCTAAATATGATAGGGTGAAAGAGGTACTTAAATTTGAGGGGAAATGTTGAAGCAAGGAAAATTTTTAAAACATAAAATTATTCCTATGAAATGGTCTTTGGTGATGTTCAGGGCCTCAGACTTTAGGATCTTTACAAACTTGGGTTCAAATTCTGGTACTAACTTGGCTTTGCAACTATGAATAAATTAGCAATTCTCTCTGTGTTTCAGCATGTTCAACCGTAAAGTGTGGGTAACATTAGAACCCACATTATGTGGCAGTTGAGAAGATTAGATAACACAAACAAAGCCCATAATGTTGTGTCTAGGACATAGCAAGAACTCAATCATGTTAGCTAATACTGTTATCATCATCATTATTATTAATATCCTAATGGCCCAACTGTATAATACAAATGGAAATGGCAAATTACTTTGACATTTCAAGATATCGATCGTATTTGGCACGGTGTTGACACACCCTAAAATTCAGACCACATGAAAATGAATTCAATGGCAAGGAAGACAAAAAGCAAACTGTTTATGATGATCTAGTGAGGATGGAAATATTTTCATTCATAAGTAAATAGGCAATAACAGTGTGCTATTTCTGAAAACAAAACAAAAGTGGCAGATGAAAATTCAGCATATTTATCCAAAGCCCATTGATTTGTTAAGGGACCATCATTCCTTGAAGGTATGTCTTCTCATCCCTCAAGGACTACCTGCTTACAAAGAAGTCTGGGATGCAAACTATCATCTACAACAACACACAATACATACGTCCCACTGGAACTTAGAAGATGGCTCCTCACCTATGAATCCTTGTAACCAAGAATGCCCGCTATGTCCAGGCAAGTGCTGCTCTATCCCTTCACCAATCTTAACCGTGACTCTGGCATTGAACTAAAGTACAATTTGCTTCCTACATGGCAAGTTTAGTTTGAGATTTTTGACTTGTAACATCTAACAGGGAAAACCGGGGAGAATTTTTCGGCTTATATGGTTTCAGGTACCACAGAAAATCAGCAAATTCACGACACACCAGGCAGGAAGGCAGTTAGTGTCAGGCAGGCAGCCAGAGACAGGAATGGGTGGAGGGCAGGTCACGAGCCGATCAGGCGGCCTCTTAGGAGCAAGTGTGAGCATGATCAGGATAAGCAGTGAGTCACAGCAAAATAGGCAAATTGGAAGCCCTACGGGGTCAAGCAAATAGTCTCCTTCAGGAACCAGAGGAAGGAGGGGCGGGGGGGGGGGGGAGCGCCTGGGGGGGGGACGGGGGCGGGACAGGGGTAAATGCTTAAAACCAAAAGCAGAACAGGAACAAATTACAAATGGAGAATGCAGTCGCATTGCGTCAGAATCAAGTGGACTTTGGCAGCTAAGGCAGCTCCCTGTTCCAGCTTCAGCTGTGCTCCTTCTCCTCCTGCCACGTGAATCTGGCCTGGGGGTTTGCAGCAGAGGCCACGGACACAGCTGGCTAAGGGAAGAGCGTGGGGGTGAGGAGCTGAAAACAGTTCCTGCAAAGAAAGAGTGGGTTTTGCTTTATAAAGGAAATTAGAAATGTGCTAAAGGAGGTATTTGACTATGAATGAGGTATCTGGGTATTTAAATACCCCCAAAGAAAATCACTCAATAGCAAGAATGCCTAAGCTTAGAAAGATTTAACAGAACACAAGCACACACTTCAGTAAATGAGTTAATAAACCATATAGCTAAACATGCATGGCATTTTCGATTCATGCCTCATCTCCTACTCTTTTCAAAGGGCAGAGAGCTGTTTAACAACCCTTCAGTGTTCCAGGCAGCAAACAGGCTCTCAACTATTAATGGCAAAGCTGCCAGAAGCCAGACATACCTGGGAACAGATGAAAGGTTTCGTTTGTTCACCTTCAACATTACTCTAGTTCCCACTCAGGACTTCTGAGCACATTACTGGAAATTTTTTAAACACACAGTTACTGGTGTGAAGAGGTTTCTGAGAACATACAAAGCATACATTCAACAAGAAAGTCCACCTGAAAATCCTGTGAGGGCAGAACTGGATTGGAACATTACAGCATTGCCTGTTCCTTTTACAAAGACCAAAGCAAGTTCAAAGGCTCAGAGACTTTCTTGAAAATGATACAAATGTTATGGCTAATTAGGTTTTACCTTGCATGCCAAATCCAACAGATTGGTAGTTGCTTCCTGAAATCCTGTCGTATACCTGATAAAATTAGTAATAACTGCCGTGGCCTGGGGACAGGGGAGGGGGCGGGCGGGGTGGGGGGGTGGTAGATATTCACCATTGTTTAAAAGTCTGCTTTGCTTGGAGTCTCATTCCTTTCTTCTATCCTAGAGATGCAGACTGGCAGCTTGTACACTGGGTTCACACTAAAGATATGCTTTGGTGCTCACGGTATTTTTTAAAAATTAGTTGCCAATATTGGAAAATGAGAGATTTCACGTTTTTGAGAAAGCATTTGAAGTTTCTTTTCAAAATGGAAATGTCTAGCAATTTTAGGCCTATCTTTTCAAATGGCAACAATTCCTAGAGCTGAGTAGGGGCTGCTTCCTCTAGATGGCATGTGCTATCTTAAATTTGCCTTCTTTCACTCATAGACATTGCCTGTCTGGCCTCTGTAGGATAGATGTGTGCGACCCCCGCACACCTGTTCCTCTGTATTTCTGTTGCTTATCCAAGCTCCTCCACGTTCCTTAATGAGAACTTGGAGGTTCACTGTTGCCTTTTTTACTTCAATTCTGTCATGAAACCAGAATGACTCTCCTTGGCCTCACAGTTGCTGAACTTGCTCAGCCGCAAGATGTCTCACCTGCATCTTGGCAACCCACTCCCCAGAAACAGAAATATTCTACCTCCAAAAATTTGGAGGGGGGTGTTCCTGGCTAGCTCAGTTGGTAGAACACACGCCTCTTGATCTCAGGGTTGAGTTCAAGCCCCACATTGGAGGTAGAGATAACATTAAAAAATAAAATAAGGGGTGGGGACGCCTGGGTGGCTTGTGGTTATGCATCTGCCTTTGGCTCAGGTCATGATCTCCAGGTCCTGGGATCGAGCCCCACAACAGGCTCCCAGCTTGTGGGGAGTCTGCTTCTCCCTCTGCCTCCGTTCCTCCCCACCCACCCCCTGCTTGTGCTCTCTCTCTCTCTCAAATAAATAAATAGACTTAAAAAATAAATAAAATAAAATTGCAGTGCCAATATTCTGCTTTTTCTTATCATGTTTTGTTTTACCATACGCTCATATTTGTACAGATGTTTCTTTTTTTTTATTGGAGTTCAATTTGCCAACATATAGCATACACCCAGTGCTCATCCCAAGTGCCCCCCTCATTGCCTATCACCCAGTCACCCCAACCCGCTGCCCACTTCCCCTTCCACTACCCCTTGTGTACAGATGTTTCTACCTTTATTTCAAGAAATCTACCATCATTTCTCAGCCAGATATTTTTTTTGTTTATGTTTTTATTGGAGTTCGATTTGCCAACATATAGCATAACACCCAGTCTCAACCAAATATTTAGTCCCTTTACCTTTCCCATATTTTCCATATCTATCAGTCCCTTTCTGGTCTACTTTGTTTCTGTGGCCCATCCTGTCACTTCCTCTCTTGAAATTATTTTCATGTTTTTTCTGTTCCTTTGTTGTTCTCTTAAACTTGCTCATCAAACCACATCCCTGAATCCATCCCACCACTCAGCTTCTCCAGGATGATGAAGGCTGCTGGATAAAAATCACACTACAAAGTCATTATCTCTGGTCTCGGTGAACCTTATATCCCTAAATATCACCCTCTCCTAGTCTCATCAATGGCTATGTCATAGCTGCCAGTTCCCTCAAACTATAAAACTGCTTCCTCTTGACTCACTTTCAGAGGCAACTTTTGCTTTCTACTCTCTGAGAAAATCAAGGCTATCCAATGAGAGGTTCCTCCGCTTGCTCCTCTACCACCTGCGAAATTACTTGAGCTTCCATGCATTCTGACCTCATGTCTCAGGGACAGACATGTACATGTTCCTCCTCCATTTGAAGCTGATTCTTCTGCCCATCTCCTTGACATTAGCCCATTCTCCTATTCCTGAAGGCCTGACTTTATTCCATTATTTTACCCCTTCTCTCTCTTATCTTTGATAATTCTCTGTGCTGACTTACTCTTTCCTCTCAAAATATGAATGTGCTCAAGTGTTTCCCATCACAAAAACAATTCTCCCTCAACCTCAACTACCCCTCTAGCTGTAGTCCTGTTTACTGCTTCTCTTTTCCCACCAAATTTCTTGAAGAGCAATCTCTACTTCTCCTTGCTTTCCATTACTCCTCTATCTACTGATTTTTGGTTTATATCATTACCTCTTCATTGAACCTTTTTTAAAGGTCACCAGTAACCTCCATACTTCCAAATCGAGTAAGGATTTTTTTGCCCTTATTTTGTTTGATGTCTGAAGCACTTCCCCAGTGTTAACTGTTCCCTCTGCCTCCAAACTCTTTCTCCTTGCCATTGATGGTTTTGCTGCTACCTGAATGGCTATGTCCTATAACACTTTTGAAAGTGCTGCTTTTGCTTCTCAGCTAAATGTTGTCTTTACCCAGGACTTGGATCTCAGCTCTACGCTCTCCCATGTTATGTATACTCTCCCTTGTGATCCCATGTGCTTACATAAAACTTCAACTAGTATCTGTCAGCTGCAGCATCCAGTCCAGTCACTTCTCTCAAACTCAAAACCCACACATCCAAGTATATCCTGAATATTTCTATTTGGATCATCTAAAGGTACTGTGAATTCCACATGTCTCAAACTGAACTTCTCCCTCTCCTGATTTCCTTCTCTATTAATGACATTAATATCTACCCAGTATCTCAAGCCAAAAATTTCTGCATCTTTCAGAAGATCCATCCCCCTCTTTTTCATCCAATTCCTATAGTTATAGATTTTAAATGTTTTCTTTAAATATTTATTTATTCATTTTAGAAAGAGAGAGCATGAACAGGAAGAAGGGCAGAGGGAGAGGGAGAGAAACCCAAGCAGACTCATGCTGAGCATGAAGCCCTACACAGGGCTCAATCCTATGACCTGAACCAAAATCAAGAACCAGACCCTCAACTGACTGAGCCACCCAGGTGCCCCATAATGACATATTTTAAAGGTAAGCAGTACAAAGGAGAAACAGTGAAGACACCATCTTGATAATAAGAGAAACAAGATAATCCCATGAGACCCGATTATAGTTTGGACCTGGGGAATTTGTCCTTCCATAGAGCTCCTATTTGAAATTGCTGAAATACAAATCTGATAATATCACTTCCCTTCAATGACTCCCACAGATTTCAGAATAAAGGTAATGCACTAATTTAGAGCACAGGCCCTTCCTGAACCAATCCTTATCAACCTTGCTAGTCTCATTTCCTGCCTCTCCTCCATCTGCCCTATGCATTAGCCACACTGAACTGCTTGCACTTTCCTGAATGTATTACACAATTTCGTATCAGTATTTTATTCATGCTGTTCCCTCTGCCTAGAATTAGCCCACATTTCTAATCTTTCTCTTTTTTCCCTTGTCTGCTTAGCTAGCTTTAACCTTTCCTTCAAAACTTAACTTAAACATAAATTTCTTCAGGAAGCTTTCCCTGACTCTTGAGTAGGAGCAGAATTTGCCACACCAAAATATGCCTCTTTGGCATAAGGATTATTTTAGGCTGATTATTTTTAAGAAACAGCAGGCACAGTAAAAGCCTCTGAAAACTGAATAGAAGTTACCATTTTGTAAGAGAAATGAACATTTACAAGGGAAATCGCCATTTGGAAGGGTGCCTTCCTGACCGTACCAGAAAGAGGAGGATGGCTCTAAATCTCTAGAAACTCTTATCAATGGAGAAGACAAAGACAATAACCTAAATCTGCATAACAGCTATACCCTTGTTTACTGTGCTTTTCCTGGAAACTTCCCATAAATGGCCCCCATCATTATTTTTTTGTCTTTAGCTTGAGATGGTATATAAGGTGATGGCTTGAGCTATTTGGAGGAGTTACTCAGTTTTCCTGGCTATGTTCCATTTACATAGGAGGTATACATCTTATTGAACTTCTGTTTGTTAATCTCCTGTTAATCTTTTTATTACAGAGAGGTCTCAGCCAAAAACCTAGAAAGTTAAGGGGAAAATTACTTTTCCTCCCCTACACAATCCTTTCCTGCACCCCCAGTATTCAATGTGTATCTTTATCGTAGCACCTTATCACACTGACATGCATACCTATTTACTTGTGTAATTTTCCATCAAGCAATAAAGTCCAAAAAGCAGGGATTGATTGATTATGTATTTATTATTCTGTCTCTCTATTACATGATACATTGTTTAGTATGTAGTATATGCTAAATTAATATTTGATTTAAAAACCAATGAAGGAACAAATGAATGGAAAGTTAATTAGGGAACACAAGAGACTAAAAATCCATGCTGCTATGATTTCCTTTTTAACACTAAATTCAAATTTATATTTAAATTAGGGGCTTTCATTTCAGTTATGTATTTATGGGAGAGAATTCAGGATTTGTAAGAATTCATACTTCTGGTCACCTTTGTGTTACTTTATCATGAGTAAGTTAGACTGTACTTTGCATGATTGAAGTGCTACCTGGCTAGATGCTGGTGGGTCCTGTTAGGGTAAATAGGCTATATATTATGTCACCAAGGAGTTTTCTTTTACTTGCCAAACCTCTAGTGTCTTACAAAGAATGTCTATGCAAACCGTGCCCCAGCCACTATGCCCCTGGGACTCTTCTGCCACAGTTTTGCCTGCCTTGCCTCGTCTTACTCATACTTGCTGCTGTTTAACACTGCTACTTTAATAGAATAAGCCAACCAGGCTCCCCTAGCAAGGTGAGAAAATTTTCCCAGAAGAGCAAAATAATTGTTAAATCACAGGCTTTGTCGATCCAAATTGCTTCTAACCTCACTCAAAGCCTCCTTTTGTGCCTAGAACAAATTTAAATAGTTGTGCTTTTGCTCCCTTTACTACAAGCTCCCCTCATACTCCACCTCCAAAATCAACACCTTCTTGCCAATGAATAGCCTAATTCAGACCTCTCTTTCCTTTTCAATGAACGGGTCAGGAGGTATACTCTGTTCCCTTCCTGCCTGTTCCAAGGCTGGTATGCCCTGTCCAATTATGCCATGGGCCCTCCATAGGATGAGAATGTGCGAGAATGTGGTATCTGTCTAGGGAGGGAAGCTTACCACTACTATGCAGCCAGTAAGGACAATAATAAAGGAGCCTTGGACTACTCCTCTGAGCTATCCCTTGTGACACAGGTGAGCCTCATCAGCCCACAATAGGCACAAGCTACATGTCCCCAGTCTAGTGACTCAACCCTTCAAACTATCTTGGCTTATCATTTCTGCATTACCTTGGATGTGATACCTTCCTACATTTATTTATGTGTCTTTAACTGTAACACAAGTATTTTTAGAAGGTATTGCTCTCTCATTAAAAAAAAGTTAGGAATCCTGCTGTCCTATTAGTCATATCTACTATTTCCATTAATCTCATTAACAATTTTGCCTGTTCTTTTTTTTTTTTTTTTTTTTTTTTTTTGCCAGTACATTCTTCCATCTAACTCCCCTTTATAATCTTTGGTTAGACCACACTGTGTTGATATTCTTTTACTCTGGATTATATAATGCCTTCAAGATGTCAAGAGTTGCATCTGAGCAAAACATCCCTGTTGACGTACCATCATATTAATACGTTAAATGATCTTTTTAAACAAATCAAATTAATTACTCTGGTAATCATGAAATCTTTCTTTTTACATTTTCAAATCTGTTTCTCAAAACTTTTGAATTAATCTCTACTCAGATATTAATCTCTACTCAGACATTCCCCTGAGTCTTCAAAATTCTCAAATATCACCAGTGTCTTCACAAAGCCAATCAATTACATTGAAGCCATAGGGAAACTCTTTTTTTTTACGACTATCTGTAAACATTCTCTCAAATGTTCCTGAATATATTTAGATCTAGATAATTCAAACTGAAACATGCAGTCTATTAAAGCTCAATGCTTTTCATGTTAAATTTAGGCCATGACCAAATCACCAAGCTTGCTAATTAGATTTTACTGTGATTTGATCTGTATGTTGGCAAATTGAACACCAATAAAAAATAAATTTATTATTTAAAAAATCTTTAAAAAGCTAGAGAGTTCAAATCTTAATGCTAACTAAATTGTCAGAATCCATTCCCTTTTTAACAATTTGATTGATGTGAGAAATTTAAATCTGATCAGAAATATTAGTTCTGAAAACTCCATTTTATGTTTTTCCATGTTATAAAAATCACGTGTCTCCTCTTTAGGCAGAAGTAACTAAAGTGGCTGCCCAAGTCATCTGACCCCCAAGTTTACCTAAGCAAAGCTTTTGAAAGCTCCAGTTCCTGTAACTATGTCTGTACATTGGCTGGGCTGTGTCACTGGAAGAAAGGCATAGGAAAGGGATTGTCCTGAGCTGTTCCATGTCAACCACTGGGTCTGGCTCAGGACTTTATCGGCACCTTGCTGCCTTTCCAACTGGCAAATTAAGATGAATAGGAGGACATCTACACAGCCATGGCTTCCATTCTACCTGCTGCTGCTGACAGATTATTTATTAATGCCTTCAACTGGCATATTTGGTATTAGGGCTGAGATATGACAAGCTATCTCCTGCATGAAGATGACCAACTTCAGTTGAGTGACAAATATTTTATAATTTCTATATTTCTTTAAGAAATCACTAGGAAAATACCACCACTGCCCCCTCCCTCCAGAATTCTATTTTTATAATAAGATGCTTTCTTGGGTAAGGAAACTTAAACTATTTGAAAACTATCTGTGAGTAATTTAGGAACTCTTTATAAATGTTGGCTTCCAAGATTCAGTTGTATCACACAGTATTCATATCTGCAACAGAATGTATTTGAATGGACCCAAAGCAAACGGTATATAATTTAACCCATGGCCCATTTTTGTGCTACAAAATACCAGAGCTTGAGTAATTGCATAAATCATTAGTTAAAAGAGGCATTTCTCCCTTGTCAGTTATAAAAATGAGAACTTCCAGAGAGGCATTGAGAGCATATACTGCCTTCATAAGATCCCAGGAAGGAAGGCTAGAAACACCCTGAGAAGAGCAGAACCAGAGCCAAGAAAAATTGGGGCTTGGCACTGAACACAGCCACTGAATGTAGGGCAGTATATTACTATTACTCCTAGAAAAAAGGAAAAGGCATGGTCATCTTACAGGCTCTGAGTTTAGTTAGAGCAAATCATATTCTGTCCCCCTGCCCCCACACTCCTACTTCCATGTGCCTCCAAGTGAGATTGGACAGTTAAACACCAAGGCCAACTCAAAGGAAAGGCACTATCACGATCCATACCCTATAGAAATATGGAGAAGGCCTCTAATGACTGGTAGCCTCAGGACCTTGGGGGGGGAGGCTTAGAAATCTTCATCTGTCACAGATTCTAGATGATCCACATGTAGGGGTCCACAGGCCGTTCTTTAAGTAGCACTGCCTCAGAGAATAATAAAACTATCATCATCATAGAATCCTAGAGCTGGAAGGCCCCCAGAGACTATCAAATCATTTCCAACAGTCAAAGTCAGGCAAAAAAATGGTGTGGACCACCTCTGGGAGATAGTAAACTGCCCATCACTGAAGGCATTCCAGCAGAAACTCAATAAATCGTGAGCAGGAATATTGTAGTGGGACTTCAAACACCACACGGGGAAGTTAAACTAGGTGATCTTTAGGACAATTTCAAGTCTAAGATCATATTATCTCTAGCTCTGGGAAAAGACAGAAATCCCATTCCCAGAAGTAGAAATAATACTAAGTTCCAACTTATCAGATCATGGGAGCGATGTTTAAAAAAGCAGCTTAAATGCAAACTAAAACAATGCCAAATGTTCTGAGAAACAAAACTATGTGCTCAGAGTCCATGGAGAGTCTAGAGGGCAGAGGTCGCTTGGTCTAACGTGGAAGGGGCAAGAGGAGATAAGCTACTATGGATGAGTACTTCTGACCTAGATCTGACCAGCTTGCTATTACTGTTTGATATTTGTCCTTTCCTGCTTTCATCATGGGGCAGAGGTTAGAAAACAGGATGGCAGTGAGATAGAGAAGGAGGAGTGGGAGCAGGGAAGAATAACATCGTATTCACGGAGGGGTGAGCATGATAAGGAGCAAAATGTCTGAAAAGGCTCCCGGGGGGTGATAACCAAAAAAGGGTTGAGAAAGACTGATTTATATCTAGGAGTGAGATTGCAGTGTACATGTACATTCAACTTTATATATACTGCCAAAGACTTTTCCAGAATGGTTATATTTTTAAAAGTACCAGAGACTACTCAATGTATACCCAGGGCTGAAAACAACCCATTCTGCTCCACAGTTCATGGTAGGCAAACAAACAATATCACCAGTCTGAATATTCAGGTCAGTTAGGTTCTGTCTCTCCTATCCCTTGGTCACCACCACCTTCCCTAATCAGCAGCTTCTCCCTCAGGTTTTGGAACTAATTTTGTCAAGAATGATACAAAGAGCTCTAGGTGATTTCATCAGTAAATAAATATCTAGTTGTCCTAACTATACATTCTAACTCTGACTCTGTGCCCCAGTAATTAACAGCTGCTTTAAGACTCGTTAGGTTTTTTTGGTCCACCTTTTGGGGCCTATTTTGCTGAACCCATGCTTTCTGTGTCAACAGCTTGCCTCGATTACACATATCTGTCACTGTCTATTCTGCAAATCACACTCTTAGAAACTCAGCTAGGGAAAGAACAAGTCACATTCTGAACATTTCACATTCTCTGAAAGTGATGCTTTTTCAAAATGTTTAAGTTGCTGCATTGACATGACTCTTTTTAATACTTGAGGTAAAGGGAAAGTAGTCAATAAGGGTCTTTTAAAAAGAAGGGAGGATGCCTGGATGGCTCAGTGGTTGAGTGTCTGCCTATGGCTCAGGGCATGATCCCAGGGTTCTGGAATCGAGGCCCGCATCAGGCTCCCCATGGGGAGCCTGCTTCTCCCTCTGCCTTGTCTCTGCCTCACTCTGTGTGTCTCTCATGAATGAATAAATAAAATCTTTAAAATAAAAAATAAAGTAAAAATAATAAAAATTTAAAACGTGCAAAATCTTCTACCAGCCAATACCATAGCCACAATCATACAAGTCCACCCACCCTTTGGCTTCCTCCCTCTCAGGTTAAATATAAAGCAGTCCTCTGTACCTCCTCCTTCCCAGCCAGGCTTATTTTTATCACCTGAAGTTGGGTCTTCCCTCCAGCACCTGGCCCATTCCAGATGTCTCAGATTCTAGCTTCACCTAAGTGTAAGTTAAACCTGTTTGTGTCCCAAGGTTTCTCATTGGTAAAAAGATCAAAGGTCCCTACACTTCCTGAGTCTCAGACCAGTTATCTATGTAAAATACTGTCCCGTTACTGAATTGTAATTTATATTCTTAATCTAAAGGTTGTGAATATTTCTTTTGGATCTTCCTATTCTCCTTACTTTCTAGACATGCCTACATTTAGATAATCAAATAATACCCTCAAATATCACAATTGTAAAATCCTTATTTAAAAAAGGAATTGGTCTTTGCTTTCACATTGCATTTAGAAGACTACTGAACTCTGGCAGATGTTGAACTGAAACAGCATTTTTGGGGCAGTAACTGGAAAAAACAAATTTTCCTTCACTGCTGGCTGCCTCACTAAATCCAAGCTACAGAAATAATAGTGGGGGTTTGGGGGGAGCAGAAGGGGCCTCTGCAGCTCAGATAGCCAGCCAGATAGCACTTCCATTGCTACAAGCTTAGCAGGACTCTAGCTACAGCAAAGTCATTTAGCATCTCTGGTGACTCAACAATCTAGGAAGATATGTAAACTTTGTTAGCTTCCATTACGTCCTGGGGTGCAGATTAATCCTCTTAAATATATCTAGACTTCCAGAGCCCCTGGACCAAGTAGAAGGACAGTGATTCCCTGGAAAGAAAATATTGGCTTAGAGTAGGAAGAAGGGAAAAAACAGGTTCATTTCTTGAAGAAGTTGCAATTATGTATGTTCAATCGGGTAAAAATGAATATGAATCGTGATCTCCCTCTAGTGATCAAAAGGAGAGTAGCCACAAGACTATCTCCTTGAGTTCCTTTTTTTAAAATAAGACTTTATTTTTTGAGATCCCTGGGTAGCACAGTGGTTTAGCGCCTGCCTTTGGCCCGGGGTGTGATCCTGGAGACCTGGGGTTGAGTCCCATGTCGGGCTCCCGGTGCATGGAGCCTGCTTCTCCCTCTGCCTGTGTCTCTGCATCTCTCTCTCTGTGACTATCATTAAAAAAAAAAAGACTTTATTTTTTCATAAGCAACACAGAGAGAGAGGCAGAGACACAAGTAGAGGGAGAAGCAGGCTCCATGCAAGGAGCCCGATATGGGACTCGATCCCAGACCCTGGGATCATGTCCTGAGCTGAAAGCAGATGCTCAACCACGGAGCCACCCAGGCATCCCTTGAGGTTTCTTTTTTCTTTTCAACAGGCTGTTATTAAGTATAATATGTTCATATTTACCTTTAGCAATTAAACATACACACACAGAGATATATATATGTATACATATATTATGTATATATACATATATGTATATACATATGTATATATGTATATATACATATATTAATATATATACATATATTATGACCAGAGCATAAGCTGCTTAGAGCAAGGATCAGAACACAAATTGTGGATTATTTGGTTACCAACTACATATGCACTAATTGCTTTATAGATAAGCATAGCAACCTCATAAAACATTAAAATCTTGGGGACTAGAAAACTTCATGTTAAGGGACACCTGGGTGACTCAGTGGTTGAGCATCTGCCTTTGGCTCAGATCATGATTCTGGGGTCCTGGGATGGGGTCCCGCATCAGGCTCCCCACGGAGAATCTGCCTCTCCCTCTGCCAGTGTCTCTACCTCTCTTTCTGTGTCTCTTCTGAATTAATAAATAACATTGTTTTAAAAAAAGAAAACTTCATATTTAATAAACTGGTGTCTGAAAGAAGAGGAAACTTCACTTTCTTAAGGTTGGACTAAATGAATTTACATTGATGAATAAGCTTTTATGAAATGACTAGAATCAGATTATATCACAGATTTCCTTTTCATTTCTCCTGTATCCACTAAGTGCTTTCTATAACAGTGTTTTCTTCTCTCTATTGTTCTAAAATTTGTGATGTTTTTAGTGTTCTGAGGTGTTTGCCCTTAACTTAAGAATTACACTCATGGGCCAGCATTACCTTGATCCCAAAACCAAACAAAGACCCCACCAAAAAGGAGAATCACAGATCAATATCCCCGGTGAAAATGGAAGCAAAAATTCTCACCAAGATACTAGCCAATAGGACCCAACAATACATTAAAAGGATTATTTACCACAACCAAGTGGGATTTATTCCTGGGCTGCAAGGGTGGTTCAATATCCACAAATAAATTCA
Organism: Vulpes vulpes; assembly: GCF_048418805.1. Lineage (NCBI taxonomy): Eukaryota > Metazoa > Chordata > Mammalia > Carnivora > Canidae > Vulpes > Vulpes vulpes. The sequence continues at coordinate 85,480,718 of NC_132796.1, read as the reverse complement.
ATGTGATACACCACATTAATAAAATAAATGACAAGAGGGGATCCCTGGGTGGTTTAGCACCTGCCTTTGGCCCAGGGCACAGTCCTGGAGTCCCAGGATAGAGTTCCACGTCAGGCTCCTGGCATGGGGCCTGCGTCTCCCTCTGCCTGTGTCTCTGCCTCTCTCTCTCTCTCTCTCTCTCTCTATGTCTATCATGAATAAATAAACAAAATAAAAACAAATCTCTGCAGTGTAGGGATAAAAGGAACATACTTCCATATCATGAAAGCCATATACGAAAACCCCACAGCAAATACCATCCTCAATGGGGAAAAACTGACAGCTTTTCCCCTAAGGTCAGGAGCACCACAGGGATGTTCACTCCCACCACTGTTCTTCAACATAGTACTGGAAGTCCTAGCCTCGGCAACCACACAACAAATAGAAATAAAAGGCATCCAAATTGGCAAAGAAGTCAAACTCTCACTCTTTGCAGATGACATGATATTCCAAATAGAAAACCCAAAAGATTCCACCCCAAAGTTGCTAGAACTGATATAGGAATTCAGCAAAGTCACAGGATATAAAATCAATGCACAGAAGTCAGTTGCATTTCTATACACTAACAATGAGGCAGAAGAAAGAGAAATCAAGGAATCTATCCCATTTACAATTGCACCAAAAACCAGAAGATACCTAGGAATAAACCTAACCAAAGACGTAAAGGATCTGTACTCTGAAAACTATAGAATACTTATGAAAGAAATTGGAGAAGACACAAAGAAATGGAAAAATATTCCATGCTCATGGATTCAAAGAACAAATATTGTTAAAATGTCTATGCTACCCAAAGCAACCTACACATTCAATGCAATCCTTATCAAAATACCATCAATGTTTTTCACAGAGCTGGAACAATCCTATAATCTATATGGAACCACAAAAGACCCCGAATAGCCAAAGGAATCTTAAGAAAGAAAATCATCAAGCTGTATTACAAAGCTATGATCATCAAGACAGTATGGTACTGGCCCAAAAACACATTGATCAATGGAACAGAATAGAGAATCCAGAAATGGACCCTCAACTCTCTGTCAACTAATCTTTGACAAAGCAGGAAAGACTATCCAATGGAAAAAGGACAATCCCTTCAACAACTGGTGTTGGAAAAATTGGACAGTCACATTCAGAAGAATGAAACTGGACCAATTTCTTACGCCATACACAAAAATAAACTCAAAATGGATGAAAGACCTAAATGTGAGACAGGAATCCATCGAAATCCTGGAAGAGAACACAGGCAGAATCTTCTTTGACCTTGGCTTGCAGCAACTTCTAGCTAGACACATCTCCAAAAGCAAGTGAAATAAAAGCAAAAATGAACTTTTGAAACCTCAACAAAAAAAGACACTTTTACACAGCAAAAGAAACAGTCTACAAGATTAAAAGGCAACCTACAGGCAGCCTGGGTGGCTCAGTGGTTTAGCGCTGCCTTCAGTCCAGGGCATGATCCTGGACACCCGGGATCAAGTCCCACATCGGGCTCCCTGCATGGAGCCTGCTTCTCCCTCTGTCTGTGTCTCTGCCTCTCTTTCTCTCTCTGTGTCTCTCATGAATAAATAAATAAATAATTTTTTTAAAGGCAACCTACAGGGGCACCTGGGTGGCTCATTGACTTAAGCGACTGCCTTTGGCTCAGATCATGTCACAGGGTCCTGGGATGAAACCCCTCATTGGGGGTCCCTGCTCAGCAGGGAGTCTGCTTCTCCCTCTTCCTGTGCTTGTGTTCTCCCTTCTTGTGCTCTCTTGTTCTGTCAAATAAATAAAATCTTTTTATAAAAAAGAAGAAGTTAAAAATAGAGCTACCTTATAACCCAGCAATTGCACTACTAGGTATTTATCCAGAGGATACAAACCTAGTGATTCAAAGGGGCACATGCACCCCAATGTTTATAGCAGCAATGTCTACAATAGTCAAAGTCTGGAAAGAGCCCAGATGTCCATCGATAGTAATTGATATATATCATGGAATATTACTCAGCCATCAAAAAGAAGGAAATCTTGCCATTTGCAACAACATGGATAGAACTAGAGGGTATTATGCCAAGCAAAATAAGTCAGTCAGAGAAAGACAAATACCATATGATTTCACTCATGTGGAAACAAAACCAATGAACATAGGGGAAGAGACGGAAAAATAAAATAAGATGAAAATTGAGAGGGAGGTAAGCCATTAGAGACTATTAACTCTAGGAAACAAAGTGAGGTTTGCTGGAGGGGAGGTTAGTGGAGGGATGGAGTAACTGGGTGATGGGCATTAAGGAGAGCACCTAAAAATTTAAAAAAATTAAAAGAAAGAAAGAAAGAAAGATGGGCACTTGATGGGATGAGCACTGGGCATTATATGCAACTGATGAATCACTAAATTCTACCTCTGAAACTAACTAAATAAATGAATATGTAAATACACAAGAATCATATTCCTGTGTTTTTACTGTTCTTAATTTCTTCAAGATATTAATATCTGTAGCGTCTCCCTAATAAAACTAGAAGTTCAGCATGCTCCTAAATTAATCTGGTCACCTGTCATCCCCATTATTTTAATATGGTCTGTAATTTTAGCTATCGATTTTTTAAAAGATTTTACTTATTCATGAGAGAGAGAGAGAGAGGCAGAGACACAGGCATAGGGAGAAGCAGGCTCCATGCGGGGAGCCTGACGTGGGACTTGATCCTGGGTCTCCAGGATCAGGCCCTGGGCTGAAGGCAGCACTAAACCGCTGAGACACCTGGGCTGCCCTTAGCTATGGATTTTGATGAATATATATTCACTGTTGCTTTTCTTTAGTCCTGAATTATTTTTATTTTATTTTTAAGGCATCAAAAACTTAGCAAAGAAATTTGATTATCCTAACTTCCTATATTTCTAGAACTATGATTTAGATTTGTTTCTATTTTCTTTTGAGTTCTTCTGTTCTAGTTTCAAAAGGGGGCTTGTGTAACAAACCCCCTAAGGCCTAGTATCACAAAAACTATTTTTGTTATTCCCTCACATTTGAATAACAATTTAGCTAGATAAAAAGTCTAGTCTCAACATTCTTTTCTTCAATATTAAAAAAAAAAATAATGGCTCCATTGCTTTCTTGAGTCCAGAATACTACTGAAAAGTTAGATATCAATCTAACCTTGATTCTTGTATTGTTTTTTTTAAAGATCTTATTTATTTATTCATGAGAGACACAGAGAGAGAGGCAGAGACATAGGCAGAGGGAGAAGTAGACTCCATGCAGGGAGCCCGATGTGGGACTTAATCCTGGGACCTCAGGATCACACCTTGAACCAAAGGCAGACGCTCAACCACTGAGCCAGCCAGGCATCCCGATTCTTTTCCTGTTGACTTATTCTTTCTTTCTGACTCATTTTTAACCTTGATTCTTTTATTGTTGGTCTTTGTTTCTGGCTCATTTTTAAGCTGGTTGACTTTAAAAAAAAATAAGTACACTTTACTTTTAAGAACAGTTTGTCAAAAATTGAGCAAGATGTACAGAGTTCTCATATATCTCAACACCCCCACTCACCCACCCACCAATATACACGCGCGCCCGCACACACACACAGTTTCCCCTACTATTAATATCTCGCAATAGTGTTTTACATGTGTTATAAGTGATGAGGCAATATTGATACATTATTATTAACTCAAGTTCACAGTTTACATTAGGGTTCACTCATCTTAAACATTCTATGGGTTTGGATATTATCTACCATTACAGTACTGTACAGAATAGTTTTACTGCCCTAAAAATCCCCAGTCCTCCACCTATTCTTCCCTCTTTCCCTCTCCCCATTGCCATCATCATCACTGTCACCATAATTATCAATATCATCATCCTTACCAGCATCACCATCTTCATCACCATAAACATCATCTTCATCATTATTACCATTACCTACACAATTATGAACATCCATCTACATAATCAAAAGAATCTTCAAAATAATCAAAATTATCATCTTTATCACCAGCAGCAGCAGATTACCATCATTATTCACATCATCAACCTCACCATCATTGTCATGATCATCAACATCATTGTCATCTTCATTATAACCATGGTCTTCCTCATCATCATCACCCCTCACCATCATCTTCATTATCATTGTCACCTTCTGTTATGAACTAAATTATGCCCCCCAATTCATGTGTTGAAACCCTAACCTCAAATGTGACTGTATTTGGAGATAGGGCCTTGAGGAGGTAAAGTTAAGTGAGGTCATTCATCATTTGGACTTGTGTCTTTATAAGAAGAGAAAGAGACAACCGAGCTCACTGTTCTCTGCTCATCCAAAAAGAAAAGGTCATGTGAGGACATAATGAGATATCCATCTGCAAGCTAAGGAGTGAGATCTTGCCAAAAACCAACCCTGCTGGCACTTTCATTTTAGACTACCAGTGTCCAGAACTGTTAGAAAATAAATTTCTGTATTTAAGCCACTCAGTGTGTAGTATTTTGTTATGGCAGCCCAAGCAAACTAATACACAATCATAACCATCTTTATCACCTAAAGCACCACAATTGTCACTTTCATCATCAGCACCATCACTGTTTTTACCTTCACCATAATCAAAATCACCCCATCATCAATCACCCTTCGCATCATCACCCCTCACCATCATCTTCATCACCATCATCTTCATCACTGGAATTATGACCATATTTTTCATCTGTGTTAATACTATTTTCAACATCATCATTATCAGTTACCATCATCATCATATTCATCTTCATCACTATCCTCATCTTCACCATTATTAGTATAGTCATTATTACAATTAGCATTATTTTCATCTCCATAATTATCACCATCATCACCATTATCATCAATATCATCAAAATCATCATCATTACCATCATCATCATCACATCACCATCTTCATACTGATCATAAGATTCAACATCATCAGATTCTTATCATCATCAAAATAATCATCAATATTATGATCTTTACCATAATCACCAAAATTATTTTCCCCATTTCTTACCATCATGGCTATCATCACCACCAATGTGTACATTGCCATCATTTCATCATCCTTGCCATCATCCTCATTATCTTCACTGTCCTTATCATCATTACCAATAAAATCACAATCATCAACAACAGCATTATCTCTATCACTGTGATTATTTTTTTAAAGATTTTATTTATTTATTCATGAGAGACACAGAGAGAGGCAGAGACATAGGTAGAGGGAGAAGCAGGTTCCCTATGGGAACCTGATGTGGGACTTGATCACAGGACCCTGGGATCTCAACATGAGCCAAAGGCAGATGCTCAACCACTGAGCCACTCAGGCACCCCTATCACTATGAATATTACCATGCCCACCACCATCGCCATGTTCAACATCATTGCCATTATCATCTTCCTCATCACCATCATCATAACATTAACCATCAATGTGATCATCACCATCATCCTCACCATTAACATTACCACCCTCAATGTCATTATCATCCTCATTATCACCATTCTCATCACAATTATCCACACCATCATCATCATCATCTATAATATCTTCATCATCATTGTTGTTGTCCTCATCACCAGGATAATGAAAATCATCATCACTTTCATCATTTCCATATTCTTCACATAATCATCATGATTATTTTCCTATTCAGCACTGCCATCATTTTCATCATCTTTGTAATCATCCCCATCATCATAATAGAATACAAATCATTATCTTTATCTGACCGTGATCATCAGCTTTATCTTCATCATCCTCTTAATTATCATTTGCACTATCCCCATAACTATGGCCATCACAATCATTGCTGTTATCATCATAATTGTCACGATTATCATCACCATCAAACTCAAAATCATATATTTTTTAAAAGATTTTATTTATTTATTCATGAGAGACCCAGAGAGAGAGAGAGGCAGAGACACAGGCAGAGGGAGAAGCAGGCTCCATGCAGGAAGCCTGATGTGGGACTTGATCCCGGGACTCCAGGATCTTGCCCTGGGCTGAAGGCAGGCACTAAAATGCTGAGCCACCCAGGGATTCCCCTCTCATAATCATTATAATAATCATTTTTATTACTACCACGATCATTTTCAAAGTTCTCATGACCACTAGCTTTACCATTGTCATTACCATCATCGCCATTATGAACATCATCATCATTTCTACCATCTTTATCTTCTTCATCATAGTCATCATTTTCATTATATTATCTTTACCATTGAAACCACTATCATCATCATCTTTATCATGAACATGTCATCTTCATATTCTTCATCAGTACCCTTATTTCTAGTATCTTCTTCATCACCATCATTATCTATATTATCACCATTATCACCACAATCATCATCACCATCTCATGACCATTATAATAATTATTACAGTTATCATCCATTATCTACATCACTACTGTTATCACATCATCTTCTTCGCAGTATCATCTTCATTCTCATCACTGTTCTCATTTTCATCACTACCATTGTCTTCAGGCAGCTTTGCATTCATCATCATCATCATCATCATTCTTAGTATTCTCTACATCATCACCATCATGATTGTCACCATCATCTTAATTATTTCTATCATCATCATCATCATTATGTCATTATTCTCACCATCATTATTTTCATTATCATTACAATTAACATTACCATCATCCTCATCTTCACCATCATCCTTCTTTTACCCTTTTCTTTACCATTATCATCACCATCATATCCATCATCCTCATATATATTATCATCGTCATCATCATCATCTTCAGTATCATATTGCCACCAGCACCACCTTTACCACAATTAGCATTATCATTGTCAACACTATCATTGTGATTATCTCCATCATTACCATATCCATTATTATCATCACCTTCATCATCACCATTATCACTCTCATCATCCTTAACAGCCTTGTCAGCATATTCATTAATATTCATTGCAGTCACCATTATTACCACCACCAGCAGCATCAACTTTTTCACCATTTTCTTTTTTTTTAATAAATTAATTTTTATTGGTGTTCAATTTACGAACATACAGAAAAACACCCAGTGCTCATCCCGTCAAGTGTCCCCCTCAGTGCCCGTCACCCATTCACCCCCACCCCCCGCCATCCTCCCCTTCCATCACCCCTAGTTCGTTTCCCAGAGTTAGGAGTCTTTATGTCCTGTCTCCCTTCCTGATATTTCCCACACATTTCTTCTCCCTTCCCTTATATTCTCTTTCACTATTATTTATATTCCCCAAATGAATGAGAACATACACTGTTTGTCCTTTTCCAATTGACTTACTTCACTCAGCATAATACCCTCCAGTTCCATCCATGTTGAAGCAAATGGTGGGTATTTGTCGTTTCTAATGGCTGAGTAATATTCCATTGTATACATAAACCACATCTTCTTTATCCATTCATCTTTCCATGGACACCGAGGCTCCTTCTACAGTTTGGCTATTGTGGACATTGCTGCTAGAAACATCGGGGTACTTCTTCATCATTTTCATCCCATCATAATCACCACCATAATCCTCACTATAATCTTTATCATTACCAGATACGCAGAAGATAAATCAAATACAGAGGAAAACTTGGCAGACAAAGGTACCAAAGTCAGAGTAGTTGCATAGGTTAATGGAACAAATTTTTCTTAGTTCTTTAAGATCTTGTACAAATCTATGTAGTTGGCAACCATCTTTATCAAATTTAATTTCCTTCTTTATTGGAAACAGGAGTATTGCATGGTAAGTGCCTTTTGAAAGTTATCTCTTCTTTTATTCTAATTCTTTTTTTAAAAGATTTTATTTATTTATTCCTGAGAGACACACAGAAAGAGGCAGAGATACAGGCAGAGGGAGAAGCAGGCTCCATGCAGGGAGCCAGATGTGGGACTTGATCCCAGGACCCTGGGATCACGCTCTGAGCCAAAGGCAGACACTCAACCACTGAGCCACCCAGGTGTCCCTTATTCTAATTTTTTTATAATTATTTTATTCCTTCCAATTGAGCTCTTGACAAGGGATATTATTTTACACATGGCTATGGCTTATCCTTTTGGTAAAATATTTTTATTGGCTCTGTAGTTTGGTTATAACAAATATCATTACTCCCTAAGGACCAAAACAATGCATTGATTTGTTTCAATTTACAATGCTTTTCTACCATGTTGTAAGACTGCCACTCTACCACATATCTCCTTTCTTTTGGTGGACACATAGTAACCAATTCTGATACTGCCTTCAGAGGAGCTCCACAGACACTCCATTTGGAGTACAGATATGGCAGCCTTTAAGTTGCACAGCTGGACTCTTACCAATAGGTGTACAGAAGAATCAGGAGAAAGTAAGAAAACATTCCCCAGCCAGAGGACCTGTCAATATGGGAACATGGATGAAATGGAACAAGTAAGAAAAGGTAAAAGTGAAAAGGCTGATCCAACCTACCAACATCCTATATCTATCACCAAATGGAATATGAGAAATTTCTGAGAAAATTGCAGAATAAGTAGCACCAGTATCTCCAGTTCCCAACTCAGATTCCATAAATCTGTCCATTTTAAGTCATTTACCAATTATTCCCTAGCTTTCTGGGCTTTTCTACTTATGTAACACCTGCATCCTCTAGAATCTCTTTCTATAATCCCCCTTCTAATATCCTGACTTCTGGCAATATTGATACACAGTTTCCCTTCCTCTTCTGTTCCTTTCATAGGTTGTTCAGAGTAAGGGTTATTCCCTTTAGTAAATAGTTCTAACTGAGCAAGTAACACAATAGTTTTTTAATTTTCTTCATTTTTTTTCTTTGTCTTCTCTGGAATTTACCAAAACTGAGTAGCTGCAGCTAAGATTTGAGTAAGTCTGCCCTTGCCTAACTATAGCATTTTCCCCAATATGAATTTAGAGAATAGCAAAGAGCCAAGACAAAGGTGATTAGGACCAGAGGGTGAATTGATCTGCCCTCAGATCCAGGCCTATAAACATAGAGAAAATGTCTTCAAATCACTTTAAATCAATGGGGGACTCACCCATCTTCTTTTGCCACTACTGCAACCTCTGTTGGCTTACCTTTAATGGAAAGGCTTCATATGCGATCATTATCAACCCTTCTTGATGGGTCTCCAAAGTCCTTAATTCTTTCATACTTGTGGGGTGACAATAAACATCTTCCCTTGTCACCATTAACACTGGATGCGATCTTCCAGACTCCAAAGTGTTTACTAGAACACATGAACAGCCTTCTGATAGCAAGATTCCATGCAGCTACCAATTGCAGAATTCTAGGAAGTAGACAGTGCACAACACCATGCACATGGTTGTAAACTGAAAACACTCTAATTCTGGGTTCTGGGGAAAAGATGACATGAGCAAGAAAGGAATGTGCATTACCTGGGTGTCTGGGTAGCTTCTCAATGACATCACCTTTGCTTCTGATCCAACTAGGAAGGCATGGGGTTTTTTAAAAAAATTTTTTTAGGTTTATTCATTTATTTGAGAGACTCTGTGTGAGCAGGAGGAGAGGCAGAGAAGGAGGGAGAGGGACAAGCAAACTCCACGCTGAGCACAGAGCCCAACAGAGGGCTCAATCCCACGACATAGGGATCACAATTTCAGCTGAAATCAAGAGTCAGACACTTAACTGACTAAGCCATCCAGGTGCCTCAAGCCTGGGGGTTTTTTTCACATTGACAAGAAAAATGTAAACTATATAGAACTCTGGTCTGCTTTCCTGTGTTGACATTCATCAGCTTAACACCTTCTTTGTTTGCCTTTTTCCAAGTAGCCAGTAAAACTACTGTTCATATTTATCCAAGTTCTCAATTACTTTCAGATCATGTCCCTTTTATCATATCTGCTTTTCTAACTGCATGGATGATAAGGGACTTTCTGAGGTGTAATCTGGGATAAGACATAATGTGGACATAGGGCCAAGTCTTGAGGCACACAAACATTTATCTTCAAATATCCACTGCTGTACAGAAAACTACAGTACAAAGTCAGCAGATTTCATCACTGATGAAGCCAACAGCTGGCACAGACACCACAGATATCCTGAAGACATTTTGCCACCTTTTTTTTTTTTGCATTCCAGATGCCTGTCATCCAAGACCCTCCCCCCAAACGCTCCAGGCTATGCACCTGTGTATGTCCAGCCCCGAGTACTAGCCTCCCCTGCTCTATGTATGCCCAGGGAAAGTGTGTAGCAATAGGAGCACATGCCAAAAGCCAGGGTCTCCACAGCTGCCAGTGAGCTCATAGTTGGCCATGGCTACTGCTGCCTGCCCTCAGCCCCATTACCACATGGGTGTCTGCAACTGGACCCTGCCACAACACAGGTATTTGCAGCTGGCCCCTGCAGCTGAATGTGCACATGCCATTGGCTCCAGCCACCACTGCTGCCTGTTCTGGTCCCTGGCCACCAGAAATGGAGGTGCTGCTGAAACAACAGCCCTTGCGGCCACTGCAGGCCCCGTGGTCCTTCAAAGGACCATTCAGTTGTTGATGCTATATTCCACAGCATTCTGAGCTAAAGAGACATCATACTTGATTAGACCTGGTGCTGCCACATGCCTCTGCACTAGGTGCCCCACACCTATAGACCAGGGGTCACAGTATATTCCAGCATATCCCATCCAAAGGCAAAAGGCTTCACTTATAGAAGTCAGTCCATAAAGTCTGGAAGAAGTAACTGCTTACTCAAATGCACAGACACCTATACAAAGCCACAGGGATGACAAAGGATCAGGGAAACACGTCTCCACCAAAGGAACACAGTAAACCTCCAGTAACTAAACCCACCCCCCAACAACTGGAAATCCAGCAATTGCCCTGTAAAAAATTCAAAATAATTGTTCTAAAGATGCTCCAAGATGTATAAGAGAACACAAACAAACAATGATATCAGGAAAACAGTACAGGAATAAAATAAGAAGTTCAACAAAGAGAAAACATAAAAAGGAAACACATTTATGAACTGAAGAATACAATAGCTAGACTGAAGAATTCAAAAGAGAGCTTCAACAACAGACTTGAATGAGCAGAAGAATCATTGAGCTAGAAGACAAATTAATTGAATTCATCCAATTAGAGGAACAAAAATAAAAAAGAATGAAAACACGAGAAGAAAGTCTATGGGACTTACAGAATACCATATACAGAAATATTATACACATCACTGGAGTCCCCATAAGAAGAAGAGAGGGGGAAAGGGATAGAAAGCTTATTTAAAGAAATAATGGCTGGGGCACCTGGGTGACTCAGTTGGTTAAGCATCTGCCTTCAGCTCAGGTCATGATCTCAGGGTCCTGGGATCAAGCGTCTCAGGCTCCCTGCTCAGCAGGGGTCTGATTCTCTCCCTCTCCCTCTCGCTCTCCCTCTCCCTCTGCCCCTCCCCCCATTAGTGCGTTTTCTCTCTCTCTATCTCTCTCTCAAATAAATAAATAAAATATTCAAGAAAAGAAAGAATGGCTGATATACCCAACATAAGAGCACTTAAATATTTAAAAAAAATATTAACAGACCTAAAGAGAGAAATAGAGAGCAATATAACCATAGTAGGGGACTTTAATACTCTTTCATCAATGGATAGATCATCCAGACAGAAAATCAATGAGGAAGCAGTGGCTTTGAATGACACATTAGGTCAGATGGACTTGACATATATAGACAATCCATCCTAAAGCAACAGAATACACAATATGCATTTTTCTCAAGCAGACATGGAACATGCCCCAGGATAGATTATATGTTAGGCCACAAAACAAGTCTTAATAAATATAAGAAGATTGAAATTATATCAAGCATGTTTTGTGGGATGCCTGGGTGGCTCAGCAGTTGAGTATCTGCCTTTTGCTTAGGCCGTGATCCCGGGGTCCTGGGATGGAGTCCTGCATCAGACTCCTTGTGGGGGGTCTGATTCTCCCTCTGGCTATGTCTCTGCCTCTCTCCTTGTGTCTCTCATGAATAAATAAGTAAAATCTATTTTTTTTTAAAAAAAAGCATGTTCTGTGACCACAACAGTATGGAACTAGAAATCAATTAAAAGAAGAAAACTGGAAAATTCACAAATACATGGAGATTAAACCACATGCTATTGAACAACTAATAGGTCAAAGAAGAAATCAAGAGAAATAAAAAATATCTTGAGACAAATGAAAATGGAAATAAAACATACCAAAACTTATTGGATGTGGTAAAAGTGGTTCTAAGAGAAAAGTTCATAGGAATAAATGCCTACATCAAAAACAAGAAAGATCTAAAGTAAACAAACTAACTTTATACCTCAAGACCTAGAAAAAGAAAAGTGAATGAAGCCCAAAGTTAGTAAATAGAAGGAAATAAGATCAGAGTGGAAATAAATGATATAGAGACTAAAAGTACAACAGAATAGATCAATGAAACAAAGAGCTACTGTTTTTGTTTTGTTTTGTTTTTACATAATGTGAATATCATCTTCTATCACATTCTATCATCTATTATATGTATCATCTTAACTCCTCTCCTGGAATGTAAGCTTCATGAATATTAATATCTTTGTTTTATTTACTTGTGTATCCCAAGCCCCCAAATTGGTCCTGGCACAGAGGAGACATGTAATACATATTTGTAGAACAAATGAATGGAAGTTCCAAAGAAGGGACACTCCCCCTGCCCATCAACCTAACTTGGAGTTCTGCATATTTCTTTAACTGGGAAAAGCTGTAACTGTACTGGATAAAGAGCTCAAGAATTTCAAATTTTCCAGTGAGTCTGCTCGGCTCATGGCATGCGTGCTAGGGATCCTGAATGTCATTCCACCAACAGCTCTGAGGGCTGGTAATACAGGAGCCCTTAGCAGTTAAAAATTCACAGCATGTTTGGGACAATCTGCAGTGTGGGCAGCAGCTGGTTTGTCCCACAGGCAAATCCTTCAGGACAGGACAGTTGCAGCCCACATCATTTTCAGAGGACTTCTGATTTGGTGAGAAAACCTGACAAGAGGTTTCCCTTTGCAGCTTGTTTATATTCCCTTTCAAGAGAAGAAAAGCAGGCACTTTTGTGGCTAAACTTGTGCTGTAACAAAAATCTTCGTGACATTCCGAGCGAAAATGAATGATAAAGTAGCAAAAGGGAGCATTTCTATCTCCTGGACAGGTAAGAGGAGATAGGACACTATGCACAAGACAAGGGGTGTCTTTTGTGGGTATCACAGCGTGTCCCTATGTGATCATTGGAAGGAGGGAGGTGCGAAAGTGATACAGCCACAGGAAGGAGGTAGGTGTGTCAGTGGGAAGATAAGGCGAAAAGATATGAGTCATTGTCTTGGAAAGTAGAAAAGTGAGTTCATAGGGAAACCCAGGAGGTGTGCCCTACTGGGTTCAAGGTCAATGCTGGTGCAAATTCCTCTGTGTAAAGTGTCTATTGCAGCAACTTTGTTTAAAAACAAAGAAATACAGTAATGCCTAGAAAGGAAAATAAAGATGCTAAAGGCTTAAAACATAGTCTTAATAAAAATAGTCTGTCCACCAATATTTAAAAAAAAAAGAAAAATAGAGCTGTTTTTTTTAATAATAAATTTATTTTTTATTGGTGTTCAATTTGCCAACATACAGAATAACACCCAGTGCTCATCCCGTCAAGTGCCCCCCTCAGTGCCCGTCACCCATTCACCCCCACCCCCCGCCCTCCTCCCCTTCCATCACCCCTAGTTCGTTTCCCAGAGTTAGGAGTCTTTATGTCCTGTCTCCCTTCCTGATATTTCCCACACATTTCTTCTCCCTTCCCTTATATTCCCTTTCACTATTATTTATATTCCCCAAATGAATGAGAACATACACTGTTTGTCCTTCTCCGATTGACTTACCTCACTCAGCATAATACCCTCCAGTTCCGTCCACGTTGAAGCAAATGGTGGGTATTTGTCGTTTCTAATGGCTGAGTAATATTCCATTGTATACATAAACCACATCTTCTTTATCCATACATCTTTCGATGGACACTGAGGCTCCTTCCACAGTTTGGCTATTGTGGACATTGCTGCTAGAAACATTGGGGTGCAGGTGTCCCGGCGTTTCATTGCATCTGAATCTTTGGGGTAAATCCCCAACAGTGCAATTGCTGGGTCGTAGGACAGGTCTATTTTTAACTCTTTGAGGAACCTGCACACAGTTTTCCAGAGTGGCTGCACCAGTTCACATTCCTACCAACAGTGTAAAAGAGTTCCCTTTTCTCCACATCCTCTCCAACATTTGTTGTTTCCTGTCTTGTTAATGTTCCCCATTCCCACTGATGTGAGGTGGTATCTCATTGTGGTTTTCATTTGTATTTCCCTGATGGCAAGTGATGCAGAGCATTTTCTCATGTGCATGTTGGCCATGTCTATGTCTTCCTCTGTGAGATTTCTCTTCATGTCTTTTGCCCATTTCATGATTGGATTGTTTGTTTCTTTGCTGTTGAGTTTAATAAGGTCTTTATAGATCTTGGAAACTAGCCCTTTATCTGATACGTCATTTGCAAATATCTTCTCCCATTCTGTAGGTTGTCTTTTAGGTGCTGTGCAAAAGCTTCTTATCTTGATGAAGTCCCAATAGTTCATTTTTGCTTTTGTTTCTTTTGCCTTCGTGGATGAATCTTGCAAGAAGTTACTGTGGCCGAGGTCAAAAAGGGTGTTGCCTGTGTTCTCCTCTAGGATTTTCATGGAATCTTGCCTCACATTTAGATCTTTCATCCATTTTGAGTTTATCTTTGTGTATGGTGAAAGAGAGTGGTCCAGTTTCATTCTTCTGCATGTGGCTGTCCAATTTTCCCAGCACCATTTATTGAAGAGACTGTCTTTCTTCCAGTGGATAGTCTTTCCTCCTTTAAGAATATTAGTTGACCATAAAGTTCAGGGTCTACTTCTGGGTTCTCTATTCTGTTCCATTGATCTATGTGTCTGTTTTTGTGCCAGTACCACACTGTCTTGATGACCACAGCTTTGTAGTACAACCTGAAATCTGGCATTGTGATGCCCCCAGCTATGGTTTTCTTTTTTAAAATTCCCCTGGCTATTCGGGGTCTCTTCTGATTCCACACAAATCTTTAAATAATTTGTTCTAACTCTCTGAAGAAAGTCCATGGTATTTTGATAGGGATTGCATTAAACGTGTAAATTGCCCTGGGTAACATTGACATTTTCACAATATTAATTCTGCCAATCCATGAGCATGGGATATTTTTCCATCTCTTTGTGTCTTCCTCAATTTCTTTCAGAAGTGTTCCATAGTTTTTAGGGTATAGATCCTTTACCTCCTTGGTTAGGTTTATTCCTAGGTATCTTATGCTTTTGGGTGCAATTGTAAATGGGATTGACTCCTTAATTTCTCTTTCTTCAGTCTCATTGTTAGTGTATAGAAATGCCATTCATTTCTGGGCACTGATTTTGTATCCTGCCATGCTACCAAATTGCTGTATGAGTTCTAGCAATCTTGGGGTGGTGGCTTTTGGGTTTTCTAGGTAGAGTGGTAGAGTATCATGTCATCGGTGAAGAGGGAGAGTTTGACTTCTTCTTTGCCAATTTGAATGCCTTTAATGTCTTTTTGTTGTCTGATTGTTGAGGCGAGGACTTCCAGTACTATGTTAAATAGCAGTGGTGAGAGTGGACATCCCTGTCTTGCTCCTGATCTTAGAGGAAAGGCTCCCAGTGCTTCCCTATTGAGGATGATATTTGCTGTGGGCTTTTCGTAGATGGCTTTTAAGATGTTGAGGAATGTTCCCTCTATCCCTACACTCTGAAGAGTTTTGATCAGGAATGGATGCTGTATTTTGTCAAATGTTTTCTCTGCATCTAATGAGAGGATCATATGGTTCTTGGTTTTTCTCTTGCTGATACAATGAATCACACTGATTGTTTTATGAGTGTTGAACCAGCCTTGTGTCCCGGGGATAAATCCTACTTGGTCATGGTGAATAATTTTCTTAATGTACTGTTGGATCCTATTGGCTAGTATCTTGTTGAGAATGTTTGCATCCATGTTCATCAGGGATATTGGTCTGTAATTCTCCTTTTTGGTGGGTCTTTGTCTGGTTTTGGAATTAAGGTGATGCTGGCCTCATAGAACGAATTTGGAAGTACTCCATCTCTTTCTATCTTTCCAAACAGCTTTAGTAGAATAGGTATGGTTTCTTCTTTAAACGTTTGATAGAATTCTCCTGGGAAGCCATCTGGCCCTGGACTTTTGTGTCTTGGGAGGTTTTTGATGACTGCTTCAATTTCCTCTCTGGTTATTGGCCTGTTCAGGTTTTCTATTTCTTCCTGTTCCAGTTTTGGTAGTTTGTGGTTTTCCAGGAATGCGTCCATTTCTTCTAGATTGCCTAATTTATTGGCGTATAGCTATTCATAATATGTTTTTAAAATTGTTTGTATTTCCTTGGTGTTGGTAGTGATCTCTCCTTTCTCATTCATGATTTTATTAATCTGAGTCTTCTCTCTCTTCTTTTTAATAAGGTTGGCTAATGGTTTATCTATCTTATTAATTCTTTCGAGGAACCAACTCCTGGTTTTGTTGATCTGTTCCAGAGATCTTTTGGTCTCGATTTCGTTGAGTTCTGCTCGAATCTTAATAAACTCTCTTCTTCTGCTGTGTGTAGGGTCCATCTGCTGTTTTTTCTCTAGCTCCTTTATGAGTAAGGTTAGCTTTTGTATTTGAGTTCTTTCCAGTTTTTGAATGGATGCTTGTATTGCGACGTTTTTCCCCCTAAGGACTGCTTTTGCTGTGTCCCAAAGATTTTGAACGGTTATATCTTCATTCTCATTAGTTTCCATTAATCTTTTTAATTCTTCCTTAATTTCCTGGTTGACCCTTTCATCTTTTAGCAGGATGGTCCTTAACCTCCACGTGTTTGAGGTCCTTCCAAACTTCTTGTTGTGATTTAGTTCTAATTTCAAGGCATAATGGTCTGAGAATATGCAGGGGACGATCCCAAACTTTTTGTATCAGTTCAGACCCAATTTGTGACCCAGTATGTGGTCTATTCTGGAGAAAGTTCCATGTGCACTTGAGAAGAATGTGTATTCAGTTGAGTTTGGATGTAAAGTTCTGTACATATCTGTGAAATCCATCTGGTCCAGTGTATCATTTAAAGCTCTCGTTTCTTTGGAGATGTTGTGCTTAGAAGACCTATCGAGGGTAGAAAGAGCTAGATTGAAGTCACCAAGTAGAAGTGTATTATTATCTAAGTATTTCTTCACTTTGGTTATTAATTGATTTAAATATTTGGGAGCTCCCACATTTGGGGCATATATATTGAAGATTGTTAAGTCCTCTTGTTGGATAGATCCTTTAAGTATGATATAGTGTCCCTCTTCATCTCTCACTACAGTCTTCGGGGTAAATTTTAGTTTATCTGATATGAGGATGGCTACCCCTGCTTTCTTTTGAGGACCATTTAAATGGTACATGGTTCTTCAACCTTTCATTTTCAGGCTGTAGGTGTCCTTATGTCTAAAATGAATCTCTTGTAGACAGAAAATAGATGGGTCCTGCTTTTTTATCCAGTCTGAAACCCTGCGCCTTTTGATGGGGTCATTAAGCCGATTCACGTTCAGAGTTACTATTGACAGATATGAGTTTAGTGTCATCAAGGTATCTATTCAGTCCTTGTTTTTGTGGATTGTTCCACTGAACTTCTTCTTAAAGGGGAATTTTAAGAGTCCCCCTTAAAATTTCTTGCAGAGCTGGTTTGGAGGTCACATATTCTTTCAGTTCCTGCCTGTCGTCTTGGAAGCTCTTTATCTCTCCTTCCATTTTGAATGAGAGCCTTGCTGGATAAAGTATTCTTGGTTGCATGTTCTTCTCATTTAGGACCCTGAATATATCCTGCCAGCCCTTTCTGGCCTGCCAGGTCTCTGTGGAGAGGTCTGCTGTTACCCTAATACTCCTCCACATTAAAGTCAGGGATTTCTTGTCTCTTGCTGCTTTAAGGATCTTCTCTTTATCTTTGGACTTCGCAAGCTTAACTATTAGATGTCGAGGTGTTGAACGGTTTTTATTGATTTGAGGGGGGGATCTCTCTATTTCCTGGATCTGAATGCCTGTTTCCCTTCCCAGATTAGGAAACTTTTCAGCTATGATTTGTTCAAATATATATTCTCGACCTCTGTCCCTTTCGGCGCCCTCGGGAACCCCAATTAAACGTAGGTTTTTCTTCCTCAGGCTGTCATTTATTTCCCTTAATCTATCCTCATGGTCTTTTAATTGTTTGTCTCTTTTTTCCTCAGTTTCCCTCTTTGCCATCAACTTGTCTTCTATGTCACTCACTCGTTCTTCCACCTCGTTAACCCTCGTCGTTAGGACTTCTAGCTTGGATTGCATCTCATTTAATTGATTTTTAATTTCTGCCTGATTGGATCTAAATTCTGCAGTCATGAAGTCTCTTGAGTCCTTTATGCTTTTTTCTAGAGCCACCAGTAGCTGTATAATAGTGCTTCTGAATTGGCTTTCTGACATTGAATTGTAATCCAGATTTTGTAACTGTGGGAGAGAGGACTGTTTCTGATTCTTTCTTTTGAGGTGAGGTTTTCCTTCTAGTCATTTTGCTCAGTGCAGAGTGGCCAAAAACAAGTTGTATTGGGAAAAGGCGAAAAGAGAGAGAGAAAGAAGGAAAGAAAAGAGAAAAAGAAAAAAGAAAAAAGGAAGAAAAAAAAGAGAAAGAAAAAAAAGAAAGGAAAAAAGGGCGGGGGAAAGCAAACAGAAATAAAAAAAAAAAAACCACGGGGGAGTATCTTCCGATTCTGTATACTTTACGTCCCTTGACTTCCCCTGGAACTTGTCCGTCTAGCTGGTCTTCTGGGGGAGGGGCCTGTTGTGCTGATTTTCAGGTGGTAGCACTTGGGGGAGCTGCTCTGCCCCCTGCCTGGTGCAGGGCTCAGTGGGGGTTGTTCACCCCGTGAGGCCCCGGGAGGAAGCCACAGTGGCGGGGCCAGGTCTGGGGCCCTGGATTCAGCTCCCGCAGTAACTCCGGGGCTCTCCGTCTGCAGGGCCTGGAGGCTCCGGGTCGGGGCCGCTGATCTGCTCAGCTCGGGGCAGGAGCGTCCTTGCTGTCCTTGGCCCTCCCGGCCTCTGCCTGTCCCGGGGGAGGCCGGATCCCGGGCTGTGTCCCCGGCGCCCTGTGCTCCGGGGCCTGCGCTGGTGGATTCGCGCTCCTGCCGCATAGCCGCCTCCGCGGAGCCGCTGCCCGAGCCCCTCCGAGCTGCTCCGGTTCCAGCCGTGCTCGCTGCAGTCTTTTAGGGAGCTCGGCCGCGGGGTGTGGCACGTTCTCCCCGGGGGCAGGTGTCTGTTAGTGTCCCAGGGAGCCCGAGGGCATCCCCTCCCTCCTGGGGTCCTGCTCTAACTCCCTGCGGGCACCTTTCCGCCCAGGAAGGTTGGTGCAGCTCCTGCTTCTCCAGGACGGAGCTTTCCTGTCCTGGGGACACTCGACCCGGCCTTAGCCCAGCTCCTCGCGGGGCCCCTCCCCCTTGGATGCCTTTTGTTTCTTTATTTCTTTTTCCCCGTCTTCCTACCTTGATAGAAGCACGAACTCTTCTCACTGTAGTATTCCAGCTGGTCTCTCTTTAAATCTCAGGCCGAATTCGTAGATTTTCAGGATGATTTGAATGTTTTCTAGGTAATTTGGTGGGGACAGGTGATTTGGGGACCCTACTCTTCAGCCATTTTGCCCCTCCTCTCTCTCAAGAGCTGGTTTTTTAAAAGATAAACAAAATTAACAAACCTTTAGCCAAACTCACCAAGCAGAAAAGACTCAAATAAGTAAAATCAGAAATGAAAGAGATGTTACAACTGATACCACAGAAGTACAGAAGACCATAGAAGACCACAATGGAAAATTAAATACCAACAAATTGGATAACCTAGAAAAAATGGATGAATTCATAGAAACATACAATCTACCAAGAGTAAATCATGAAGAAATAAAAATATCTGAACATACTGATGACTAATGAAGAAATTGAATCAGTAATCAAAAACCTTCCAACAAACAAAAGTCCAGGATCAGATGGCTCCACAGGTGAAATCTACTAAACATTTAAAGAGTTAATACCAATTCTTCTCAAACTCTTCCAAATAACCATAGAGGAGGGAACACTTTTAAACTCGTTTTACACGCCGGGACACCTGCACCCTGATGTTTATAGCAGCAATGTCCACAATAGCTAAACTTGGAAGGAGCCTCGGTGTCCATCGACAGATAAATGGATAAGGAAGATGTGGTCTATGTATACAATAGAATATTACTCAGCCATTAGAAACAACAAATACCCAGCATTTGCTTCGACATGGATAGAACTGTAGGGTATTATGCTGAGTGAAATAAGTCAATCGGAAAAGGACAAACATTATATGGTCTCATTCATTTGGGGAATATAAAAATTAGTGAAAGGGAATAAAGGGAAAGGAGAAAAATGAGTGAAAATATTAGTGAGGGGGACAAAACATGAGAGATACCTAACTCTGGGAAATGAACAAGGGGTAGTGGAAAGGGAGGTGGGCGGGAGGTTGGGGTGACTGGGTGTTAGGCACTGAGGGGGGCACTTGGCGGGATGAGCACTGGGTGTTATGCTAAATGTTGGCAAACTGAACTCCAATAAAAAAACTAAAAAAATTAAATAAATAAATAAATAAATAAATAAATAAACTCGTTTTACAAAGCCAACATTATCCTGATAACAAAACCAGACAAGGATACCACAAGCAAAGAAAATTACAGGCGAATATTCCTGATGTAAAAATCCTCAACATGTAAAAATCCTCAACAAAATATTAGCAAACCAAATTCAACAATATGCTGAAAGGATCATATACCATGAACAAGTGAAAGGAGGACATTGAGGACTCTGAGGTGCTTGGTCCTGGCCAGGCAGCTGCCTTTTGGCATTTCAGGTCAACATAGGATATCTTACAAAAGCCAAGCCTTCATCTGGGGGAGGGATTAATGCTGGGCCATAACTTCAATTAAACCTCCTTAATCCCTAGATCTAAGTATTATGACTATAGACCAGAGTGTAGTGAATTGGGACCAGTGATTCCACCTATCATAGGCATTGCCACAATTGTTTTCATTTCTGACTTACTCAAGCCTGCTTCCCTATGGCATGACATCATATCAGATGTTTTGATCACCTGTAATTTATTATTTGCCTCACATTTGCTTTCCCATCCCCTTTCATACATACCTTCCATTGCTGCCTCTTTTACCAAGGAAGGCTTTCTTCATATGCAGGTCAACACCTTGTTTATTTACCATGTCTCTCAGTTTATTCCTAAACATAGTGTTCATTACCCTGTGTTTTCCCATGTGCACTCACCACTGTGTACAGGTGAACAGAGGAATACTTTATCTTCTACTTTTATACGGTTCATATCTTTGACCATTTTCCCATGACCCAAGGACTGACTTCAGCAGGCTTTCAAAACAAAGGTAGTTACTGATAAAAGACTTTCTCTCCTTGACCAAACAGGCTGCCCTGAGCCCTCTTTCAACTAGGCCTTGACCTTGGCCCCAGTCCTACCTTTGGCCTGCCTAGCCCAATTTTAAAAGAATCCTGCTAAAACAGCTGAGATAAAATCCCCCACCCTGATCAACTTCATCATCCTCTACCTTTGATATATAAGTCCTTGGCCTGCCTTTAGCAATTCTTATTCTACTCTTGGGGCACCTGGCTGCTTCAGTGGGTAGAGTATGTGATTCTTGATCTTGGGGTTGTAAGTTCAAGCCCCACACTGGGTATAGAGACTACTTAAAAACTAAATTTTAAGGCTTCTTGGGGATGACATTTGAATAGAAGACGCTTGATCAGACAGAGCAATTCACTTGTGCTATGTTAATAGTATTTTTCACTTGAGATTTTTCTGGTTCTTTGTAGGACAAGTCATTTATGATTGTATCCTGGACATGTGGGTATTATGTTCTAAGTATCTGGATCATACTTACATCTTATACTTTAGCAAGCAGTTTAGATTTACCCCTCAGGTAGGTCATGGTGTATCTTTGTGGTCTGTGTTTTGAATAACAATTTGGTTTTCAGAGGCCTTGAAAAGCTATTCTGCTCTGCTTTATTTATGTGCTACTCACAGGCCAACCCAAAAATCTAGGCAGGATTTCAATTTCTTATACAGGTTATTTGGGGGGTTTTGCCCAGGATGTGATATATATTTAAAAATTCCTTTCTCCAACTCCTTCCTTGACTTTCTAGTTTGGAGGAGGAGAAACATCACCTCATCAAGCTTGCCCAGCTCTCTGTCCTAAATATCACCTCATTAGTGGAAGGGGAATGCTGCCTCCCAACTACCAACCAGGGCAAGGTATACTAGTAATTTTTAAATGGCAAGGAATTTAATGTTGAAAAACTTTCACTCTCTGTGATTCTCTAGTAGGAAAAAGACACAGATATTCATTCATCATCTTAGCAAAAAACACCGAAAAATCCAGATAAGATAGATTTATTGAGTGGAATCTGAGCAGGAAGGCAGAAATGTGTAAGTAAGGAGAATATCCTGAGATCTATGCTTTATTAGAACAGAGACCAGAAAGGCTATGTACAGAACCAAAATCAATGAAGAATGATAGCAAGGAAAAGGAATCTGTTCCTACTTCTGATTATACAATAAAGTTAAATAAACTGAGCCGTCAGCATATTGTGACATTCATTCACAAGATCTCCTTTTTGCTGAGTAAATATTCAATAAATAAACTAAATTCAAAAAATAATGACATGATTTTTTTATACACATAGATGAGTTATTTCCCCATATAGTGCTCTGGGTAAGTGCATTTTCATTAAAAACTTCATTCTTGGGGCACCTGGGTGGCTCAGTTGATAAGCATCTGCCTTCAGCTTAGGTCATGATCTCAAGGTCCTGAGATCAAGCCCCGTCTCAGGATCCCCACTCAGTGGGAAGTCTGCTTGTCCCTCTGCCTCTGCCCTTTCCCCTGCTCATTCTCTCTCTCTCTCTCAAATAAATAAATGCTTTTTAAAAATGAAGATTTGTTCCTAATTCATGGGTGTTGTGTAATTTTTGTTTTTTTTTTTTAAGATTTTATTTATTTATTCATGAGAGACACAGAGAAAGAGCGGCACAGACAGAGGCAGAGGGAGAAGCAGGGGCCATGCAGGGAGTCCGATGCAGGACTTGATCCCAGGTCTCCAGGACCACACCCTGGGCTGAAGGCGGTGCTAAACCGCTGAGCCACCTGGGCTGCCCTAATTTTTGTGATACACTTTTTATTTATTTTTATTTTTTATTTTTTTGGATTTTACTTATTTATTTGAGAGACAGAGAGAGCATGAGCAGGGGGATGGGCAGAAGGAGAAGTAGGCTCCCCACCAATCCCTGGGATCATGACCTGAGCCAAAGGCAGACACTTAACTGAGCCACCCAGGTACCCCATGTGATAAGTTTTTTAAAAAATACATTGTTTGGGGGCACCTGGGTGGCTCAGTCAGTTTAGCATCTGCCTTCGGCTCAGGTCACAATCCCAGGGTCCTGGGATGGAGCCCCACATCTGGCTCCCTGCTCAGCCTGCTTCTCCCTCTCCCTCTGTTTGCTGCTCCCCCTGCTTGTGCTCTCTCTCTATCAAATAAATAACATCTTTAAGATAAAAACATTGTTTGATGATTAAACAAAACAATAGTCAGGAAAAAGGCACTTTCCTATAACACACACACACACACACACACACACACACACACACACAAATGAGGTTATTATCACCACTGAATGTTGCTACCTATTCCACATGATAAAAAAATTTAAATCTCAATAGAAAACATTGTCTTAACAAAAATAACTAAGATAACCTGGGTCAATAATTTCTTTAAATATTTTATTTATTTATTCATGAGAGACAGACAGAGAGAGAGAGAGAGACAGAGAGAGAGGCAGAGACACAGGCAGAGGGAGAAGCAGGCTCCATGCAGGGAGCCCAATGTGGGACTCCATCCCGGGTCTCCAGGATCACGCCCTGGGCTGACGAGGGCGCTAAACCGCTGAGCCACCCAGGCTGCCCAGGTCAATAATTTTTTAAAAGCACTTATGTTTATATTTAGGAGAGTTATCATACTTAAAGATGACAAAAGATTCAAAATTGCTTTTCATTTAAGAATGTGTTTCCTAGGGACGCCTGGGTGGCTCAGTGGTTGAGCATATGCCTTTGGCTCAGGGTGTGATCCTGGGATCAAGTCCTGCATCCGGCTCCCTGCATGGAGCTTGCTTCTCCCTCTGCCTATGTCTCTGCTTCTCTCTCTGTGTGTCTCTCATGAATAAATAAATAAAATCTTTAAAAAAAGATTGTGTTTATTATATTACTGTAGTGAGACAAAAACATGTGCCCATGTCATAATCCCCAGAATCTATGACTACTTTATATAGCAAAAAATGGGATTAAGTTAAAGATCTTTTTTTTAAAGATTTTATTTATATATTCATGAGAGACACAGAAGGAGAGAGGCAGAAACATAGGCAGATATAGAAGCAGGGTCCATGCAGGGAGCCCAATGTGGGACTCAATCCCGGGACCGGGACCCCAGGACCCCAGGATCACGCCCTGGGCCGAAGGCAGGCGCTAAACTGCTGAGCCACTCAGGGATCCCCTAAGTTAAAGTTCTTAAGAGGAGGTACTTATTCTGGATTATCTAGGTGAGCTCTGAATGCAATTACTTTGTGAAAGAGACACAGAAGGAGTTTACAGACACAAAGCGGGGAAGACAACATAAAAATGTAACTGAGGGAGATGCTGCTGAAGAATGCCAAATAGCCAATATTAGAAGCTGGAAGAGTCAAAGAAGAGATTGTCTCCTAGAGCCTTCAGAGGGTTGGCTCTGCCAACGCTTTGATTTTAGACTTTTCGTACTCCAGAACTCTGAGGGAGAAGTTTTTGTTGCTTTAAGACACCTAGTTTATGGTAATTTCTTATGGTAGCCCTAGGAAACTAATACAATTATCCTTACACAACTTTGTTTCCTCTTTGCCTTCTACATGAATTTCATATTCTCTATGGAGTTTCCAATTATGGAGATACTGTCTGAAGAAGGAGCATATAATGGTGAGCTCACAAAGGAAAGCATAAGAGCCAGCAGTCTTGTTCACTAACATTGTACCTTACTCGGCTACAGCTATGCAGTATTTGCATGTTAATGATCGCCAGTGGCTAGAAGATGCCATAAACATTAGTCAAAGTTTTGCCCTTGACCATTTGATTCTCTTCATGAAGAATTGAGTCATAGGGTTAAGAATTGATCCATGAGGGACACCTGGGTGGCTCAGCAGTTGAGCATCTGCCTTTGGCTCAGGGCATGATCCCTGAGTCCCAGGATCAAGTCCCACATTGGGCTTCCTGCATGGAGCCTGTTTCTCCCTCTGCCTATGTCTCTGCCTCTCTCTCTCTGTCTCTCATGAATAAATAAATAAAATCTATCAAAAAAAAAGAATTGATCCATGAGGTTTAGTTTTATACATTTATTTCTGCTTCATTCTTTAAGTTAGAGCAAGTGATGATCCTGGAGCGAAAGGTCCCCCAACAAAGGTAGTGATGGAGGAGGAGGGCCTTGAACAAAAATGATTGTGGTGGTGATGATGGTTTACCATTTATTCCCGGTAAAGGAAGTGGAAGAGGAGGAACAACTCCTTCGCATAGAGGTGGCACTGGTAGAGATGATGGTGGGCATGGCCCTCTATCTGCCAGTAGATGCAGTGGAAGAGGTCCTGAAATTTATGAGTAACTTGACGACCAGTGTTCCTGTAATATAAATAATCTAATGTTCAAATGCTTGCAGTAGACATTTGTGGATTTTTTAGAGATTATATACTATTTATTAATTTATCAATCTTCAAAGACTTAGTACAGGCAAGAGACTTGTATAGATATTTAATAAGCATTTTTTAACTCTACACAATGAGTGTACTTTTGCTAACACTCTAATGCTAGAAGAGTTGGCATCCTCATCAAAAACTTTGTGAAACAGTACTCCAAAATAATGAAAAATTAGATTTCATGATGAACATATGCAAAGAAGTATTCTATCTGGCTTGGGCCTACTAAACTAGTTTGTTCAAATATGGATAATACAAGGTTATGGTTTGATCTCCTTGGGAGCTAATTAGCTATACACAAAGAGTCTTAGAGTGCCAGCGATCTTGCTATCTTCTAATAACATAAGTAACATCTATTTGTATAGTAATATATGCTTATCAAAGTTTTTACATCTATTATCTCTTTTGAGCCTTGTTATAACCCTGTAATATAGGTAGGGCAAGTAGTTTTATCTCACTGTTTATAGATGAGACACTGAGACTCTAAAAGCTTAAGTGATTGGTCAAAGATCACAAATTTAGCGTGAAACATGATTAGGATTTAAATGTAGTTCTTCATACACCTAATTAAGTTCCTTTTCTATTATAACAGATTACCTCCTCATGCCTGCAAGTCATTTGTCATGAGCTGAAGACAGAACCTAGGCAAATGCCCTAATTTGGGGAGTGAAAAAAGGAAGAGTAACCAACCCCAAAAAAGCAAAGTAGGATAGAAAAAAAAAGTCAAATATTACAGGTACAGTAAAGCAAAGTGAGACAAAGAAAAGGCCACCAGATTGGGTCACTTGGAGTTCACTGTTGAGTTTTTTGGTAAATTTTCAGTAGAATGGTAGAAAGAGACCAATTCAAACAACAAACACCTATTGAGGATTGGCTGTTAAGATACAATCTTCACATCCTGAATATTCCCTCCAAATATGAGTTGTCTTGAGGAGAGTACTCAATCAGTTGTAAAGTGCAGATCACCTAATAAAGATTTCAAGTATCATGAGAATTTTCCTCAAAGATAATATAGGTGGGAATATAAAGTTGACAGATTTTGAAATGATGGTAGTCAAGATTATAGAGGTCTCCAAAAGGTTTGGAGATCGTTAAAATAATTGAAGATTTTCTTCATGAAAGGAAATGTGGTCCTGATGGTTAATGTTATGTGTCAACATGACTGGGCAACCGGGTACCCAGATATCTGGTTAAACATTATTCTGGATGTTTCTGTGAGGGTGTTATTAGATGAAATTGACATTTGAACTGGTAAATTGAATAACACAGATTGCCTTCCCTAATGTGAGCAGGCCTAATCTAATCAACTGAAGGCCTAAATATAACAAAAATGCTGATCTTCCAACTAGTAGGAAAGAATTCTTACTGCCTAATTGCCTTTGAACTGGGACACTGGAATTTTTCCTGTATTAGAATTCAAACTCAAACATTGGCTCTTCCTAGGTTTCAATCATGCTGGCCTTCCAACCAGAACTACACCATTGGTTTTCATGATTCTAAGGCTTCTCTACTCAGACTAGATCTAAACCAATGGTTCTCCTATGCCTGAAGCTTGCCAACTCACCCTGCAGATCTTGGAACTTGCTGCTACCATGATCATATGAGCTATTTCTTTATATTATGTATATTATATTAAGTTATATATTATATATGTTAAATATAAAATATATGCATACATATGAAATATATGCATATTTACATATGAATGTTACACACATATATAAAATACATACAAATGTGTATACGTGTTTGTATACACACACATAATATAAATATAAAATCCCTGTTCTGTTGGTTTTATTTCTCTAGAACCCAGAGTCATATAAAAGTAGACCCAATTCTTCAAATAAGAATGAAAATTTTCTATCAAAAATAGTTTTTGCTTGTATAATATATGCTATCACAAAATATGTAGAGAAGCATAAGAAACTAATGTTTGAATCTTTTCCACACATGGAAATGATTTGTCTTGGGAAATCAAATTTGTAGAGTTATTTAAACTAAAATTTTAATTTATGAGAAAGTCTGTTTCTGTTCATATTTTCCTTCTGTTAAACTAGATATTTTCCAAATTGGAACTCATCTTGACATGATACAATATATATGTAGTTTCATTACCTGTGTTCAATTTTGCTGGAATTCTGTTCTAAGCTCTTTGATCTTTTCTTCTGGCATCTTGTTTTGAACTTGGGTTCAGGCTCTGAGTTCTTCATTTATCTACAATGAATATCACCATAAATGCACACTTAATAATATAGCTTCCAGAAAGCTTTTAAACAATATTATGTATTAAAGAAGTGGAATACCTTTTACTTCTTTAATTTCAGGGTCTTCACTCATGACTATTTTCATGACAATTAAATACCGCTATGTGGGGGGTTGGGCTGGTGTTGGTGGTGGTAGTGGTGGTAATGAAGAACTATGCTCTCAAATTAAGCAAACAAAAGCATTTTTACTCCAGAAATAAAATGCTATAAAAATTAATGCTATAGGGATCCCTGGGTGGCGCAGTGGTTTGGCGCCTGCCTTTGGCCCAGGGCGCGATCCTGGAGACCCCGGATCGAATCCCACGTCGGGCTCCTGGTGCATGGAGCCTGCTTCTCCCTCTGCCTGTGTCTCTGCCTCTCTCTCTCTCTGTGTGACTATCATAAAAAAAAAATTAATACTATAAAATACTATAAATAATATATATAATATAAACATAATACTATAAAATACTATAAAAATTAATACTATAAAAATATAAAAATACTATAAAATACTATAAAAATAAAATACTATAAAAATACTTTAAATGTGTGAGCCACATTTTTCTTCATACATCATGGGCATTTTTTTGTTTTGCTATTCAAAATCTTTATAATTTCATCCTCAATGGGGAAAAACTGAGAGCTTTTTTCCTCTACAGTTAGGAAGAAGACAGGGGTGTTCACTCTCCCCACTTTTATTCAACATAGCACTGGAAGTCGTAGCCATGACAATCAGACAACAAAAAGAAGTAAAAGGCATCCAAATTGGCCAGGAAGAAGTAAAACTTTCACTATTTGTGGATGACATGATACTCTATATAGAAAACCCAAAAGATTGCCAAAAAACTGCTAGAATTGATAAGCAAATTCAGTAAAGTCACAGGATACAAAATCAACATACAGAAATCTGTTGCACTTCTATACATCAATAACGAAGCAGCAGAAAGAGAAATTAAGAAAACAATCTCATTTACAATTGTACCAAAAACTAGGAGATTCCTAGGAATAAACCTAGCCAAAAAAGTGAAAGATCTGTACTCTGGAAACTATAAAACACCGATGAAAGAAATTAAAGATGACCCAAAGAAATGGAAAGACATCCATGCTCATGGATTCAAAGAACAAATGTTGTTAAAATGTCTATACTGCAAAGCAATTTATACATTTAATGCAATCCCCATCAAAATACCACCAGCATTTTTCACAAAGACAGAACAAACAATCCTAAAATTTGTACAGAACTATAGAAGACCTCAAGTAGCCAAAGTAATCATGATAAAGAAAAGCAAAGCTGGAGGCATCACAATTGCAGACTTTAAGTTATATTATAAAGCTGTAGTAATCAAAACAGCATGGTACTAGCACAAAAACAGACACATAGATCAATAGAACAGAATAGAAAACACAGAAATGAACCCACAATTATATGGTCAGATAATCTTCAACAAAGGAGGCAAGAATATGCCATGGGAAAAGGACAGTCTCTTCAACAAATGGTGTTGGGAAAACTGGACAGCTGTGTGCAAAAGAATGAAACTGGACCAATTTCTTACACCATACACAAATATAAATTCAAATTCAAAATGGATGAAAGACCTAAATGTGAGACAGGAATCCACTGAAATCCTGGAAGAGAACACACGCAGAAAACTCTTTGATATTGGCCATAGCAACTTCTTTCTGGGTATGACTCCTGAAGCTTGCTTTCCCTTGGGAAAGAAAAGCAAAAATAATTTATACTGTTTTTAAGCTGAGTTTTTAATTTATTGAAGTTTCATAAATTAGAAAATGAAGTATAAAAACAAGCTGTCAGAAGGACACCTGGGTGGCTCAGCGGTTTAGTGCCTGCCTTCAGCCCAGGGTGTGATCCTGGCATCCGGGGACCCAGTCCCACATTGGGCTCCCGCATGGAGCCTGCTTCACACTCTGTCTGTGTCTCTGCCTCTCTCTCTCTCTCTTTCTCTCTCTCTGTCTCTCATGAATAAATAAAATCTTTTTAAAAAACCAAGCTGTCAGATAGTTCTACTTCTTAAATATATTTCATCTTGAAATGAGATCACACTTCTAGAACATTCAAGTTGATTCACATTAATACAAATAAGAATCTTTCTATTGCATCTTTAATTGCTTGGCATTCTAAGAGATGTGCTCCACAAAATCAGACAGTAGAATGATACATGTCATAAAGGCATTCTCCTTGAGACAGTAAATCAAAACACTTGTATAAAATGTTGCGAGGGAATGTGAGAGGTTAAAATACAGTGCTAAGCCAGACAGACCATCTAAATGGTGGACATTCTGCTGTGTCCTTGCCACAGCTCTTACTTGCCTCTAAATAAGACCAAACAAACCTATCTAGTGTGGATGTTGCATGGTCCAGCTAAAGAGAGACCATATTTACATCTTATTTCACCTTTGTTGAAATGTCACTTCAAGTCATTTTAGAAGGCTATAAACAATGCTACTCCTGTTTCTCAAAGTGATATATCTTCTTGTCTGGAATTGTCTTTAGCTTAAATGGAACAATAAACACTTTTACTGTTAATCAATATGCATTCTCAGAGTATATTTGACCTTTAAAAATTATAAAAGGCATTCAGATCCAAGTCTGAAGGAAGAGTGGGCGAGCATTATGGACAATAATAATGGTTAGGGTCAAACCTAAAATACTACTTAATAGTTGTTCTCTCCATTGATATCTGAGTCCTAGAAAATGTCCCACAGTAGCTAATCTAAATCTCTAGTATCTTTAAATTTCAATCCCTCCCCAAAGACTTTGATCAATCAATCATCTGATAACTCTATATTTTTAAGTAATCTCTATATCCAGCATGGGGCTTAAACTCTTAACCTTGAGATCAAGAGTTACATGCTCTACCAACTGAGCCAGCCAGGCCCCTGGATCTGATATCCTGTTTTGTTGAAAGATATGAGCTTGTTTGACTTCACTACTATCCATGTTAAGGTTTCTTTGAATCCAGGCATACCTGGTTGTCTCAGTCTGAAGAGCATGGGAGTTCAAGCCCTATGTTGGAGAATAGAGATTACTAAAAAAAATAAACTTTAAGACTTTTCTGAATCCACACTCCCATACCCTCTCCTAAAATCAGCTTCTCCTTGTGTGCTTCTGAGCATGTGCCCACACAAGACAACATCCATAATTTCCTTCTGCAAATGGTTCATTACTACATTTGCAGAGAGGTATGTGATCTCTCTACTTGTAATTTAAAATTAACCACTTGTAGAATTCAAATCACACAAGTTTAAAGTGTGTGAGCAGGTAAGTGCCTTCTTAGAAGCCCACCAAAGAAGACATAGACATGGCCAACAAGCGCATGAGAAAATGCTCTGCATCACTGGCCATCAGGGAAATACAAATGAAAACCACAATGAGATACCACTTCATACCAGTGAGAATGGTGAAAATTAACAAGACAAGAAACAAATGTTGGAGAGGATGTGGAGAAAGGGGAACCCTCTTGCACTGTTGGTGGGAATGTGAACTGGTACAGCCACTCTGGAAAACTGTGTGGAGGTTCCTCAGAGAGTTAAAAATAGATCTGCCCTGTAACCCAGCAATTGCCCTGCTGGGGATTTGCCCCAAAGATACAGATGCAGTGAAAAGGGGAGACACCTGGACCTCAATGTTTATAGCAGCAATGTCCACAATAGCTAAACTGTGGAAGGAGCCTCGGTGTCCATCGAAAGATATGAATGGATAAAGATGTGGTCTATATATACAATGGACTATAACTCAGCCATTAGAAACGACGAATACCCACCATTTGCTTCGACTTGGATAAACTGGAGGGTATTATGTTGAGTGAAGTAAGACAATTGGAGAAGGACAAACATATGGTTTCATTCATTCGGGGAATATATAAAAAATAGTGAAAGGGAATAAAGGGGAAAGGAGAGACAATGAGTGGGAAATATCAGAGATGGTGATGGAACATGAGAGAACTCTGGGAAATGAAGAAGGGGTAGTGGAAGGGGAGGTAGGTGGGGGGATGGGGTGACTGGGTGATGGGCATTGAGGGGGGCACCTGATGGGATGAGCACTGGGTGTTATACTATATGTTGGCAAATTGAACTCCAATAAAAAAAACACATACACAAAAAAAAGAAAATGATAAAAAGAAAGAAAAGAAGTCCACTAATCTTATCCTCCGCTTCTAAAAATGAAGAAGCCAAGACCCAAGGAGTATGACTTAACGCTATAGCCAATTAGGAGCAAAGCTGAGATCTCATCTTATTGCTTATCATTCTACAAATGAGTTCATGGGTGTTAAAACTTACCAGATAGGTTAAGAGTTCTAGTTTGCCAGGTTAAATTCTCATGATCATCACGATGAACCATTAGGGAGCCCGAGCATACACGGCCACAGTGCTAACCAGATATATACAGAGGAAGTTCAGGGAGAGGCCTACTTTGAAAAAGGAGCCTATGGAAAGAAGAGGGTAGCACAGAATCCAAGTACAACTGAGCTAACTTACATATCAGAAGTATGAAATCAATGCCTGCTCTTTGTGCTTGAACTCTGCGTCCACACCCCTGGCAAGCACCTTAGATCACATTCTTTGGTTTTCTTCTAAAACTGTGACTTGAGGGGCAGCCCTGGTGGCTCAGGGGTTTAGCACCGCCTTCGGCCCAGGGCCTGATCCTGGAGACCTGGGATTGAGTCCCACATTGGGCTCCCTGCATGGAGCCTGCTTCTCCCTCTGCCTGTGTCTCTGCCTCTCTCGCTCTCTCTGTGTGACTATCATAAAAAAAAAAAAAAAAAAGAACAGTGTCTGGCACACAGTAGGTGATCAGCAAAAAATGAAAGTTACCTTTGGCCTAACGTTCATGCCATTCCTAGAGGTGACCCTGTATTGTATAGTGTGTATTTTTCAGGATTTTCTTCCACATATTTATATTCTCATATAAAAGCCTATTAAAAATAGATACTAATCACCTCAATTTAGCTTTGAATAGTTCTACAATATATTAAACAAAAATCACTTGTTTCCACTCCTAGTCGGATACAACTACAGCTTTGTAAACATAACCAAAATTAACTTAAAATTAGCTTAAACAATATTCAACATTTTGTTAGTTACAGGTTTTTTTTTTCTTTTCCTTTTGCTTCAGCATTTTATTTTTTTAAATTTTTAAAAAGATTTTATTTACTTATTCATGAGAGACACCGAGAGAGAGGCAGAGACACAGGCTGAGGAGAAGCAGGCTCCCTGCAAGGAGCCCGATGTGGGACTCGATCCCGGATCCTGGGATTATGCCCTGGGCCAAAAGCAGTTCCAGGTGTCCCAGCTTCAGCATTTCAAAACAGATATATGATCTCACACATAAATCTTAAGCTTTACAATCCACACACTCTACTATAACAAAACTCTAACAGATAAGGGCTTTAAAAGACCCAAATATTATCATTGCATCTAAGAAATTATAATTACACTCAACCCTTGAACCAAATAGGTTTGAACTGCATGGGTCCACTTATACACAGATTTTTTGGGAAACAGCACAGTACGTAAATATATTTTTTCTTCCTTATGACTTTCTTAATATGATTTTCTTTTCCCTTATTATAAGATTATAGCATATAATACATATACAAAATACGTATTTATGTTACTGGTAAGGCTTCTAGTCAACAGTAGGCTATTAGTAATTAAGTTTTGGGAGAGCCAGAAGTTATACTTGGATTTTTGACTGCATGAAGTGGTCAGTACCCCTAACTCCTCTCATTGTGCAGGGTCAACTGTATTCCCTAATACCACATGATAATATCCATGTCCAATATCCCTGTTTGACCTAAATATTCTCTCAAATTTGATTTGCCCTTGTTAGGATCCAAACAAGGATCATCCACAGAATTGGCCGAATTATGATATAATACTCTTTTCATCTATACATCCCCGTAAACCCTTTTTCTTTGCCATTTCTTTAATGACAATACTGTATTATTTGTCCTGTAGAATTACTCATATTCTGGATTTCTCTGGAGGCATCCTAACCCTGAACATATTCCATTATAATCAGAATATCTTGTAGTGAGATCTATAGACTTGGTTAGATTCAGGCTAAATTACCTTAGCAAGAATGTTTTATACTTGATGCTTTGTACTCCTATTACATCATATCAGAACACACACTGCTGATACAAAGATTGATCAGTGGATCATAGTATTCTTACCTTGATTCACCCACATAATAACATTTCCCATCATTCTTTTGCTTAAATTTTATT
The DNA here is from genome assembly GCF_048418805.1 of Vulpes vulpes. Lineage (NCBI taxonomy): Eukaryota > Metazoa > Chordata > Mammalia > Carnivora > Canidae > Vulpes > Vulpes vulpes. The sequence goes on along the minus strand of NC_132796.1, from coordinate 85,446,386 downwards.
AAATTTATGTGTGGGCTTACCTTTTTATTATTGATATGAAATTCATACTCTATATAATTCATTGTAAAGTGTACAAGTAGGTGTGCTTGGGTGGCTCAGTCGGTTAAGTGCCTTCAGGTCAGGTAATGATCCCAGGGTCCTGGGATCAAGCCCCACCCTGCAAAGAGCCCCACATCAGGCTCCCTGCTCAGTGGGGATCCTCCCTCTCCTCTCCCTCTGCCTGCAGCTCACCCTGCTTGTGCTCTATTTCTGTCAAATAAAATCTTTAAAAAATAAAGTGTCACTTTTTTTAAGTATGTTCACAAAATTGTCCACCTATCATCACAATCATTTTTAGAATATTTTTATCATACCAAAAAGAAAGTCCATACCCATTAACAGTAATTCCCTATCCCCTAGCCCCCAGCCCTTGACAACTTCTAATTCATTTTTTCCTCTATGGATTTGCCTATTCTGGACATTTATTGTGAATAGGGTCATGCAATATGTATTCTTTTGTTTGCTTTCTTAAAAGTACTATATTTTCAGGGTTAATCCATATGATATCATGTATCCGTACTTCACTCCATGTAATGACTAAATAAAAATCCATGGTATGGATATAGCACATTTTGTTTAAATGTTCATCAGTTGAGAGACATTTGGCTGTTTCCCCTTTTTATCTTCATGAATAATGCTGTGATGAACACTCATGTACAAGTTTTTGTTTGAATATCTCTTTTCAGTTTTCTGTTATATATACCCAGGAGTAGAATTGCCAATCACCTGGTCACTGTGTAACTATTGGTGGAACTGCCAAATGGCTTTCCCAGGTGTCCATACCATTTTACATTCCCGCTAGCAGTGTATGTGAGATTCAATTCTTGACATCCTCATCGCAAATTGCTATTTTCCATTTTTAAAATTTATTTTTATTTTTATTTTTTTAAAGATTTTATTTATTCATTCATGAGAGATACAGAGAGAGAGAGAGAAGCAGAGACCCAGGCAGAGGGAGGAGCAGGCTCCATGCAGGGAGCCCAATGTGGGTCCCGGATCCGGGACCACAGGATCACACCCTGGGCCGAAGGCAGGCGCTAAACCGCTGAGCCACCCAGGGATCCCCTCCATTTTGTCTTTAATATAGCCGTCTTGGTAAGTAGGAAGTGGTATCTCCGTGTGGTTTTCAGTTTTATTTCCCTAATGACTAAATGATATTGGACATCTTTTCTTGTGCTTATTTGGCCATTAGCATGGAGGGACCAATAGATACGCAGCATGAGAGCCCCGTGTGTGAATACATCCTCTGCAACACTGGTTCACAATGGCAAAGCCATTTAGACCTCGGTTCCCTGGTACAATGAGTAGGTAATAGTTACTGAATCTGTGTCTGTCCAGGGAATGGGGACAGAAGAAAACGCTTTGACTTGTGCATCTGCGTGAGGAAATGGCCACCGCTCCCTAAAGTGAGGGACAAGAAACACTGGGAGGAATCCAGAGCGGCAGCTGAGATCCAGAGCCCAGGGGTAGGTCAGGTAATTCCACCGGGGGAGGAAGTGGAAGCTCTTTCACCTTCCACTCTACCTGGTGGGAAGGAGTGGCAGGGAATTAACTCCTCCCTGCACCCCCTGGGAGTGGAAGGCAGCTGGGTTTTATGAGATTTCCTGTTGACCTGAAATGCAAAAAGGCAGCTGCCCCACCAGGACAAAGACCCTCAGGGTCTTCATTGTCTTCCTTCCTTCTGCCTTAGAAATTCCCACCACTTCTGCCCCAACAACTGGGAAATGGGTGAGAAAAAGGGTCTGGGAGTCAGAGCCTGAGCCAGGCTGGGAGTAGCAGGTGATCTTTGAAGGGACAATACAGGTGTGGGCAGGGGTGCCTTCAGTTCTCCCTTAAAGTATGTCTGTATTCCTGTATTTGTGAAGATTTAAAAAAAAATAATAATCAAGAAAAGGCTGCATTTGTCAATGGAAATAAGAAGAGTCAACAAAAATATCTTCAGTCAACTGTTGAGTAACCAAATAGCTGGTGGTAACCCATAGGCCTAGGGAGCTCCTAAGACAATTGTTGGGTTTTTCTTATTTTAAGATTTTATTTGAGAGAGAGAGAGCACGTGTGCTCAAGGGGGGGGGGGGAGGAGCAAAAAAGGAGAGGAGAAGCAGGCTCCCAACTGAGCAGGGAGCCCTAGGGGGTCTTGATCTCAGAACTCTGGGATCATGACGTGAGCCCAAGGCAGATGCTTAACCCATCGTGCCACGCAGATGCCACTAGACAGTTGTTTTTATTTGCATTTCTCTCTCTCCTTAGATTAGAACTTGCTGGGAGGATACAGGACCAATTAATACCCCTCATCTCGAGTGGCAGCGTCACCTGTTAAGTTCCTTTTCCTCCCATAATCTACACGTGTCTCCATTATGGGAGCATTATTTTCCAGACCAACATGTTCCTCTTTCAACAGTTAGGAAGAAATCGTTACTGGCCAGGCAGGAGAAACCTGCCAGTCGCTGTGATTACTTCGGACCCAGGACATCCCTATCCACCTAGGCAGTGTGCAGTAGTTATGCAAGAGCGCCGACTCCCTAGCAGGTCCTCGGCAAAGAGCGGGAGGGAGGCGATGGGGAGGAAGGAGTGCCTGCATTTTTTCGGATCCCAACACTCATCTGGGGAGGAAGCAATAAAAGTTTTGATAACTTCATGCATATGAATGATGCAAACTTGTTAACAACGTTTGGAAGTGTATTTGTTTAAACTTCTTTTCCCTCTAAATAGTTTTGGGACCGTTGAACGGTAAATTTTGTTTCAGCACATTCACCATTTGGCCGGCACGGACCCTACAAGGACAAATTGATTTTCCAGAGCAAATGCAAAAGACGGCTTTCGGCTCTTACCTTCCCACGCCCACCTCTCTCCGCCCCTTCCAAGCGCGCGGGAACCTTCCTAAGCCTGCCCCTCCACTCCCTTGGGCGGGGCCAACGCCGAGGAACCCGGATTCTTACCCCTCCCCCCCCGGACCCCGGACCTCCATCCCCCACCCGCTCCCGGGAGTGGGAGCCGCTGGCGCTGGGGGAGGGACTGTGGCTTGCCCGGGCGACCAGGGCGCTGCTTTGCGGCAGAGGTGGCCCGGGGCCCAGTCTGACCGTGCGACCCCGCGCGAGCGTCCCAACTCCCGGGCTCTGTTCCTCCGGCGCGCGGCCTCCGCCAGGTGGGTCCTTCGGCCTCTGTCCCGCTGCCTTTCCTTCCCTTCCCTTCCTCGACCGCGAGGGGCCCCGGGGCTGGGGGCCGGGCTTGGGCGGCCCTTCCGAGTCCCGGGGCCTTCCCGGTCCCGCAGCGTGCTGGCAGCCTGTGCCCGGCGCGCGACCTCGGCCGGTGGTGGCGGCCGCGGGGACTGGCATTTCGGCGATGCGGGTCGGGTGTGGGCGCCGGGAACGGACCGCCGCCGCCTAAGTTCTAAGTTGTGCGCCCTGGCGCGGCCCGGGGAGAGCCCGGTAGCAGCTCCCCCGGACGGACGCCCCCCCCCCCCCCGCCCCGCCCCGCCCCGCCCCGCCCGGCCGAGGGCCCGGGAGCGTTTCCCTGTGGCTGCGGGGGGTCCCCCGGATCCCTTCTCTCTCCCCTGTCCTTCCTCCCCATTTGCGTGGCCGCGGGAGGTTCGGCTTGGTCGGTTTGGATGGAGGGCTCCTCGGAACGTATCCTGAGAGAAGTAACTTATCGTGTTATACTCTATGTTGGCAAGTCGAACTCCGATTAAAAAAAAAAACATAAAAATCGTATTAAGAAACATGCTGCTTCTAGGGAATGAGAGAGGAATAGATGTCCTTGTTGGCCGTGTTGGGCTCAATCCTCTCTACTCATTTCTGACAAACTTTCCTGAAAATCTTGCGAGAAACCCGGTGCCAGTGACTGGCCTGGGAAACTATTGCGTCCTGTAAGTTGTTTAAATCAGGGAGGGAGACAAACTATAAGAGACTCTTTTTTTTTTTAATTTTTTTATTGGAGTTCGATTTGCCAACATATAGTATAGTCATAGGAAACAAACTGAGGGTTGCTGGAGTGAAGGGGGATGGGATAATTGGGTGAGGTAACAAGCACTGGGTATTACGTGGTACTGATGAATCACTGACCTCTACTTTTGAAACTAAAAATATACTATGTGTTAATTGAATTTAAATAAAAAAAAAGTAAATAATTTAAGTAAAACCATTAGATTCACATAATAGGTCGCAAGAGAATATGAGGAGATGTCATCCATGATGGGACTTGGTGAGACCAGGGTTAATTTTCACAAGTAGTTTGTGCTCCTCCTGATGTATAACTTAGCAGGGGGGCTAAATTTGAAGAGGTAAAATGACCTAAGTGAAAGAATCTAGTCTCTTTTAATTTAAATTCAATTTCACTGACATAGTGTATTATTAGTTTCAGAGATGATTTTAGTGATTCTTGAGTTCTGTATAACATCCAGTACTTATTCAATCACATGCCCTCCTAATGCCCATCACCCAGTTACCCTAGATCCCCACTCACCTCCCCTCCAAGCAACCCTTAGTTTACTATAGTTAAGATCCTCTTATGGTTTGTCTCCCTATTTTTGTCTTCTTTTATTTTTCCTTCCCTTCCCCTATGTTTATATGTTTTGTTTTTTAAATTTCACATGAGTGAAATTATATGGTATTTGTCCTCCTCTGATTTATTAAGTGTACCCTCTAGTCCCATCCATGTTGCAGATGGCAAGATTTCATCCCTTTTGATGGCTGAGCAATATTCCATTTTCTTTACTCATCTGTCAAAAGACATCTGAGCTCTTTCTACAGTTTGCCTATTGTGGGCATTGCTGCTATAAACATTAGGGTGAGGGGCCCCTTCTAATCACTATGTTTGTATCCTTTGGGTAAATACCTGGTAGTGCAATTGTTGGGTTGTAAGGTAGCACTATTTTTAACTTCTTGGGGAACCTCCATACTGTTTTCCAGAGTGGCTGCACCAGTTTGCATTCCCACCAACAGTTCAAGAAGGTTCCCCTTTCTCTGCATCCTCGACAACATATGTTGTTCCCTGTCTTGTTAATTTTAGCCATTCTGACAGATGGGAGGTGGTATCATTGTAGTTTTGTTTTGTATTTTCTTTTTTATAAAAAAAAATTTATTTATTTATTTATTTGACAGAGATCTAGAGAACACAAGCAGGGGGAGCCCCAGGGGGCAAAGCAGGCTCCCCGCTGAGCAGGGAGCCCTGTGCAGCGCTCTATCCCAGGACCCTGGGATCATGACTTGAGCCAAAGGCAGATGCTTAATCTGAGCCACCCAGGCACCCGATTTGTAATTTCTGGATATTGAATGATGTTGAACATCTTCTCATGTGTCTGTTAACAATCTGGATGTTTTATTTGGAAAAATGTCTATTCGTGTTTTCTGCCCATTTCTTAACTAGATTATTTGTTTTGGAGTGTTGCATTTGATAAGTTCTTTATAGATTTTGGATACTAACCCTTTATCTAATAAGACATTTGTAAATATCTTCTCCCATTCTGTAGTTTGCTTTTTAGTTTTGTTGATTTCTTCACTGAGCGGAAGCTTTTATTTTGGTGAAGTCCCCATAGTTCATTTTTGCTTTGGTTTCCCTTGCCTTTGAAGATGAGTCTAGTGAGAAGTTGCTGAGGCCAAGGTCAAAGAAGTTTCTGCCTGTGTTCTCTTCCAGGATTTCGATGGATTCCTGTCTCACATTTAGGTCTTTCATCCATTTTGAGTTTATTTTTGTGTATGGCGTAAGAAATTGGTCCAGTTTCATTCTTCTGAATGTGACTGTCCAATTTTTCCAACACAAGTTGTTGAAGGGATTGTCCTTTTTCCATTGGATAGTCTTTCCTGCTTTGTCAGATTAGTTGACCAGAGAGTTGAGGGTCCATTTCTGGATTCTCTATTCTGTTCCATTGATCAATGTGTCTGATTTGGGGCCAGTACCATACTGTCTTGATCACAGCTTTGTAATATAGCTTGATGGTTTTCTTAAGATTCCTTTGGCTATTCGGGGTCTTTTGTGGTTCCATATAGATTATAGGATTGTTCCAGCTCTGTGAAAAACATTGATGGTATTTTGATAAGGATTGCATTGAATGTGTAGGTTGCTTTGGGTAGCATAGACATTTTAACAACATTTGTTCTTTGAATCCATGAGCATGGAATATTTTTCCATTTCTTTGTGTCTTCTCCGATTTCTTTCATAAGTATTCTATAGTTTTCAGAGTACAGATCCTTTACATCTTTGGTTAGGTTTATTCCTAGGTATCTTCTGGTTTTTGGTGCAATTGTAAATGGGATAGATTCCTTGATTTCTCTTTCTTCTGCCTCATTGTTAGTGTATAGAAATGCAACTGACTTCTGTGCATTGATTTTTATATCCTGCGACTTGCTGAATTCCTGTATCAGTTCTAGTAATTTTTGAGTGGAATCCAGCCTCTTATATTCCTGTATATTTAAAACTTTTAATAGCTTTCTGTTAGTTCTATGACCTTACTGTATTTCATTCATTAAATGATTCCTACTCTGTAGTATCAGAACTCCCACAAATCCATTCTGTCCATGTTTATTTATGACAGATGTCACACCTTATTCAGACCCTGGTGAAATCTGAAAAACAAAAAGGTTACATAATTATATTTATAGAAATGAAAGAAGGACAAAATTTGCTTTATACACATGTGTTTATGTGTCACATACCTATCCAGATACACGTATCTCATTGGCCATTCATGAACAAAAATAAAGCAGGTGGAAGAGCCATGCTGTTGATTGTGTTTTCTCCAAGGGAGTAGAATTTTGAGGAGGCTCTTTCAGACCATTTTCTAACCATATCGCTATTCTTTTTAAAGACAAAATAGAAATTTAAGTGATGTCTTTTTTTAAGGATTTTATTTATTCATGAGACACAGAGGCAGGCAGAGACCTAGGCAGAGGGAGAAGCAGGCTCCCTGCAGTGAACCTGATGTGGGACTTGATCCCAGGACCCCGGGATCAACGACTTGAGCCAAAGGCAGATGCTCAACCCCTGAGCCACCCAGGCATCCCTAAGTTATGATTTTTAAACACTATTTTTTGGAAAAGTTGATGATTATCAAACAGCACAGATGTTAGTAATGAATTTTTGACCTAAAATAATAGCTATTTCCACAAATGCATTTAACCAGGCCCCCAAATTTTAAGGGGCTTTCCTCAAGCAATACGATTACTGGTGGTTTACATTTTCATCTTTTTACAGTTTTCTGTGCAATAGGATGATATGAAAGAAACAAGCTTCTTAAGCAATTTCAGGTTATCAAAGATAATGAAGACTAATGGCAATACAGGTTTTTCCTATCAGAAATTAAAGAAATTCCTGTGAAACCTATCTTAAGCTGAAATGGCATTAAGAGGATCCCACACTTTCAAAAGTTTGACAGTTACTGTTAGGCCACATCCCTTTTAAGAACAATAGTAGTACCTGGTTTTGCTAATTGAAGAAAATCCAAGGTTTGTTACTTTTGCAAAGAAAGCTGTTATCGTACTGATGTTGGTTTTTCATAAAAGTGAAATGGTGTAACTCAAACTTTTGAGAAGCAGGGGACACTCAGAAAAAAAATACGTATGAAGTGAACCAATTAGATATAGACAGAAAAGTTTAGAAGGAAAGAAAACACATTTATGTTGGATATTTCTGGATGATAGTGTGTGCTTGTGTTTCTTGTTACTGATATTGAGGCAAATGTTTGGTCTTATTTCCAAAATTTAACACCTCACATAAGTTCTGCAAAGAAGATTTGATGGCATGAAATAGCAATTGAAATTTAAGAGTTAGGGACTTTCACATAAGGGACGGCACCCATTTTAAGTATTCAAAGAGATTGGCTCCACACTTTGTGTAAAAACATCATCCTGTGAAAAGGCATTTGACTCTCTGCACGTGTAGGACAAATCCTTGCAAGAAAATAACAAGTGATGACTTGAGACCATGTAAGATGAGCCAGATTTGGGGCCCCTGAGTCACACAATCAGTTAAGCATCCAACCCTTGGTTTCAGCTGAGTTCAT